>NC_138594.1:2020722-2691232 GCF_964289735.1 Phaethon aethereus
CTACACTGCCTCAGTTCAGTTATGCGCCCCTACCTTTTTTTTTTCCCCACATTTTAATGCTTTTATGCGAAAAGAATTTTATGTTCTTATTTTGTATAAAGACTGAATAGTTAAGCAAGATAAGTTAATGTATCAAAAGATTTACCTGTGTTTCTTGTGTAAAATTTAGTTGTGCTTAGAAACTAGTACTTGAACACTCACATTCACCTTTTACGTACAAAATCACTACATTTCCAAAAAATGCTGTAGCATTCTTCACTTGCAGCTAAAAGCTGCAGCTGATGTAAAACTAAAGTCTAGAGCTAAGGAAACCCACATGAAACTTTTGATTTCAGTGGAACTGAGGTCTGAAGTCCACCAATGAAAGCAGAACTTAGGCTGAGGTTTCTGAAGGACTGTAGATACCTCTACAATGGGACATGCAGTGTCCTGGAAGTGCATTAAGTGCATGTATAGACCGACACCAGAAGAAAATCAGCAGACTTATTTAAGATGTTGGCATACTCAACACCACACTGGCTAATTCCGTGCCCTCAACAACAGCAGAAATTAAATCCTGGTATTGCAGACCACAAGTTGACAGACTCACTTGCCTGTGGTCATTTCTCTTTATCTCCATTGGAAATTGTCTTCCCCAACATATCGCATTTTCCAAAAACAGGACTGACATACGTTTCACCCTTCTGTGAAGTAGCAAGTACAGGAGGGGGAATGGGAACCACAGGGAACTTGGCTTTCATCCTTCCTCCTTGAGGAGGTCTCCTGCAGAGCCCTGGGCCCCAGGTCTGCCACAACTGGCTTGTGGAAAGCCTCCGCTGCTCAGTCCCAGGGTTATATGGGTTTGGCAACTCATTTTAATGGGAATTATAGAAGGTAAGAAACCTGTGAGTTCCTATGATGGTGGGAGATGGGTGAGAGATCACCAGCAGCTGAGCTTTCATCCTAACAGCTATTCCAGCTTTCAACAGGCCACATTTCCCTTCACATATACCAGGTCAAGTGCATCCTTGCTGGGTGAGGCAGTCCTTGGGGAGGCTGTAGGGAGCTCGTACAGGCATAGGAGGGATTTTCTGCTGTTCAGGCTGAAATGCTGTTTGTTTGGTGGCATGTCACCTACAACTGGCTGCCCTGATTGCTCTACTCTGGTAGCCTGAGAAACTTTCTCTGCTTTTTTCACTTCAGTTAAGAGTGAACTGAATTTGGGCCATGTGCAACACATGACTCATGTCATGAGTCTCACACTGGCTTCTTTCCCTTCTTCTGCTCCTTTCAAATGGTGTCACTGCATGGTGGGTGCTAGAAACAGGCTAAGTGACAGGGCTCATGAACGTGGTGCTCAGAAAGACAGCTCGTGTTCATCTACAAATTTGCATAATCACACAGAAAATGTACACCATGTCCTAACCCAAGAAGGGGATTAAATTAAACCTGTGGTGTTGCTGAACTATCTCAGAATTTCAGTAGTAATTATGAAAACTGCAAGCTCTTTTGATGTTTTATTTGAAAGGTCCAAATATCTTTTTAGATTCACCAAGCAATGGCTTACCAGCAACAAACAGACATGAATATCATGAACAAAGAGTCCATGACCATATGGATAATTTAGCAATAAAATATAACTCCGAATCATACAGTCATTTGTAGTCAGATCATTCAAGTCACTTTGTACAACCAAACATTAAATACAATAAACACAAGAAATGAGTGGAGAAAAAAAGTTAAAGTTTCTAGTCCGAGATCATGAGTATATCTGCTTTGGTTTTTGTCTCTCAAGTACGTAAAAAAGAAAAGCCTCTGTCAGGGCCAGAGGGAAGTTTAACTGGTTTAGCACATGTTTTTACCTTGACTTATCGAACGCAATAGGGACCTGATGATGGAGAGACATTAAAACTTCTGGGCAGAGATACAGGTAAACAGGACTGACCTGGCTCTGCTGGGGCAGATCTCAGAACCCAGCATGTGCAAGATTTGAAGAACGAGTAGTAAGACCAGAGAGAAGACAATACAATTTCAACCCTATTACTCCATCTTTTTCTTCTTTTCTTTTTCTCAGTAAAGGAAAAAAGTAAACAAAGTAAGTAGTCTGAAGAATATTTGAGACTGTCAATTCAGGTTCAATAAATACTCCTGTGTTACTGCCAGGTTTAAAGCTGACATTTTTTCTCCCGTGTTTCTTGGGAGAGAGGAAAAAAACACCCTAATAATGTAGTCTTACAACTGAAAGTAACTTGCAGGCTAAGGAGATATTTGACCCACACTCTAGGAAGGAGAAACACAAAGGTTTTAGGTGACCTTTTCAAGGGCAGTTGTTCTCCTACCCTTTTTTGCAGCAAAGCAGCATAGAAATTTCTATACAAGAACACACAACTCACAATAAATCAATTCCAGAATAGTTATCAAGATGAAGTTTCAGAATTAAAAACAAATCCCAGAACAAAAAGAGTAACAAATACAGAAATTCAGAGCTGCAAGAAGTGTGTAAGATGAGAATTACCCATCACTTACTCGTTCCCCAGCAGAAGGTAGGTTCCAGCTGCAAATGCTAGAGGGATATATCTCATTCAAAGGGTAAAGGGTGCAGGGAAGAACAAGGACAAGACCAAGACAAGGTAGCAGCGGGAGAGGGAAGAAAGCAGAGAGGACCTGGGGGTTAATTCAGACATTGGACTGGTTGCACAGAGACACAGGGAACTACTGATTTGGGTGGCAGCTACTGGTCTGGATTTGGACGGAGCCAGGAAGCTCAGGTGACTTGCCCATGCAGTCTGTGTTTGCTACAATGCAGGAAGGGACATGCTGCCCACACTCAACTGCTAATCTGGTGACAAAGACATCAAAAGCAGGAGGGATCTAGGGCAGAAGAGGCAGAAGGGCTGGAGACACAGGGCTGAGCAGAGAAGGGCAGGGTTTCTGGCAATGGAGGAAGCGAAGAAACATGTCAACAGGGGATGAAATTGTGGAAACAAAGGGGAAAACAAAGGAGTATCTTTGGATAGCATCTGAACTCTTGAAACTGGCTAAATGATGACATGGGGTATCCCCAAGTTAATTAGGTCAGGAGCGCTAGATAGAGAGGTGTCAATAAATATGCTGAACCATGTGCAGAGGTAAGACAAATGAAGATATTGGTTTTTCAGAGCTCAGCAAGAGCACTGTCAGAATGGGTATTAACACATACGAAGTTGTTTGGGTACAAAAACCAAACCTGGGGAAGCTTTGGAGGAACTCTGGGAGGGCTGCTTTCACCCTTTAGAAGGATGACCAGACAGGTTATATGGTGGTGATAGGCTGCCCCAGACATTTCCTGATGTTATGGGGATAGGTCAGTGCTGGTCCACCCTGTGGTGGGTGTAGGGACATGAAAGGTGCTCTGGGTTTCATAAGTTCCGAGGGTCAGATAAATGTCATGTTTCCACAGTAAAATAAAGGGGATTTGGAAGGGTGTGAGAGCAACCACTGGAACTAGTTTAGAAAGGGGCACTTCTGCTTGTGAAAGTGGGTAGGGGGAGTCCTGAATCCCTTAATGATCTTTACCTATCCTGCATACTAGAAACTAGAGAGACTTTGTGCAGTGAATCAGGGAATTTAGTAGGTTACCCCAACCAGATCCATGCAAGTATGGGCTGGACAGCTTGGATTTATCTGTAAACCCAAACTGGCCACATATTGTTATGCCAAAATCATGTCAGCTTAGGACTCCTTGCCCCATGTTCACTGTCCTTCTACCCTATCTTAGAAATATGTGCAAGGAGCACTGTAAGTTGAGTGGCTTGGCTGACAAGATGGATCTTTCTTTGGTTTTCATTTTTACTGTTTGGCCTGTTAAATCTGACAACACCTTGCTGATGTGGAAGGGAGAAAGGAGCAATCAGACACAGGGAAACACAGGGTTGATAGGTAAAATCATAAGACACTGGGCCATATTTTGTTGTGCGCACTATTTAAAAATACAGTCCTATGTTTAATGTTAATGGAAACCATCATTCATGCATCATCGCCATAGGAACATTTCTATTAACATTAAACATACTTTGATACCAGTAAATGTTACTGGCTGGCAGAGGAAAGTTACAACGTGTAATTTTGCTCTTTGTTTTCTCTTACCATGTGTAGGTGTCTGGGTGGCACTGTTTAGTATCAGGTGATTATAATTTTGTTCTTGGTCATCTGAAATTCACAGAAAAAAAAAAAATCCCTTTAAGAAACAGCTTTGCATACCCACTGATCTGCAGATGATAATTACAGCTCACAGTATTCACAGGAAATCTCAGCATGATTAAGGAAAGGAGAAGAAAATGCTTAAGAAAGCAGAAGATTCTGTTACGTAGTTCACTAAAAATTCCAGATGCAAGAAGAACACGATAATGGGAAACTGCTCCCCTTTTGCTGAGCCTGCAAACTGAAGTTATCTGCAAAGGTAAGAAGCATGTCCAGACAGGAACAAACCACAGCTGGTGTACTAACATCGATGGTGTGTTCCTGGGAACTGCTCTGACCTTGCAGCGCCTACTCGACTGCTCCATCTCCATCCAGCATGGAGGTTTTGAGGATGTTAGCCCAAACCACACAAAAAACAGGATCCCCCACTGTGACTGCAACCACAACAATGTCCTGTGTGAGCACAGGGAAAGATCAAATAAATGGCCTCATAAACGCAGGAGGTAGAGTTACATAGCTGCACATGGACTGTAGATCTCCCTCCCCCGAGAAGTGAGAATCCTGTAAGACCTGATGTATTCAGTATTAAATACATCGTGCTGCAAAGTATGAGGAATGATCAATGGCAGAACAGCAGATCAATTGTGGCTAGTAACTACCCTTTGGGTTGGAAAACAACTTTCTCTTCCTCACTGTAATAAAACTATTAGATAAGCGACTGCTGATAAACTTCTATCATCTTTAGTTTCCAGACAAGCATTCAATAAGGAATGAACTCTTTCTCTTGATCTTTACAACCCGTTATGGAACTGTAGTAACGTAGGGTGAGAAAAGATTTCAAGAAATCTTCTTGCCTCTCATGCTCTCCCAGGGCAGGATGGGCTAGTCTGATATCTAGTCTGCTATTCTTAAAAACCGATCATTGATATTTCCCTTTCTCTCCAGAAGATCTGATTCATCAGGTCTTTCCCACTGCTTTTTAGGCCAATTGCTTCTTTCCTGTCTACCAGGGACATAGAGAAAACCCCCCTTATTTCTGCAATAGCTCTTTATGACAAAACTGTTCGTATGTGTTCCCTTAACTTTATTCTTCGAGCTAAACAATGCCACTTCCTTTATGTTTCCCTATAAAACTTTCTTTGCCTTTGATCAATGTCATTCTAGCATGCTGTGCTCTCTCCGATTGACGTGGACCCTTCTCAACTCTGGCGTACAGTCTGGGACATGTTTCTGAGCAGAGACCTTACCAGTACAGAGTGGAGTGGCTGCATTTTTCACAGTCATCTACTCTTGTTTACACAAACCTGCACGATATTTGTCTTTTCCTGGTTCATGTAAAGTTTTTGTTCCTTTATATTTCCTTACTGTATTCCCAAAGAACTGCTACCTGTCCAATTGTTCTTCGACATATACAAGGCTTTTTAGTATCCCTGTTTCAGTCCAATGTGTAGCATTTTTCTTCCATTTAATCAATTTATTTTCAGTCTATTTCTCCAATTTGTCAAGAACGTTTTAAAGTCTAATCCCATTCTGTAATAGACTTATGGTCATCCAGGCTTCATATCATCTGCAAATTTAGTAAGCAGATTCCTTTTCCACCAGTAACAAAAAGACTAAATGCAGAACCACATCAATTCATCCTTCTACTGATATTTAGTTACCTTTTATGGTTAGTCAGCCATTATGGCATCTACCCTAAAGAGGTTCATTGACAACATGCTTCTCAAATTAATCTCACAATACTTCCCCAGAAATTGCTGAAAATCTTGCTAAGGTCATGATCCTTAATATAAGTTACTTCTCCCTGGCCACAAAACACAATAAAAAGTAAAAAAAAGATTAGCTTGACATGATTTGTTTCTGAGAAGCCCATGTTGGCTGCTATTTTTTCTCACTGGAAACTCATCTCCCTGCACAGTATGCTGAATGTCTGTGTACAGCCAGGATTAAAACCAGAGGTTATTTATTTGGATGACAACAGACTGGACACCGTATCTTGCTCACTTCTCCATCTAGAAAACAGACACTCATTATATACACAGACAGCTGAAAATATAGGAAAGATATTAGCCTGGCTACTAGTATGTGATGAGCAAACCTTGAAAGGGGACCAGGTTCACACAGACATCTAAAGTGCCCTTGACTAAGTGGCCTACAGGTCACTTAAGTTAAAATTTTCCTTTAGATCTTCCACCGATGGTTACTTTTAGCAAGCAAATATCCTGCAGTAACTACTTTTGTGACTTTACCTCAGTTTCTGTTCCTCCATATATTCTAATTTCACTTTAACATGAAAACTGGACTGCAGGATGTGTGGGACAAATAAAAAACTAGATATTTCTGGAATCCCTGTAATGGTCCAGAGGGATTTTCAGAAATATGGGATCAGATGAGACATTTTTCATCTAGTTTCCAGCAAGCATGACACAGAATCCCTCCCACTAATTTCTGAGTTATTTTTTAACTGTTTCTGAAGTTCAAACAGACCTTTTCAGTAATATGATTTTAAAAGACTGTATGTGATGCTAAGTCTGGTACATGTCTAAAAGAAATAGCTGCAGCATTTTTAGTCTTCATTACCAAAACCCACAATATACTGTAGGTCTTAACTGAATCATCTGGCTTCAACTCCTATTAGACCTTTCATATTTTCTGGTGGGACTGAGAAAAAAAATATTACTAAAAAACTCTTCCACATGTAAGTATTTCTTCATCAGTCATCAACCTGATTATTCTCTTCGATAATCTAAATATGCTGTGCTTCTGAAAAGCTGTGGGGCTAAGGTCTGGGCTGGTGTATATATACTTAATCAGATTCAGTTCATGACATTGTCAAACAGAAATGTGTTTTGAATATTAGTGTTAGACTGGTGGTTAGTCATTACAGCCAGCAACGCGGCTGCTGGGACTGCCAGACACACAGCTTTGGAGCAGTCTCCTCTATGCAGAAGTTTCAGGGTTTTTGGTTGCAAAGGCAGCTGATTTGTACAATGTATGTTAGGGATGTCTGTGTCCTGAGAACGACTGTTTCTCCCTTACTGCTGGTTTTCTGTTATCAAGTTCATAAAATCACAGAATCACTGAGGCTGGAGGCACCTCTGGAGATTGTCTAGTCCAACCCCCTGCTCAAAGCAGGGTCAGCTAGAGCAGGATGCCCAGGACCATGTTTTGAATAACTCCAAGAATAGAAACTGCAAGTCCTCTCTGCAAACCCTCTTCCAGTGTTCAACCACCCTCACAGTAAGAAAGATTTTTCTTACATTTAAGTGGAATTTTCTGTATTAAAATTAAAAGCACCACTGAGGAGAGCTTGGTTCTATCTTCTTTACTTACTCATCAGTTATTTAAATACATTGATGAGATCCCCCTGAGCCTTCTCTTCTCCAGGCTTAAAAGACCCAGCTCTCAGCTTCTCCCACTACAACAGATGCTCCAGTCCCACAAACATGGGGACATTGAACATCTTCTTGGCCCTTTGAGGGACCAATTCTAGGTTGTCCCTGTCTCTCCTCTACTGGGGAGCCCGTCACTGGTCCCAATGTTACAGATGTTTCTCAGCAGTACTGAGCAGAGGGCAAGGATCGCCCCCTTTGACTTGCTGGCAACACTCCTTCAAATGCAGTCCAGGATGATGGTGGCCTTCTTTGTCAAAAGGGTGAATTGCTAGCTCATGTTCAACTTGGTATCCATCATGTACTTTATCAGTTATTTTACCCACCATTTTTTACCTTGTTTATAAGTCATTAAATCTATTTTTGGAAGTTGCAGACTAGGTAATGAGTAATGAGTAATGAGTAATGAGTAATGAGTAATGAGCCTGTTGTATTTTTTGATGACCTCTCCTTGACATTTGCAGCTGGTAAACTCATTGAGCACAACTGAATTGCTATACAGCCACTTCTCTCCTGAAAGCCTTAGGATGTGAGATATTTCCCCAGGATGATTCCATCCTTCCACATGCTTTGTATAGTAGCCTGTGGTCCCTATGCTAGTCCCTCTGGGTTTCAGTCAGGTGTGGAGCTGCAGTCATGCAGGGTAGCTAAGCACAGCGAGGACTTCCAGCCTGGCTACAGCAAAGCTAATTTACAAATCAAATCACAGAAAACATCCAAACATTCAGTTTGTCCTCTTCTCAACTAATGTTGCTTACACACTACAGAAGCTGACAGATAAAAGGTTACACAGAGATGGAGACACTTGTGTCTCCAAGCTTGCAGACTGCATCTGCAAGCATTTTAAACAGGAGCAGACATAACTTGAGCACATTAATTGTTCCAGAAGAGAAACTGTTTCTCTCTCCTGAAAACACAGAGTACTCCAATGCAGTCACGTACTCTCACAACCTCACTCCTGGGTGAAATTGTGTCTTCACTGAGGACAATTACACCTGCATCTACATGAATAGGAACTATTGTCTTCTGATTCTGATCAGCTTTCCATTTCACCCCAAATACTTTCCCCTTCCCTTCCCTTCCTTTCCCTTCCCTTCCCTTCCCTTTTTTCCCTCTAAAAAACTGAGGTGCTTTCAGGCTACTGCTTAAGAAATGGCATCTGAAATAGTCAGACCCTGAATTATTGGCATTTTCATGTGGCTGAGCTAATCAGGCATCTGAATGCAGCACTGGGCTTCATTTACCACTTCTGTAGCCTATTGTAAACACTTTCTAAGCAATAAAATGCTTTAAAATTATGGCTGAACCTTCCTGTACCTCTTCAGGTTTAACAAGATAATGTCGTTAATTGTGAAGTGCCAGTTAGGCAGAAGCATATCTGTTGTAGAGACAAGGATCTGAGTTCAAAGCTATTTACTAGGAAACTCCATTAAGGAAATAAAGGATTCACAGTGCTCTGAATTGCCAGACCACAGTACAAAACTTCTGAGCACAGCTGGAGGAGAGATCAGATACAACAAACAGCAGAAAGAAGGAGACATTTTACTGGCAGAAGGGAAACCAGTGCTCCCAGCCCCTTTGCAGTGAGGGAGAAGACACGTGGACAGACAGGGGTTTTAAGGGCTTCATGTTTTTTCCAAAGGAAATGGGTTCATATAGTAAGGACAGAACAAAATGCTGCGTCTCATGCAATGGTATCTATGGATTATGTGTGAATTCAGTAACCACTGCTCTGGGAAATACAACTTTTCACCCGAATGAGGAAGGGGAGTCTGTGATGGGGTGCATTTATGAAGGAGGAGGAGGAGCTGGTGTTGTGGAGGATGAGATACTGCAGGGAGAAAGAGAAGCCTGTAGGTACTGGGACACACTAAGGGACAAGTTTCTGCCTAGATGGCCTTGCTGCCATGGTGAGGTGGCCCTTCTGCTGCAGCCACCAGGCTGTCTAAGCACTCCAGAAGTTCTCAGTGCTACTGGGTGGGATCCACCAGTAAGCACCTGCATTAGTTTAGAGTACAGTAAAAGCAACCCGAACGTAGGCTGCTGCTGGCAGGAGCAGGGCAGCCCCATCTCCTGCCCTGGCCGTGTCGCTGCAGGAGAGCCTGTATGGCTGCCCCACAAGCCCTGGGGAAGTTGCCCAGCTGAACATGCAACATGCGCAGTACGCTCAGGCAGAGCGGTCCCCAATCAGGACCCCCACCCTGCACCCCCACAGCCGCCAGTGCCAGCACCCACAGGCCCTGGCACCCTGCTTCTGCTGGTGGCAGTGACATCTTGGGCCCTGAAAAGGAGAAATCTTCTTCCAAGTCCAGCACCTAGGGAAGCAGATGAGCCTGTGCACCATCCCTGAGCCCCTGCTGTCCCTCTTTTCCCTATCACTTCCTCATATTTCTCCATGTCTCTCCATGGAGGTGACACTTAGAGGGGCTGGCAGCCCAACACGGTCAGACCAGGTGTCTGCTGCAGGAAGAGGTGGTTTCTGCTGTGCCTGGAGGCAGGGCTCAGGCAGCTGTGTGAGAGAGGTTCAGATGACCTCCTAAACTTCCCCAAGAGCCTCTCTCCTTAGCATCCCCAACCTGTGTTTAAAGACGGAGAGGAGGGATCTCTCTATTAATTCCTGAAATTTCACTGACAGTGCATGTGCATTTTTGAAAAGCCTCAGTTTATTGTCAGCCGTGGCATCCAACTATTGAATTCAAGAAGCTCAAGCGTCTTTTCCACAGAGGATGATAAAACATGAAGCTGTAATTTTCCCAGTGAATACTGAGAGCACTTTACGGTCCTGCAGTAACTGAGCGACTTTGGCGTTGAACCAAACCAACCCACCCCCTCAGACGTCTCCGGACAATGGTCACCATGAGTGCCCAGAGCAAGTCAGGACCTGGCCCTGGGGACCTGAGAGCGCTCCTAATGGGCAACCGAAATCAGAGCTTCTGGGTTAGCTCCCGGGGTGGGATGGTGCCGGACAGCCCTTCATCCCCTTCTTCACAGAGACAGGTCCTGCTGCTGGGGGTTTGATCTCGGCATTGAAAGGAGCTCTTCCTCCTGTGGTCAGGACTGACAGCTCTGATTCGCAGCTCACTGAATTGTCTGTCTCAAGGTGTGAAACCCCGGGTAACTGATGAAGAAAACTTTAAATATCTCCCAAAGAATTCCCATTGCACTTCTTATCCAGGAGATCCTCTTAAGAAAATCTTTTTGCATAAAGACTTCACCTTTCCTTTGGTACTTGGTTTTAGTTTGCTCTAGGGTATATTTTTTCAGTCTTGGGGATTTTGTATGTGTTTATTGTTAATAAAGACTAGATTTATTGTGTTCTATAATGGAAAAAAAATCAAGTGTCAGAATATGCAAAGAAAACACTGTATTTTCCAGCTTGTCTTTCCTAGCGGAGTTCCTTATAAAAACTGCAAAGCAAGGATATTTTTAATATATGCCAACTATATTACAGATATATGACAGCTCTGACAGTCATGCAATATTTTGCATTGGGTTTACAGTATTTATTGAAGCACTGGGAGCTGCTCTGAAGTCTATAGTCGACAGGACAAAAAAAATGGGCTAAACAGGAACCATCAGCCTATGAAATACAATTCCTTGCCTTCTGCCCCCCTGGTCTTTTCAGCAACCTCAGCATTTGCCTACCTTCAACCTTATTCCCCAGGTGAGTTTTACAGAGAAGGACGTAACAAGCAGTTTATTTTTCTGATGACAAGATAACTGTTTGGCATCTACGCTAATGAAGAGAAAATCCCTTTCAAGGGCTAATCTTCTGGAGTACTTAAATACAACAAAAGACTTCAGGCTTTAGGAACTGAAAGAAACGCAGACCCCCAAGGCAAGGAGGAAAGCAGGCCAAAAACTGATGATGAGAATGTAAATACTTCTGGCATAAAGCTACTCATTTATCAGCCGCCTGCCCTGCTCTGGCATTTTCTATTCACAATTTGTAGTCCTGAGGGGAACCCTTGAGCAAATGTCCTTTAACTGCTGCTACGCTGGTAGCAGAGCGAGGTGCCTGGGCGGGGGGAGCAGGCATCAACCCTCTGTTACGAGAAGCCTTTTCCAGTTAGATGAGACAGAGATGGTGGCAGACAGCAGCTCCTCGCACTGGGGGCCATCCCAGGGAATTGGGGAGGCTAAGCCCATGGTGCCCTCCTAAGGGAGGTCTGCCCCACCAGCCAGGACTCTACAGCACTTTATCAGAGGTAATGAGCTTATGAATACTTAGCCTAATAGATCATTAAATCCCAGCTGTCTCTCATGTGCATTAGCCAATAACTAATCACTTTCTGCTTTTATGCTGTGAATATTCTGCTTGCAGAGTGTTTCTGCACCTGGCTAACGATACCCAAACAAACTGACCCCCAGAAAAGGTACCGTAGCAAGGGGCACAGAAGACAAAACCAGATATTAAGCTACTAGTAAAGTCAGCATGTCAGTCATTAAAGGAGTTGGAAATGACACATTAAAGGCTGTCCCAAAGCCCTTAATTTGATATTCATTATGTCAGGTTTTTGTTCTACCATTCCAGCCTATATTTCAACTGTAATCCTGTGACTCATTCATTGAACAGGATGCTCAGGGAATAAGGCAGCTATTCAAGAGTTATTTTAATCCTCATTAAGCGGTGAATGGCCCTGTTCTTTAGTATCCCACGCCATCCAAATCCTGCACTGATTATGGAACGGTTATTTTCCATGCAGGCTTTCCTCTAGTGCTCATCTAAGCCTCACAAACAGCTTCCAGACTCCCATCACAGGTAGTGTGGGGTCTGTCAGTCCCAGGTTTAAGCTGAGCCAGAGAGCAATTGTACTTGCATCTGCAAGGTTTTATTACTTTTGAGGAACAGCCATGGAACATTCAGGTCAGATTTTGCAGATCACACAGGGGATTTTTTAATAGGATTTTGCAAGCATGAATCAGGTGCTAATTAATCATACCACTTTTGTGGGGACAGTAAAGCAGGTGCAACTCTTCCTGGTTTACATGTGGGGAAAATGATGAAGGCAGGTGGAATCACTTGCCTGTGTCCGCACAGCAACAGGAGGATGAAGAGGAGGAGGAGGAGGAGGGGAAATGCTCCCCCCACCCCATCTCAACCCCAGGCTTGCTACTCTCCATTGCAACCCTGCCGGTGCCAGCGGCCAGAGCCCACCCTGCCTGCCTGCCTGCAGCCGTGGCAGCTCGCTGCAGCTCAACGTTCTGAAAATCAGGCTGTGGGTGTTTGAAACTTAAGGAACGAGAAACCAAGGCAACTTTGAACCCCACGTCTTGGGATTGCCACAAGCCTCCTCTGCTACACAGCGGTGACCCATGCCCAGAGCTGCTCTGTTCAAGCACCGCTTGAGGCAGATATTTTATCTGGACAATATCCATCGAGTAACTAAAAACTGTGTGAGTTAACTTTTCACAGGAAACTTCAACTCAGTCATTTGCTACATTTTGACCTCTTTGTTTTTACTGTTTTTACAGTTTATATGGAAATCTTTCTCAACTGTTAGTACTTATACATACTCACAGGCAGAGTTTAGTCTACCCAGAAAAGCAAGGAAATAGCAGAAACCATCTCTCTGGATGAAGTGCTTGCTCTGACTGAGCAAGTTCCTGATGGAAAACTACCACTTTGTGTCGGGCTTGCTACAAACAGTGTTCCTTACCAGTCGTTTCTTTTTATGTGAGAGTGCATGTGTATCTACAGGCACGTAACATGGGAGTGCATGTTCCGTGTGCGCGTAGATGCTGATGTGTACATGTACGTACCACCCGGTCCTCGTGGCAGAAAGGCGGGGGGGACAGGGGTCATTTCACTTCTTTGTCTTTGTGACTTTGCAGCAGGTAGATATGTGCATTGCAACCGTAACTGCTTCACGGCAACGGGTATTGATCATTTGTTATTTTAAGGCTATAGGAGATAGAGGCTTAAATGAACTGTAGGAAATCAAGGAGGAGGTGAGTGTACAGCCGCAGATGGAAAATACTCAGCTGCAGTGGGCATGGAAGTTCTGGAGGTTACATCTGACCACTTCAGAAAATCAGCACGGCCCACTGAGCTATGCCAAAAAACAGGTGAAAAAGAATCTTTCTCCCCCAGACGTCTGAATAAAGATGGGTAGCATGAAGAGGACTGTCTCATACAGCAGGGCTTCAAGTTCACTCACAAAAATATGTCTCCTCTGTTGAAAGCATGCACAAACTCACACGCTCATTCACAGTGATTTCTCCTCCTCCCACACACACTGTCTATCCAGTGATGGGACAAGTACCATGTAAACCATGCCCACTCATGAACTCCCTACACACAAGCATATTTCTTCTTCACAGTGCATTTATGTAGACAATCACTGACTCTTTCAAAAGCATCAAAGTGCCAAACTGCAAAAGCAAACTGTCTGGAAGAGCTTGGTATGAGGAAAAGACAACTCTTATTTTTGAGCAACTACAGCTAAAAAGTGCACCTACAGAAAAACAAACCCACAAGAAGAATATTTCCCAATCTTGGCTAAAATCTTATTTTAAAAAACAGCAACACTGCAGTGAAGATAAAGGTTACACAGAGCTCCAAATATCTCTCTTCAAGGAAACTGATACCTTTTGAAGCATCGTTGGGAAAGGCTGTTTTCTTGATGAAGAAATGTTTTTTTCCTCCCTGTAGACAACAGAGTATGAGGTCTATCAAAAAGGGCAGCTTTTTCCAATGCTAACTGAGCCTTGCTAGACTCACCAGCAGGAAGCTCTGGAAAAGATTCATAGCCTGCTCGGGAGTTTCTCAACAGCAATGCCTCTGCTTCTAGAGAGCAATAACTACAATGACCCCCACATCCCCAAACAATGTTTGGAACTCACTTTTGATCTGGAGTTTAAAGTCTCTCCATTAGCATTTCATACTTTATTTGCCCTGATTTTCTCTGGTTTTAATTCACTTAGTGCTGCCCTTTCTCACGTGTTCCAGCATAAATCAGGAAAAAGAAGTGATGAAATGAATAGAAGAAATCCAGATGAAGAGGAAGGCCAAGGACTTTCTTTCTGGGAGAGAAAGCTCTGCATGGCTGGTGTCAAACCCCATAGGACAAACTTAGCTGGTGTTGACAGTCAGTGCCTGGGTTCCCTCTGTGTTTGAGAACTTCACACTGACTCTCCAAACACAAAGTAATTAGATAAATATGGACTGGTTTTCTCAAAAATCAAGCAGCTGAGCAGGCTGCATGACTAACATTAGACAGCAACGCACAAACAGCATCTGGGGGAGCAGTCCTGGATGCTAACCTTTGGAAACATGTTTAAAATACGTAGATCACGGTGAAAACATATGGTCAGAGTAGAACAAAATGTGTCCTTTAAAGGGCATTTCTGAAGATTAAGTTGATTTTAGAAGATGCACATAGTATGGGTTTCTAAAGCAGGATTAGTTAAATGCAATCTTTTGTGGAACACAGCCAGCTATTGCACATTCAGAGTGGAGAGATAATTATGCTAGTACCTTTGGAAGAAACACATGGTCGTTTTTAACCCCCTGGTATTGTGACAGGAAGGAGAAGGAAAGGGAACACAGAGTCCTCCCCCTGTTTTTCCTTCTTTCATGAAGCATAAAGAGAAACAAAAAGTGGGATGGAATCACGGCAAGAAGGGCTCTCCAGTGAGACTAGTGGGGCTGAGTGTGCTTCCGCTTTGAGAGCAGAAGTCAAAGATCCCATTCACTGCTGCACCTTAGGAAACAGCCTGGGGAGCCTGGCTGTCCCACCTCACTCTCTCTTCACACCAAAAAAACACAAGATTTAACAGAAAGCTAAAAACAGAAGCCTCCTTGCTTGTTATACTCCAAGCATAATTCACAGAAAAGGAATCTTATTTGGATTCTCATGGAACCAAATGGCTCAGAATAGGTGCTTGTGCTGTCACCCAGGGCAAGCACAGGAGGATGCCCAGAGCCCACGGTGAGGGGGGCGAACTGCCAGCTTGCACGGAGCCGACCAGAGTCCAGTAGGGCTTTTCCTGCTTCTGTTCTGGTTTACGAGTGATAAATCTGTCACATTATAACCAACACGATAATCAAGATAAGCAGACTCTTAACTCGTTAACTGATTTTAGATCACTCTCAAGTCACAGAAATTCACTTGCTCTTAATCTGCCAGCAAGACGTGGCCAGCCTTAAGGCATTTGCACAGAGAAGCAGGGACCTTCTCCTGCACAGCTCTCTCTTAGGGGCCAGGAACAAGAATGTGTGTGTCACGATTGTTTGAAGTTTATTTCATTCTTTTGCATTTTCTATTCCTAGATGCAGGATTTGTTTGCATGCTTGTTAACTGCTAAACATGGCTTTGGGCCAGTACTTTATAGACAATTTCTTAATTCCAGATACAATCTAACACTGATCATATTCTTAACTTTAAACATCTAAGTGAAGTCACTAGCAGTAACCAAGCACTTAAAATGAACCATGGGCATAAGTGCTTTATTAAGACAAAAAGAAAGTGGCACTATGTTAAAGAACTAAAAGCTCTATTTAAAACCACCCCTAATCCTAGCAGCAATTAAGCAGATGGTTAACTTTAAGCATCTGCTTAAGTCTAACTGAAGTCACATTAAACAGTGACTTTCAAAATAGCACTTCTGTAGAAATATCTGTATATGACAATGTCGAAATCTAGCTTTTTACTATTAATTGCCTTTTCTATTCCTACAGTGTTTCCATTCCGTCAGACTTGATGTGGGAGAAGGTGACACATTCTCTTGGAACAAGCTGAGGGCAGAAGTACTAACTGACCACCAGCAATACTATGTTCCTCGTAAGAAACACAGATCCTTTTATGCATGATTATTATTTTAATTTTTCAATTTAAAAAAAGTAAATGTTTAATTAAGAAGCCCTTTTCCATATGTTGTAATTAGAAATTTTCTGCTTCGCCAATTGAAAAACAGCTGAAATGACGAACTACTATTTTTTTTTAGTAGGTTTTTTTGTGTGTTTGTAGGTCTCAGAGCAACTTAGATGTTGGGAAAATTGGATTAGTGCTAAAGGAAAAAAAAAGTAATTTTAAACAAGAAAATCTGTATGTGTTTAGAAGAACTTGCTTTTTTATTTGGGAAAGCAGGGTGGAAGACTACACAAGCAGGGCCTGAGTGCATTCTCTCTGTATGTCCAGTATCGACCTTACACAGACTTCAAGGTCCAGCTAGTGCCGGAAACCTGCCTTGATTTCAGTGTACTTAATTGCTTGGTACATTAAACAGTCTATAAATAATTAATCTGTCTATACCGACAATAAATTACAGTGTTTATGATATATTTAGGTTTGCTCAGGCAGGTCTTATTTTGGGAAATCCTATGATAACTACTGAAGTAATATCTTAAAAACTAGTGCTGCTGGTTGTAGCATGCTGGTACCTCTTTCCACAGAAAATGAGCATCCTCTGAAAAAAGTGCCTGTGTGTCCTATTGTCCCAGTTTTAGCAGAAGTGTTTTATTTTGTCATAAATCCTTAAAGCCTCAGGTTCTTGAATAATTTGATTAGGTGGGAATTTCATCTGCCTTTTCATTAAAGGGAGATCACTGCCTCCTTTTTTGTAAAGAAGAGGCAGCAACAACACTTTGCCCCTTGAAGGCCCTGAAGGCAAAAGACAAACAAATGACAACAACATTTATATATTTTGAACCTGTGGTTTTTAATCCAACCTCAGATTTCTTTTCAGACCTCATCTGTGGTTTCTTTAACACATGTGGTTGGCAATACTGAAACTCCCCTGATAACTTATGCAATATTTACTACCTTTCTGTATTGAAACCTGGCAATATGGCAGAGTGTAATATTTATAGCAGTATGAACTACTCTCCTGTAGGTAAAGCAATTTCTATTTATTTACTCACTCACTGCCTTCCATGGGAATACTCATTTTAGCAAATTTGATGCTCAGCTATGCTTGCTGGAACACAGATTTTTATTGTTTGGGTTTTTTAAATTTTATTTCTGCACCAACCTCACCAAGGCCCAGAAAAGCAGTTTTGTTGTGGTGTTAACTGGATGTAAGTGGGTGATGCTACGGAAGGAGGTGGTCCTGCGCCCTCCTCAGCCCTCAGCCACGTGATTCTCCTGCCTCTCTTGTACCTGTGTCACTGTATCATCTTGCAGAAAGTTCTCTCCGTTTTTTTTGTTTGTTTTTTGTCATCCAGGCTGGTTTTCAGCCAGATCAGGTTCCTGATCTCACTTTCGGTACAAAGGCGGGCAGCAGGGTGAGCAGATGGAGGTGGGAATGAGGATGCAGCAGTCCCTTCCAGAGGCAAGTGATGTTTACACCAGGTTGAAGGGACGGGGGTGACCTGCCCGGTGCCTGGTTTATTTCAGTAATTCTGAAATTCCATAAGCACGTGGCCGGTGCCTTCAGAGTAAAGATCACAATTGCATTTCAGTAAGAAAACGTGATGTTTGTCGCAGCTAGACAGCTTTCTCAAGCATTACAGCCCTGTCCTCTGAAAGCCTGCAGAACCCTCCAGGTCAATGGCCGCCCGAGGACTACCCCGCCGCCCAAGGGAGACCCGGGCCCAGCTGCACCAAAGTGTTTCAGACGAGGCAGAGGAGGCCGGCTGCGTCCTTCTGGGTGCGGCACGGAGAAGTGCCTGTAACCCTTGGGCTGAGGCGTGGGAGCCCTCGCAGGCAGTCGCACCGCTTGTTGCGAGGCCTGTCCCTGGAGACGGGGGAGAGTAAAGGTGTGAAACAGAAGACAAAGAAATCTGAGCTATGGATGAGGACAGGCAAGGTGCGCCAGTGTGTCGGGTTTGCGTGGCGAGGTTTTGGCAGCAGGGGCCGCAGGGGCAGCTTCTGTGAGGAGCTGCCAGAAGCTTCCTCCATGTCCGACAGAGCCAGTGCCGGCTGGCTCCGAGACGGACCCACCGCTGGCCAAGACCGAGCCCGTCAGCGACGGGGGCAGCGCCTCTGGGGAACGGAGTGAAGAAGGGGGAAAAAATGGCAACAGCAACTGCAGCCGGAGAGAGGAGCGAGAGGATGTGAAAACAGCCCTGCAGCCCCCAGCTCGGGGCAGGAGGGCTCCAGGCGCTGGAGCAGAGGGTCCCCGGCAGCCCCCGGGGAAGCCCCCGGGGAGGCCGGCTGTGCCTCTGCGGCCATGGAGCTCCGCGGGGGAGCAGATCTGCACCCACACCCGGGGAGGGCCCCACGCCGGAGCAGGGGGATGCCCGAAGGAGGCCGTGACCCCGTGGGCAGCCCGCGCTGGGGCCGGCTCCTGGCAGGGCCTGTGGCCCCGCGGGGAGAGAGAGGAGCCCCGGCTGGAGCAGGTTTGCTGGCAGGGCCTGGGACCCCGCGGGGGCCAGGCTGGAGCAGCCCGTTCCTGAAGGACGGCACCCGTGGGGGGACCCGGGCTGGAGCAGCCTGTTCCTGGAGGACAGAACCCATGGGGGACCCGGGCTGGAGCAGCCCGTTCCTGAAGGATGGCACCCGTGGGGGGACCCAGGCTGGAGCAACCTGTTCCTGAAGGATGGCACCCATGGGGGGCCCAGGCTGGAGCAGCCTGTTTCTGAAGGATGGCACCCGTGGGGGGACCCAGGCTGGAGCAGCTCGTGTAGAACTGCAGCCCGTGGGAAGGACTCATGCTGGAGAAGTCCGTGGAGGACAGTCTTCCATGGGAGGGACCCCAGGCTGGAGCAGGGCAGAGGGTGAGGAGTCCTGTCCCTGAGGAGGAAGGAGCAGCAGAGACCACGTGTGATGAACTGACCACAACCCCCATTCCCTGTCTCCCTGTGCCGCTCGGGGGGAGCAGGGAGAGAAAAGAGGGGGTGAAATTGAGCCCGGGAAGAAGGTGGGTATGGGAGGAAGGAGTTTTAAGATTTGATTTTAGTTCTTATTATTCTACTCTGATTTTGAATGGCAATAAATTAAATTCATTTCCCCAAGTCGAGTCTGTTTTGCCCATGACGGTAACTGATCTCTCCCTGTCCTTGTCTAGACCCACCAGCCTTTCGTTGTACTTTCTCTCCCCATCCAGCTGTGGAGGGGAGTGATAGCGCGGCTTTGGTGGGCACCTGGTCTCCAGCCCACCACAGTCAGGATGGTAGGAACACAAAAGGCTGGCTGCAAAACCACACTGACCACACTGCCTCCACCCTGTGCAAGCCCCTCTCTATAGCACTTACCTAAAAAATAGCATGCCGTAAGTTAAGGGTTGAATTTAAGTGGAAGCACATTTGTCTGGAGTAATCCCATGGGCAGACATCTAGAGTGACATTTACACAACAAATGTGGCTGTCCTCCTTGTGCTGGTCTGGACTCCTATCAGGGACCACAGAGACAGACACTGTGAGCCTGTGTTTCTTCTCATCCGAGACCCAAAGCAGATCACCAAGTCAAGCTGTAGATACGTGGACATCTCTCTCTCTCCCTGTTGACTTAAAAGGCCTCAAAAGCTTGGGGGAAATCCCTTACCTGTTTTTTGGACTGAGAAACTGGGAGAAGGAAGGGGAGAATTTCCGTGAACAACAAAGTGTTTCTTGCAGGATACAATAACAGTGTGCAGGTCAAAATAACAGTGTGCAGGACATTTTCCCAATGCAGAGAAGACCTTTCTCCTTCCCCCTTTTCCCTGTTTTACTCTCCATCTGCTTTCCCCTTCAATGCTGTGGTAAGTTGCTGTCCAGATGGTGCTGACACACTGCAGTGTGTGAGTCCAGATGCAAAGCATGTCTCTTGAGGAAAGTGACTCCCTCTGCACCAAGAGATGAGCTGCAACACTTACTGGAGAGGCACTTCTAAAAGAGACCCAGGAGCTACCTGGGCAGCCAAGGAGGAGCAACCTGAGCAGGAGGTGATGTTATCCAAAATCCCTATACAGCATCTACAATCACTTGTAAAACAAGCGGAAAACAATTCCAAGTGGAAACAATTCCAAAACTTAGAGCCACATACTTGGTTGTTACTCCAGGTCTTTATCAAAGACCAAACAATTGCAGGTCATGAAAGCCCTGAGTATATGAAGCTCTTTCTGGGGGAAAACGTGAGGTGCTCAGTTTAAGCAGTAAGAGGAGGGGGCCATCTCTTTGGCACTGGTCACATTCAATATGCCATACAATACTTGTGGACATGTTCCAGTACAGCCAGGATGACACTACCCTCACCCTAGCACTGTTGTGCAGACTAAGGGCACAATCTTTTTAATGAGGTAGAACTCACTGATGTACTGACACGCAACATGTAACAGGACCACAGGTCCACCAGATCTACTGTCAAGTCCCTCTGAGATGCTTCTCCCATCCCCTAGTTCACACGGTCCACTGCTATCTCAGAGCTTGGAAAGCTCGTGTCATCTGAGGTAGTAATTCCAGCTGCTTTCCTTGTGCAAAACATTTGAAAATCAGTGTGCTCGTGGCCAGTGTCACCTAACCTGGTATCTTCAGGAGATACCTGAGTTCCTCACACCTTCTGTTTTATGACACCAATTTGATGCTGTCAAAAAGCGTTTTGTACATGAAGCTCACAAGGTGTCAAGTGCTTGCCAGCCAAGCTCTCTTAAATGAACTGGCTAACAGCTAAATTGGAGACAACTTTCTTCCTTGCTGTTCCTTTCCCAGGCTCTTTCTTGGAGCATTTCCTTCTGGAGGAAGAGATATATTTCTCCAAAATCAGACTGGGGAAGTTCTACCAAATACAAGGACAGCTGCATTTCATGTGACCATTTCAAAATTCCATACAGGGGCTTGAACACTACTTTTGCTTAGCACTGTATGTATTTATCCTGGTTTCTTTACCCAAATCACCTCCAGCTGCAGCTTTACATGTAGGAAAGCCAATTCCACTGGAGAAATGCAGTTCCTTGGAGAAATACACACGAAGGGCTGAGACTCTGTGCTACATTAAATAATATCTACCATTTATAATGTGAAAGTCAGTGATACATAGCAGCTGGGAGGTGGTGGGTCAATGTGGATTCTCTGTGCCTGGAGTGACTGAGCTGGTGTCATGCTGGGGTGACACTGCTGGCTATTTTTCCTCCTACAGTCCTGTCGCCCCACTCCTTCGTGCTGAGCCAGGATGTGGGGAGCTGAACTAGACTGGGGCACTGATCAACCAAACTTTTTTTTCATGGCTGGATCAGTCCCACATTTTGGCTGACCATAAGGACTGTGCCAGCAGTGTGCCAAGGGGATAGAAGTCAAGGCTGAAGCTGCACTTGTTGTATTAAGCATTGAAAACACACAGGCTTAGAAAAGTGAGGCTGCATATATGGCTATGAGCTGAAATGAACTGGCCAATAGCCTTTCCTTGATAACGATGCACTTGATGTCATCAGCTGTCATAAATACAAACATTTCAGCTGTCACCGTGTTTCATGGCTTCTGGGTCAGGATCTCCACACAGGTGATGGCGGCTCTGCAGTGCAAAGCAGTCCTAACCCAGCTGCAGGTGCACAGCAAAAACATGCCCATTAGATGGCAAGCTCCGCTCTGCCGTGTGATGCCCTCCAGCCACGTGTCTGCCCATCTGCCTGGCTTAGGGCACGTGTCTGGGGAAGACAGACTTGGCAGCACCACGGACTAGGTGTGGCACAGAAAAAAAAAATCTGCAAAGGATTATACAGCAGTAAACATTTGGACAGAAATGTAAAATCAGTGTCCTTGAAGGGAAGGGGCTGCCCCAGATCTGAGCCAACATCTGTTACAGGGGAGAGTATCTGGGCTCTAAGAGCCGCTCCCCATCTGCTTGCTCAGTGGCTTTCTTGCTCAGTTTTGGTGCAGGGTTTCAGCCGAGCTGCGATGGTTGAGGGCAGCTTCCGTGAAAACCCGCGGCCTTGCAGACTGGGTTCCCCCGGGTACTGTCAGCGCTACTCTATAAGGACCCGGCAAGGCCACCGCTGCTGTCACTGCCAGCAGCACTGCAGCCCTCTCTTGCAGGTGACATGTCTTACACGGGTCATCTGACATCCAGAGCAATGCATTTACCACGTTCAGACCACTCCACAGCCAGATCTGGCCTGGGCTGCCGCTTTCCTGGGACATCCGCAAGTTTCTACATTATTCTGATATGGCTACTTGTCATCCATAAAACTCAGAGTGCTTTGCAAAGTAAACCAGGTATCCCTCCCCTTAGCTCAGCCACAAGGTGACAAGCCCTGGGGAGCCTGTGGTGGGCCCCCACACTGGAGTGCACAGATGTTTCCTGGTTGCTCTTCAGGCAGAGCAGCCCCACATTTTTGTCTTCTTTGCTGCTCCCCAAAAGCCAAGAGGGTGTTCTGGCAGTGTGCAGAAAAGGGGCAGGAGTCTCTGAGTACAGCCCTCTCCTCATCACCTTCACCCGCTCTGAAATCCCCCCGAGGGAAAGGCACCGGGCAGTGCTTTCATCTGCATTTGAAAGAGAAAGCCCTGGTAAGCCGGAGCACAATTCAGAAGGGCTGAGGTAATTGCTTTGCCTTTTCCAACAGGGAAAGTTCATTGAAAGTCTGATCTCATTTCTCCCTTCTCTTCCCAAACCTTTCCCAGGAGACATGTTGGGAGGGATGTCTGCAGCCCTGACATCCAGGAATGAGAGTCCTCCAGTGCAGTGCGGTCCCTCCAGAACACTCAGCCTGTGCCAGACAGATTTGCTGTCCCAGCTGAGAAAGACTTTGCACAAACGCTGCCCGTGGGCTGAGCTGGTGAACGCGAAGAGAGCCTCGCGCATCCTGCACCACAGCAGGGTCACAGGAAAGCTGCTGCCTGGAGTCGGTGGCCAGAGAAAAGGGTTGTGCTGTGGGCTGGTGGTGCTGGGACATGTGCCATTTCCACAAAGGGGTCCTGGATCCCCTTGACTTGCTCTGCCAGGGTGCAGGTTAACTCATAGGCCCTGCATGCTCCCCAAACTGGCTGCACTGCTGCCTGTCTTGCACAGGCTGGAAGAAAATGATTTTCTAAGAGTACCTGGGATTACAGCCCACCCTCTGCATGCACAGACTTTGGAGCTTCTAGTTCGTCTTGCTTAAAATGTCACTGAGTTTTCTTGCAGTTTAATATTTTGATCAGGTTTATTTGCTCTGAAAAGCTACGACAGTGACACTGTGATTTGGGAATATCTCTTGCCAGTCCCCACCTGCACACATGCAGCTAATAAGGTTCATTATTTTTATTACACCCTGCTTTTTCTGCTGCTCTCAGCTTTGCCAGCAGCCTGACAGCTGCCAGTGTTTCCCTTCAGAGATCTGCTCCGCACCAAACACTGATGGCAGAAGACGAGGACTGCGGGAACATCCCTTTGCAAACTTCCTCTTGGCAAGACAACGCACGATTATCAGAAAGTCAGTTTTCATTTTGCAGCGGCCCTCCTCTGCACGTGAAACTCATGCGTGTCAGGGAAAGACTTTTGGGGAGAAAGCTGTGCTGTCAGTCCCAGACACTCTGAGTGATGGGCGTAGAGCAATGCGGACGGCAGTGTCTGAACAGACATCCCTCAGGTCCGAAGTCCTGCCCGCAGTCAGCAGCAGCTTCCCACCGGGTGGAACAGCCCACAGCCACAGCAAAGGGGTCTTTTGCTTTCCACATACTGACTTGCCTGGTCTTAGGGAGCTGGGGACTGCTTCTGAATTCCAGATCTAAGATTTTAATATGCCTTCCAATTTTGGTGACAGTTATGAATTTATTAATTTAATAAGTTACTACTTATTAATGGCAACAGCTCCTGACACGTTGTCAGTATGTTTTTTTTTTTTTTTATCACTTAACTTTTGTCTTCACAACTTCTGGATTTTACATGGGTTTGGGTAAAAAGAACTAAAGATTTAAATTTTTCCCTTTTAATGCTAATGAATGTCTCCTGTGCTAAGGAGCAATGAGGGAGGAGCAGATGCAAGATCAAACAGAACTGATCTTATCATTAATATATTTGGGCTGGAAACTAGGAGAAGGTCCTGAACAAGCCACCAAGTGAGGTTCTGAAGCCCACCAGGTAAGAGGAAAAGAAGTGAGAAAATTGATGCTTTTGTAGTGGGAAATGGCAGGAAGATAGGAGACAGTGGCCGGTGATGGCAGCCTGACGTGGCCCCAGTGACCCTCGGTGCTTGTTTTGAGCCTGATGAGGCCAGGACAGAGGAGTGTCCCAGCGGCAGCATCCCCTGGCACACAGCTGGGTTGCAGGGCGAGCGCTGGCACCTCTCAGTGTTGCGCACTGGAGGAAGGCTGCGAATGGACCCTTGAGCGCGACTCGGGGTTTTTCCTATTTCTTCTCCTCTGGATATGTTGCGTTCTGCAGGTGAAGCAATGAATCGTGATTCATTAGCTCCTGACCAGAATGCAAAGACTGGGTCTGGCAGTAATAAAAACGGTGACGAAAGTGCCATAATTTCATTGAGACGCTCCCTCCCATGCCGTAGCTGTGCAGCGCTGGGGCTACAACGCCGCACTGTTTCCCAAGCACAGCGCAGCTCGGCAAGGTGCCGTGGCCAGTGGTTTTGACACGTTAGCATGGCCAGAGCTGATGAACAATGAATGTACGTGGCATCTTACAAAGAATCTTAACACAATTGAAAAAAACATTGATTTAAATCTTTAACACCCACCATCGAAACACAGCTGCTCTGGGGTGGAACACTGTAGCCTTTCAACAGTTCATAACAATGCTAAAAATGGATGAATGGGATTATAGTAACCCTCAGCACAATTTGCTCCAAGACACAACTGCTGAGATGTTTGTACAGACAGCAACTCCCCAGACTCTTGGGAGACAGGAGCATGATACGGACTAAGAGCAGCATTTGCAAGTCACACTGTGAATGATGCTTGAGACAGGAGTTTCTCATGCAGGAACATAACTTGGGTGCATAAGAAGGTCTAGAAGATTTAATCTAGTCTTTCTTTCTTCTCTCTCTCCTCCCCCAGCTCTCATCTCCCTCCCACTTTGCAAAAGAGCTCCTTTCTCCAGTATAACATGGATTGCAGGCAATAGGGAGAAAAGCAGAGAAGCAAGGCTGCAGGATTATGAGTACCATATGGGCCGAGATGTGCACCCATGGCAGTAGCTGTCAGGACTCATCTTCTCCTCTCCAACATGTCCCCACCCCTGTGCAATGAGAAGCAGAGAGACATCAGGGCAGATTATGGTGCAGAGCTGCATCAATGCTCAGGGTAAAATCCGCACTTCCTGTGGAGGTCAGGCTTGCTGGCTTGGGCAGGGCTGGTTGGACTGAGCTGCAAGGAGCTGAGCTGCAGGGTGGAGTGGAGAGAGGTAGTGTACGTAGGACGGGGATACAAAGGCTGAGTTACACAGGGAACCCCTGGATACTTATGAAGTGTTGGAGGGGCTTGGGCTGGGGTTTCAGGCAGGGGCTCCTTGCTGGAAAGTGGAGTGCAGAACACCACCGTGGACAATTTTTCTGATAAAGGAGATATGATAGCTGCTTTCAAGAGGGAACTTGGAAGTAGAGGTCAATATTCTCTGCGGAAGGGGGTCTGTGGACTGGGACTCAGCATGCTGGGGAGATAGGAGAAGGGCCTGTGGAAAAGCTAAAAGAAGGTACTCGTTCTTGGACAAGGGTCCATGGTGCTCAGCCCATCAGAGTCTCTAGCTGCCTGGGAAAGCACTGCAGCAGCAGCACCTGTCTTTGAGGTTGCTGTAAATGGTGCAAGGCTAGCCTTCTGCCTGGTAAACAACATACAACCTATGAATGCAGCATTGAGCCAGATCAGGAGCTACAAAAAAGTGTGAATTGCCATCCATTACAGACCATTCCAGAAGTGCCTGCCCAACAGTGAAACCAGGCTAAAGGGTTGTGCAGTCAGGTCATCACAGGAGATCTGCTTGTGCTCAAAAGCTTTGGGTTTTGCTGTTACCTTTTGACTTGTGCTGCCATGGGTAGCAGCCTAAGCATTTAGAGTGTCCCAGCTTCAGGCTGACAGATGAAACTATTCATATTCACAGATACTCCATGAGTCTGGGCAGAGAACAACCATTCTTTGAAATATTTGAGTTTTTCAAAATTGACTTTTGTTCCCTCATAGGGGAAGAAAGAGTTATCTACTGACAGACACCTCAACAAATGTCTGCAGTAATGAGATAGGAAGCAGGACAATGGCTGAAAGCAAGCTCTCCCCCAGCTCCCAGTCCTGCCCAGCCAGCTGTCAAGGCTGCTCCCACCCTGCTGTGGGAGACCAGGGAAGCAGAGCCCAAATCACATCGGACTGGCTCCCAAAGCCTTCCAGTTCATGGCAATGCCAGTGGGTCACATGAGCTGTGGCTCCCCTCTCAAGTACCTTTTTGCCCGGAGCCTCAGCATCTCTCCATCTGTCATGGTGAGAACCCAGCTGTGCCAGTGCGGCTGGTTAGTCCATGGCTGTGCAGCATGGGGACAGATAAATACACCCAGGTGGGACATTCCTAAATCAGCCCCAGGAATGGAGAGGGAATGACGGGGCAAGAGCGCATCACTCTCCCTGCAACCCCAGACATCCCCTTCCCCACACTACTTAGAGTCCATCTGTCCCCAGCTCCTGGCACTCCTGGTGCTCCACACTCCAGGTGTGGAGTTAGATGTTGTCACATGCTGCCTTCCTGCTCCAGCTCTCACACACACATGTCAGAGAGGGATCAGCCTCTGGGATGAGACATTTCCATGTGCACCCTGTGGGCTTCCTAGCTATGGAAGGATCCAGTGCCATCAGTCGTCTCTCTGCTGGAGGCGGAAACATTGCCTGCCCTTGGGGCCAGGGATGAGGCAACCTGCTGCTGTACCGTGATGTCCTCCAAAGAGCTGTTACTCACTCTGTGCTGATGGACATGAGGACTCTGCAGCTGCCATCTCCCATCTGCCACCACAGAGATGCCAGCAGGTAGAAACATGGGTTCTAGGGAGCAGGAAGGCTCTGTCAGTGTCTACTGTGAGGGTAGATGTGAATTTGGAGCAGATGGCATCTTTTTCAGGAATCTTGAATAAAGCCCTGTCCTGGGAGCACTCTGGGAGGTTCAGTAGCAATGCAGCCACCAGCCCAGGAGGGCTCGGCCATGGTCTCAGGCTTCCAGGGTCAAAGCAAGTGCTGTGACATCGTGTTCCCCCTGCAGTGTCACAACACAACACGACTGCGGATGCACCTTTGCAACGGCAGCACTGCTGGGAGAGCAGAGATGAGGAGGGGAGGCAGCCGGCAAGCCCCACCATCAGCACGCCCTGCGGACGTAAAACGGGCGCAGGTGGAGTCTCCTCTTGCCCGAAGGGAGCTGCGCACAGCTTTCTGGCAACGCCTGGTTCCTCCCCACCGTCCTGAGAGGTTACTCACCCTCCCGTTACCAGTGCAGGCCAGTGCCCAGAAAGCTCAGCCATTTCGCCGCGGCACAGCCACGGCCCTCGGCATGTGGCTCTGCACAAGGGACTTCGTTCAGCAATGCCACCTCTGGGGGTGGCCTGAGAGTGCAGAGGGGAGCACTGATGGGGCAGGGCCTGGGTCTCTTCTGGAGAGCAGCAGCCACCTGCAGGGAAAACTGCTATGGAAGAGCTACCTCCAGTGAATGCCAACAGCTTCCAAAAAAACCCAAACCCATGGGGAGTCCTGAATAATTCCCTGCTCACTTTTTTCCTGCAGCAACTATGCCAAGGAACTGTGCCTGCTCAGGAGCCTCTGCTCAGTGCCCGCTCTACAGCAGCAGCTCTGGTTTGCAGAGAAGGTCTCAAGGGACGGCTTCCTGGAGAGCAGAAGGTTCTCTCTGCGGCTGAGCCTGGTCTTGTCGGGACACAGTCGAAAGTCATGAGGCATTGCAGCAAAGGTTGAGCATCCAGGTCAGGGTCTCTGGGCCTGATTCAGAGCCTGGGATGCAGGAGAAAGGTCCCACCACTTCCTGAAGGGAATCGTAAAGCAGCAGCCGCACTGAATATCTGCTTCGGTCTGAAACCTCTGAAGATATGAACGTCCTCCTGTGAAGGGATCCTGAGATAACATGCAGTTCCTAACAGATGACTTCCCTGCCTTTCCGAACTGGAGCTTGATGAATGTTTGGAAGATAAAATAGCTGGCTGGTGAGGCTGCTTGCTGAATCGAGACACAGGCAGCTCTGTCCCAAGGGTGTGGATGAAGACACTAAGGACTATTTCAGAGTATGCCATGTGGTAACAAGGCAATCCTGTGTCTGCCTTTTCTAACTTTGCATGGCATTTCACGGGGCTCAGAGCAGCCCTCTTGTATCAAGCCAAACTCCTAGCAGGCTCAGGGGGGACTTCATCATGGAAGATGGAGTTTCCATGCACAAACATCTTCCCATGTAGCTCACGGTCCATTAGAGCTCATATAACCGTCACAGCACAGATTCACATCCCTGCTTGCACAGAGGAGCGTCTTTGGGCAGCTTGTCATCTCGTTTTTCTCATCATTGTTAACATGAGCTCCTTGCTGCATATGCAAAGCCATGCTGCTCAAAGCCCTGCACAGCACACTCCACACAAGTGTGTCCTCTCATCACAGTGACAAGATGGCCCTGGAAAAACCCAAACCTTGTTCTTAACTGCTGTGCAAAATGGTGTCGTGCCACTGGAGGCTGTCATGTGTGGCTGAATGAGGGACTCGCTGCCAGGGGCCAGCAGTCCCCACATGAGCAGGGGGTCACTGCTTCCCCCTTTGTGCTGTTGCTTTCAGCAGACCTGGAGATGCAGGTCCCTGACGAGCTCTGCGTTTCAGAGTCCTGTGACAATTTCCATCTGTCAGCCACAGCCTTGTCCTGCTTCTGCTTGTCTCCCTCTAGTCACTTGTGAATTAAAAGACCTTTTTGCACTTTGCACACTGCAGTCTAGAGAGCTGCATCTCCTGATTGCCAGGACTGAGGCGGCTCTGCTCACAAACAACCTCCAACCCAGAGCCACCCTTCCCTGCTTTGGGTGGTGGAGGAGGGACAGTTTATGCAGAGCACAGAGACATCAGTATTTCAAAGCTCCTAATGCAATCTCTGCATGAACTCCCTCTGCTGCTCTCCTGTGCATCACTCTTGCTAGATGAATCATTAGCAGGGAAAGCAGACAGGGCTCTGCAGCGTTCAGGCTGACAGCAGAGCCCAGCAACATCACTTGGTCCCCATTAAGAAGTCAGTATTATTGCAAACTGCTGTTGTCTAACAAAACCTTCACTTGCTCTGTACTGTGGTTTTCCCAGAGCCGTTGCCCCTGTTTCCTTGGCACAAGATCCCTTTTATGAGTGCAGCACTGTATCTGAAGCGAGGCATTCCCACAGACAGCCTTCATGGCTCATTCACCTCCTTTCCTCGGTTTATACGCTTCATTGTCCACAATATTCACATCCCTTCCTTCACAATACATATGAGGTTTCTGTCTTTGATGCACCTATCCTGCGCACACCTTATTACCTGCCAGCTGTGACACATAGCTCTTATCACCATCTGCTGCATGTCTTTGGCCCGTGATGCTTCTCCAGACATGTCCTGTTCAGATCCCCAAATCACCCAATGCTTTCTCGCTCCCATGGTATTTTTTCACTGAAGGTGCTTAGGAAGGTCTCTGCCTTTGAACAAGTCAACACTGAAGATGGTCAAAGCCAAGATACAAAGAGCTGCATTTCTAGCCAAGACACCTCCAAGACAGAGGGACAAAAGGTTCTTACAGTTCTGTCATTTGTAGCTAAATTACAAGTCTGGTCCTGCCTAGATGGCAGCAGATAACAGCGTTTCCAACAGGAGTGTGGACGATGGGTAACTTGTTCTGTGAATACCTGAGACAGAGTAACTGAACTGCTCTGCTGGGCATGGCCAAAGTCCACCTCCAGGATTTTGAAAGCAACCAAGACTTGCACATGTAAAGGATTCTGCCCAGCACAGACCAGGAGGTCCAGGTTGGACCTAACCACTGCGTATGAAAGGTGGGAACCAGGCAGTCCTTCACTGAGTGGCTCCCTTTGTACTCAATGAATAGGTGCACAGTTATGTCCCCATTACACTCTCAATTTTTTTGTGGCTTTTGTACATTTTTTTTTTTCCTGGATATGCCATCCCAGGGCCCTGTGGTCCAGCCCTGATTAGTTTTTCTTACAGGCATCAGCAGATGGAGACTGATTTCCAAGGCATGCAGTCAGTGTGGCAAAACGCAGCCAGATATTACTTCTATGTCTAAAATTAAGCTGCTGCTCAGCCCTGAGTACAGTGCTCTCCCTTCCTGCTTGCCCTCTTATTTACTTGGACCTCTTGAACTGTACTTTCAAAGAAGAGATCAATTAGTCCCTGATAACCTTCCCTGCAGCCTCAGTACTGCCCTGGTGGGAAATGCAGGGGTTGATCTTGTGAGGGCAACCCCAGCATTCCTACCAACCCTCTTAGGTTGCAATCGGCGCCAGTGATCAGGGCCTCTTTCCCTGAGGACAACAAGCCTCAGAGATATAATTTCATGCTCTTGCTGTCAGCTGCCTTGCACAATTTATCTTCTCATTACCTCTTTAACAGCAATGCTAGTCACTGACTGGTCGGGGAAAATAACTCTTATGATGGAGACATTGGCTTTGGAAATAAAGCAGTAAGTAATGTTACTTTGCAGCAATATATATGCTAAGTTTCTGTGCCTGGAGGAGATAGAGAGGGTGGAGGACAACTGGTTCCCAGTGTCCAGTGAGCTGCTGGTATTCAAAGGTATTTCTCTATGGCTTGTCTAAAGTCACCATAAAAGAAGCGGCCTTATCATGGGAGCAAATGCTGGTTGGCTGGAGAGAAGAGAGAAAAGAGAAAGGCTGATCTGAAATCAGTACCACGCAGCGCTTGCATACTGCAGGCTGACATGTTATAGTAGATATTTTTTAGAGGATTCTGGTCTTTTGGGTACTCCCTAGATGCCCTGCTGCCCTCTAAATGGGGATGGAGTCTCCATTGTGACCCCCAAGGAAGAAGCGAGAAGAAATGACCCTAAGAGAAGAACATCAGACACTAATGACTTGGCAAAAGAAGCAAGAATGTAGCTCATGCTCTATGCAGAAACATCACTCTAGGTGGGACAGCTTTCCCCACATTCATCTGCAGCCATGACATTCATCTACAGTGATGGAGGGAGCTTACTCTGTTTCTTTCTCAGTTGATTCTGCCACTATCAAAGTCCCTGCGCAGACTCATAGTTTCTTCCCTGCATAAATCCTCAGATTTCCTAGAAGTCACAGAATTTCCTGCAAAGTTCTGTTCTGAACATCAGTGTTGTAGCATGCTATGGAAGCTGCATCTGTAGTTTTGGGATTCTGTGAGGAGTTTCTGGTTGGACTCCTTCAATGGTGTACCACTTTCTCCCTCTTACTGAGCAACAGTGCATATCACAGGAGTCCATGGCTATGTGATTTGGCAAGGAACCAGAAATGCTTTGATTCCAGAGGCACTCTGTTTTCAGAAAAAGCCTCAGCATTTTCCCTGGGCAGCAGACACTTTTATGGTAAATTTCACTTTGCTGTGTATTCAGCTTCCAATGAAAAATAGTTTTATAAATGTTTTGAACAGCCTAGTGCACATCCAGGCCACTGGAACTGTAAGGGCATGAGAAGACACCTGTTTCCAGGTGTGGGGAATAGGCTGTGAGCTCACTGAGTTGCTAATTTCCCTCCATGGGCACAACCTCTCTCAGCACAGCTGACCTAAGCTACTTTCAAGGAACAGTAAAAAGGAAAACGGCCTGCATCTAGCTTTCAGCTTCCAACCAAGTAACCATCGTTTTATTTAGGATATTAATGCTGAAATTAAAGTTCTTCACCTCAGCTGTTTACCATCCTAGAGGACTGGTCAGGAACAGCAGACATATCTGTGAAATACATCAGACCTAATGACGCAATGGTTGAGTTGTCAATTCATGATCAGTAGGCAATCCATTTTGCAACAGGAATGCCTCAGGGCCCATGCAGCCAGCAAAGTCCCTGTGAGGAGGGTTAAGAACAAGTCCTCCCAGGTGCTCATAGCCCAGAAGCAGCTGTGGGTTGGTCTCTGAAACTCTACTCAGTGGCAACATGTGATACCTGAGCACTGGAGCTTGACCTGCTTTGACAATGATGCTTTCCATCAGCAGCACTGCCACCGAGGACATCAATATCTAGAACCCAGCCATTTCTTTTTCAGGAGAGTGGTCGTCTGTGGGATATGTCACTCGTTACTCTGTGCAGTGAAACAGGGATTAGCTGCTACCTTTGCATGATGTTAATGTAAAGAGCAACCAGCCAATGCCAGGGTCCAGTGTGCTAAGAAGTGTGCAACAACAACCTTCCAGTCTAAACAGGTGAGACAGATGATGGGTAGTTTAGCAATGATCACGTGAACAGTGCAGAAAATATTTATGACTCCTGAGTCCAGCAGGTGCTTTGCTGGGTCAATGTCTAGGCTACAGCTTGAGAAGCACTCTTGCCAGGAGGTATAAGCCCAGCTGTTATATTGCCATGTCTCTGAAAAGGGCATTGCCTCAGTCCCTCCAGCTTCCTTTTTTTAGGAGGAAAAAAGTACTGAATAAAATATAGACACATCAGCAAAGATGCTGTTGGCATATGAGTTCCCCTAGCTCCACTTGTTCCCACCTCTCTGAGCTTGTTTTGCTATATTTGCTTCCACGTGTTCCCCACACACTGGTGTGTTTCACTCCCTGAAGTAAGATGGGAGCTGTCACTAGTCATTACAGCATGCACATCTCCACACCTCCCTGTGTCCCTTGCAGGGCTGTTGGCATTGCTTGTCACTATGCAGGAGTTTACCAAGGCAGACCCTTTGGATTTTCCTGCACTGTGCCGCTATACGGCCACTGAAGGCAGTGGGTGGTATGGAGAGCCCACGGGTGTTCACCGGAGTGGAAATAGTTGGTGCAGTGAAAAACATCCCTACCTTCCCAGATGGCTATGACAACAGCTAAGGGCTGATCCAAAGATATTCACTGCACAGACCCCACTGGTTTCACACTCCATATCTAGTCCCTGCACAGAAGCCTGCAAGAGAAGAGGAGCTTGCCACCTTGGCATGGTCTCAGACTCTGAAGGTGTTGAATATGGGCTGGGGAAAGGTCTCCTCTATCCAGTCTGTCAGCAGTTAGCCCAAGCTCAATTCCTCTCAAGTGTATCATAGCTGAGATATGGGCTGCACCCACCAAGGTGGGCAGGCAATGCCCCCATGCACTGCTCACTTCACAGCAAGGGCAGAGCCTCCATGTCTGGCTGGGGAGGCAGCCTCTGAAGCAAGGAGACCATGCATAGCCACTCGTCCTGAGCGGAAGTGCTCCTCCTTGAGGTGGAACCACTACCACTCTATGTTTTGCCTCAGTGATCTTGAAAACAAAGTCCACAGGGCTCACTCAGGTGTAGCGTGTGCTGGAGAGTCTGGGATGTCCTCCCAAGCCTGGTGACCCAGTTCAGCATGGTGCCAAAGCACTGGTGCAGGCACTAGGTCTGAATCCTTGGCCAGCACCTCCAGCATGATCTTGCCCATTAACTCTGCATAAACAAACAATCACTTATAACGTCAGGGAAAATAATCTCACCCATAATCACTGATTAGAAATGTTTGTTTATGGCTGGATATTTATAGCCTACAAGAGGTAAATGTCACACTCATTGCCTGCATTGCATGGGAGATATTGTTTAATTAGCAATCACAGCCTCTGGGCTGCTGCTGTTTGGAATGGGAGATGAGTGCTGCTGTGCTTTATTTACCCTTCCTTCTTCATCTCCTGTTCTTGTTCAGGAGTGGGATATGGCCTTTCTTATCTGCAGTTGCTCTCAGACTGCACAAAGCAAGCAGGGGACTGTTTTGAGATGCCCTCCTCCAGGATCTACTTCTCACACATAACAACCACAACCATCTTGCTCAGGCTCCAGCTATGATTTACGCTGCATTTTGTGACCACTGTGCCAAAGCCTTCAAGTTGCTCAGCCACAGCACTCCAGCAATGTTGTCCTTCCTAAGGACATTTTGGCAGGAGGGTGGAAGAGGTAAGGAGAACAATAAGTTCATACTGATGGAAATGCCTCAACCTTCCCAAATTTGGAGTAGCCTTAAAAGCAGGTAGTTCCTTAAGGAAGTCTGGCTCAAACCATCTGAGATTAGTGGTTAGATGAGACCACAGAGGAGAATGAGTTGGAGCAACCCTTGCTCAAAGGAGACAGTTGTTAGCTGGGCTCTGCAACCCCATGCTAACGGAGGGACTAAGGGAACTGAGGGAGCATGGTTTAAAGCCAGAGACAAAAGCAGAAGTACCTGAGCTCCTCACACACCTAGCGAGTTGGACAGGACCTACAAGAGTAGGCATTGTCGTGGTTTAGCCCCAGCCGGCAACTAAGCACCACGCAGCCGCTCGCTCACTCTCCCTCCCACAGCGGGACGGGGGAGAGAATTAGGAAAAACCTCGTGGGTTGAGATAAACACAGTTTAATAGGACAGAAAGAAAGAAGGGAACAATAATGATAATACCAACAAAGGAATGTATAAGAACAAGTGATGCCCAATACAGAAATTGCTCACCACCCCGTGATCGACAGCCCGTCCCCGAGCAGCGATTTCCGCCTCCCCGGCCAACTCCAGTTTATGTACTGGGCATGACGTCGTATGGTAGGGAATATCTCTTTGGCCAGTCTGGGTCAGCTGTCCTGGCCGTGTCCCCTCCCAGCTCCCCGTGCACCCCCAGCCTGCTCGCTGGCAGGCCAGCACAAGAAGCTGGACTGTCCTTGACGGCTCAGCAACAACCCAAAACATCAGCACATTATCAACAGTTCCTCATCCCAAATCCAAAACACAGTCTCACACTAGCTTCTGTGAGGAAAACCAGCTCTATCCTGGCTGAAACCGGGACAGGCATGAAGGACTTTTGAAGTCTCAGGATAATCTCAGTTTGCTAAGAGATCAGGTAGGCACCTGTACTTTGCACTTCAGCCTTGAGTGGGATCAGTAGTGAACAGGACATGCTTATGGGCCTTTTTTCCAGCATCCCAGTTTTGCTGTCCTTGATGTTCATTGAACACACTCGGAGCCTCTCAGATACCCCAGCAGCCTCTAAAGGCACAGCCTGTGATTATCTCATCTCTGCAGACAGGGAGTTTGTACATGTTGTGACAAACCAAACTCTGGAGCAACAATCTGTCAGGAGGAGTCTGCTTCACTCTCGCTTAGACCATGGCAGGGCTCAGTTTCTTGCTTCTGCTGGTACTGCTGGGAGACTGTGTTGTGGAAAAGCAAAAAGACACTCATAAGCTCCTAAAACCCTCAGCTATTTCTCTTTTTTGTCTAGAATAGACAAACCTGTTGTCTTCCCTTGCTTCTTCTGCCAAGATTGGAAGCTAGTGACAGAAGTGTCCTCACAGCGTCCTTATTACCGGGGCTCATACCAGCTAGACCCAGAAAGGCCCCAATATGTGGCAATGATCAATGGGAAGTTAATGCCACTCTGGTAGCCACCAGGACAAGAGTGATCTGAACTCAGCACCAAGGAGACCATCCATGCTGCTCTACTCCTGTAGTGAGGGAGTAGTGAGGTGATTGGCAGACGTGCACAAGGGTCTCTGCCAGCACAAAGCAGCTGACCCACCAACACTACCATGGTTCCATAGCCCAAATCTGGGCTAACCCGGGATTCCCATGGTGCAGAGGCACTGCTCCACCACACCTGCCTCACAGAGCCCTTGTGAACATAGCGAGCACCCCCAAAGCCTGGAGGAGCTCAGAGCTTTCTATCCATACAAGTGATGTACAGGCAGTGTGCCACCCATCCTGACACAGTTTCTGTGGGACATTGAAGAGCTGCACAAGTGGGATGCATATATTTAGGCTCTGAGTTGCAAATGCAGTCCTTTGGTTGTGCATTATCTTCTGGGAAAAGCCTTTCTTATCTCTGGTCAATGCTCATACCTTCCTAGGCAGCTGTTTTCAGTGTAACTTTAGCCACTGCTTCATTTTCTTTGTATTCCCAAACTACTTATCCAGGAGACTGTGAGGAATGTATTTGAAATCATTTATACTGGACAGAGATTTACTAGGCAGTTTTATGAGGCTGTAACTCCTCCACCCATCTCCTCAGCTAACACACACTCTCCTATCACACAGCACAGCTTTCCCCTGTTCAGATTAGGCTTTGATACGGCTACTCAAAATGAATCTGCCCTCCAACTGACTGTGTTCACCCAGGCCAAAACGTCTAGGGAAATGTATCATCCCTTCCTAGCAGTCATGCTCAGTGTTATAGAAAGCATGGGGGTCTATGTGGTATGGAAGTCCCAGGCTCCCTGTGGCAGGCAGAAACCTTATGCATCAATTGACTATTGATTCTTTTACGAATGGTCTGAAATGAATATATTTCACAGACAGATGACATTTAAGAATGTTCGGGGCAAAGGTGTGCAAGGTAGAACTCACTTCGCACTTTCCCTGTTGCTTGTAAGTCTGGATATTTACTTGGTGCAGGATTTACCTCCCATAACTTCAGCCATCTGGAAGTCGAATGAGTTGCCTGAGCTCTAAGTTCTCAAAGGAGGTGGCTGTTCATGTTTCTGACAGCATTTTGAAGAGTCAGGATGAAGAGTGGCTGTGATAAGGGAGCAAGTGGAGTCTATGTCTAGTCTCACATTCCGGGCTGCTCCATGCTCCCCACCGCTGCAGCCTGGCATGAGAACACTAGAACTGTACTTGGTTTACACTGCGTAGCTACTCCTTTGCTAGACTGCAGCACATCTGAGCAAGTAGTTCTGCTTTTCTATGTAGAAAATGTCTGTTAGAACCTTGCAGCTATAGAACAACGTGATCTTAGTTTATGCCTTTTCTGTACTAATCCTGGACAGAGATCACTCATTATTTGTTAATCACACTGACTGTCCAATTCCTGGACAAATGCTCCACATCCCAGATAGTGTGAAACATCTTAGAGCAAGGACTGAGGTGATGTATTACTATTTGGTACTGTCAGGATGGTGAGAGGAAACACAGATGTTATTCAACAGACAGAAATTCCTAGGGAGCCCTGGGCAGCTAGGAAAGCTGAGCTGGCTGGCTCAGTGTCTGAACTAGTCTCCAGTGGCCTTGGACCTTGAGAAAAATAGTATGGGCACACAAGTGAAGTAGCAGACACATCCCCACTACACAGAGGGGACAGAACTTTGGGCGAGTAGAAACACACGCTTATGAACAAGGGAACCCATAGCATTCCAGAGGGGATGTTTTGGGGAGGTTGTGGAGAGAATGAGGAGGTTGGCATTTGGAGTGGACCAGTGGGGGATTTAGCTGCTGCAGATCACACAGAAGCACAGAATCACTAGATTGGAAAGGACCTTCAAGATCATCAAGTCCAACCATTAATCCAGTGCCACCATGTTCCCTAAACCATGCCTTGAAGCGCCACATCCACTCGTTTTTTTAACACTTCGAGAGATGGCGACTCCACCACCTCCCTGGGCAGCCTGTTCCAATGCCTGACCACCCTCTCAGTGAAGAAATTTTTCCTAATATCCAATCTAAACCTCCCCTGGCGCAACTTGAGGCCATTTCCTCTCGTCCTATCGCTGGTTACTTGGGAGAAGAGACCAACCCCCACCTCACCACAACCCCTTTTCAGGTAGTTGTAGAGAGCGATGAGGGCTCCCCTCAGCCTCCTCTTCTCCAGACTGAACACTCCCAGTTCCCTCAGCCGCTCCTCATCAGACTTGTGCTCCAGACCCCTCACCAGCTTTGTTGCCCTTCTCTGGACACGCTCCAGCACCTCAGTGTCCTTCTTGTAGTGAGGGGCCCAACTCTGAACACAGGATTCGAGGTGCGGCCTCACCAGTGCCGAGTACAGGGGCACGATCCCTGCCCTGCTCCTGCTGGAGATTAACCATGTGTGGCGGGGTTTCAGCTCGACTCAGACATGCAGAGTGTTTCTTGGTCTTAGGAAGGCTTGGAGCAAAGGGGAGGTGTGCAAGGAAAGAGGCACATGATTAGAAGGGCAACAGGTATAATAAAGTGGGAGGGTTGCAGAGATAGGGACCAGGCAAGGGTTGTGCACACACAAGTTGATAAGGGGAGAGAAGGGCTCAGCTGTACTGTTGGAGGCACAGGAGCCTGGGTTGTGTAGGCAGGAAGGGTACAATGATTATAAAGGCAGGGTACTAACAAGAGTTGCCTCACATTAGAGGAGTAAGGGGTAAACAAAGGTTTTAGAGGGAGATGAGAGCTGGCATTGCCCTGGTTGGCCAGGGAGGCTGTTGTTAGTTTGTGGGACAGGGACAGGGTAAGAGAAGTTCACAGGTGGCAGGTGAGTAACAGAGGAAACTTCAGGCTTGGGGGTTGGTTACAGTGATGGGAAGGGGCTTACAACCTTATCGGCATGTGGGAGCTGCAAAAGCTCTAGGTCTATGTCAAATTACCCAGATCACTGAAAGAGTTAGGAGGTGCTGGAATATGCTAGAAGGGAACTAGTGCATTTCTTCATCTCAGGCACAGCCTTAGAGACTGGAAAACCATGGTCTCGTGAGCTACTGAGGGAAAGAGGTCAGAGGGGCAGCTGGAGTTCAGGGGTCTCAGAAAATGCAGGTACCTTTGCAGAGAAGGTGACAGGGCCTGGAGGTAGCTGTTGTAAGGCCTGGCTGAGCCAACACTGGGGGAAGGTGAGCAGAAGGCTCCCCATGGTCAGATTGTGGTTGGAGGAGCTGAGGATCTGAGTGCATCATCCACCCTGGATGTGCTTTGTTCTCACCTTTCCTTAGCCTCAGCTGCCAGCTGATGGTCATGGGCTTCATGGACCTTTGGACTGACCTGGCATGGCCCCTTGTGGCAGCACTTCAGCTGGCTCACTGCTAGTGATTTAACATCTGAGAAGCAAAGCAGCCAACAGAGAGATGAAGTGAGCCACTCAGTAGCAAGACTTGGGGAAGGGATAGCATTCAAGCAGCTTGCAAGTGGGTCAACAGCAAAGTTAACACAGATATACATAATCTCCAGGTGGTTTGACAGTTATGCTTAGCCTACCAGGCTGTTCACTGGGGAAAGGTTCACTTATTTTTTGATACAGACAATTAATTACAACCTATCAGAACAATACAGATCAAGACACCTGTATCCGGCATTAGTATGTGTCAAACATGCTTGTTGATACATTGCAGAGAGCTGTGAGTGAATTTGGGTGTAAACTGGCAGCTCCATGTCCAGATGTGTTTTTAGTAGGCTTCAAGGTGAGAAGCAGGACATAGCTGTGCAACAGATGTCCTATGAGGTGGACCACTAGAGAGGCTAGAGCTAAAAGCCACAGGGAGCTTTTGAGTGACATATCCCTGAACACCAGAATGTCACTTCTCTCTATTTACTAATACATTTTGGGTGACTCTCAGTAGACAACAGTTGCCTTGCTTCTCTTAAACATGCTCTATTAACTGCCATCACATTTTATCACTCCTCTGGCAATATCCAGCAACACCTCTATAATTTATTGTCATTAGTTTTATTCATGACCATCACAGAGGTCACAGCATGGGGGGAGAAGAGCACTTCATCCATTTCACCCCTAACCATGCTGGAATAATAGCTTTTCAAACAGCTGATGTTAAATGGATATGAAAATATAATGAATAATGAGGAATAAAGGAACTGACCTTTTTCAAAAAAGAGGTTCTTTCAGCATCATGAGACTTGGAAGTTGGGTGAAATGAACCCTGACTTCCAAGACTATGCTTTCTGACACCTCTCATGCAGACATCTCCCTCTGAGCTGGTCCACTCAGACTCCTTTTACAGTCAGGAGGAGAAATTTGAAGAGTTTCTTTCAGATGTGTATGTTGAATCATATCTTAGAAATGCTAGTTTCTTTCTAGTGACTCTGAAGAGAGCCTGGAGGGATTGTCTTAGGTGGAGATACCTGCATGTGGCCAGAGGAATATAAGCTCAGAGGAATGGAAATGGGTTTTGCACACTCTCCCAGTTGGTTTGCTGCTCCAGGTGACTCTACCTAATCTGCAAATGGATCCTGCAGAACTCACTTTCTGACACAGGGACTGTGAAGTTTATCTGTAGACATCTTTCCATATCATGGACAGAGTCTTTTTGTACAGAAAAACAGACCACAAAGGGGGAGATGTGTGACCAGATGGCACCCTAAGATGTAGTCAGGGTGCAGCTGGATTCACACCCAGACTTAACAGCAGAGCAGCATGTCCAGGACCAATTGTTGAAATGATTCCTGTGTGGTCCAGGTCAGAATGAAAATCCTAAACATGCTACATGTGAGAAAAACCTGGAATTTCCATCACATGCAAAATTCCAGACAGTGACTTTTTTTTTCCCCTGTATAAAGGTCTGTAGAAGAGAGAAAAATAAAGGACAGCAATCATACAGGTTTCAAGAGATATTTTAGGATTAAATATTTAAATATGTGTTTTTTTCATTGAGGCAAAGGGAAGGGGTGGAGGAAGGAGATTGATATAAGTGGTGTATGGTACAGATATAAGTATCAGAAGGGTTTATTTACAGGTCTCCAAAATAATTTGTTATTAGCACTTTGCTTATTTTTATTGAGATTTTCAACAAAAATATTAAATAGAATTTGCCTTAAACCTTGCCCTTTAAGAGCTCTGGTAACCTCCTTCCATTTAACACAAGCCCTTTGCTGTCTTGTCTTTATGCAGTTCCTCCTTTCCCTTATAATTCTCTGTAATCCTCATTGTTCTCTAGCATCAGTAATCAGTTCCTCATGTGACACTATATCGAATGCTTTCTTAAAGTCCACAAAGATGGTATCTAGCATGTTTCCTTTGTCTAAAACCTCCATTACCTTATCAGAGAAAGATATCGGATTAGCCTGCCACAATCTCCTTTGGATAAAGCCATGCTTCATTCTAGCCCATTTCCCACTTATATCCATGCCTTTAATTACTTCTGCCCTCAAAATCTATTTCAAAGCTTGCATCAAGCTGAGTTCATCTTTCAGGCTTCAAATCACATTTTTTGCCCTTCCACATCAGGACCCTATGACCATGTTAGATGGCATCACTTTTGTCCCCAGCAAGGGTACATCCAAAGTAGGGTGTGCTCCCTTCTGGGCTGCAGGGCTTGGGATCAGGAGGGGAGATCAAGAGTGCCAGAGGTTAACCAGTGAGGCACAGATGAGAGGAGTTTCTGGCAGGATGGGTAGCAGTGATTGCTGGAAACAAGCTCACAGACAGAGCTCAGATGCGGCACCAGGAAACGAGCCTAAGTGGGATATGTGTTCCCTTAGAGGGACTGTGCAAAGTTTTCCACTTCTTTCAGGAAACTGTACTGAACAGATCTGACTGCATGGATGTACCTGTCCCAGCTGCTGCTCAAATAAAACCCAATTTAGCTGATTTGAAAGCTGTTTGTCTGATTTGGCCAGCTTCCTTTAAGGAACATGTCTAAGGAGATCCACCTCGGAGCTGGGGAAGGGTATGGGACCCAACAATAAATTGCCATTCTTCAAGTGTGCGGCAATTGGCCTGATGTGGGAGATTCATAATCCCTGCAGTTTACAGTGCCGCTGCTTGTTTCAGAACCTGTGGTGCAATATCTGGTGCCTCTTGGCGTTGTGCATTAGCTCCTGGAGTATTACCTCTGTTTGCTTACACTTGCTTTGTCTCTGTCCTTTTGTTCCTACTGTCCATCCTGTTTCTGATATCCTGGTTGATGTACACATCATTAAAAATGGAAGCCAAGTCCTCCTTTTATTTTGGAGTCTTACTGAGTATGGCTTTAATTTAACATCCCCCTCATTTTGCAGTAACCTCACTTATCCTTTTCTCATCCTCATTTCATTTACATAACCAAGGAGTTTTTTTCTCTTTGGTTTGACACGTAACTCACTTTGACACTTGACAATTCTTCCATCACCACTATGCTTCTTGACCTCTAAGATGTACTGTTTTGCTGATCAGTCTCTTTTATCTTCGTTTCCCAAGGGAAAAAAAAAGGTTTTGATTCCCTACTTCCTCTCCTGCAGTAACTTTCAAACCCAACGGCTAATTTCAACCCCACCTGAAACGATGGTAGAAGCACCTATGATAATTAATGTTCTGTAGGTTTTGTCAAAACTTGGAAGCTGAGTGGATGAGAGAGATTCAAATTAGTGTCTCTACTGAGGGAAAAGGAAGCATCTCTCAACCATTATATATTCTTTTTGGCAGCTGCCTTCTTGTCAGTCAGCGCCTTCCTCCCAGCCAGCCTGCTCTGCCTGCAAAAGAGCATGCGTCTACCTTCAGGCTCACAGAATCACAGAATCACTAAAGCTGGAAAACACCTTCAAGATCATCAAGTCCAACCATTAATCCAGCACCACCATGTCCCCTAAACCATGTCCTGAAGCGCCACATCCACACGTTTTTTTAACACTTCGAGAGATGGTGACTCCACCACCTCCCTGGGCAGTCTGTTCCAATGCCTGACCACCCTCTCAGTGAAGAAATTTTTCCTAATAATCAATCTAAACCTCCCCTGGCGCAACTTGAGGCCATTTCCTCTCATAAATTTCCACAGCTTGTGCAGCGTCTTGCCAGGTGGGGATGATATATGTGGCATGGGAGAGTTTTTTTAAGCTTTTGAGGCTGGGGTTTCTATTGTTGTTTTCTGGTGTCCTGGTTTCAGCCAGGGTAGAGTTAATTTTCTTCATAGAAGCTAGCATGAGGCTATGTTTTGGATTTGGGATGAGAAAATGTTGATAAGGTGCTGATGTTTTGAGTTGTTGCTAAGTAGTCAAGGACAGTCCAGCTTCTCATGCTGGCCTGCAGCGAGCAGGCTGGGGGTGCACGGGAAGCTGGGAGGGGACACAGCTGGGACAGCTGACCCAGGCTGGCCAAAGAGATATTCCATACCATATAGCGTCATGCTCAGTATATAAAGCTGGGACAAAGAAGGAGGAAGGGGTGGAGGGACGTTCGGAGTTATGGCGTCTGTCTTCCCAAGAAACCATTACGCGTGACGGAGCCCTGCTTCCCTGGAGATGGCTGAACACCTGCCTGCCCATGGGGAGTGGTGAACAAATTCCTTGGTTTGCTTTGCTTGCGTGCACGGCTTTTGCTTTACTTATTAAACTGTCTTTATCTCAAACCATGAGTTTCCTCACTTTTACTCTTCCGATTCTCTCCCCCGTGCCACCGTGGGGGAGTGAGCGAGCGGCTGCGTGGTGCGTAGTTGCTGGCTGGGGCTAAACCACGACATCTGGTTTGTTGGGGGGTATATGGAGTGCAGGAAAGAGAATACATATCCATAAGCAACCATGCTTTCCTGCACTGCTTGCAGAACAAATTGCTGTCCTTCCTTCCAGGCTCTGCTTGTTCCTAATATGCCTTTTCTAAATTCAGTTACTTGTGGAGACCTCTTCCCTGAAAACCTTGCCTGGATACAGACGCCTAATGGTTTTACACCTGGAATTTGATATGCTGTTTCTGAGCTGAAGTCCCGGAGCTCTTTAGGCCTTGCTAAATGCTTCTCTGAGTTTATAAGAGCTTTACATTTTGAAGTAAAGAACTTTACCCACAGATCCATCCTTTTTCCTGTTACTTAATTTCGGTTGAAACCTTTTATGGTCATTCCACTCAAGGTCATTTTGTTAAACCTGTAATTTGTAATGCCTCACAACTCCTCAGTGTAAGTAGTGCCTCTTGTTCATGGAGTGACTATTTGGTAAAGAAACTCATCAGTTAATCATGTCCAAGACACCACAAATTTAGCACTGTGAGTTGTTCTTGTTCTGTAAATTATTACCTAGGAAATTAAGATCCCCCTATGATGACAAAATTCCTCCACTACACTCCATAAATGTTTACCCATTTCCAGACACAGAATCACAGAATCACAGAATCACTAAGGTTGGAAAGGACCTTCAAGATCATCAAGTCCAACCATTAATCCAGCGCCACCATGTCCCCTAAACCATGTCCTGAAGTGCCACATCCACACATTTTTTGAACACTTCCAGAGATGGTGACTCCACCACCTCCCTGGGCAGCCTGTTCCAATGCCTGACCACCCTCTCAGTGAAGAAATTTTTCCTAATATCCAATCTAAACCTCCCCTGGCACAACACAGTCCTGCAAATCTTCAGCTCATTATAAACGTTTCTCCAATAGAATTTCTTTTACCTGTCCCAGATTAGGGATGGCCATGACAGACTTTTGTTGATGTCTCCTTCTTTCGCTCATCAGTCCATCAAGTTGCAACCTAACTTGTATAGTTCTTGAAGCCTGCACACCCAAGAACCAGTCTGAATTACTGATCCTCCATATTTGCTAACTACTGTCAGCTCCAATTTCACACCTTCACAAGAGCTGTGGTTTTTGGTTGGTTTTTTTTGTTGCTGCTGTTCAAACACTAATGCTCCAATCCTTTCATACTGATCCATTTAGGTGCTCTGACAGAGTTTTACTGCTATTCAGACACCTACTGGCTTGTATTCGTCCTTTCCTCAGCAATATTCCAGCTGTCTTTGATTACCAGAGTTCCCTTCTCCTGTGTACTATTACTAGATATGGAGAACGCATGACCCTCTCCCAGCTTTCTCCCCTCATTTTTTCCTCAGTCATACCAGCTTTCTCCTCAAGCGAAGTCCATGCTATGTGCAGTATTTTCTTCTGTGAGTTCCTTCCGTCTTTTAATCCTCATTATTTTGTCCTTTCTTTCTCCTGTGTCTCAGGAGATCCTACAAATGCCACAGAAGGTTACATAAAGTTTTCCCTCATCTGGCACATTCCTCCTTTATGTATTTAATCAGAAATGCAGCAGTGTCATTTGCCACAACAAAAGGAGTGATCTGCATACTTCCTTACAGTCCCAGACAGTTTTCAATGCTATATTTACATCACATTGCTTTCAACCTGATTTATTCTGGTGTAAATCCCACTAGAAGTTCCTAATAAGGACTCTCTGACTCCATAGACCTTTCTACTACCTTTCTACCTTTTGTGTGTTTCCAGTCTTTTTCCTTTGTCTTCTGTCTGAGAACACGCTCCTTTCTGCTTTCCTATTTCATTTTCCATATACTCTGCCTTCTGTTTTGCTTGGACTCCAGCTCTTGTTACTTTTACTGTCCCCTTCTATTTTTAAAGGATTAGGTGCTGCTCCCTGCTCTACATCTACATTTGTGCTGATTTCTTCTGCATATTCATTGCTGCAGCAAATCTATTCCTTAAATGTTTCTTTATCAGCATCTGGCTTCTTCTTCTGTTATGTAACTTCCAAATTCTCCTGATCACCTTATTTCTGCAAATTTTGGCTTTCTTGGACAGACATTTCTATCCTGTTTGCCATTTCCATGTTAAATTTACCATCCTGTTTGTTTTCAGCCTTTGTCTTTCACCAGCTCTCTATGTATTTGACCTTGGAGAGCTACCCCTCAAGAGTTATATATGTGCAGTCCTCCTTTCTAGTGTCTAGCATTCTTCTGAATACTAATATTATCATAGAATCGTAGAATCATAGAGCCATTAAAGTTGGAAAAGACCTCTAAGATTGTCAAGTCCAACCATCAACCCAACACCACCATGCCCACTAAACCATGTCCTGAAGTACCACGTCTGCACGTTTTTTGAACACTTCCAGTGATAGTGACTCCACCACCTCCCTGGGCAGCCTGTTCCAATGTTTGACCACTCTCTCGGCGAAGAAACTTTTCCTAGCATCCCTTCTAAACCTCCCCTGGTGCAACTTGAGGCCATCTCCTCTCATTCTATCACTAGTCGAAGAGACCAACACCCAACTCACCACAACCCCCTTTCAGATAGCTGTAGAGAGCAATAAGGTCTCCCCTCAGCCTCCTCTTCTCCAGACTAAACAACCCCAGTACCCTCAGCCGCTCCTCATCAGACTTGTGCTCCAGACCCTTCACCAGCTTCGTTGCCCTTCTCTGGACACGCTCCAGCACCTCAATGTCCTTCTTGTAATGAGGGGCCCAAAACTGAACACAGGATTCGAGGTGCGGCCTCACCAGTGCCAAGTACAGGGACATGATCCCTGCCCTGCTCCTGCTGGCCACACTAGTGCTGACACAAGCTGTTGGCCTTCTTGGCCACCTGGGCACACTGCTGGCTCATGTTCAGCCGGCTGCCAACCAGCACCCCCAGGCCCTTTTCCCCAGGCAGCTCTCCAGCCACTCCTGCCCAAGCCTGTAGCATTGCATGGGGTTGTTGTGACTCAAATGCAGGACCCGGCACTTAACCTTGTTGAACCTCATACAGTTGATCTCAGCCCATCAATCCAGCCTGTCCGGATCCCTCTGCAGAGCCCTCCTGCCCTCCAACAGATCAACACTCCCGCCCAACTTGGTGTCATCTGCAAACTTACTGAGGGAGCACTCGATTGAGTGAGATCATTAATAAAGATTGTTTTAACCCATCATTACTGCCTTGCTTTTTTTGCTTTAGTCTAGGGAAGATAGTCTTCCTGAAGTTCTTTGAGTGTTTTACTTTCTAAATTTTTTTCCAGTGCTGTCCTCAACCCATTGTTTCAGCTGGTCCATGACTCAGTTCAGTTCTCCATAGAATACTTCACCCACAGCAGTAACACATCCTGCAAACTCACTGGCTGATTAAAGAGTGGTCTTTTCCCATTAGGGACAATTTCAACACAAACATCTGTTTTTTGGGTCATGGTACAACCTTTCTCATTGCATTCTGTACGGATCAAGGTCTATAAATTGAATGTGTGGCAAGGATGTAACAACAAAAAAGCTGTCTTAACCTTAGCTTTGCCACACACTGTAAGCTACAGAAAAAAGGTAAAAAAACAGCTTCTAGTAAAAGGTGTTGTCAAATACCATGGCAATTCTGGCTTCTGAGGACTTCATCTAATTGGATTTGTCTAATTCTAGCAAACCGATTGGACTTGACTCTGGCAATTAAACTGAAATCTACTTCTACATCATATCGCAAATGACTTGAGTCTTTCTTCAGTCGTCAGATAAAGATATTCTTCCATTGCTCATAGTTTTATGGAGGACAATTCCCTCGAAACAGTGCTTCCAAAAAGTAACCTTTTAAAAACTGGCCCTGGAAGAGTGTAACTTGCACATCAAGTAGAAATGGAATTTGTAGTGCAAATTTTCTTCCTTCTGCAGCTATTCTCTATGAAGGGCTTCCCAGCCTCCCTGGCAATCTGGGCTTGCTAATGTAGGGACACATATAAGAAAAGCACAGTCCACTCAGGAGAGTTAAAAACCTCACTGTACAAGTAACTGTCAGATATTTGCACCCTTAACTGTGGGCTAATGAAGTCCTTAGCCTGCAAACAGAACGACAATCTGAGTCAGGCCTTGCTAATCATTCTATTATCAGTGCACAGATCAGAAGCTGCTCTCTCCACCTCCCTTTTGATATACAGCCAGCTATTAGGGAGGCTCTGACACAATGAAATCAGTTCTGTTGTGCCGCTGTGGGATGAGATGAATGCAAGAGGTGCCTCAGATGACTGTGATTCTGCGTAGCTGGAGCGTTAGCTCAGTGCCCCAGTGCACGCAGCGGCACTGCGCAGCTGGCAGGGAGGTAGCACAGTTCACACTCTTTGCTGTCAGGCTGAAAGAAGTGTGAGGCAAAGACAAAGTAAAATAAAGGAGTCCATTTTCCAAATATATATTCACCTAATTTATACCCAGGGTTTTCAGCCTGGGACCTCATGTGGGCAGATGTGCATGGGTCTTTTGTGCAGATTTTTGTGCACAGGTGCTGTGATTCGTGTTGTGGAACTCATGCCCTGAAGGATCCTGTTGCGAATAATTAGTTTCCTTTCTTTGCTTTAGTTTTTTTAATAGGTGCTAAAATTCCTGAAGGCAGAGAGCAGAAGTTGGGCTTGTACCACCCTGCCTTCTCTCACAGCTTCAAATCCTTGTTTAAGGGGTAAGTAACATCAAATATTTATGAAATTCCTCTGGCTGATACAAGACAAGCCCTCAGAGAATGGATCTCTCTATTTACTCCTTCAACGAATACTTTCCTCATGTTTGGTGCATTTCAGCAAGGAAAGAAAGGTGAGAGATGTGTCAGCACCCACAGCAGGGCTGCAGTTTGTGAAGAATCGAGAAGTTGTGCAGATTCAAGGGGGAAGCTGAGGCCCTTGTGATGGAGACTTGTGGGCTGTAATTATTTCCCAATTGGTAATTCGGATGTGTTGCCTTGGAAAGCAGCAGATGGTAATTACGTCCCATTAGATGTTTGTATTTACTGCGGAGCTGTTTCAGTCCTTTCAGCATGGGGTGGAGCTGGGCCCTCGCTGAAGGGGCTGGCTGACTTGCCTACCAGGCGCCAGAGCCATCACAGCGGCTGATGTTTGTTGGGGAAGCACAAGTTCCACCAAGCAAGGCAGGGGCCACCCCGGTGGCTGGGGTTCAGGGTTCAGTTCAGGGCTCAGTCTTTCAGGGGAAGAGCAGAAAATTGCAGTGAAGCATGAGCACGGTGAAGTGTGACAAAGCGCTGGGGACACAGTGTTAAACCCCGTCTCGGGGCGTTCATTCCTCTTGGCTCCCATACTAATATGCCCTTCCCGTTCTTCGTGCACGGCGTTCCTACCGTCCCGACTACATGAACCAGTGTAAGATATAGTCCTATTCTATTGCCTCTCTCCCTGGCGTGGATAGTACCTGGCACTTTCCAAGCAGCACTCAGCCCTTTCCTGTGCCCTCGGAGTGGGCAGTCTTGCTGCAGGGGCAATACCTTTACAGAGTTTCTGTTATGAATGTGTAAAGGAAGACTTCATGTCCTTATTTGCAGAGGTCTTCTCCCAGCTGGAAGCCTAACGTGGCAGAGGAGCTTCTCAGGTATCTTCTCACAGTGCACGAGCCCTCCAAAGGAGCTTTTCTCAGTGTGGAAGGCTCAGAAGGCTCTTCTGCTTCAGAAGACCCGTCAAAGTCTATGTTTAAGGATCTGAAACTCTCTGAAAGTTTCAGCAAGACTTTGCTACCTTTCACACCCTTTCTTCTCCAACTTAGCCACAGAAATTCAGACAAGGTTTATTACATCACAACTCTTAACTTTTTCTGTAAGATGCTCCACTTCCCATTTAGTAGCAGACGCAAGAAAGTCCAGAAAGGGTAGGTCTATAGTGACCTCAGCGTTGTCCAAAAGGTTCATTAAAAAATGGGTTTTATATTTTCAAGATTTTTATAAAACATATGCCTGTAACTGAATGAGTGGTTATTGCTCAGGCCTGAGAATGCAGAATAGGACATACAAAGAGTCAAGGGCAGCATGAGAGAGAGCAGGAAACAACAAGGGAGAGTAAGTTTGGGAAAATATTTCAAGAACTTCAAAGGAAATAGCACAGATTGCAAACACTTGTTATGAAGGGAAAGGTGTGCAATGTTTATGGGTAAGCAAATCTTGAAGTAGAAAGAGACAACAAATTTGACACAAATCTGCATACGGGCCTCACAGAAGACTCGCCCTATAGATTTGTAGGCAACAGAGACAGCAAGAGTCCTGCATATCCAAGGGAGTGCAGCAGGAGATCTGGACATGTTGGCACCACAAGGTCATAGAAAAAGCAGAGGGCGTTCAGAACTGCCACAAAATGATTGAAGGACCAAGCTAAATAGGAAAGATTAAAGGAACGCAATTATGCATGGCTTGGCCAAATAGTTATTAAATAGCCAGGCAAGGACCAAAACTGTTTTGTGTAGTCTGATGAGGGACAACCTAAAGTTAAAAGGTGAGACTGATAGTGGAAAATGGGAACGGCACAACAGGGAAAGTTTTCTAAGAAAAGCTCTAATACTGCTTAATACTATATTTCTGAAGGGTGGTGGAAATCCAATTGTTTAAAACAGGACTTGACAAAAAGCTGGAGAATACGCACGGGGACAAGTGTTCTTTGCCCAAGGCACAGTACCAGAGCTGTCTGTGAAAGCTAGTGGTGCCACTTCCAGTACGGCTCTCGGTGCTTGCGCTGTTATTGCTGATCCTGTTAGTCACGGCTGCCTTGTGACAGGCTGTATGCAGTGAAGGGAAGGTCTTCAAAACGTGGTTTGAACTTGGACTGAATTGTCTCGTTATTACCAACGTTGCAGCAGAGAGAAACAGCCCTGGTGGAGATCAGGTGGGATGTGGCTTTGTCTCACCAGATCTTGAATACCTCCAAGGATGGAGAATTCTTTTTGGAACAGATACATAAATACAATTGTATGATAACTCATAGTGATCCTTGTGTTCTTGAAAAAACTGCTAGAATGGCAATAAAAGGTCCTTTTCCTAGAGAGACCTTTTGAGGGGCACTGTTCAGCTGCAAAGCATCCTGAGGTCCATTATCTCTGAGCATTGCATGTGCTATGCAGCCCACATGGACCGAGTCATCGGTCTTTTCAGGATATACTCTAGAAATGAAGAACATTGGAAGGTCTGTGGGGATCCTTAAAAAATAAGCTTTCTTTCCAAGTGTAAAATATTATTCACATCCATTATAATTATTAGAATAATAAAGATCTCATTACAGAACCAGCATGACTACTCTCAGGTATTGCACTGAGTCCTCCTTGGGAAATGCATCAGTGTAAGATATGCTGATGTTGCCTTCTAATAGATACATTTGAACAACTTGTGCTAATTAACATTAACAAGTATATGCTAAAAGCATAACTGGAAACCAGGCTACAGCACACAACATCGGCTACTGATTGAAAATTGTACCACCAGGTAAAATTTTCTGCTCATTTCCATTAAAAATCTTCAAGGACTTTTATTATTTATGTCTGTAATCAATATAACTTTTGGCTTCTGCCATGGGCCATATCTACCCAGCGCGTGCAGTTGTTGGTATCCATTAATGCAGCATCTCGATGTCTCACAGCCTGTTGTGTATTTAACCACACAACAGACCTACAAGCTGTTTTTCTGATGGACACAAAGGCCTAAATTCACCAGCATGTTTAGGTATTCCTTCCTCACTGGAAGGCTGTATAACAGAAGACCCCTGTTCACACAATGCTGATCTTGAACGCTGCCTGGTTTCTACCTCTGCTGTCTCATGGCACATCACAGGTAATGGACACAGCAGACCCAACTTGTGCCAAAGCCACCAAGCCCACAGGGGAACTCTCAGCATCTGCCTCCAGAAGAGATTTTCATGGCTTACGCTGCTGTATGGATCAAGGCACAAATGTGGCCTGCTGCTCATTTCTAACCTGATGCGGTATTGATGGGATGTTTATACCTTTTCTCATCCCTTTCCCTTTTTCAGCCCAAGCTGCCTGCTCAGTTTATGAGGATCTGCTCTGCAGTGCTAGTGGGGCACCTCTCCTGGGCTGTGGATACTGTCAGACCAGCAGCATCCAAACCTGGGTTGTCCGCAGGACCTCCCACCTATGTGATGGCACAATTGCTTTCACAGGACCAAAGCAGGGGCATTCTTCTATACCAAAGTTAGATAGAAGCTAACGGTGGAAAAAAAGGCATGACCCATTGTCACACAAATGGGGTGAAAGGAATTGCACTAGTAAGTCAGTAAATCCCCCAAAAGAAAGAGTTAATTTCAAAGGCAGGATACATCTGAAAGCACTCATCATAAAAATACCAGTTCTTCTCCATAAAGTGACAATCCCCCTTATGAACAACTACATTTAACAGGCTGAGTGTGAAGGTCACCTTCATCCCAGATTGTGTGCTGTTTCCAAGTCAGACCAGCACTGGCTGTCCTGTCTCAGCTACGCAGACCAGCTGCTCCAGCTCTCGGGGAGCTCCCAAACCGCTTGGTACCAGGCAGACACAGATCCCCTTTGCCTCATGATCACAAAGACCATATTTCCTCTTTGAGCCAAGGAATCCCATTAGGCTTTTGGGCAGTTTTAACTCCTCAAGTAAGCGTCAGGATTTCTCCGCACAGGATTTTGCAAAATTACCTTGGGAAATGATATTTTAATAATTTGAAAAACAACCCAGCTATTCCTCCCTGTAGCCCTGTAAGTTATTCATTAAAATACCTTCCTTTTCTCCCCAGCTGCTTCACCTGTTGTTAAGGTTTGGTGAAATGGGCAGGATGCTGAGCAACCACCCCTTTCCCACAGACCTCTACACGTCAGCTGTCTTCCTCCAGCTCTACTGCTCCAGAATGCTCAGCTATGACATCGTGCCCGCCTTGTGTCCTAACCAGTGGAACGAGCGTGAAGAACACCCGATGTGTTCACATCAAACCTTATTCCCCCGCAATGCCACTGCCACCTCCACACACAGAGACTGAGGCACGGGGACAGATGCTGTATCAGTTATACAGACCAGTTGCTCCAGCTCTCAGGGTGTTCCCAAACTGCTTGGTACCGGGCAGACACAGATCCCTAAAACACAGATGAGCCTAAAACTTGTGCCCCCTGAGTCCTGGGCTGGCACCTGCATCTTGCTACAGGAGCAGTGAGTTGTGCTTAGACATACAGTTGTGTGAAAAGAGATTCCTGGTTGAGGTGTCCAGCAGTGGTAACCCTGACAGATCAAACTGTAAGTAAGTGGCCCTTTGTACTTCGAATTTTTGCTTGGGCCAAGATTGATGGCCATTTGCAGAATGAACTGATTGTTCTGAAAGTGCCAATTTCTGTTCACTGACTAAGGAGGGAGCCTATGCACTTTACATACGATGTGCTCCTGAAGTGAGACACTTCAAGTAAAATGTTGAGGTTGGTCCTGATGAACCTCTGCCTCTCTACGCGATATATTGTGTTGAACAAAGACCCAAGAGTTGAAACGGCGGAGGAGAGCATATACTGGGGGCAGGAATAGATTACTGGTGCCAGGCTGAGCATCAGCATCACAGAAGAGCACCCGGCAATGAGAATATTTGACTAAGAGCCTCCAGCACAGCCACTTGAAAAGGTCAACCAAGCAATGACCAGGGCTCACTTCTGACTGATCCTTGCTGCTGGTTATAGACATGTGTGACACAATGATGGGGGGGAGGATATTTAAACTGTCGCAGCCCCCTGATTTCAGTGGTGACTTGCGAGAAAGCAGAAGGTTAGACCAATCTTCCTGCCATGAGAGTGCAACAGGATACTTGCTGCAGTGCCAGGAAGCCTGTTAGTCAGCACACTTTGCCTCATGTCTGCTGCTGAGCAAGGCAAACATTTTTAATGCAAGGGAGTGCTGAGAATTATTTTAATTCATAAATATCACAATAAAAAAATTGTAATTCCTGTTAGAATAAAATACATTTTTGACATTAATACTTTTTGACATTGATATTAAATGAAATGTTTAATAACAAACACAACAATATTTTTCTCTGGAACTATTCTTTCTGACTTACTTTGGTTAAGAAATAAGAGGCAACTGTGTTTGGGAAACAGCATGTCTCCTCCCTGATACAGTATCTCACTAGGAAAGTTGCTTTGAAGCACTTCGGTATCAAACCAAACAGAGAAAAGAAAATGAAAATCTCACTGTGGAAACTAATGATGAACTAATTTATCTGAGGTAAAGCAAAAGACTGAAAAAATTCTAAGCAGTTTAATGACAAAATGCTCTAATCCAATGCTGATGTTAGAGTTTCATTTGTGGCATCTTTTATTACAGAAACTGTACCCGTGGGAGCATGGATGTGAATAAAACATTTCATTTTATGGCCACAGAAAGAGGAAAAAAAAAAAACTTTGAGGAGTTTAAAAGCTCTTTCATCATTATGCAATTGTTCTGCTGAATTTGGGAAATCCTCTAGATTTAGAACAATTTTTGAATCATGCATCATATATATACGAAAGTCTCTTTGGAAATGCCAACGAGGAGTGTCAGCGAGGTTTGGTGCAGAGACTCAGCAAGGCAACCGGCTTTCAGTGCCCTGGAAAACACCCTTGGGAAGAGCATTCAGGGAGCTGCATGCACCAGGGTCCTACAAAATGAATCTCGGCAATTAATTTTCCAGTGAAAGTATGAAATAAAAGAACCTCAGAGACAACCTGCAGAGTTACACGTCGCCTAAACAAGGATGGGTCTTACAGCCCAAAGGCCTTTCATGGTCGTGCCCCCGCAGCTGCCAGCAGACACAGAGCAGGCAGCTCAAGCCCTCCTCAGATTTGACATCAGCTTTGGTAAATGTGCAGTGTGTGGTTTAGTGAGAAAACAAAGCCCGTTGGCGTATTCGTGATAGATAGCTGGCACGTGGTTCTGAATCCGGAGGATTCCACAAGGTGAGCAGATACGGCTACCAGTCAGTTGCCTTCCTGAGGGAAAAAGGGTGAACAGAAATGAAGACTCAACATACCTCAAAACCTTTTAAACATCAAAGGACAGTCATCTCAGAAAAGCATAAGGATGCTTCATTTGCAGCCTGAGTCACCGAGAATTCACAAGAAGCTGAAGCCCAGCCAGATTCCCTCAAAGAGAAGAGAGACAGGGAGGAGAGAGACAGCTCTTCCGACGTGCTTTGAAACTTCATTTACATTCAACAGCAGCAAAGAAGCTATGAATATAACTGGGCAGGAAAGGGACCAGCTTTCAGAGCTGGCCTCACCTCCTACGACTCTGATTTGGTTTGCAGAAACCCAGAGAAAGTAGAGAAAGCAATTTGGGGGTGGGCTCTAAGATTACATTTTTTCTTATTAAATTCCTCTTTTACAACTGTTCTTCCAATTTTGTAACCAGGAACTTAATCTTCTTCATAATACAGATAAACTCATGCTTGTTGTTTTGAGCAAGTACAGCTGGAGGGACTGTGTTTGTATGAAAGCAATCAACCCCCCTGTACAGGTAAATTCCTGGACTGTTGGACTCCAGAATGAATTAGCAAATGTCAGTATATTGGCATTTTTCTTGCCAAGCTGCAAGGAACATCTGGAAGACTGCTCATTGCCAGCTGCAGGTCATCGGGCGGCTCCCGAGTATTGAAGGGACGAACTGTCACCAAGTGCAGCTGGATCACCATATCCTTCCCGCAGCAATGCAGCAGGCCTGGCCAGGGGAAGCACAAAGCGAGGAAGAAGAGGGGTTATGTCTTCTCTGTAAATATCCATTGAGATTACTCAGGCCTCCCTCAGACCCTGACTCTAACAATTTCTCAGGTGAGGAGGGCTGTGCTGAGTCCCTGAGACGCCAGGCAGAGAGCATTTATGAGCCATGATTAATTTTTTCCCCATTCCCTCTGTTTCAGGACCAATGACCGAGCTCCCACATTGTAAGATAAACTTGTTTACCAGGGCTTATGCTTTAAACTGCCATACCTTTCTTTCAACAGCACATCGCATGTTCTCTTACGGCGGATTCAGGAGGCAATGCTGTCTGAACACTGCTCCCACTTCGACAACGCCGTGTTGTGGCATTTCCACTCAGTGGGGTAAAGACTAACGCCTGCCTGGCCCTGTGCTACAGGACTAAGAGCAAAACAGAGATGATCTCCTGCTCACCCGCTCACCACAGCCCAGCTAGCCTCAAGTAGCAAGTCTTTGGTCCTCAAATGCTTTGCTCCCAAAGGCAAGCTCAGTGGCTGAACCACACTCATGCAGCTGCAGATGTCAAATTGTACTACATGCAGTGTCATCGCTGGGGAGATTTTGCTCCACTTGCCTGAAACAAAGCCAGCTCTGGGGCAGATCTGGAGGATACTTCACGCGACGTGGCTCTGTAGCGGTCACATTGATGTGGCCATACCAGTTTGGTCTGTTCCTCCCTCTGCCATTTCTCCCAGGGACACAGTGCAAGGTTTCCATCTTCTGCGAGGTGTCCCAGAGTAGCACCCTTGAGGTCCTTCCTCCTATAGGCTGGGTCTTTCCTCTCTCTTCCTACTGCTACTACCCTAATACAAAATGAAGGTGAAGGATAGAGTTCATTCTCCAACAGTCACAATCTCCTTCTCCATGAAACTAGTTCAGAACAAGGGCGATAACTTTGAGGATCCCTCGTGCAGATTCTGCAAGCCCTGGATGCTTTGGTGCTCCCAGAGGTTCACTGCACATTTCACCCCCCATGTGACTGGGAGCAGAATGCAGCTAGTTGCTCAACAGCCTGGAAATATCTGCTTTTAGATCAGGCGTAAACTTCAACCTATTTTCTGTGATCTTGAAGATACAAGTCAGCTCAGGTCAGAAATTGCCCCTGAAGCAGCCACCTCAATGCTGAACCATTCATTTTGTTCTGTGGAAGACAGTGGAAGGGCTGTCTGGAAAACAGAAAGGAGGCTAAAAAAAAAAGGATTCTTTTGAAGTTGTTCCCTGCTGTGCAAAAGATATACTCCTAAGTAAGAGGAGGCAGTAAGCAGGGACCTTGCTATAGCTGTGAAGAAACAGCTTCCCTGGAGAGAAAAAGAGCTTGATGACAGCTGAGTCCCTGGAAGGAGATGCTGGGATGCAGGCTTCAAGGCAGGGAGGCACCAAGACCTCTTCCCTCTGGAGGTGGGCATCAGTCCCACGTGGCCAAGCTCCCTCCTTCCCCGGGCACTCGTCCCAGGCACACGGTGGGTGACATCTCATGCCTTTCAGAGGAAGCCCTTGTAGGGGAGTTTGATACAGACTTCAGAAAGGCTGATCAGTCCACTCCTACATTGAAAAATTTGAAGCGAGTGTGGTTTCCTTCAGATACGAGACAGAAGCCTCAACTTTCATTTTTGAGTGCAAGGATAACATTTGAATTTGACAGAGACTGACAGATGCACAGACTAGACTGAAAACAAAGCACAAAGCTGATGTCCAGAAATTCTTGATCATAACAAAACGTGCAGAGATTTGGTCTACAAAACTTCAGGAAGAGCAGCCACAAACCCATGATTTACACTTCACAGGAACTGTTGTTTTTTGAAATTTGGTTTCTGACTGAACTAATGTCTTGCAAACCAGAAATTCAGAGAAAATTTCACTTTGGCAACAATAATATGCAGTGTTAACAAAACAGTATCTGTTCCCTGTAGCTGCTCAGTGTAGTTGATACAAGCTGCAGCGAAGCAGGAAAGAAATGTCTATTCGTCCCTTGGATGATTCCCTGCTCAGCATCTCCAGTTAAATTCAGGCTCCTGGACTTTGATGTACCTACTTGCACAGACACTCTTTCATCCCCTGTATTGCTGATTATCCTGGAGACAGGAACTCTGAGATAAAGTCCTGAGGGAGTCACTGTTGTGGGGCTTGAGACACACATACCCTGAAAAAAAGTCCTCCAGCATTGGACTGGTTTCCTCGTGGGTCCACCCCAACTTACAGAATCTGGAGTGACTGCTGAGAGAAGTATTATCTGAGCTCTCCCTAGCAAATAACTCCTTTCTTTCTTTTTCTTTTAAGTCCTGGAACTGCAGACCAGGACTCTGTGATGGATAGTCAGGATTCCTGGAAATATTGGGTTTCTGCAAAAGTGTGTTCAGCTCAGAAGTGTCAAATGAAATGCTGGTGAATCAGCTAATTATGTGATTTCTTCTGCAAGGCTTTATTTTACTGGGACATTTACAACAGGGCCTGGGTTACCTACATCTAATTCAGATTAGCCAGCTGGCCTGCCCTATGTTTTCCTTGAATTTCTTTGATGACCCACAGAAACATTTACTATCATTGCCTTTTTGTTTCTTTTTGGTGCTTAAGGGTACCTGCCGTAAGATGAACACCATGAACTAGAGATCAGGGGGAAGCACTGTGAGCTCAGCAATATTTTGTCATTCCTGCTGTTACATCTGTCTTCAGTCTTTCCTTTACTACCTTTTCTTTGAGCTTTGATGACTGTGCACTCAACAGTCTGTCATTGGATGCGAAATGTTAGACCCAGCTCAACTCAGTTATAATCTTCAGACTTCTGATCAAGATGAAATAATTATGTCCAATGCAGTACTCCAGTGGGAATCTGTTACTTCCCATTATCCTTGACATCTGGTATAACTGAAGCCTAGATTGATGGTTCTGGAATTGCGCCTCTAGGCTACCACTTTCTCAAAGGTTTATAGATATTTTCTGATTATTCTTTAAAATCCTTCTTAACACTTATTTAAAAGAATGGTCTCTCCTAGAGCAGAACACGAATGTTGTTGGCCAGGTCAGACCAGGAGAGCTAGAGGGAGATATACTGTGTGCTTGGTGTTTCCAACACACAGCCAAGAACTTCCTATCATCACTTACAAAGCAGATGGTCCAGAAAGTCCCAAGATAGCACTGTCCTGAGTCATTGAGGACACATGGTGCACAAAACTACACACTTACAGCCCAGCCCCAGGAGACAGAGGATCCTCTTTTTAGGGCTAATTGTGTAAATTCAGTGCCAGACTGCTCCCATGTTTGCGCCGTGCCAGGTACATGCCAGTTCTTGATGAGCAGTGAGCACCTTAGGTTGTACATACAAGGAACGATACAATTTTCACAGTACCTTCTCCTGCTTGTTGCTCATTCCAAAAGCCAGTAGGTGAGATCAAACCCTCAACAGAACTGAACACCTTAAGCTATACAGGCAGATGAGGTCTGAGGAGTGGGTAGGGCACAAGGGGAAAGAGGAGAAGAAAGAAATCAGATGGTGGGCACCCTAACACCAGCAGCAGCAGGTGATGTTCAGCTGTTGCTGCTGTGAGACCAGAGCCCTCCATTAGCATTAAAGGGCAGAAGCATGGGGACCCACAGCCAGCCTGGCTTTGGATTTTGACATGGTGTCCCTAAGTAGTGGCCTTTTCCTCCAGTTTGTTTCCTTCAGTACATGAAAACTGCTGTCTCTGAGTGAGAGGAATAACTGGACCTCCTGAGCTTTTTTCCTCTCTAGCAGCACCATTTGAAATGTTTATTATTTCTTGTGTCTGGTAATACTTATTCAGAGAGTGGGTGAAAGCAGGTGGTGTCCTGGGACGGTGTCTGGGGTTGTCACCTGATTTCAGCTAGATAACTTAGCTGTTAATTAGTGCTCTGTGGTAAATCCTCCATAACATCCCTTATCCTGGCTGGCTGTCAGGACATATCATACGTGACACCACGATTTCTGTTGATGTATCACAGTTTGTTAAAGCAGGTGAATAAGAAGCATTATGAGAGAGGGAAAACACACTGGGGTGATCAATATAATCGATCCTATGTTTTGTGCCCATTGTCAAATAGATGTGCTCAAAAGCAGGAGAGGGGAGGGACCGAGCATCTCACACAGTAGGTGAATCAGTTATTTACATTACTGTTATCTACCTGGCTAATTGATAGTTAGGATATAGTTAATTATAGCTAATTGATAGTTAGGATATAGGATAGTTAGGGTTCTAATTAATGTCAGTAAGGTATGAATTAGTTCTGCAATGTTGCAGGCTGCACTGAACAAACACCTGATTGATCTTAGGAGGGATCCAGTTTTGTGCAAGATCTCCACAGTTCATCAGTGCCATTGGGGCTTCTCATCGTTCTTGGGAAGACAGCTAACCACGGATGGAACCAGATGAAACAGCAGTGCTGAATGACACAGGCAGCACCAACAACATAGAACATTTTGCTGAACGTGTTTGTCTGTATTTCCAGGATGTTTCCTCCAGGAGATGGAAACAGCTACTTCCTTCTGAATTTTGATACTGCTCTACTTGAACTACCTAAATTTGCCCTATACATTGTCATATTTTTGCATCCAGTTTCCAGTGATTCTTTCCATTGACAGTCCACACAAACAATTATACATATATTTATTCACTCACAGCAGCCTGTTTTGTTGAAATTGTCTACTTGTGAGATTGGCATACTCCCACACTTTAAAAGTCTGCATTTTTTCCAGCAGCTCTGTTTATTCCAATATATTTTTCTGTCAATCTCTATTTACATTGCTTTAGTATTTTTCAAAACATTTGATTAAGTTTGCAATAAAGTTTGGAATTTGAACTAGAATCAAAAGAGGTCAACAGTATTTTCAGCAACGCATATAGAGCCATCATCTGTTATTGGTACTCTTTACATGGCCATGATTCTTATAAGAAGCCACCCAAAATACTGTATTTATTTTGATGTGAGGTTACAGTAGAAAGAGTTAAGAACACAGAAATAAATTTGATAGGTGAGGCAATGGGAGCTGGAGAAACTGATGAGAAAAAGAAACACTATACCCAACATCTCAGATACATCTTTTAGCGGTCTGAACAGCAAAACATCCTGAAGATGTTTTTATTAGCCCTTGAGTAAAGATGCAAGTGTATGTTGCTAAGAAAAAGGTCACCTTTGCTCATAGTAAGAACATAAAAATAATAAGATTTATAAGAAAAAATAGAATAAGATAATTTTAAATAAGGATGTATAATAAAAAATAATACAAAAATAAGGAGATAGAATGTATATTAGAAAATATACATAAATAAGAAATAAGAAAACAGGATGTATAAGTTAGACTTAAATACAGATATATCTAGTCTTGTGTAAACACAAACATGAATAATTAGTGCATGGTGTGGCAGTGGACACACTGGTCTGAAAGCTAGACGCTGTGCTACTGTCCAGTTCCTAAAAACCTGATTTTACAAAGATTTAGGCACTGGAAGTAGAACAACAGGTCTATGCTCAAATTCACCCTCTTGAAAGTCACCATTCAGTATTTCACTTAATTCTCAATGCACCAACAGCTCAATCTTTATAACTTTCAGGTTCCTTGGAGAGCTGGTCCCTCCTCTGCCTGTCCCCAAGACAAGCATCATGTAGCCTGTTTTGTGCCCGAAATTGCATAGAACCAGAGCTGGACCAAACCCACGCCTAAAACCTGTAAGCAACTCCATGAGACAGGAATTTCAGAACAAGGGGCTGGTGCCCCCTTCCCACTTGGTCTTCTGAATCCACCAAAACCACCAAATTACAGTCAACACTCAGCAGGTATATTCTCCAAGCCTCCTGCTGAAGCTGCTAAATAAAAGCAGAGAAAAGTCAAGTTGTGCTGGAAGAAAGAAAGCAAGCAAGAAATATTTTGGACCCTAGTAGGAATGGCCTGCTCCTGGGAAGAGAAACCTCAATTCCAGTCTCTTGATCCATGAGACATTTTTCTCTCCTCATCCCAGGAGACTTGGCCATGTTAAACTTCTTGAGGTTCACATGAGCAAACTCCTCCAGCCTCTCAAAGTCCCTATGGATGGCATGCCTTCTCCCAGATGTCCAAGTGCACCTCTCAGCTTGGTGTCATCTGCAAACTTGTTACTAACTGTGACTTTCCATTTTGTTAAACCTTCATGTTTACTTTCTTCACCAGCAAAGCCAACGTCCAAAACTTCCAAGGAGTCCATATTGAATAAGAAGTGCAACTAGAAAAAGTCATTCAGCTTCTTCCTGTCATCCAGGTAAAGGAGAAGAAAACCCCTGCCAAAATGTATGCCGCAGGAAGACCCAGCTTCAGGATGAGATCTGGGATTTGCAGGCCGACTACTCCATTCCCATGTCTGAGACACAGACTTTTGGGCCATAAAGTAAATCTACCAGGCTGCTCAGCACTTCCTTTGTCAAAATGACTGTGCAAGTTAACTTCACAGGTCTGCAATCCCTTCAACACTAATCACTAATAGAGATTAATTATCAGAATAGTGTGGTAGCAGGGATGAAACTTTATAATTTCTAAGTGGTTACAATTACAGTCTCACCATCAGCAGCTGCTTTGCCATAAGTCATGAAGGAAATACCACAATATGAATACATAGCCTGCTGAAGCAATTGTCCCTGAGTGAAAAATACTGTTTGAACCCTATTCCTCCATGAAACCTGCACCAGCAACAAGTATAAATAAGACAAATTTCCTAATAGGTTGTGATATCAACAGAGACAGCTAGAAGAGTTAAGGGATGGAAAATGCTAATAGACCCACATGGCACAATGATGTGTTGCAGATGTGGGATTCCATAGCAGACCTTTTTCTCAGGAAAAGTGGTTTGGTATGGGGAGCCTCAGAAAGACAGTGAGGGTTTCTGGCACTGGTAAAGGAAGTCTGCTTTGTGCAGATGCATATTAAACTTCTTGATAGTGACACAGTGCCCTTGGTACAGTGGGTGTCTCATCGGGAAAGCAGTCATGACTGAAATGGAAAAATAGTTGGCTTTTAGAGCAAAATTTAGGGGGACTGAGGAGGAGTGAAATAACTCTAGGAACTCCCCTTGTGGAGCTGGACAGCATGGTTAAAAGGGGCTGAGGCTCCCTTCAACACTGAAGTCTCCATGCCAAGATCAACATCAACAGGCTGGCAAGAGTTTAGGGAAGACCAGCCTCAGTGGTAGTGCCTGAGAGGGTTGCTCTGTGGAGGATGGCCAGAGAAGTCATTTTTGCCTAATGAGACTCCCTGGCAAAGTCAGGGGGCAGAACTGATGGTGAATTGAGAGCAAGGAAAGTTAAAGAAAAAAACTGCCATTTGGAGAGGTGTAGGGACACAAGTCATGGAAACAATGAAAGAGCTTGAGCTAATCACAGCAAAATGTGAGAGCTCAAAGTGTCTCAAGAAAAACATTTAGCTAGAATTGAAGAGGAACAGGGGATTATGAGACCTGGACAGATTCTAGGAGGCACTTTCATCCCCCAAACCTCCCAAAACAAAGCCTGCTAGAGACTGGAGAGGAAGCTGCAGGGTGCTTGACAATACCAAATTGCTGAGATGGTGTGTTTGGGACTGATGGGTGGACACAAGGCGGCTTCTGATATTGTAAGAGTCCACATACAGGTATCTGATCTACAGAAAGTAACCTCCAGAGACCCAAAGCACAGCAAACCACGGATAGCGTGGGCATCGTGAGTGTTTACCATGCATACATGCTGAGGAGTTATTGACCATTCAGATCCCACTATTAATAGATTTCTTTTGTTCAGTGTTAATGGCATCTTGATGCACCATGCTGTTACACAAATTGAAAGCACTGGAAGGCAACTTATCCATCAGAGGGCTGCTTGGATGCAGGCAGATAAGCAATCATACGATAGCAAACAGCAGTCATCTTCAATGACAGCCATTCTAAGAAACTGATCCTCAGCTGAGCTGAGTTAATAAACTGCGTAAAATATATTAAATACTAATACAAAAAAAGAATTAATCCACTTTGATTAATAATAAAGGATTTTCCTTAATTCTTGGTAACTGCTAAATAATTTCCAACCATTTTTGCCCTGATTTCATTCCTGGTGTATGAAAAAAAAAAATCAATTCCAGCTTAAGGCTTATTAAAGTATTATTCTATCTGAAGATGTGATTAGACTGAAATGCACAAGGCTAGGTTTAATGGTCTTGCTCTAGTAATGTCACCAGTTAATTAGAATCACTTGTGATATCATGGCTGTGCTATCCTTCACTCTTACCAAGAAATGCCTCTGTAACAGGCTCCAATAGGCAGTCTACGCATTAGTGATGTGTTTCACATGTCAAACTGCCACCTGACTATACTCATTCATGCATATTGTCCAAAAAATCTTGGTTTCTTCCAAAGATGTATTTCAGACTTATCAGTGCAATAGATGTCACTTAGAGGCATATGGTCAGAAATTTATTTGAGTTGGCAGTGTAATGGTCTTTCATATTCATGGCCTCTGTTAGGCTCTGCTTTGTTCCCCATGCAGGTCACTGTCAAAAAAAATCCTAACAGATTCTCTGCTCCAGCTAACATACAGTTAGCTAACATACAGTTAGCTGGAGCAGAGAATCTGTCTCCTCTGTGCCCTTATCACCTCCCATCATGAGAGGCTCTGAACTCATATACTCTCACTGACGTTTCCTCACGTCCCTCTTGGGAGGAGGGATAATTCTGTCCTTTCCTGCTGTAAGATGGGGAAGTCTGGCGAGGTGGTACACAATATCAGATTTTAGTAGTATCTAAACAGGGTTTTTAAAAGCGCTTTGCTCAGGATTACTTGGACTATTTTTACTAAGGTCTTCTAGGTTATTTGGCCAAGGACAACTCAGCTGGAAGCAGTTTCCTTGCTTTGAAGGAGAACTAGGTTCACATGCGTACCTCAGACTACCTGCTACCACGTCTGCCCAAAGTGAAATGCCAGACTTTCTGCACAAGGTAGAGAGAAAGTTCAGAACTTCAAGACAGAATGCAGAGAAAGCAATGCACAGGGCAGGGACTTTCCCAGGGTAGACAGTAAGAAATGCTGAAGAGGGAAGCCTAAACCTTGGTCCTCTTGAGTTACTTCATGCTTTTGCTCCTGGCTTCTCCTTCCACTCAGGTATCTCTTGTGACTTCCTACACTTTTTCCTCTGACCTGTTAGCTGTAACACCCTTGTCCTCTCCTTGCAGTATTCCATGCAGAGCCCAACTCTCTGTTTGGAGAAGTTGGCCTAAACCAGTTCTTGAAGAAATCATCAGCTGAAAGCTGACTTTGATGCCAGGATGACTGCAACATCACGAGTGGCATGGCCAAGCCCATGGTCAGTGGGAGCAATTCCTTGAGAGGAAGTTACACCTTATCAGGTGTAAGTGATCACCCAATATAGACAGTCCAGCCACATCAGCCTAAATGAAGACCAGTCCTCACACTGGCCTGACTTTACAGCATCAATGTTAGGATGTCTTTTCCTCAATTGACTCCACTCAATACTGTACCAACAAGAGAAAGGCAAAGGCTAAGGACACTCATGCTCAAGACATCTCATCGTTCTGTAAGCTGGAACATGAAGATGAAAATCAGGTTGCTTCTTGGGCCCTATCCCTGTCTGAGTTCAGAAAAAGACTGCTCTCAAAACAGCACTAGCAGTAGAATTTAAACAAAGAGGCCTGACTCTGCTCACGTATCAGGTTTTCTCTGGTTTTGGTATAATTACACATCATGTAGTCAAAGGGACTAAGATGTGAATCAGTCTTATCACTGGGGACCAAAATAAGGTTTTACTCAAGTCCTCCTCCTGCTGCTAAACACTATAGTCAAGTTCATCTTAACTTTCTGAGAGTTTCTCATAAAAAATGTTAAGCTGGCTAAACTTTGATAAAATCTACATCTAAATAACCATGTCCTCTGAAGTAAGAAGACTTATGCTGATGTGTGGAACTGAAATACGATTGACATTTGGAGGACGTGATATCTTTTGGGAAGCCCTAAAATATCCCCTAAGTAGGTCAGCTCCGTGACCTGGATCCGTACTTTTAATGTAGGAGTAGCCTGTATTTTCTCAAACTGTTTGCTGAGGAACAAATGTTTTTTGGAGTATGGATGTATTTTTAGTAGTTAAATGTGACCTTTGTAGGAGATCCTATAATAAGAACAACAATAAAGCTGGCCAGGGGTGATTCACACCACATGCTTTGATTTAGAGATGAGGAACACGTATCATTTAACCCTTGGTCATTTCTGGAAGAAACTATCTATTTTACATGCAATATTCACTTTAGGAATCAAGTCAATACTTCCAAAAAGGAGGAATTTCTTGATGGCACCAAATACTCCTTGTCTTACAGGGTAACTGATAAATATCACTGGAAAACAGATTTCTTTAGTAACCCAAAATAAAAGTGAAAACCTGGGTGAGGACAGAGGCTCCCCACTGCCTTGCCAAGCCCACCTCAGATTTGATCAGCCACCAAAGAATCATAGAACCATAGAATAGCTTGGGTTGGAAGGGACCTTTTATGGTCATCTAGTCCATCTAAGTGTTCTTCAAATCAATCCCAAAATAAGCTTCCTTATTTCTCAACTTTCCCCTTTCTAAAATGGCATCTGGCTAGCTAAGTATCAAAAGGGTTGACCCGTCTCCTTTGGGATACTTCTTACACTGAACTAAAAACCCTGGGTGAGAACTCCAACCCACACAACCCACCTATGGTAGAAAATGCAGCCTAGATTGTAAAGAGAAAGCTCTTACCCCTGTCTTACGTATCAATAACATATTCACCCAGACTTCTCTGGGAGTAAATCTGAGTTACAATATGCATCACCTTGGTGATCTAAATTCATATGGTGTTCATGGAAAATGAATATACATTTGAATATTCTTCAGGCAACGGATGAAATTAGTCACAAGATATTAAGTAAAGGGTATGTCTAATGATAAATGGAATGGCTTCCCAAAGGACATGGTGGAGTCTTTTTACTGTTCAGGCCTTTAATAAAGATCTGTTTCTTATTAAACTAAATGTTCTAGCTCAGCTAGTAGAGATAAGAAATCTGGATGGATCACTGTGTAAAGCACCTGGCCTGGTCATGCAGAAGGTCAGCCTAGATCTCCATACTAATCCCCAGCGGTTCCAGTCTAGAAAACTCTTCTGTTGCACACAGTGCTCTGAGGAGCACATCTTCATCATCATTTATGATGACTATCACACAAGTCACAGTTACCACCTTTCTTCTTTCCAGAGAATAAGGATGACTGTGGTTATGCCTTTGCTAAGATACAATTAAACATGTTGAGATGAGATTAAATCCATCAGAACTAGCTGTTTCTTTGAAACATTTATTTGACATGGAGTACACTGACACCAGATCTGGTAAGTTTGTGAAAGATCACATTGCAAATCCCCCCTAAGTGCTGGGCAGCTATAGCAGCTGTGTTTTCAGCGCTACTCAAGAACCTTGTCAATCTCCCTCACTTTTTCAGCTTTTCTGCTATATCCAAGAACTTACCCCTCTTTTTCTGTCTTTTTCTTCAATAGCTGGCTAGTGGTGATTCATTTTAGGTAATGAGAACACAAAAATAATAACTCCTTTAATGTATTCCTTCAGTACAAGCTTGAAACATGCTCAGAGATGTGGCTGCCATACAGCAAGTGAAAGACAGCACTGCACTAAAAGTTTAGAAGTTCCTCGAGATGTGAGCAGAAGGGTAGTCTGTGTGTACATGCTGCTAAGCTGTTCGCTGAGACACCAGAACTTCACTGTGAGTGATGAGGTGTTTCTGTCTGTCTCATAGTCATTCACTCTGGTTAGTCAAGTTGATGAAATAGTTGGTCCAGGAGATAAAGCCCATAATTTACATATCAGATCAGGACCCAGGCACTTCCATACGCAGCCCATCTTACAGTGGGAACACTGGTTCTCTATGCAGTCAATGAAGGATGAGACTTGGCTGCAAAGGACAATTCAGATTTGGGGTATGATGTCTCTCATCTAAGTGATAGGAGGCAAGGGTTTGGTAAAGAAGCATCAGACAGGACCAAGCTCTCTAGTGCTTCTGGCTATATCTTCAGAATGGGTCCAGAATACTTTTAGCCTTGCACTGTTCCAGTATGACTCCACTTTGTCCTTTTGTCTTGTAATGACTTTTAAATGGTCCATCAATTATCTGGAAAATTTTGCCCTTCCAAGCTTTGACTTGGAGGAAAAATGCTGATGTATTGATGTTTGTTAATAGAATACGTTAGAAAAGTAAATCAGTCTGTTAAAGGGATATTAAGTGGGAGAATGGCTTCCCTAACATTTTTAATGAACAGAAAATTCTGAGTCTCTTTAAATGTCAATAACATTATGCAACCATCTGTGTAGTTGACTTAAAAAAATCAATTTATTTGTGTATTTGATATAAATCTATCTTAGGGTAATACAACCAAGACATATGTTGGCATCTTGGTTCTCTTTTTGTTTTATCTGTGGAAAGACTGACAAAATATGACCTGAAAGGGGTGATAAGGTGTTTCTTCTTTCCCTTCTCCACCATCCTTTTTTAAGATTTGCTCTCAGACTGCTTTTATCTTCAAAGTGTTCTAGAAATCCAGTGCAATGTCAGAATACAGACTAGGTCCCAGGTAAACAAACACAACCAGAAGCCTGACTTTCACTTATTTGTGGCTAGAATGTGCAATTCTTGTATTTACGTTGGCAAGTCCTAACTAGAACACTCTTACTGGCTCCAGTGGCAGTAAGCACTCAGGGAATCTCAACACAAATTGTACAACTGAAACTTTAATAAAAGCATAAGTGAGCAGGGTATATCTCTGTGCGCAGTTATGCTATTTCATTGTATCTATATGCCTGAATGTGAAACAATTTGCTCCAACAAACACCTTTTTCTAAGTTAGACTGTAATAGGTAACAAAATCTTAATATGTAACTTAATTTCACGTCCTTCATTAATATGCAAATTTTATCCTTAGGTATACTTCCGTGCCTTTACGCTTTGAGAAAACATGGAATAATACTGCAACTTCGAGTTAAGCCCAATGTGAGGCATGATCTACAACATCAGAAACTGTCTTTCGCATAGCTAACTTCTTGTTCTTGAGTCTTCCTAAACTTTTGTGAGAAGAGTTTTCATGCATTAACGTATCTGTTGAACACAGTGTGGGGTTCATAGAATCATAGAATCTTTGGGTTCAAAGGGACCTTTAAAGGTCATCTAGGCCAACCCCCCTGCAGTGAGCAGGACATCTTCAACTGAAGCAGGTTACTCAGAGCCCAACCTGGCCTTGAACACTTCCAGGGATGGAGCATCTACCACCTCCCTGGGCAAACTTTTTCAGTGTTTTACCACTCTCACTGTGAAAATTTTTTTCCTTATATCTAGTCAAAATCTACCCTCTTTTAGTTTAAAACTGTTACCCCTTGTCCTGTCGCAACAGAGCCCGCTAAAAAGTCTGTCCCCACCTTTGTTATAGTCCCCCTTTGAGTACTGGAAGGATGCAGTAAGGTCTCCCCGGAGCCTTCTCTGCTCCAGGCTGAGCCCCCCCAGCTCTCCCAGCCTGTCCTCCCAGCAGAGCTGTTCCAGCCCTCGCAGCATTGCTGGGGCCTCCTCTGGCCCCGCTCCAGCAGGTCCATGTCTCTCCTGAGCCGAGGGCTCCAGAGCTGGATACAGCACTGCAGGGGGGTCTCCCCAGAGTGGAGCAGAGGGGCAGAATCCCCTCCCTCACCCTGCTGGCCACGCGGCTTTGGGTGCAGCCCAGGACACGGTTGGCTTCTGGGCTGCGAGCGCACATTGCTGTCTCACGCCCAGCTTTTCATCCACCAGGACCCCCAAGTCCTTCTCCATGGGGCTGCTCTTGATCCCTTCATCCCCCAACCTGTGACCAGCAGTTGCCCCAACACAGGGGCAGGACCCTGCACTTGGCCTTGTTGAACGTCATGAGGTTCACATGGACCCATTCCTTGAGCTTGTCCAGATCCCTCTGGATGGCATCCTGTCCCTCAGGTGTGTCAACCGCACCATCCAGCTTGGTGTCATCTGCAACCTTGCTGCGGGTGCACTCGATCCCCCTGTCTATGTCATAGATGAAGATAAAGAGTCCTGGTCCCAGTACGGACCCCTGAGGGACACCACTCGTCACCTATCTCCGTCTGGACATTGAGCCATTGATGATTACCCTCTGGATGTGACCATCCAACCAATTCCTCATTCACCCAACAGTCCACCCATCAAATCCATCTCTTTCCAATTTAGAGAGAAGGATGTTGTGGAGGATTGTGCCAAAGGCCTTACAGAAGTCCAGATAGATGACATTGGAAGCTCTTCCCTTGTCCACTGATGTGATCACTCCATCACAGAAGGCCACTCTGTTGGTCAGGCAGGACTTGCCCTTGGTGAAGCCATGCTGGCTGTCTCAAATCACCTCCCTGTCCTCCATGTGCCTTAGCACAGCTTCTAGGAGGTTCTGTTCCATGATCTTCCCAGGCACAAACGTGAGGTTGATGGGTCGGTAGTTCCCAAGGTCCTCCTTGTTACCTTTTTTAAAATTGGGTGCAATGTTTCCTTTTTTCCAGACTCCAGGGACTTCACCTGACTGTCAGGACTTTTCAAGTATCATGGAGAGTGGCGTGGCAGCTACATCAGCCAATTCCCTCAGGACTCTGGGATGCGTCTCGTCAGGTCCTATAGACTTGTGCATGTTCAGGTTCCTCAGGTGGTCTTGAACCTGATCTTCTCTTACAGTGGGAGGGACTTTGCTCCTTCAGTCCTTGTCTTGCAGGCATCAAGGGGGTTTGCTTTCTTTGACCTTCCTTTTCTGGCTGCCATACCTGTAGAAGCCCTTCTGGTTATTCTTTGCATCTCTTGCCAAGTTCGGCTCCAGCCCAATTGGCCCTCCTGACCCCATCCCTACACAACCTGGCAACATCCCTGTACTCATCCCAGGATCCCTGTCCCTGCTTCCCCTGCCTGTGCAGTTCCTTTTTGCCCTTTAGTTTGCCCATCAGGTCTCCACTCAGCCATGCTGGTCTCTTCTCTTCCTTTCCTGAGTTCTTATACCCACTGTCTTTAAATTACTAAAAAGTAGGTGTCTCAAGCTACTTTTCTGGGTTCCTCCCATCATACAAGGAGAAAGAAAGGCATCCCCAGAGGTCAGCAGAGAAAGCCTTAAGATGTGATATATCACCTTCTGGTGGTGCCTATCTCCTGATCATAGGAGAATTGAGGAGATGGCTGAAGTCTTGGATCCTGTCTATTGGAAAGATCCTTGGCTTGTGTAGGTGGCCAAAGCTCCCCGAGTTTAAGTCAGTATTTCTTTTCATATGTGGGAAATTCCCTCATATCTTAGTGGAATTCTATGACCTCTGGGTAGGTGACTTGAAGTCAGTACAGACATTTATTCCATACAGTGGAAGAGCTATAAAGGACTCATGACAGTTGCTAAAATCTAAATGCAGCAGATAGATAGCTGTGTTTCTGCAACTCATAACATGAAACTGTGTGTGGAAATTAAAGACAAATTATGTCTCTCTGCTGAATCTCCATGGGGAGCAGATTTTATGTACTGATTGCACTTTGAATTAGTTTGAATTCAAGAGTTTCAGGTAAATGGGATCTATTTATTTAAGTATATTCTAAATTTTGGGGAATAAGCTCAGTTTAAAGGGGTATCTAAATTTAGCTGTAGTAGTAAATAGTTCTAATAATGCCCCAATAGCAATAATTTTCTTATCAATTTCACAAACTCAGGGTTAACTGCTTTAGAAGTTCATTGGATGCACAATTTCTCCTGGAGTTAACGTTGTGATTGCCTCATAACTGTATTGATAGCTATCACAATTACTTTTTAGTCTTGAAAGTGGTGAGCAATTCTAGCAGTAAACAGCAAATCTCTCACAATAATCTGCTGACTATTATCCTGCTGAAATAGTTGGGAAAGTTCCCTTGAAAACAAATGCTGAATCCCAAAACCACACCATTCACTATGGCAAATGCGACTTTCAGCTGGATTCAGCCCCTGAAGCTGCGGATATGAAAGAAACCTAATTAATGGGAAGTTAAAAGAGAACAATAACAGCTGAAATGGGATTAGTAGTGTGAGCTTTCACCCTTATTTCTCTGTGGTCATCCTAGAGAAATAATCTCTTATTGAAGCAAAAGACATGATACAGGCATTCCAAATATTTCATCTAAATGATACAATTTGTAGTCTTCTGTAAAGACACATCTGACGGAACAGATGCCAAAATTGCTGCGGAAATGACTGGCCACTGACATTAAGCATCCCAAGAGCTCTAAGTATTCAGGACTTTCTCAGCTTCCAAATGACAAGGTGTTTTCTTCCACAGAAGTGCCTGGGAATCTTTTAATTAAAATGAGAAGAGGAGGAACAAAAACCTTATGGAGTGGTAAACTTTGCAGCTACAGATCTAACAGCTGGTACGCTGGGGAGAGAGACATCTGGCACCCAATTTTACACCCCGCAATGTCTTATGGTGTTCAGAACCAGAGCAGATGATCTGGGGACATGAGGCATCATCCTGCCAGTTATAGTTCTTGAAAGTGGTCTGCAGTTACTCCCCTCCCATCCAGGGTGGATGGACTGGTCACTGTACTACATGTTACCACGACTTTTTTTACAGGGGCTGTCTTTACAGAAGGACCTTAAAAACCCACCAGCTCTTCAAAACCAAGGTCCTGCAGTTCTTGAGCACCTTGATATTAGAATTCCTGCACAGAAGAGCAGAGCTGGTTGTCCATCTCCCACGTTGTTCTGAAGCATATCCGCTATACCAAAGTGTTGTGAACCCCTCTAGCAATCGCAACTGGCGGTCCTGCCTGGCAGGGCTGCCATCATCTCCAGTGCACCATGTACGGGTTGTTCCATCCTGCACTGGTGAAAGCAACAGGCAGGCAAGTAAGCCACCCTTTAGTGACAAGGTACCTTCCAGAGCAAGCCCAAGTGTTTGCCTCCCAGGAGGTAAAGGACCTGAAGTTGTTACACTCTAAGGCTTTCTGAAAGTCCCAGTACCTGTGCTAGTTCTGAGAAGGAAGGGCAGGAGAGTAAGAATTAAGCCTTTTTTCACTGTCCCTTCTCCAGATTTTGCTGGCGGAAACTAGTTGTCAAGGAGGGAGGAGAGGGCTGGTGGTATGGCTGGTTTTAAAGACCTGCACAGGTCCTTGGAGTACATGCAGGAACATTCATGTTTATTCTGGATAACTCTAAATAAATAAATAACAAGCAGCATGTAATGACCCAAGGCTGTCTGAGGAGGTGGATTAACAGTAGTTGGCAGTAAAAGTTTCCACCTTTGCACTTTACTCTTGATGAATCTCTGACACCAGGGCCTGTCTGCCTTGAGGGGAGGGGACCAAAAGAAAGATTTGCCTGTTGCAAAGTCTTCTTCAAGGGAATGAAAGGACATACCGTCCCATTTTCCTAAGCAAGTAGTGGCCTCTTATGTAGGCATCTGAGAGGTCAAGGCACCCTCTCCTCTGGCCGTGCCCCTCTCTGAGACAGTGAGTATTTCTTTTGCTTGTACGTAGCATTGAGATGCCTCCCAAACCTTCATGCTCACTGCTGGGATTTATTAGCTGTGCTCACCCATGCTGTACCCACCAACAGTCTACATGCTTCCCTTCCCTCCTGTCCTGAATTTTGAAAGAGCCAAGTTCACAGGTGTCTTCAGGCTCCCTTCAGAGACTTCAACATGCTTCCCAGAGAGCCTGACAAGACACCCTGCCATGATACACTTCAACCACAGCTTTCTGCTACTTGCGGAAATGCCCTTCCCCATTTTCCTGAATGCACTTTTGTCTTCAGGGAGCAGCACTGCCAAGGAGACCCTTTCCAACCTGCGCAGTCGGGGCTATGCTGGGTGACCAAAATCCCCTTGTGTTCTCTTTCCCCAGCTGCCCTCCAGAAACACTGTCACTTTGACAAGGAGCTCTCCTCATTTGCCATTTCAGAGCAAAGATTTCAGGTTTGGGCTCTGAAACACAGGCTGGAGGTACCTACCCCGGTCCTTTTTCAGCTGCAGCATCAATATGCGAAACTATGTGTACACTGATGAATAAATTACCTGAAGCCATAGCCTTCACAGTGTTGTTTCATATTGTTCTTTAAGACTTTGAATATCAGGAGTTCATGCCTCTTACCCATGCAGTGTGAGACACCTTCGCCTCATACCTGTGTCATCTCTTTCTTCCAGATACAACCCTACAACCTCTCCCGTCCAGCCATAGTAATGACCAGTGGTGAGGCAGAGTATCTTTTCAAACTAGTGCAAATTTCATGAAAATGCAATAGAAAATATGGCATTGCTTTAGAATTATATCCACTTGGTAGAAATCAAATACTTGCCCAATAGGACAGACACACCACACTGTACAGTAAGTACATGTAGTCTGAGGGACTACATGCACGGTTTGTATAGCACTGTGTAAGCTCACAGCACTATATAAAAATAATAATAATATTAACATGCCTTTGCCTGCATTATTACACTTAAGCTATTGCATACACTAATGAGGATTTTCAGTTATATAAATGTAACCTGTTCTCTACTAGTATATTTTTTGTAGATTCTATAATGAATCAATATTTTATGCAAGCAAAAACCTTAAAGTTAATGTTGGAAAAAAGTGCCTTCTCATCCCCAGCAGCTCCCAAAACCCTGCAATGCAGGTTTGTATTATTTCTGTAAAAGAAAAAAAAGAAATCAATAGAGATTCCTCGTGCGTAATCCTCAGCAAGATTAGCACTTTGTCAAGCTCTGGTATAATCCCCTGGAAAGCAAAAAGAAGGGGGCGGGGGGAGGAGAAAAAGAAAAGAAGTCACAGGGAAGCCAAGAAGCGACAATTTGTTGGGGGTGTTCACTATGTTTCTGCTAAAGAAGAATATTTAAAAGGCAACTCTGTTTTTCTCAGTTTGGTGCTCAGAAATTATGGAGATTCTTCTTCCAGCTGTTGAAATCTTAACACATGCAATTGGGAGAGAAACCTTCCCAAACAACCAGCAGTTATAAAAGGTTAAAAAACCAAAGCCCTGTAGGGGCCAGATCCAAAACCCAGACTGGGTCATGCAGTGCCGAGTGTTGCAGAGCCTGAGTTTTGGGTGCCTGGCCCTGTGGAGCAAGGGCGCGAGGGTCCCAGGCAGCAGGGTGGGAGCCAGCCCCCCATGCTTGGAGAGCCAGGGTGCTGCATGGAGAACTGCCCGGAGCTAGTTAGCAAGGGCATTTAAGGTAACACCTCAAAACTCTGCCACAGAAAAATTGACGAGCGGTGTTGCAAGCTCTGAATAACGGATCAAGAGCTGCAAGGGAAGGACTGGGAGGGACAGTAATGGATAAAACTGTGTTTATGCAGGACTGAGTACGTTATGTCACGCTGTAACTATTCTTTCCCACACCACTGCAATCACCCATTAATTAAATTCACAGATGAGCTGCATGGAGAGGTAATCCAAACATGAGAAAGGAGGAGAAATAATATTAAAGGATCAAGAGAGGCCAGGAGCATAGGCAGAAAATCAGCAAAGAAGGTTGGAATCACAACAAACAATTCATTGGGAACAATCACGTTTCATTTCAGGCCAACATTAAAGTATACTGCAAAATCATGGCAGGACAGCAGGGTGGGTGGCAACGCTCCACATAAAGAGCTGGAATCACGGAACAGAGTGAGGTACAGCGCACATGGAGGGCAGAACACTGCAACGGTTGCATCTTGTACTAGCACATCCCTACTAGCTTCTCATTTGCAGGCGCCCAGGAAGCCGAATTGGTGCCAGGGAAGTTCCCTTTTCCAGGCAGCAATTCCTAGAAAGCATAGGCAGTGCAATAGCAGACTACCAAGCTGGCGTTTAAACCAACAGTTCAGCAGCTGCTTTCTATTTAGCCAACTGAGATCCTACTGGGCTGAGAAGTGACATTGCCATTCAGTCCTGTCTTCCTAACGAAACCGTCCTTGGCTCTCACTCAGCTCCACCTGACAGCGCAGAGTCAGGAGTTTTAGCACGATTGTTTTCAATGCATAATTTATTGAGAGAAAGGGAAATGAACCTTCAAATTTTCATTGCAGGCCCTCTCACATGAGCTTCCTTTTACTTATAGCTATAGAAATGGCCTTCCAATAAAACCAAGAAATCTCTTGGATGAAGAACTGTATGTTGCTAGCAACTTTCAAATCTCTGAAGCTGGAGAAGGAATATGCTCTTCATGCAGTTCCCATTTCCCCTGAAAAGCGTAAGGCTCAATAAAAAACAACCAGAGAAAACCGAGGAGATTTCATGAAGAGTTTACATTCTTGATATCTTCACAAGTTACACATAAGTTACAGTTAACAGGTAATACATACTTTCAGGTAATCATATACCCAAGCCTAAAACTTCATTCCACATGTAGCATTAAGATACTACAGGGCTTACTGCTGATGAATAGTATTTAATAAACACGACTTTTATCGTTATTTGGAACTCATTTCTTCCATGTAATAATGGTATAATGGAAAAAATGTGTATCTTGGTTTTGCTTCCAATGTCTGCTATAGAGATGGAGCTTAATACACTATAAGAATTGCTGAAGCAACAGAAAATAGGCTCTGTTTGAGATCTGAATTGCCAAGTAGAGGAAGAGAGGAGCTTCTTTCTCTTCACGGACTGTACAGAAGAATAAGCTCCTGACTATTAGATAGCCTAATGTATGAGTAAATTCTCTTGTAAATTTTGCTCCAGATCCGTGGAATTCCCCAGACCAACAAACCTTATTTATTAAGCTCCTGATACTGGGATTCTGGACTCCTTACATAAAACTAGCAATAAAGACTTCTAAAATCTCATTAAAAGATTAACCTCCTGTCACAAGCAACTGGGACATTGCAAAGGAGTCTGCTGAGCTCCCAATAAGAGAAGGAAGAGTAAAACCCAGGCAAAATTCTTCTCTCAGCATAATCCTTCAATAAATACTGTACAGCTAGGATGAGACTCAGAAGGTGTACATATCACCAAATATTAGCTATCTGAAAACCAGGACCCTGTGCTCTCTTGACAACCCCCTCCAGGTGGCAATTCTGATCTTAGATAAGAGGAACTGTGCTTAGAAAGGTCCCATTCTTATCTGCTGACTGCGGAAGTCACCTTGGCTCCTGACTAGGGCTGGACTGGGAACTTGGGAACATGAAGCAAATTCCTAAAGTTCAGTTGTGATCAGTCATATCCTGGTCACTGTCAATTACTGCACAGTTGTAGCTACGTCGTAGCTGTACAAGATGAACTTTGTCTTTGTTCTAGCCTTGTTTTGAAAGCCTCCAGGGATGGAGGATCTCCAGACTCTATCGGTCATATTGCTTCCCTGAGATGAGCTGTTTTTTCTTTCTTCCTGGGCTTAGCTATTAAAGAAACAACTTATTAGAACTGTCATCTCATCTCAGCTTACCTGATATGTGTGTGCTGGCTTTATATCCAGCATATTCATTGCTGTCTGACTCCCTGATTCCTTTGTTGAATAAAACCCAATTTCCTCAAATCAAGAAATTATTCAACTCTATTATTCCAAATTTTCACTTACTTCATGGTAAGTTGGTTTAAATTCACAGGAAGAGCTGTGCTCCTCATTTCATTGTGGTTTTTTGCACACACCTTCTGATGCACCACTTCAAAACTGCACATGAACCAAGTTTTTGTAAGTATTGTGGTACCTCAAGTTCAGCAATGCCTTTTTATGCCTTTTCAAACACTGGACCTTTCATTGTCTAATTTCCTGTGCCAATACTCGAAACCAAAGTCTTAAAACTAGCTTCCTGTAACTTCACCTAATAAAAGGGAGGTGACAAGAACACCTGGAAATCTGAAGAAAAATGTTGTCGTAAATACAACCAAAGAAATTTAATTCAACAGTTCAAATAAATGTCTGCAGGCACTTTCTTGTTGTCTGTCATTACTCCCTGAGCTAAGTGGCAGCAAGTCCTTTATCTGTTTGATCTGAAAAGGATGAGCTATCCCTTGGGAGATGTGGTCACTCTTTCCACACGTACAAAGATTTCCATCAAGTTAACATTAGCTTGGGCAACATTTGAAGCTTATGTAAGAGAATAAATCTGTTGTATTTTTCATATTCTTAGCTATTTCAGTATATAAACCATATTAGCAGCAGAATCCCAGCTTGCTGTCTTGGTAAGACAAACCACTATTTTGTTGTTAAGAAATCTTAAGCTGGTTGAGGTGATCCACAAACCCTTCAGATATAACAAGATTCATCCAGGAACTGACATCAGTCATTGCAGTATGCCCCATTTTTCACTTGGATCATCATGAAGTTCCTATGAGTCGTCCCAATGATCCCTGGTACACAGTAAGGCTACCAGCAGATGGGGTGAGTAATCGGAGGATTTTATTAAGAAGAGATATGAAAGGGGACATTCATGTGCCAGGCAGCTATTTCAAGTGGGGAAGATACCAAAAGACTTGAGGTAAGTCTTATAAGATAACCTTATCTTACCATAACCTTGTCTTAAGATAACCTTGAAAGGATATCATCAAACTACTACTCCTCTGTGAATTAGTGGCAAGTTACCCAAGCTGAACATGCCACTAGTACATGCACTCTGCCATAGCACAAAAAGGGCAACAGAAGGAACCCATAAGGTAAACGTCAGTCTCAAAAGGTTCAGTTAAAATCTTTCTTAATTCTTATGCTAGGACTGCACTCCCAATGGAGCGAGACTTTGAGGGTTCTTAAAGTATTTAGTGGGAAGGTAGCTTGGATAACTCCTAACTTCTGTGGGATCACCCTGTCAAAATTGTCTTGTTTTTCCACTATGCTCAAGTTGATAGCAGCCAAGCACACAATGCACTTCAAGTCAAGTGATATTATTTTTTATCCTGAGCATCATAAACAGTATGTGAGTCAAATCTTAGACCAAACATTCTATTTACATGATTTTGTGCCTTCAGACAAAACCAACTACAATTTATTATACAGCCATGTTCATAGCATAGAACCTTCACTCATTTTGGATCACATAACCAATTTAACTTGCATTCAGATTCGGGCTGGACCTTGAAAGGTCAAAGAAAACAGCTACTCATGTGACTGAACATCTGTCTCAGTTCCCTAATGTTCAGATGAACTCCCTCAGCTTATTCAAAGGTGTGCTGGCAGTGAAGAAAGACACCTCTTCCCCTGCTGTGATCCTCATCGCTGTGACCATCAAGACCAAAGGCACAATTTTTCCCTCCTGAAGGTTGCTGTAGCTCTGGATCCTATGAGGGCTCATGAATCATGTCTGCAAATTTCCATAAAAATAGCCTTTTGGTTAAAGCCTCTGCATGCGCCTCCAGAACGCAGACATGCTTACTGTCTCTAATGGTAATGTTACCTGCTAATCTGAGGGGTGTGAGCTAATGAGCCAGGGCTCCAATCCCAGCAGCTCTGTCACCCCAAAGGAAGGGGCTCCTTTTTTGCCCTACCCACACCTCTGTCCCTTCAAAATAATGAGTTAAAGGCAGAGAAAGCTACCTTATTCCTACACACTCAGTAGTGGTCTGATGTCTGACCAAAGGTTCCTGTGGTTCTGCAGACTGGCTGATAGAAAATATCTTGGGAGATAAAGGACCTGCCCATCTCTGGGAAATGATAACTGCTACGTTGTTCACTGTGTTAGAAAAGCAAAGATGAGAGAGCAAAAAGGTAGAAGTGTATGAGACTAGAGAGGGAAATAATAGAGAATTTTAATTACTTTGTTGTCCTCATTCTTGCTTTGCAGTACCAATAACATCGCCTTCCAGTTTTTCCCCTCTGCATTAGCCCCTCCACTCTCCATCAGTCATGGATCTTCATAGCCCTAAATGGTGGTGTTGAACCCTGCAGGAGGAGGTAGCGGGGTGCAGCATGACATTGTCACATAGGGCACTCGGGAAAGCACAAGCAGGACAGTACAACTTACCCCGTGAGCTGATGTGGAAGGGCATGTCTTCTTCCTGATGGTCCTGGCTCCTTTGGGACATGGTGCACCTGAAGAGCAGCCACTGTGTTCCCAGGATTCCAGGAGGGAGAGGTCCTTGCATGATGTAGGGAGCTGTGCAGTGGCTGCTGTTCATGATGCCCCAGGGTGGGCTTTAAGGGGTTGTTTAGCTAAACTGTACAAATTTACTCATCCAGTGTCAACCTATGATTCCACCTCTCACTGTCCTTGTTCTTCTCTGAAACCCTCCAGAGGAGATAGTCCAGTATAGTACTTGGCCTGCTTCTGCACTCAACAGTTTATAACCAGTACCATGGAGATGTTTCGGGAGTCTCCTCCTGATTTGCACAGATACTGGAACAAGCCAGAAACAGCAAGAGCAGAGTCTGAAGTCTCCATGATCATGGCTTTGGAGAAGGTGAGTGGCCAGATCCAGAGCTGAGGGAATAGATTTGTCCTGCTAAACTGGTTGAATGTTTTAGTATGAATTATTCACCACTGAAAAAAATTATTTTCACTGAAATCTGCCTCCAAAGATCCAAAAATCCATTTAAAATAACCTGGACTTAAGGAAGGGGGAACCTATTGCTGATGAGATGTGGAAAATGAACCCCAATACAGTGGAAAGGAAAGGAAAGGCTGAATGCTGGATTCACTGGCCATCAGCTCAGGTGGGAACAGAGGGGTGAGAACCAATTATGAGAGACAAAGACAAGACTTTAGGAAATAACAGGTCGCTCCATTTAACTTCGAGGCCTTGCTAATTGATGAGAGAAATAAAATCAAGTCCGTCACTAATATCTAAAGAAAATAACTTGATGAGCAATACTGTAGGTGACAATTCTGTCAAACATGAATCAATGTCGATCAAAAACAATTTCTTGAGGCAGATAATAAGCCAGTGGTACTGTCTGTGTGGGCTTAGTAGGGAGGAACACACTGAATCATTGGTTTAAATGATTCTAGAGAAACAGAAAAACATCTTTTATAGATGTAAAGGACCAGTTAACGCAATATTGAAAGCCCTCTCTGTCCATGACGCTAAAAACTGGTTTTTACCACTCCTTGCTACAGCCAGCAAACTGAGGCGCAACAAACGTCCCTACACAGCCTGTGGGAATCCCATGCTAATTGCTTAGATCAGCAAAGCACCATGGGCTAGACCACATCATACACATGACCCTGCCGAAAAGAGCCCTGTCCTACTCCCGCAGCCCATCAAGGCCTGGGTGCCTGGTCAAATTCCTTTCTTTTAAAGGATTTATTCTGGGGTGGAGAATTGTCTTTTGGCAAATCAGATTTTGGCCTTGATTCTGGAAGATATCAAAAGCCTTCCTAGCTCATGGAAAAATCTTCTCAGACATATGCAAAATAATTGATTTTACAGCTTGCAACAATCTATTATATCGCTTTCATTCTTGAAAGTCAAGGACGCTGTCCTGATAATATTGCCCTCATGTCTCCCACTGCAGAAGGTCTGAGTGTTCATGGTATCTAGTTGGCACAGCAGTGAATTTTCCCTTTTAACATGTTACCTCTTGAGCAAGGGCATGTTCCTCCCTGAGCTCAAAACACAAAGAACTTTGAGTCTTATTGTTAGTGGTTCATTGCCTATCTCTTGGCTACATTAATTGCACCGGAAGGGACTGCCTAACTTCAAATGCAAAACCCAACAGTCTGGTGTCTTCTGATGCTCCCTGAGGGAGACTCATAGAACCTGTGAGCTGCAAGAGTTTTTGCCTCCTTCTTTCTCTCCCAAATTATAATCACCTTGCACATTTGAACAGAGCATCTGGTAGCGCCTCTTCCAGTCCTGGTGTAACCTGTCTCTGCATCCTTGAAGAAGTGGGAAAGAAAATGACTCACATAGAAATCAGCTATCTGAAAACTATTGCTTGACGTTTAAATAGCAGGAAACATATCCTCAAAATCACAGCATTGGATTAAAAATTATGACTATCAGATTCCCTGAGAGTGTTGGTGTATACATTGGCGGAGTTAAACAGAGTGAATGGCCACCTGGCAATGCCTCTGTCTCCATGAAGTATTCACTGAACTGGGGCAGCCCAGGCTCTTAGGATGGGTGCCCAAAGTTTGACAAAAGCCTGCTGAGATGTGCCCGCAATCACAAGACAGAAAAACCTGCGCAATCTTGAGGCCTGCACTACATCAAAAGACTGGACCATGCTGTGCCTTGCCAAGTCCTAAAGATGTTTCTCCAGATTAGCCTGAATAAATTAGACTTGAATCAGCCTTAACATGTTTGAACATGTGAAATGTCTGTTTGAATCGACAACAGCACAGCATGCTGGGGTTGAATTTACCTTGCTGCAGCCCACCATGTGCAATGTACGTTCAGAGCAGAAGTGTGATTTCTCCCTCTCATCTTCTTCAGGTGTTAAGTTATTACCTTAAACACGTTTGAATCTTTCAGTCTGTCCCTCTGAAGCCAGACTGGTTCGTTTATGGTTCTCACTTTTTTTTTCTGTCATGCTGGTAGAATTGAAGTGGGATTTTGCTTCACTGACTGTCCTGTTGAGGACTGTGGTCTTGTGCAAAGTACTCATGGGGTCAATGATTTTGTGAAGCTCTTGCTGGCAAGATCCCTCAAGACTCAAGCAGGGTGCAACCTGTTAATGGGCAGTTTGGACACTGCCCATTGCCACATTGTTTTGTTGTCCTGTTTTGCCTTTTTTTTTTTTTTTTTACCTTCAGCAGTTTTAAACTGTTTTCTGGCCTTCTACCAGAGACAAAAGGTGATCCCCGCTTCCCAGCTACCCTTATTCCTTTCAGACAGTTCTGCTGGGGTGTCTAATAACTGCATTAATACTTGCTCTAGGAAGCTTTGAGTACAAAAAGTCATCCCTGTGGAAAAGAAAAGGGATTGCATTTCTGCAGACCCATACACGTCCTCAAGTAGGAATTTCAACTGAATGTAAAGTGATCTTGCAGCCTATGCAAATGCAATTCTGTTCTCATTTCCCTCGTGGGAAAATCATGTGTTGCCTTATTAATGAATTGTTGTACGCAGATAGTTAGCGGAGACCATGGAAAACAAATTAAATAGAAGACCTGATCCAACAAGGACAGGCCACACACCACCTTATGTCTTGCTGCATGCTCTAAGAAGAGAGCACGATTACCTGCAGCACCTTGCAGAGGTGCAAAGGACCTTCTGGCTGGCGATGGGTGCAGGGACATTGTGCTGGAGGTAGAGGTATGTGAAGGAAAGGACTGGTGCTGGTCCAGCACGTGGGAGGAAATGTCACCCAGATGGGTCACCGAACAATGCAGGATCACAGCAGCGAAGAGATCCTGCACTGTCTGAGCCTTCCCAGAAACAGCTTTTCCTCCAGAAATATAGATGTCTTCAAACCAATGCTGCTCGTGGGAATGTACCAGTGTCAACACATTCTTTATTGGGAAACATGTCTTGGCACCTAGATGGAATTTCTAGTAAAAAATCAGAGGGAAGGAGAGAGCTGAGACTCAAGCACAAACCAATTTTGAGCCTTGTGGTGAGGGCATTCACCATCTGTAGCGATCATGGAGGTTCATTCCTGTACGTTCAATCCCAGCTACTCCAAACTGGGAGGAAGGTTGCTGGTCAGGCTGCATTGCTGGAAGTGTTTAAGATGTTTTTCTTACCAGCTGCTTGCAGAAGTGTGGCCGCAACTCCTGGGTACAACAGGAGCCCTGGCAGGTACTAACCACCCCTCCACCATGTTCTCCCTCCTGAAGCTCTTGGTTTTGTCCTGCTACAGAAGTATTTCTGGACCAGTTCAGAGAAGGACATAGCCTACTCTGAGTGGATCTCACAGAAATGTGCAGAGAAATCCTGGTCCTGCAGGGAGTAAGGGGTAAACTTATTTTATCCAGAGGATTAGACAAACTGGTTGCAGGGGGGCTAGTTTATAACAGAAATCTTTGCTCCATGGTTTCAGCTAATACCTACACACCATTGTCTGCATGCTCAGGATAATTTTTTTGGTCTCTTTATGGGTAGACTTAATACAAAGCAGCCTCATTTCTTAAGCAGAACACTAACTTTTCAAAAATGTGGGGTTTTATTATGTACAAGTGAATGACTTGGCTTTGCTTGGGGCATTTTTAGCTTCCAAGAGGTATTCCAAACAGTAATATGAAGTGATTTGACAGGTAAATAATTGGTGCTGCATCTGGGATTAATAATACAGGGTTTTTTGCTTGTAACCTCCTGCTCAGATCCATGACTTCCCTATTATTTACTTGAAATACTAATCTAAGAGAGCTCTTGAGTTAATTATTTGTTTTTGAGCCTTGTAGAAATTACACTATTGTTGTCTGCTATGGTCAGAAATGGATGCAAAACATGCTGGTAAATCCCTTTCCAAAGACCTGTGTAGGCCAGCACTGAGTATTTAATGGGCAGCTGTTTATTTGGGCCAGGGCATTTGTCCCAGCATGGGGTTAGGTTTATCCTACTGGAAGCACAAAGCTTTAGGTAAGATGAGAACCTTTAATGTCAGCCACTATCCCACAAAACAGCAGTCTAAATAACAGTGTTAGAAGCATCACAGAATCACAGAATTGCTGAGGCTGGAGACACTTCTGTTGACCTTCTATTCCCAGCCCCCTTCTGAAAGCAGGGTCAGCTGGAGCAGGTTGCCCAGGACCATGGCCAGCTGGGTTTTCAATATCTCCAAGGATGGAGACTCCACGACCTCCCTGCCAACCTGTTGTGATGTTTGATCAAAAACACAGTAAAAAAAGTCTCTTCTTATTTTTAAATGGAATTTCCTGTATTTCAGCTTGTGCCCATTTTCTTTTGTCCTGTCACTGGATAACAGAGAAAAGAGTCTGGCTATGTCTTCTTTACACCCTCACACTGGGCATGGTTACACATTGATAAGATGCCCCTGAGACTTGTCTTCTCCAGGCTGAACACTCCCAGATCTTTCAGCCTCGCCCCATACCACAGATACTCCAGTCCCTTAATCATTTTCATTGCCTTGCTCTGGACTCGCTCCAGGATATCCCTGCCTATCTTCTACTTGGGAGTCCATCACTGGACCCAGCACTACAGAGGTTAATGGTGATTAACATCATGGGTGCATGCTGAGCAGAGGGGGAGGATCACTTGCCTCAACTAGCTGGCGGTTCTCTGCCTAATCCTTACACGCCAGTAAGGATGCCATTTGCATTCCTTACTGCAGGGGCACAGTGTTGGCTCATGTTCAACCTGTTGCCCACAAGGACTCCCACATCCCTTTCTGCAAATCCACCTTCTAGTCAGTCAGTCTCCAGCCTGAGCAAATATTATTGTCTTGCTGGCACAAGGAAGCAGAGCTCATCTCAAGCAGCTTCTGCAGGTTACCGGACCCAGGAGACCTGGTTGAAGCTGTGGGTAGTGTTACACCTCTGTGGTCCTTTAACTCACACAGTACCACAGCTCTGACCACTCCAGCCTGTGCTGGCTTCCAGCTCTACCTTGAATCAGGGGCTGTAGGTATTTCTTTCATCTGCTACAGGTTTTAGGGATTCGGGATAACAGTCAATGTGTTAAGCAACAACTCAGTCCCACAGGCTCTGTGCAACAGGGTCACCTTGTCCGCAAGAACGCTCGGTGTGTTAATGCACAGTTCAGCCTTAGCGGGGGCTCAGCAGCAGTCTGCCAGCCCGCTTGGGATCCCGGCGAGCAGGAACCCATCTCAGCCCAGCCCTCGCACTGCATCCTCTCGTCTGCGTCAAAAGGGAGAACAGTCCTCGCCAGCCTGTGGCTGAGGTCGGTGAGCCTGAGATGGGTCCATTAGCGGAGATTGCTCATCGTTCCACATTTGCATTTTCCTCCGGTTGCTTCCTTTTATTCCAGTTCAGCATTCCAGAAATATTATGATTTATGCAAGCAAGTTTCTTTGATCTTAACCCGCTCGCAAAAGCTTTCAAGATGCTTTGCCTTCGCAGTCTGTGAGCGGGAGTTGCAGTAGACAAGTTCTGGGGATGGACGTGCATCTTTCAGCAAGCTGTGACAGCAGGGTCCTTCGCTGCAGTTGTTGCTTGGTAGGTTATTTGATTCCTCTGAAGGAGAACACGTAAACACGGGGCTTTCTGTCACCGGAAATGTGTGGCCCGTGGGGGGGCCTACAAACTGGTCACGCAGAGCTGCAGCATTGGAGTGTGGCTCACCACAGGAACAGCAATCGTTTCAGGAAGGAGCTGTGTGTGTTTAATGAAAGCCCCTGAAGAGATTTGGGGTCATTCCACAGAATGACTAAGTCCAAACCTGAGAGTGAAAGGATTAATTCACCAAGCAGGAAGTCGGAACCTTTCACTGCAAGAAAGGGACCCCGCATTAGCCCTAATTAATCCGTTAAAACTAAATTGTCAAAACAGTGGTGCTAGACAGGTTTTCAAACCCAAGCGTGGGCCAAGGTCAAACATTATGAGGCAGCTCTTTTGTCCTTTGTTTGCACAGAAGCCGCCATGCAATAGGGTTTGGCCTTGTGCTAGCGGTACCACACGTGCCCTGTGGTTGAGCTGGAGTTAACCGTGACTATCCTTACGGAAGCAAATGTAAATTCAGCGCCAGGTCATCGCATTAGTACCATGTTTGAGACGTAGCTTGGTGACATTTTAGAAAAAAAGAAATATGCAAGGAGATTCACCTGAATGATTAATTCTTCTGTTATTCTGTGGCATGTTCAACTGTCAGCTGTCCTTAACGGTTGTCAGCCAGCACCGTGGTGGGATCACAGACCTAACAGGTCAGGTTTAAGACTGTGTTAGAAGAAGCTGCGATCTGATGCCTGTGTCCTTCAAGACGTGTCCAGTTCAACAGAAGCTTTAATGCTCAGCCTGTATCTCACTTATGTTGCATTATATGGTCCATGGGAGTAAGGAATGCGCTTGCCCATGTCTTACCATCTCAAAATTACAAGACAGGTACCCATTGAACTATGTGTTTTGTTTAAATCCTCTCAGTTCAAGGGCATATCCTACTGTGTCCTTGCAGTGAACCTAGAGCTATACTTCGTGGTGGCTACAGGGCAAATGTGAATGTCAGAAATATTATAGCAAAAGCAAGGAAGCAACAAATATTTTATTATCTCCTATGAGCTGAACAACTGCAATAGCAAACTGGGCTTCCAGACTTCTGGGCTGACTTAAAGGACAAAGCAACTTGTGTCTGCAAAGTCACTAATGCAGTTAGAAAAGGCATGATCTACTATGATGCAGAATTAATCTTTTCTAAAAATTTATTAACATTGGCTGAAAAAGACATTTCAACACTACAGGGTCTGTCCTAGACGTTACGTAATAGGTAACAGAAAGACTTCATATCAGACTTAATAACAAGTGTGGGGAATAATAATAACAATTCATGTGGGGCGGGTATAAAAAAAAAAAAAATTAGTGTTAGTGTTAATGTTAATGTTAATAGCAACAGCACTAGCACTAACATTAGCAATAGCAATAGCAGTAGCAGTAGCAATAGCGATAGCAATAGTAATGTACACCAGAAGTCCTGAAGCGGAGATTGCCTTTGAGTCCAATATGTGTTGATGTTCAGAGCTAGTAGGAATGAACACTGTGGCTCAAGCCCATTTAACTAAACCTAATGAGGATTTACTTGTTTCATGCTTTTGGGGTTCTTTCTCATCCTGATGTTTAAGCAGGTGCTTAAATACGATACAGCACTTTCCTGAGCCAAACCCTACTTTTAAGAGAGAGCCTTTATGCTCTCATACCATCTCCCTAGATTATAACCAATGAATTTTGTGAAAAGCACAGTCATTTGCAAAATTAGTGTTTATGGCACCTCAACAGAAATATAAGAATGTGGACAATGAACAAAATGCAAACCACTCTAAAAACTAATAATCAGGTAATTCTGAGGCTTACTTTGCAGCAACAAAGCAGATTATCTGCCAAGATATGTTTTAGCAATAATGAGACTGTTTCTGCCACTTTCTGTATGAGTCTCATAACATATTTCAAATTCAGACTGCTACCTTGGACAGCATAGAGTCAGAATATTACACAGCTTGGTGAGAATTTAAATCCTAGGAATAAGAGATGCTAAATATTCATTCAGTTCTATCTAAGTACTGCTGACTATGATCTCTGTTCAAATCCTTGAAGTCTTATTTTAATTAATAGGAATTATTGCTTAATATTCAGCCTGAAATTTCATTGTGTTTCCTTCTTTCCTGTTTGGAGGTTGTTGAATATTCATTGCTCTCCCTGAATTTACATTAATCCAGGAGAATTTTTTCTCTTGAAATGAGGATGGATGTGTGCTACGAGGATCAGTAAGATAGTGGAGCTGCCTCAGGAAGCCAGGCGTGTAAATGTCCTCTACTTTCTTCCTTTAGCAGTCCCAGAGCTCCTAGGCCACCTTCTTGAATATCTCTGCTTAGGATGTCTGCCACCAGTGGCAAATAGATAGGGACAATCTATAATAGAAGGTGAAGGAAGGAGGTTGGGAGGGTTTCCATAGTGACTAGTCCGTCATCAAGGGTCTGTGGGTGGAAATGAAATATCTGACATTGTGAGAGTTTCCACCACTATGAATCTCATATAGTTATGCATGTGTTCAGGTGGCTTCAAAACTGCATGACAGAGGGAAAACTGTTGTGCAAAATAAGAGATCTTGTTTGCTGTGTTTCCTCACATTTGAGTTCAGTTCTACCTCCGTAGAAAGGAAAAATTGCCAGTAAAACATGAAACTCTCAGAAGACTGATACGTGGACATGCAGGAAATGCATCTGAATGGATGGGGGATGTAGAAGATGTTGAGGCATGGTCTGAGCTAAGTCCCCCTGCTAGAATAGGAAAAGCCTGAGTCATGACAGCCTGGAAAGAGTCATGGTGACAAGTGAGAACATCTCTTTACAGTCTCCACAGAAGAGGCAAGACTTCAGGAAAAGTAATCATGTAGGACCTACAATAACTGAAATCACCAGACCTGATCAGAACAGGACTCCCTCCAGCTTGGCTTCCTGTCTGAACAGGGGCCAATAACAGATGAGGAACCCCATGGTGGATAATTATCAAACAAAATGCCTGGGGAAAATGTTCTCTTTGAACCACATCAGTTATTGGTAGTTGGCTTGTGCTCTGAAAGATGACAGATTATGACCCAGAAATATTTCCCATGTGTACACACAAGGGAAGTCTGAAGTGGAGCTTACATAAGCTTCCTGAAGTAATGTATAAATAGGTATATGAATGGACACACACCATGTCTGATAAGTATACATATGTAACAGAATGTGGGCTCCTGGGCTAGCAAATGTAATGGCCATTTTAATGGCTGTGTGCACATGTACAGGAGTTGGAATGTGCATGACTTTTCCTTTTTCAGTCTTGAGTCTTTTCTGCATTCCATTACCCTGCACTAAGTGGTTTGCATGGAAATTGTCCACAGAATAATTTCATTGGAAAGTCTTTTATCTTGGATATCTTAATAAAAATGCATCATCTGCAAGTGTTGTCAAGAGTCAGTGAGGGAGAATGGGCTCAGCTGAGGCCGGGGCAGCTCCACCTGGAAGTGTACTATCCCTCGAGTGGCGATGAGCTCTCTCCACATAAAATCTCAGGGCAGACATTTCCAGCTAGGGTAAGTGATAAAGTAAGTCTGTATTGAGAGCCTGTCTCATGAAACATGATTTGCTATTCCTTCTAGTTCCGTAAACCTGGATAGCTACTGCCCCTTGGTCAATAAACCTTGATGTTTACCTCAATGATTGTCAATATTCATGCCATTATAGCATGATTCAGGGGTCAATAATCCCAGGTTCTTCTGCAACAGGAAGCTTTAGGACTAAAATCAAGCAGGCCTTTCATGACAGATTTGTGCACTACCAAACTCTGCAGGAGTCTCAGTAATGTCATGTAGATAACAGCATGCTCTGTTTTGCAAATTCTCTTTTTGTGTTGGTTGTAAAAGTATTGTGCTTTATTTTATTTTATTTTATTTTATTTTATTTTATTTTATTTTATTTTATTTTATTTTATTGCCTTTAATTCTAAGTTCACATCTTATCTGAACTTAGAGTTTGTATTGTTTCAGGGAGAGAAAAGCACACAATTTTCAAGCATTCTTCTCAGAAGCAAGTAATAAGCTTTCATCACTTGAAAAATCCTTGAGAGAAACTGCATGCGCATGGGTCCTTTGCACAGTCAGACAAGGGAGATGAACCACCATGACCTACCTTCCAGTTAATGCTGTCTGGCAGTGGTAGCCTGGAGGGAACAAGAAGTCCTGCGTTACCTACAATGAACCTCTTGTACTTCCTTTGATCCATGCAACAGGGACATGGAACTGAACAAAGCAGTGAATGGGCAAGTAATGTTAAACTGTCCCAATCATCACATCTTAGTTGGTCATGGTGACTGAAGAGACAGAACAGCAGACCTAGATCTCAGCATCATGCAGGCAGGCACATCCTGCTGCAACTCACTCCTTTGGCCCTTGTAAAACAATGTAAACAAAGCAGCAAGGTGGGACCATGAAAAGGATGACATATTTTCCTCTTTAAAAAGTTCTCATATTGTCAATTTCAATTTTCTGACAAAAAATGATATTTATTTTTTTTCCCAGAAAATGGCTTTCGGACAAAAGTCTCTAGTTTTCAACTGTTCAACCGGAATCCACATTTCCTATCATCTGCCCCTTTTGCTTCCCCCGTTTCTGAGAAGTTCAATGTGCAGCAGACCAGCCATAGTGAGCTGGGACCAGCGCACAGACCTGCCACCAGAGTGGTGACACTGTGTTCCTCTGTGGACCGGGAGAGGTGGGAGTTCTGCATTTTTCCTGGGACCGTTCACGTAGCTGCTTGCTGATGCATGACACCCTATACAGACATATGAAGGATCCCTGACATTCTCCTGTTTCTCCTTATCCCTGCAGGTACGACACAAGGTGCCACCTTCAAGGCATCTCTTTTTCCTTATCTTTGGAAATAGCTTGACTTTAACAGAAAATAAGGAGGGTGAACAGAGATTTTCCTCAGTACGGTTTGGTCTGCTGTGCCCTCGGCAGCCCTAGAGACATCCCAAAGCTCCTGCTGTCTGTCCCTTTCTGGTGGACCCTTGCAGTTTTTCTGGGTTTTTTCTACTTTTTTTTTTATGTGTCTTCCTTCATCTCCTGGCTAATGAAACCATGTTCACCACAGCAGGTAAGGTCACTCTCACAAGTCTTTGCAAGGATCTTAAGCCAACATGCAAGATGCTGTTGTAGCTCAGTTTTGCCTCACAGTTTTCTAGGGCACTGCATCGCTGATAAGGTCACATAGCATAAGCCCAGTCTGTGGGTAGCCAAGCATGGAACCGTCGGTTTCAGGGACATAAACTGTTTATTTTCTATCTCTTGTTATTCTCCTCTTGTTCCTTCTCTGTCTGTTTTGACCCAAAAGGACACAGGAAAGAGCTTTAACTAAACTTCAAAACAAAATGTTAAATTCACTCTTAAATGTGCTTGTCTGTGCATTTCTTTTTCAGATCTTGGGTTGGGGGGAAATAAAAAAAAAAAAGAGAGAAGGATTTCATCTTGGATTGACCCAAAACCCCCATTTTTCAGTTCAGTGAGCAAACTAGATCATCAATTATTCAGCATGTTTCACATCAGCATGAGGGAGCCAGTGCTGTGCTGGGTCTGGGGAGGGGTGTGGGAGGCCAGCAAGGTAACTGGGGTGAGAAGATGACACTGAGGGGTGTGAACCTGCTCTGCACTGAAGCCAGGTGGTCTCGCAGAGTTTTTGCAATGGGACTATTTTTTAACTACTCCTCTCCTAATCTGGGCCAGGTAGCAGGTGAGAGAGATGAGGTGGGTGTGAGGTTCACAGCACTTCTGTTTGTATCGTGACGTTGGTTTGCTGCTCAAGGAGAAATTAATCCTGCAGCTGGCCTCAATACTGGAATTGGTTGAAGTCTCCATCTGCTAAACTGACTAGTTGGCTATATACATGGAGGCATTGCATATGCTTGATTGGGTGTTGGGTCTCTCACTTTTCGTTCAAGAGGAAGTAATTAAGGAGGGGCTCATTAGCAGACACTTTAGGACAGAACATGGTGAGTACTGAAACTCTGAAGATGTGCTGCTCTCATCTATGCTGCTTTTTGGAGGCTGGCCAGGCTCCAGCAGGTCCAGTCCAAGCAGGAGCCTTCAGACAAGTGTGGGCAACCTCCAATCATCAAATCATGAGTTGCTGCTGGAACCCCTTCCTGTACCCTCTTCCCTTCGTGCCTCATGGCTGCTTACTGGCTCTGTGTCACTGGAGACTGCTTATAAAGAGCCCTGAGCCAAATACCCTACTGCTCTCCTAGCATGTCCTGGAGCTCCTGGAGCCGGGGAGCACTCAAGTTATCTCCCATTTCTGAGTGTGGAAGGAATCAACAGAGATCTCTCCTCAGAACTGATCTGAGCTTCCCATTTCATGTTGTGTAGGCACATCTTAGGCACATTCCCATTTCTACTGTAAGCACTTCATCCTGACAGGTCTAAAAACTTAAAACCAACCCTCTAGACCATGACGTCCTTCTGGGCCGTGATCTCTGATTCCTGACGCTGCTGACAAGGGTCCAGAAAGTTGCCCAGGAGGCCCTTTGCTCTCTGTGTTGCTGAAGTAGGTTAATCTCTGATTGCAGAGCACTGCCTCTCTTGAGAGAGTTGGGGAGGGACTGTCTCTGTTGATAATTTCTAAGAATTTCTTGGTCCTCGGTGACCTTCAAGATGGGAAATGTCGTCATGAGTGGAAGATACTGCAGGTACCATTTCTGCATCCTGAGTCCCTGTGAGAACCCCGCACCAAAATACCTCACATCTGACTGGTACAGTGCAGGTAAGACCCAGAACTCATCATGCACAAAACACTAATGTGAAAGGTCTCTGGACCCTGCTTCTGTCGGGGAGCAGGATCAGACAACAAATCCATGGTTGTTATGAACCCTACTTCCAAAAGATTTTGCTGTTCATTCTCTCTGACTCTACTTTAATGCCCAGCAAGGGCTGAAATTTCCCTTGGGAAACTGTAGAGCAAGCACAGACTTCATGTGTGCTCAATATTGACCCCCGAATTCATATAGAGCATCAGACAATCCAGGAGCAACGAGCAAATTACGGCCGGTACGGTTAACACTCACAGATCCCAGATCATGGAAGGATGCACCTTGCAGATATCCAGAGACAAAAAAGTGAGCAACTCTCTCTCTGCTGGAGGCTCAGTGTCCTTGGCTGGGAGACAGCATGTACGTTCAAACCCTGAAGTTCCTTGTTTCTCAGGGTATTCAACTTAAAGACTCTCTTTGTTTTGGTGATTTTGGGGATATTTTTAAGAAGTGAACTTATCTGTCTTTTTGTATTACATGAAATGAACACTTTATTGAAAAAATGAAGTTGTGGGTCAAATTTTGTGTCGATTTTTAACTTGACAAAATTATCTGGGTCTGATTGTCCAAGGTGTCCAAGCCAGAATACTGTATTACAGGGAAAGCAGTTCGAAAGAGATTTTTTTTTTTTCTTGCAGAAGCCGAGTTTTCCTTCAGGAAATATTGGGGGGGGAGGGGGGCAGGAAGGGGAAGAAAATCGAAATCCAAATAATTTTCAGTAATATGTTTTTCTAATTTCTGAAAAATTTTTCTGGTTGAAAATTCAATTTTCCCTCCACATAAAGCTATTCTGGAAATGTATTGACCATCTGCCTCTGTGACACCTTTACATGTCACCATCCATCATTTACAGTTCAGCTCTGCAATCTGGAGATTTAATCAGAGCCTCTGAGCACAACATTATATCCCTCTCACTCCAAACCAATGGTTGCTTTGGGGGTCCATACCCAAAATCAAGAATGATTCATGAGCTTTATCAGACGGTTTCAAGTATTCTAGGGGAACAAAGATGCAATTACTGGTAAAAAATTTAGCTCTTCTAGACCGAAAAAAATGACAGTTCCAGTCATTTCTTGTGGGAGTTTTTACTATTAAGTATGCATCAGAAAGCCAAGGGGTGGTGGATATTCCACCGTACCTTGTTCGGTATGTGACACTTCATAAATCTCATGGCGAGAGTTCTGATAAAGGGAGCTGTTGCTTTTTTAGAATAGCCTGGCACAGGAATAAAGAAAGCTTATGTGTGCAGAAGAGTCAAAGCTGTCCCGACAAACATGCCATCAACACCCTCAGCTGATCTCGTTTAGTCCTGGCAGGGTGCCACGCTTCCCTCGTGCAGCACCGGACCCTCGCGACGGCTGTGGGGAGCACGGGGCCCCCGGGGAGTGCCCCGCAGCACCCCCGAGACGAGGCAGCCCGTCGTCTCCCACAGAGAGGAGTGGGAGGAGGATGAAGCAGTAGGTACACGGGAAACTGCTTGGGTCTGTGGCACAGGTACAGCCGCATGCAGGTGGTGGGTGAGTCTCATGGGCTTTGCCTTGGGGCCCCAGGCTCAGGGCAACCTGGCAGCAGGGGCAGTGGCCAGGCCACAGAAGGCCAGTGAGGCCACCCCCAAACTGGAAATGGGAAATGACAGCACGACAGCTCTCAGCGTTGCTCTTCCTAACACTTGCCTGCCAATTTCTACTTTTCATGATGGAAGAACTACAACAAGACCTCTAAATTCAAACCCTGCCTTATTAGTACAGAAATCAGACTTTTTTTTCAAACTGGAGAATATGCAGCATGAACAGCTAAAAAAATCTCCAAATTGTCAAGAATCTCCATTTTGGCATCTCCAACCAGGCAACTTTTTTTTTTTCAACTCAATGGTTTAAGAAGTCAAGAGTTTTTTATATTTCTTGGGTTTTCTCTCCCGAGTTAAAAAAAAATCAAGTTTTTAAAAAAATCCTAGCTGTCTAGAAGGGACAGAAGCACACATCAATACCGGGAGCTGACCTGGGAATCCAATTGAACCAATATTTCTCAGACATAGCAAGGTCGTAGCAAGCTCTGTTATAAAATTGTGTTCACAGCATCTCTTCCATGTGGAGCAGGAGCCAAAACATCTCATGACACCTTGGACTTTTACGCATACTGCCAGTGCAAAATGTATTTAAGACAGCTTACTCGCTTTTCCCTCCTGGCTTTAGTAGATCCCTGGAGTCATCTAAGTCTTTGGGCCACTAGAACAGACGATGGAAACATCACCTTTGGAGACGAGCAGGGAGAGACACTTTGCTGGGATGAAGACTCCCTCTGACCACAGTATTGGCAGTATTGGCAAGACAAAAAGAACAGAACTAGGCAAAAAACCTCTTCCCATCCCATAACTTGCTGTGAATAGTTCTCCAACCAAATGAGAAGGAAAACCTGACTAGATGAATGTGAACCAGAGAAAGACTCTTTTTCTCATTATGGGTTCGGGTTTGCTTTCTCCCCGCCCCCCCCCCCCAGTTTCACTAAAACCCAGATATAGAATATTTGAAAATAGACAAGATGATTGATTTCTCATGAAAAGCAATGCACAACCTACCAGATTTTTCCAAGGTTTTAGAGAAATGTAAAATCACCCTGCTCTTTTTCTCCATCTTTCTTGTTCTCCTATTAGAGAACATGTGCCAAAATAACACCTGTCCCAGAGAGGGACCAACCTTTGCCTCCTCCTCTTAGCGTAAGGGCAGACGAGAGGAGTGGACCAGGAAGACTCCCAAGGGCAGACGAGAGGAGTGGACCAGGAAGACTCCCTAGTGCTGGAAAGGGGACAGTGACAGTGCCAAGACCCACACTCGTATCTCCTGGGTCTGGGTGTTCTAACAAGGGTAGTGGCCTGCAACACAGCTCACAACATCTTACCCTCAGCAGGAGCGCTCCACCACGGCCTCTGGTGGAGGAGGGACTGAAGGATACCAGCCTCTCACCAGGTGGTGGTGCATGGTCAGTTCCAAGATAGTGAATACAACTGTTGTTTTCAGATCTCCGAAGAGAAACGTCTCTTGTCTGGGGCAGTTTTCCTCTGCTATCACCACTAATCCTGTTAATAGAAATTGCATCAATAAACCCAGCGCCTTTTGATGTCTTCCTCCCTAATCTTCATGGTGGATTACTGCAGTAGGTCACCTTGTATCCTCCCTTATCCCTGTTAGAGCATCCTCCTTTGAAATCTGTAATTATCTCTCTGAGATAATTGCCAAAATCATTTGCAGTCCTGGAGAGATCTTCAAAACCTACTTGTTTATGAAAGCAAATAATTCAGGTTAATCAAATATTGTGAGATTTCCACTCTGCCTGTCTAGGTATTTGTACGTCTAAATCTGCACCTTGGCTGTTATACAACCGGCCTGAAACGCAGCCTTCGCTGCAAGAGAAAGGCAGTTGTTACGGGAGGGCAGCCTGACCGCGTCGGTGCAAACCTCGGTTTCGGGAAAAGGCTCTTGCCGCTGCCGGATGGCGCTCAGGGAATGGAGGGATGTCGCTGGAAGAGGAATCGAGATAGGCTGGGCGAAGAGGTGCTGCGCACTTCCAGAGCCCACGGAAACCCGTGACGCTGCAGGTAAGCAGGAGTAACGCTGTGTGAGCAGCGGCTGCTTTCAGCAGCGTTTGATGTCGAGAGGCTGAAGGAGTCTGCTGGCAAACGGGTCTGTCGCAAGCGACGGGGCAAGAGCTGGCACTAGGAAAGAAACCGCAGGCATGTCCCAGCTGCCGCCCTGCCGGGGAACGGCTCTTAGCAGGAGAAAATCTCTGCCACCACCCCAGAGCAGCGAAGCTTCAGGTGTGCCGAGGGAAGACAGACACCAAAAACGGATGCAAACCCTGCTAGCTACCCGCCGCACTCAGGGGTGGAGGAGCACCCTGGGGAAGGGCAGGCTCCCGGTGATGCTGTCGGTGTTTACAGCAGTGCTGCACACACCACGCGGTTTGCCCTGGCCCTGGCCTGTGTCTAGATTATCCTGTTTCCCGCATCCTCTCCCCGTGCGGTCCAGGCAGGCCATCCCGCCTGGGACTTCCCAGCGCGGCACAGCTTGTCTGCGACTCCATCAGGGAGCCGCTGGCTCGCGCTCAGCATCGGCTGCCCGCTGGGTACGCGACCTAAGCTTCAGCATCAGGGCAAGCGAAGAAGCTGGGCTGGGAGCCCACCAACAAACCTTTCTGAACACAGAGAACCTGAATTCCATGACAAAATGGGCTGAACTTAGTAAACCTGATCACTGTCCACTTCCAGATTCTGGAACAGACTTGACATTTCTGGGACTACAGGCACACAGAGGAAAGATCGGGACTCTCTTCACCACCAGATTGCCCATCCAGTCACATCTTTGATCCATCCTGGATCATGCCCATTCACCTGTTTGTCTCCTGGGGAAAAAAATTCCGGTCTGACCTCTGCAAACCAGGAGCAGGAGATGTGATTTGCTCTGCCAGTGTCTGAGTCTGCAGGGGAAAACAGATCTCTGACGTTCATGGAAATTAGCTACTTCCGAAAGTCCTCTCCCAATTTCTTCCTCTTTACAAACTTGGTGAATAATCCAAGCTTGCTGCCTGCAGTTAAAATATTTATTCTGCACAAACATTCAAACTATCTGGATTCCCTGGGTTGGCCAAAAGAGCGTCTTCTCTCTTCTTAGGTGCCTGGTTGTTCTGAACTGCATTGTGGCCATAGCACTAAAACAAATGCTTGTTTATTAATGTGGCACAGGCACATCTTTTCATCTGAGTTGCCCCCCCCCCCCAATATTCTATTATAACCAAATATTATCTATGTGTAGTTGTAGGGCTAGAACTAGAAATACTATTTTTTTAGGAAATGGCAATTAATTTCCAGCAGAGTTTAGCAGAATTTTGCAAAGATCTATAAAGTTTTGCTTCAAATTACAGATAAAGCATTCCATATACACTTATTATACCTTGTTAATTTTTAAAACTTTAGTGATACTGTTCAGTGATCTCCAAATTCCTTTCCCATCATTTGCTAGAGGTGGGAAATGATGGTTTCTTGAAACAATGCCTATTTAAGACAAAAGATAATTTTGACAAATCTGAATCACACATTTAAAGGCAAACAATCATAAATTCTTTAAATGTCTCCAGATCTTGAAAAAGATCCACGGTTATTTTTTTCATTCTAAATGACATTTTTTTCAAAATTTCACTTATAGTCATACTGCAAGAGAAGCAATTATCTTCAAAGATTATAAATTAAATGGAAATGTTGCAAGATCTGTCCCAAATTTCTGTTATCAGTTAGAGTGATCATTTTTAAATATCTCTTCTCTTTTCAGAAAGCAAAAAGCCATCAAACTCTGAGCATTTCTTATCTATCTTCACTCTCAGCTTCACTTTCCTGTCTCATCTTTTCTCAAAGTAGCCAAAACTACAAGAAAAAAGCTTTCTATAGCTAGAGTGAGTACCAGCAAGAGCAGTGATTCCAGACCGGCTGTCCCATCTACAGGAACCAACAATTTACATAAATACACAGCAGCATTGGAAGAGCTGCTCTAATTAAGATGCCATAACATAAACTCTGTTTTTATAAGGCCTATAAAATTCATCCTGGGAGTGGACTTGGCATCAGCATGGGACCAATCTGCTGCTGTTTGTTTATTTTTTTATTGATTTGTGAAGAAAGTAATATACATCGTGTTCTAATTCTGCAATACTGTTGCTGTATAATTGAAGAAGGCACTTCTGGTCTAAGTCCCTATTTGCAAGCAATTATATGTTGCTTTAAAAAATATGTCTTGTGAAATTGATTTTTCATGTCTCTTGTGAGCGATGAAATATAAGTTTCAATAAAAAAAAAGTGTAATGGCCAGTTCTGAGACTACCTAGTTAAAATGTTTTCTCTGCTTTTAAGTAATACCAGTTTGGTATTGCCAGGTACAGGGACTCTGGCACTGCCTACTGAGGTCAAAAAGCTCAGTAGTTCAATAAAAAAAAATTAATGGTATTGAATCCAATGATTCCACCCAGTGAAATGCAACATTATTTCCTGCTGCTTTTTAATACTACATCTTCTAGACTCTATCTACTCCCTGAGTAACCCAGCTTTATTAACAAATAAAAGTTTTCAGTCCTGCTGGATGGAGATAGAAGATTAACACACAATATGCACAAATTCAGCAGATTTACAGAGTAAAAAAAAATTATTTTAAAATTTCATGAGTTTTGGAGAACAACTTTTTGAAGTTTTAATGCTGGGATAAGCGATAACAGATAGATGCAATCATTTATTTTCTGCTCCTTGCATTTATCCTGCGCTGGTGTTCTACACTGCACCAGCCCTGCAGACTGGACTACCTAACCCCAGGGAGTTTTAATCACCATCCCTCACAGCGGTCTAATACAAAGTCCAGAATCAAGCTTGCCATTACACATGTTAGGAGAGAAGGGACAGAAGTGAGGTGACTTTTCCTGTACCACTCAGGACATCTTGTTTGGCAACTGAAACGTAGCCAGCCCAGGATTATGTCTAGCCAATATAATCCCATTTACTATTGGGGCAAGTCATAATTACACTGTGACAAGATGTAAACCATCCCAACCACAGAGGGACCCAGATCGTAATGAAAGCTTTTGCAGTCCAAAGCGATGAGGATGAAATGTGAACTCATTTTCTTCTACAGACTTTGGGACTTTGCGTCTCTAAGCCCCTTGGGGACAGCATGTCTGTGGATGTACACTTTAGACTCCTCTCAGTCCACCAAAGTCCACACCAGAAATATAACTCTATATAATTCACACGTATTACTCTCAATCCACCTGGTGTCACTCATCTCGTGCTCGGCACGTAAGACAGAGCAGTAGACAATTCAGAATTTCGGAGTCTGACTGGTGTGTGTCATTCCTGGGAGGAAAGTTATTTATAAGGGCTTCTCAGCACAGTGCCACTGTATTTTCTTGATACAAAATTCTGCTCCATCGTGACTTAGCTCTGTGACTTGCTTCTTTCTCCATGAAGGTTTGGCTTTATTTCATTGCTGCACACATTGGCTCTGGGACACCAAGTATTTGTTCTCAGATCTAGAAACGTCTTCTGAGGCATCATGTCTTGAATATGATATATAAATAATTTTAATAAAGCCATTGCTGATTCCATCAACCTGACACTTCTCTACTCACAGTCCAGGAATGGGTTTGCTTCCAGGTAAAGAAGCCAAATGCATCACAGACAACTGGGTTTTCATATTACACAGTCCGGGTCCATTTCTGGTGTGTATTTCTACAGCCTTTGACAAGGTCCTGACCTTTGTGTCATTGACAGAAACAGTCAAGGAGCTGAAAAGGAAGGATTATTTTCTGAAATAAGAGGATTAAAACTAAGTTTGCAAGGAACGTCAAGTGACCTGTTCTGCTGAAATATGAAACACCTTTGTTCCAAAGGCCCATCAGGTTTCTGAACGTACTTGATGAAATAGAGCACTGGTTGTGGCCAGAGTTAATCCTGATGTGAACTCTGCCACTCAGACCCTCCTCGAATAAACCTGATTGCTCTCCTTTCTTGGATGCAGAGTTGCAGGAGGCTACTTGGGCACAGACCTCCATCAGCAAGGGCTCATCTGGGACTGTTCATATCTTTGTGAGGAGCTCAGGTCACTTCTTTGATTTTCTTTCTCCCTGTCCTGTTTGCTTCCTTGGCAGGGGTATTTTCAGTAAAAAAAGATCCAGAGTAAGAGTTCACTGTGAAGACACTGGGTGTTTCCTTACACCCCGCACAGACACTGTCCCCGCTGATCGCTTCTCCGTAGCTCACCCATGCAGGGCGTTTTTGTGTCGTTTTTTGAAACTGGTGGTTCTGAATCTCAACCAATGGCCACCTTTAGTGGCCAAGAGCACACACCTCTTCCCTCAGAGGGAGGATTCTGCCACGCACTGCCTTTTAGCTCATTTTCTGCATTTTTAGCAATATCTCTGCAGTTCTGCCTGACACTAGAACCTCCCTTACTTCAGTTCAGCTTGAGCCAAAGGATTGTTTTCAGTCTCAATTAACAGTTTTTCCCTTCCCCATCTCTGCAATGCCCTTTACCTTGCGGTTTTTCTGCCCTGTCCCAGTGCTCCCAGTGCCACAGATGCCTCCTGCTGCCAGGGGAGAGCAAACTGGAGTTTGTCCTGTCTCATATGTCAGCAATAACTGTCAGGGGAGTCCTTGTCCCCATGGCAAGGAAGGCCATATGTTCGTCTCCCAAGCCAGAACCGCAATAAGATGCTGCTGATAGAAGTAATGTTTGACTTAATGTACCCCAGGTGATCCTTTGTGCTCAGGCTGCCTGTGCTCACGGTCTTAAAGAACTTGCGGATCGAAGAGGACGGAGGCAGAGTGGGGGGGACTGCAGCTCAGCACTCGGAGGGGAGCAACCTTAGCTCGTGTTGAACAGAGGGTGGCCCTGCAGGGATAAGACTCAGCATTTGAGTAACCAAAGTGAAGAGGGTCTTCAATGCAGTCATGAGCAGGGTGACCCCCCCCTCCAAGCTTAGCAATCCTTGGTGCACATCATCACAACCTGGTTCGAACGGTGTAGATTTAAGGGATTGTGGATATATAATTTAAAGGCATAGCACCAGCAAACTGCCCTGCCACTGCTGCTGAACAAGTTTTTTGATTTGTAACCACCGTTAGAGGCAAATACTAGCTCAATATTCATAACTGAAGCTGAATGAACCAGCTCCAGGGAAGCAAACTAGTAAAAGTCACAGCAGGAGTGCATGATAGAGCATTTTTGCAAGGGAAACAGACCCTACAGATAGAAGGGAAGATTTCTCTGGCAGGATTTGGGTTTAACTTCTGCTTTAAACAAGTTTTTTTATTTATGCTAAATTGAGTTAGCAGGATGGCATGCATAATGCTATAGAGCATGCAAAATCAGGGAGGCTTGCAGCGACTGCATATAAGGAAGTGTGTTTTGTTCCTCGTCTCTAACGAAGCGTTAGTCTTGGCACAGCGGTGAGCAGTAAACGAATTAGCAATGCTACAATCGTTTGTGAGCACGCCTATCAAACCCAGCAAATTGCCAAGCATTTGGAGAATTAGATAGATGGGGCTATTCCACCTTGTGCTGCAAAGGTTTGGGGACCTTGGGAATGTGACGGTGAGAGCACTGCCGCAGAGCCGTCCCCGTAGTGCCGTACAACCCAGGCCCCTGTTTAGCTGAGGAGGGAACATCCACAGCTTCCAGACCACTAAACGAGCCTGCCCCAGCCTCCCAATTTAAAGGCAGGTGTTCCTGCCCCTCCAAGAAACCTGGGATGTAAACGCGCATGCACTGATAGCTTTTTCTGAGTTGGAAGATGTTTTCCCTCATGAGCAGGAGCAGGATTATACCCTACAATGTGCGGTACCTGTAGGAACAGCTTAAACATCCCAAGGGCATAAAAGGAGCTCCCTTACCCAGAGGAGTCAGGGGCTGAGGTGACGGGATCTGTGGGAGTTTGCTGTGGGTGAGGCAAATGTGTACAGCAGAGCTCAGTGTTCGCGCCAGGAGGCTCTGGGGATTTTAAAAACTGCGGAAGGGATAGACAGGGTTTTAAGACAGAACTGAGGTGAGTGTGGAAGAAAGAAAACGAGGCAAGTTCAGACTGACTACATCCATCCTCACAGTGAATTTATTCAGTTTATTCTGTCTGGGATAAAAAAAGGTGGTGTTTTTGTATTTTACTTTCAGAACAACAGGAACATTTTCGCTTGACATCTTCAGAATTAAGTGTTTTGATTTTTAATACTCGTTTAATTTGATTGTTTTAGTGTAAAGAAAATGGAAAAAATAAATTCTGCAGCTAAGGCAAATCATTTTGTCTGTCAACAATTTTATGTTACTTTCCAGTTTGACCAGTGAACTTAAATGACACAACTGTATTCCCTGCCTCTGTAGACTGGTGGAACCATGACCAACTACAGGCATTGTATTGTGCCTTAAAGTTACTACTGGTCACCCTGGCCTTTGCAGGGCTCTTCTGTGGCTGTCCTATAGCTCAGAGAGGGTTTGAGTGTTTCTTTCCTTTATATACTTGTATGAGAGACAATGGAAAAGGCTAGGCTCAGGCTCAATTCGTGGCTTATTTTCTAACACCATTTGAGTGTGAAAAAGATCTTTTTAAGTCTTTTGGGGAGTACCCTAAGACCATTGATGCTCGATTCTTCTTGGTTTTAGCCCAAACTGACTTTCTCACAGACATGCATGAAGACTTTCAGCACTTTATAACTCAATTTTTCCTAACCAGGAAATCTAGAAATCAACTTTTTAGTTCTTTTTAACTAAAAAACAAGATCAGAGATAAAACCTATAATCATTGCCTTCTAAGGACTGAGACTAGAAGCACACCAGATGTAGTGAACATCTGAATCACATTCCAAGAAAGCAGAGAAAGCAGAGGGCAGATAGCAGGACAGGGTCTGGAGTATTTTCAGGGCTTTCCTTCACTGCAGTCTGCAGCTGCATTTTCTTCTCTCTGTGGGGTGTGTGCTGGGTGGGAAGGCTGCTTGTCGGGGTGGGGGGGAAAGGAGCTCTGCTCCTGCCAAAGCTACCGGGAGTTGAGCACTGTCCTTAAAGTCCAGCATGAAAAAGCTGTAAGAGACATTCACAGAAGGGATATGCAGTTTGTTACGCGATTGCGTAGCATTTATAGTTACTCCACAAATCCAATACAAGTACATTTGCTTTGTGGAGAAGGACACAGCTGTCTTTTTTGCACAAATGATTCAACTTACTAAACATTTGCTTGAATTCTGCTGGGCTGGAGTTATTTCCCTCCTAAGATGGGACCTCCATGAGTCATGAAAGTGGATATACACCCACATGTCCAGAAGACGTAACAAGAAAGGTTCAGGGTGGCATTGCAGGAGCATTGTAGTCTTTGCAATGACGAGAGCTTCATACACCATGTTGTTTGTTCTCTTTCTCAAATTAATTGACTGGCTAAAAATGTTGTCCAGGAAATAACAGAAAGTACTGAAAGAGCATCACCAATCCTGAATTCTTACTGCAGCCTCCTTCGCCCGTGGCATTGAACTCAGCACTGCTCTGCCCTTGGGTTTGTACAGTCTCCACAGGTCAGCTAAAAGCTTTCCTGTGGTTCTAGGCAGCTGAATGCATCTGAAGGCAACAAAATCCCTCAAGGTCGCCCTTCTCCATAGAAACATGTCTTGTTTTTTATGTCTAAAAAAATGATGGGATGTGTCCTCCTAAGGGATGAGTGGGGCAGAAATCCGTGGAATTGAGTGGCAGCTGCTGGACATGCAGCAGTTCAGAGCAGGACCATCTTGTGCCTCCACTGCCATACCGTGACGAATGCCTTTGGTTTCTTTCTGCAATTTAGAAGGAAGGTGTTCTCTGCAGGACACAGCTGCTGTGTTTACCTGTACCTGTGGGGTCTTATGGGCTCAGTTTCCCAGGTAGCAAAAATAAATTGCACATCTGGCTTTCTCAGACACAAATCAGAAAGAGGTATCGCAGTACTGCAGCAGGCAGAGGGACGACAACTGCTCGGGGCGCAAGACATAACCCTAACAGCTGACAGCAGAACCTCCAGGTCTTTAACAAGTGAACGGTACCGCTGCTATCCATCCCGCACCGAGGCACCGGGTGCTGGCTGCAGCACGTCCTCTTTCCTCACACAGGCACAGTCTATGAGACTGCATAAAACAAGGCATCCCAAAGCCTCTGTCCTATTTTTAGGACTGAGAGGATGGGATATGCAGGGTAGAAATGACACAGGTCCAGACAGATTCAGAACAGGGTTGGGAACGGGGCTATCCAGGCCTGCTGGCACAAGGCCTGGAGATGGAGTATCAGCAGCAGAGGAGCTGTGAAGCCCACAGTTTGCCCAAACAGAGAGATCTGTATCTCTGAGCGCATGCTGCAAAAACAAGAATGTGTCTTCACATTGACTCTGACCTGCTCGGTGGTAACGCGGACCTTGCAATGGGAGAGAAATCAGCAGAGCAGGGGTGGGCCACATCCTACCATAGTTACACTATGAATGAAATTAGACCTGGGACAAAGCTCATCATTAACAAAATGGCAGTAGTTTTCTCTTTCTGCAGTCTCAGCTCAGGCACTAAAATCTGGTTTCCAGAGGACAGATGCTATCTAAGAACTCTAATAAGAGACCAAGGGGCTTTCACAACCCTCACCCAACCCCCTTTTCCAAAATTATGGCCCCTATAATAAATCCTTCATATTCCACAGTGCCCTTTCCCAGGAATGAACTTTTACTTAAACTTTGTTAAAAAGAGCTGGAAAGCTATGAAACACCTGCGGATATTCCTTTCACTGTGTTGAACTCATGAACATGAAGATCCACATCACACAGAATTGAAAGGATGGCTTCCCAAGTTCAATGGACTCTGGACCAGCCTCTTACTGAACAAATGAAGCAAATACTTAGCCAAAACACACTCTAAAAAATTATTGCTTTCCTAATCTTAAATTGTGAAGCTCAGGCCACTATTTACGGCTGGGATTGTTCCTATATATAATCATACTTTATTGTTTTCTAATGAAATGCATGATCTAGTTAAATGAACATGAATGGAAGCAACAGTGCTGTAGACAAGAAAGCAGGAGGGATATATAATTAATGTGATCATTGGAAAAAAGCTGTGTGATATCATTCCATCAATTATCAGCCTCTAATAATTCTGTCACCAAGTAAATGAAAGCATTTTATCAATTAGTGCCAATCGTTTCCCCATAGAGAGCACTGAATGCTGCTGAAAATCAAATCATAACTGCAGCAATATAGAAAGAAAAGGAGAGGAACACAAGACGAGTCTGAAGACAGCTGCCCTCTGTATTGCAATGATAGCCGCTTAACTAGGCTCCGTTGAAGGCAGTGAAAAGATTTGCAGCATAAAGTTTAGCAATAAAGAGTTTTTGGGGGAGTGATTTGGGTTCAGGAGACCAAACTTCATTTCCTCACTGGAAGAGGTGCCTAGGCTGGTCATATCACGGTCTGGCCTGCACCATCCAGCTCCATTAGGCTTCACTCCCTGGTTGGAGGGGCACCTATATTGTGGGAAATGGCACCTATATGTGGGAAATAGACCACTTCAGTGGGACAGACATATCCTCTGTCTTTGTGAGGCCAGTGAGCTCTTTAAAACCAATCACATAAAGAGCATTTCCAGTGTGTGAAAACCTGCAGTTTATAGTGACAGTGAGAGAAGGATTCTTCTCTCTAAACAACGAGTGCATAGATATCTGACCTACCCACCTAGGCTTCTTCTGAGTAGGTGGTAACAAACATGTCCCTGAAGGAACTTATCTGCCCTATAAGTGATGTTCTTTGCTTCCTCTGTTGTCCACAATTGCCTGGTGCAATATCTGAATTGCAACGTCTGATTTTGAACAGATGCCCATCATGGCAAAATTCACACTCACAGTGAGAAGTCTTTGGGACTTTTTGCCCCAACTACTCCAGCCTTGCAGAAAGGTCATAAAGAGCAGGGTCAGCTTGGCCACAGAGGGTTCTGCACCTCATTGGAGAAGAGGACTGTGCAGGGCCAGAGAGGTACTGACTGCAAGTAAGATTTGGGAGACCATAATTGCATGTCTGATGGCTTCATGCCCCACAGCAGGCATGGAGGGTCTACAGCTGCTATTCTCCGATATAGCCTGATGTCATGGTTAAGGAAGGACTGGAGCAATGTTTTAACCTGCTGGTGTGACTGCTGCCCTGCAGAGGCTTTAAGCCCTTCATGGAGACGTTTGCGAGCACTCAGCAAGAAGCTGTCTGTTCAGAGGGATTTTCTTTCCTCCTCTCAGGATGGGAGGCTGGTATTTGACTTCATTATCTCCTAACTTAAAGTTCAGGCCATCTGGCATCCCAGTGTGCAAACAGTCTTATAAATTAAAAGGAAAAATACGGTCATGATTTCCTTATGGCTACAGACATCCAAGCTATTAAATAACTGGTTATGTGCAGAATGTACTTGGAAAGAAATAAAGTTGGTTCCCAACATCCCACCACCAGCAGGTAAAGCAGCATTTTATGAATGAAGGTGACTTGAAATATAGCTGACCTTCTTCCTTTCTGGTATGTTTTCCTTCCCTGACTTATTGCATGGACTACTGATCCTCCTCGAGCTGGATACAGTGCTGGTGACTCAAATAGTCATAATTTTGTAAAATTGTCCATAGGATTTTATGCCAGCCTTTTGACATTGTTTCCAACAGGTTCACTCTTCACCTTAGTCCGGGAGCTAATTTTGCGCTCTTCTGAACCCATACGACTTTTTCCGCTTCATTTTCTCTAACTAATGTGGAAAACTTTCTTCATAAAATCTTTTAAATTACCACCCTCTTCACTCCTTTCTTCGAAGTCCTATCTAGTGTATTCGGTGCCATGCTGCATTTTTCACGAGACTCCTATTTTATTTAAGAGCATTGGCAATTTCAAAAGATGTATAAAGATGAAAGGTCCTTGCATGTTTTAATAAACCTCAAAATGAGCTTTAGAACAATTTGGTTAGAAAGCTCTCAAAACCTCAACCGCTCCCTCAGGACCGAGCCATAATGACGGCAATAATTAGCAAGATCAAATTTTAAAATTACTTACTCCATAAATATATGTTTTACCCCTGGTATTTGGAGCTAAAGCCAAATAGGTAAAGGTCTGGAGAAGTGAAACAAGGCTAAGAACATCCAAAGAAATTAGAGTACAGATGCCTTGCTTCCACAGGAAGAAAATAAAATAAGGTATTAAGAAAGAAAGAAAGAGCTTTGTGCTTACTAGTAAAATCACAGCTGAGACTGGGGCGAGTGGAGGATCCCACCTTGACGATGGGCTGAGGCTACGAACACAGGTTGTGACTTGGCACCCCCACGGCTTGGGAGAAGCAGCGGGTTTCCTGTGCTTTCCTTCCCTCTTCTGACTCCTCAGGCAGATCAGACACAGCACTTACAGCAGTGCACTGTCGCACGGGTTTGTGCCTTCCTGTCAGTAGCTTTTTACTTATTGAACACCATTTACGCTATTGCGATCAGTTTTACCAGGGGATCACTTAGATGACGCACGTGAGATTATGATTACAGATTCCTCTGTAGTTCAGTAGTAGCTTGCCAACAGAGACTGATCTGCTGGGACAAATTACCTGGTCAGGTCCTTACAGCAAGACTCCTCTCAAAGTAGAAGCCAGTACTTCCAGTCTCTGTTTACTGTGCCTCCCAGCTCTCTGCCCTACAGCAAGCTGGGCCATAGGAGTGACTGTCCTTTGCACATTCCCCGGAGCTATCCTGGCTCATTGCAGCTCCTCCGGTCAACTCGGTAAAGGACCATCCTTTGTCACCCTCTGGGGCGGGCTGGGAATAGTGACAGCCCACATGGAGAATAACCCAAGCAGAATACTTCACAATTAGAGGCTAGGCTGCACAGGACAGAGATCCCGTCCTCAGAGCCTAAGGGCTCTCAAACCCTTAGTTCTGCTATTGCTTTTCTATGCTTAACATGCAGATCCAGAAAATTCCCCCAAACCTTTGTTCTGCATCAATCTGAGTTTCTCACCAGGCTGGGGTGATCAAGAGCTGTGATACTGCCGTGGCACTGTCATAAACAGATAACCTTAAGACTGGAGCAGCTCTACAGGACAAGCTCCAGTGTGACCCGCTGGACCACTCAAGAAACCTCCAGCACATTCTTCAGACTCCAGCGTGCCTGGAGGTGCTCTCTGCTCTGCCTCATGGATGGGGCCTCAGGGCTCTGTGCTGAGCCTGGCTACGTTCACCTGTTTCACCTGCCCGTACCATCCCTCCACACTCCCAGCACCCAGACAACATGGACATCCATGGCCTATCCTGCTTAGGAGGACCCTGACACTGCCTGGCTCAAGGACTTTGGGGACTTGTAGGCAGCTAGGGTTCAGGCTGAGCCCATGCTTTCTCTATCAGTGAGCCCTCCAATGGCAGAAGAACGTGCATGCTTCTGGGCAGCAGAAGGAAAGCAGCTTGAGAAGAGGTCCTGACAGCTCTGCTTGCACTGCTGGAGCAGCTGTAGAGCTGCAGAGAGGCAGTGCAGCAGGAGCAGGCTGCGTGTGGGAATTCCACTTGCTCTCCATGAGATTAGCTGTTCCTCTAAGTATTAAAATGTCTCTTTCTACTAAGCTATTGAATGCGTCACCAATGACAGCAGGTACCAGGATTCTACTAAAGAGCTGCCTTGGGGAACTGCAGTTTTTACCTTTGCTTCCCATTGAAACCTCTGGTGCTTTAGAAGTTCAGATCTGCAGCCGTCATACTAAGTTAACGCGGGGGGTCTGGAACTGCCTGAGCAGCACAAAGTCGGGGAAGAGTTCCAGCCCCTGCGCCTGAGACTGCACCTCCCTCGCTGGTCTGCAGTATCGTCCATACCCTCAGAAAGCGTTCTGCATGGATTGCTATCTGTGCCGCTACCCCGGCCGCATACTAACCACCGTCCTGATAAACAGCAGCCAAACCTGACACTTCTGCTGCTCGCTTGGGAGATAAAGCCCACCAGAGTATATGTTTGTTTCATACTTTCTTGATGCTCTGATAGAGATTAATCAATCATGGTAACTCTTCAATTTGCTCTGTAATTTAACCGCTTGCAGAGTTCTGTGCTACTGCTGTCTATTTTCTGCCTAGTTAAATGATCTTCTGCAGTCCAGGTCACCTGTAGCTTAGTTTTGTGGCATCAGTTATTAATATTTTTGACCATCAATGGCTTGCTGCCTTGCAGTCCAGCTGATGGTGCCAGATGATAGCCTGTTAACGGCTTGCATGCTTCTATACAGGAATGACCAGCCTGTGTTTCCAGCTCTTCAGCAATTCATGTGTAGCTCCAGGCTGGGGTTATGTCCTGTGGTCAGCAACAAGGTCGTTCTGACGGAGCAGTTTCTGGGTGATGTGAGTGCCCAGTCGCAGGAAGGAGGGAGCCAGCAGGCTGTATAGAAATCAGGCTCACTTGTCAGCCTTGCTCCACACCAAGTGCGGGTCTGTCCTGCAACGGAAGCCCTGGTCATACTCAGCTGTGGGTTATTCCCAGGCCGCATTCTCCATGGAGCTCCAAGGTACACGTGTGGTAATTCCCACTCTACATATCTGTTACATAGCCCCTAGAGCCAGGTGAACTGATCACTCTGCATCCTGGAGGGGTCCTGAACAAAGCTTTCAAGGGAGGGGATCGTCCTTTGGGGCAACTACAAAATTGTATCCCCTTGTCTTATTCTACTTTTCCAATTTTCTCTGTCTTACCACTGTCCTTCTTGGTACCTCCTACCTTTGCGGTGCCAGTGGGAGATCTCTCTGCTCGCAGATTATCCTGCCCTCTGTGCCCTGTTATTAAGCATGCTGGACGGAAGTCTGACCATTAATAATTTCCTTCTGTTGCACACAAAGTCAGGATGAACACTCTTTAGAAAGACAGAGATTGTTCTGTTCCCTATTGGGGGGGACAACGGAACTTTGGGGCTTGTAAAGCCACCTAGAGAAAACGGTAGGGCAGCAGGACAGACGGCAGCCAGGCCAACCAGGGAGAGTCTGGGAAAGACCCAGGGGACCAGCCGGCACAGCTAAGCCTCAGAGATGAGTAAAAAAGATTATTTCCTAGGAATTATAGTGTAGTTTGTGCAGTCCTGGTACTGAATGAAAGTATAGGTCTGGCTATCACTGTTCCTACCACATCACAGATGACCTTCTTGAAGCCTTCCAGTTGGGGCTATGACATTTGCCTCACAGATGAAGAAAGAATGACTCTTGCTTCCTGGAGCCTAAGGGAATTTCTTCTCAGTAGCAGTGGCTTGTGCTTTCAGCACGAAATTCTCAGTTGCTTTCGCTATTGAATACACTGACACCTGCACACACATAGCACAGATTTGTGAGAAAAATGTAAAAGAGAATAGTTCAGCTACAGTCCTCCCTTGCTGGGATTGCTTCATGTAGGCAAAAAAAGAGACACTGTTTCAAAAATAGGATGATCAGGTTTTGACATAAAGAGGCACCCAGCTCCCTCTCTGGTTGTGCATAAAATGATCTTTTTTTTTTTTCACTACCCCTCCTCCTCAGAAAAATCTCACCCCAGGCTATTTTGAAGCTCTGATGTGTTGCTTTTCATTCATATTTTTCAATGTACTACTGAAACATGCACTTCTGAAATTTCATATCTGAAATGCATGAACTGCTTTCCACTGAAAGGAAACCCTGAATTCCTGAGGACCATTTCCATTTGTCCTTTTTTTGAGGTGAAGTAGTAAGGACAATGCCCAAGGCATTCACAAAACAGGGTTAATATCACAGAATTAAGCAATGTGATGAGCTCTCTGAACTGCCTTGCAACAGTTATGACTTCCTCTAAGAGGAGCAGGCATGAATTTGTTAATCTTCTATGGACAGGGGAAGAAAATGCGAATGTGTACATCTTCATTCCTTGGGATTCCATAGGAAATGAGATATGGAAGGGACTGCAAACCCTGCAAAGGGGCAGGCTCTGGGTGGTATTGCTTTGAAGACAGCCATGAGATCAAAAGAGTGTGCTTCAAGAGAGCATCAAGGACTTGAGCAGACAGTCACATCAGAGTCACTGTGCAAGCTTTGTGCCAGCTCATTTACGTGGATGCTTATCCTTGATGTCCAAGAGGTGCCCTCTGACTTGGAGCTCTGCAGAACAGAGATCAGATTGGCATCAGGGCCAAGGATCTCAAGGACTAAGATCTCAAATGGGGATTTGAAGACAAGAAGAAAGATGGAAAAGCCTCCTGCTCTTGAACCCCAAACCGCCACTAACAGCACTGAAGACCTGAGTGGGAAACAGAAATAAAGCTGAGGAGGGAAACCTGGGAAAGCTTTGATGGGGAAGTAAAAGTGAGAGGAAGGAGCTGCCATGCAGAAAAACTGTGAAATGCCAGGGTCAAAGATTCCGGTGACCAAAGTCTTATCTCTGCCACTGGAGAGCTTGGACAGGTTTCACCACCTCTCCGTGATGGTGAGCTGTGTGTTCGGACTGCCTGTTCTACAAGCCAAGGCGTGTCTTTCTGCGGTGCATGGCCAGTGCCCAGCCCAGTCCCAGGTGGGGCCCCTCCGTGCTGTAATGCAGTAATTCCCCTACACACGTCTCCTCCGGGCTCAGCCAGCTGAACACAACGCCTTTGTTAGCAGGGGTTGAAATTTCAGCTTGCTACTCTCCAGGTCTCAGAAACGTCTGGGGACGTTTCTACACAGCATGTAAAAAAGTCAGGTGTGTCCTGGTGTTTGGCACCAACCCACTTCCTTAAACAGCATCATTCTCCACCTAATGCATTAAAAATACTTTTTTTAGTGATTTAAAAGGAATGGTCTAATACGCAGGTTTATTTATGTTACAGCAATCATGGTCTAGAATGAGCAGTGTTGCAAAGAGATTGCATAGATTATAAGCATGTAATCATCTTTAACCTTTCCTGCCTGTTAAATTGGTTCATTTCCTTTCATTCATGTATGTGAATTACTTTTATGTAAATATATACTTTTCTTGGTTTCTTCTCATGCTTATTTTTTTGTCTAAAAACAAAAGCGGCAATTGAAGAATGATAAAGACATTACTAAGTAGATCATACGATGGTTTCCCTTTAGAAAGGAAAGTGTTATCACTTTGTGGTTCAAGGGACTTCAGCTACAATATCTCAGAGAGTGAATTAAATGTTTTGTAAGCTACTCATACTAAATTTCCCAAATCTCCTATTAAATCCCCAGTATTTCAGCTTCAGGAAAGGGCGGAGTGGGAATATTGCACAAGATGAGAAAGCAAGTTCAGCCCAGGGCTGGGCTGTCATACGTGTGTTTGGACCAGGCAGAGCCCCTGGAGGGACAAAGCAGTTGATTGAAGGCAGGGAGCTTCAATAAGAAAGCAAGAATTTGGGGACCCTCCTGCTTTCCAGTAGCAGTCCCCAGAGGATGGAGGAATCTAAAAACTGGATTGGCTCAGGAAGGGAAAACTCAGAGAAGGAAAGCATCGGGAAAAGCAGTCCCTCAGTTCAGACAATGGGAGAGTGTCAGACTGCTGACAATACCTGTCGGCATGGCCAGGAAGAAGCACTGGCATGTCCATCACCTGGCAATAGTGCTGTTAGAAGGGAGCGGAGGGGACAAGGAGCTGGGACGCTGCTTCTCCTCCCTTGGGACTTCAGGATGCTCTTTGGTTGATGCCAGCACTTTAAGTCTGATGGTGCTGTTTGGTACAAACCTCAAAATACATTTCTTCAGCTTTCTCCCTCTGAGAGGGCCTCCAGGACCTGCGGTCTGGCATCGGCTTTGTCTGACCTCCAATGACCGCTGCAGCCAGCAGCCAGTGCCTGCAGCGGGGGTGCTGGTTGCATGATAAACCGAGTGCTCTGGTCATCTCCACTGCAGGCTAGAGACAGGGCTGCTTTTACCTTCCTCCCAGAGACAACTCAGCTCCCTTTTACCGTCACTGGTGACCTTCAGATGACCAAGGTTTTCCCAGAAAAGCTACTGCTTTCCCTTGCTTTGAAGAGGAATCGTTTCCTAACATGAATACGAAAGTCATCTTTTAGCTTTGAGGACTGGTGAGTCCTCAGGTTGAGTCAGTCCAGGTGAGCAAATGCAGACACCTTCCTTGCCTTTCCCTCTGGCTGTCATCAGAGTTTTGGGCAGCTGCTACCCCTGTGGGTGAGCCCAGGGATTTCTTGCAGGGCTATGCTGCATAGGGCAGTGCTCAGTGGACATGCCATTCAGGGCTCTGTACACGTGTGTCACCGGTGCCATATGTACACGGACGGCTGCATCTACTGCTTTGTAGCCATGTGGCCTTCCTTTTTTCCCCACCTATGTCTTGGGCGAAGTGAATACCCTGGAAGACCCTAACAGCATGATCAGAGATGCCCAGCTCTCTTCATTTCTTTCTTTTCTGGAGTTGGAGTGCTTCAGCCACTGAGGCAGGAAGATTCTCACTGAAAAATGACTGTATGTTTGTGCGGCGGGTACCAGGACACATACGCAGTGCTTCCTTCTCCCTGTGGCAGAAATGTTTTCCTTTGCCTGAGCTTCTGGAAATTTTCAAATGTTTCTCTTGGGAACACAGACCCTGCTCCCTAGAGCTAGTGGAACCTCTTGGGACACTGCTCTGCCAAGTAATCTTCTAAGGTGCCTTAATGCTAGACATAGACGAAGGTGGAAATTGTGAAGAGGAGGGAAAAGAGGTTTTCCTCAAACTGGCCAGAAATGTGGTGGTTGCAGAGACAGCAGCTGAGCACTGCTAATTGTTCAACTGACTTCTTCAAGCAGTGTTGCCTACTGGCATAATGGAAAGGCTCCTGAGGACAAGACAGAGAAACAAACAAAGGCTGTTCCTCAAACCTCCTCCCTACTGAACACTCATTTATCACTGGCATTAGTGTCCAGGCTGCTTGTCAGCCCAGGATGAACCTGATAAATCCTGCGCTGGCCACACTCAGGATACAGGGAGAACAAGGAACGGTGTTGACTCTGAAATTTCAGAAGTATCTCCAGGAGTATCCTGTGATGTGTGGTGTTAAACCTCACCTCCCACCTTCCTAATACATGCAATATTCTTTCCAGCCTGCTCCACAGCTGGGACTGATCTGGCATCCTCCCTCCTTTTGACTGCAAGAAGACCTAGAACTGCCACCTTAGCCAAGGCTACCACTTCTTTACACAAGTGGGGTTGACAGATCCTAGGGTCTGCAGCATCCCTTAAAGACTTCCATTGGCAGACAGCTGGTCATCAGTGTGGGCAGGGCAGAACTATTTAGACTCCTAATTAAAGACCTTGTTTATCACCGATGGCTGCCCAGAACCCCTTCTGTGCAGGTACACCTATTAGAAATGCTAAGCTTGCAGCCTGAGAGCAGGTCCTGGCACTTATTCCCAAGAGGTATCAGGAAGGGTTTGGTGGATGTAATCCACTCACTGCTGATCAGATCCCCAAGTCAGTAGGATTAGTCCTGATTACGTGCTATTATAATAAGGACGACTTGCATTAAATCACTTGAAGATGCTCAGATGGGAAGCTGGTGATCAGTACTAGTTTGTTCAGTTACCAGGATATATTAATCTCCTATAGAGAGTGCTTCACAAACTCAGAGCTGGAGCCGCCAGGCTACATAGCATGGCACTAGGCTGGGTTGCTGTCAATGTTTCAGCTATGTTTCAGTCCCTCATTATTTCAAGGCACAGCTTCTTTCTCTCTATAGTCCATAGTTCTATTTTCTGCCTCACTGTTGGCATTAGCAGATAATAGATGTTCTTCAGCTCCAGTGTTATGTCAATGCTGATTTATGGGTTTGATTGGGAAGCTACATTGCAAGAAGTTTTCTACAGGGACTTACCCTGGGGAAGCAGAAATGCAGGGTCTCTAAAATTGTGAATGACAAAGGAGGAAGTGAAGACAGATTATTCACACTTTGTCAAAATGCAGGCGTGAGAGGCCACCCAAGAAAATTATAATTTCATCAAGTTTAAAGAAAAAAGAGGAAGCATTTTTTCATGTGGTGCCTAATTAAACTGTGGGACTCATTGCCACAGGAAGGAAGAAAAAAAAAGGAAAAAAAAAAAAAAACAGGGAATTCAAAAGCAGATTAGACAGGCAAATAACCACATGATGGTCCATGTACAATGTCAGGTATAGAAATCTCTAAATGCCTCATTATCAGGAGTGGTAGGAGGACTGTAGAGATAGGGAAAAGAAAATTCTGTACTTTCATGAATCTTACACTTTTTTTCTAAGCCTCTCCTGTCAAAGAGGAGATCTGAGGCTGGATGGGACTGGATAGGTTTATAGTTGATTTCTGACCAAGGAGACTCACTCCTTTGCTACTAGGAAGCAGGGCATACGGTGAGTTTACAAAAAGGGAAACGCTTTCTGTAATACCTCAGGAAAACTCAGGTCTCTGCGTGGGTGGTTTGTGCTGACAGCAAGAGATCTAAATTTGATGATAATTTCTATACAGAACCTGAAATTACCTTATGCTCACATTCTGGCATATATACGATCCACATTACAGCCAGAAGACAGTCACCTACAGTAAGCTTGTAGAAATAGTAATGTGGTGATTGTGTCTTGACATCCACTTAGGGGTTGAAGTGGAGACTTACAGAGCTAAAGAAAGCCCATGTGAGCAGCGCCCATGATGAGCAGTAACCGTCAGGCACCAAGTGCACGTGAGGGACCGGAGACACTCCAGAGACACAGTAGCTCTACAACAGCAGTGCCTCCCTCATCAACCCCCATTTACTCCACTGGTACCAGCAGGGATGTGGTGGTGCAGACAGGTGGGCAAAGTGCCGTTTAGACAATGTTATCTCACTGGTGTTTTGTTTTGGTCACTAAGTCGTCTCATCCAGTCACTACTGAAACAATAGAGTCCCTCTAGGTGCTCAGGTCTCCTAACCAGTTCAGAATTCAGAAAGACAACATCAACTCAACTGTAGTATAGGAAAGTTTTATATTATTCCAAAAATTGCAATGTGGAAATGGTTGATGGGGCCATTGAACAATTTTTGTCCTTTCCTACACAAACAATTCCTCCAGCCATGGTTTACAACGTTCCTCCACCCCCTCTTAAGCCTCTGTCATGTGGCAACCTACCCTCCAGCCCCACCAGCACCCCCGTGCTTGGCTTTCACACACTCAGGATAGAGGAAAATTAGAGAGAGAACTGCTTTTTCACGTGATAGTTTGCTGTACGGTATGAATTATCCCTGTCACTGAATAGGATATTTGCAATAGCCATTTTTGCTACTCTTCAACAGCTAAGCCAAAAACCACTTAATCAATATCACAGGCTGGGACTTGCTTAATAGCTCATCAAGCCATGTGTCATTATAGTTGTACAAGCCAATGCGGACAGTGTCATTTTGATAACAATAATCATAGAATATGTATGAATTCCTGTGAAGCACCCCACTAATTAATGTCTCCAGGTTGGAAAGTAAATCACAGAGCAGAGAGACAGACAAGTGGATATTTAAAATAGTCCCAAAAGTACATAACGATCTCTGAGCACTGCAAGAGCCATCGAATGGATGATTATAAAAAACAAGAAGCAAGTAATTTGGGGCTGTCACGATGGGCTGAAGAAACAAGAGCAGGTTCCAGTGGCTGGCCCATCCTGCACAGGAAACCTGCAGATTTTAATTGGTTTTGCACATATTGGTACAGATTCACTTTTCTGATCGCTGAGATGCTTCCAATAACGGCCAGTTTGGGACTGCCTATCAATACCCGCACAGAGGGTACTTTGGCTGTGTGCGGAGAAGCCAGTGATATTTTGAGCCCAGACTTCATTTACCCAAACACCAAACTGCTGCTAGCAGCTTGCACAGTGAAAGAGAGCTGCTTTCTGTTCCATTTGTCGTTGTCCATCTGTGTTTCTGATGGTCGGTGTTGGGAGGACAGGGAATGGGTGGAAAGCCAAACTTCCTGAATAACAGAGCTGAAGTTTATTTCCATTTCCACCTGCATTAGAGGAGACTGGCAGGGGGCTGCCCTGGCCAGAGAAAGGGAGAGAGCAAATCCCTGTGGTTGTAGCCACTCAGCAGTGATGGAAGTGAATAAAGGAGATGGAACCAGCTTCTTATCATCAGTGCTCAGTAGAAGGAGAAGCAAAAATTAACATAAAAGAGAAATACCATTTAAATTCCATTTAAACAAAAGAAAAGTTTTTCTTCTTGTCATGTCCCAAACACAGTTGAACACAGTCCTGGGGAACTTGTACTAGGTGAACCTGCACTGAGCAACAGCGTGAGACTAGGTGGTCTCCAGAGGTGCCTCTAGTCCCAGTGATGTTGTGATGCTGTGGCTGGCAGGAGGGAGATAGCTATTAACAAATAATAATTATCCTGGGGTGATGCTGAGTTTATCTTGAGTTTCTGCCAGAGAAGCCATGTTCTCCTCTCCCAATGTGTGTGACAGAGACACCTGCATTGGTCGCTGGGGCTGGATGACAATCAAGCTCTCCCTTCCCCATTCTCTCTTATCTCCCACTTCCTTAAGATCAGTTACTCTATTTATCATCTGAGAGCTGAGATTCAGGATTTCTGAATGCAATATCTCACAGCAGTGATGCCAGATAACAGAACTGTGGAATTTTCCTAGCAGTCTAAAGCCCTACTTGGCAGCCCTTGGGGAGGCAATCCAGACAAAGTTCCCGTACTCTGGCTTGCTCTGTGCCTGGGTTTTGTGCTGGCTTTATGAAGAAGGAAAAAAAGACAGAAAGGGTAAAAAAATCCCAGAAGGAGATGGAGGTGGGGCTATGGAAAGCTTCACATGCTTACCAAGCTCAATCCTTGCTTAGATGCAGAGACTTTAACCTAAATTAATAGATCCTCTGGGGTCTGCAAAACTGGGCTAATATTTTGCAAGAATAGCTCTCCCCTGCTTCTTGCCCTCCAGTATGATGAAGACAAAATGCCTTCATTATTGCAACATTTAACAGTGTGCAGTGTTTATGAAGAGGCTGGAGGATGTGAAGGAATCCAAACCAATTACATTAATCTCACAGCAAATAAAGCTGCAAATATTTACCTTCACTATGCTGCTTTATCTTATTAGACAAGCTCTTGAATTAATCTAAATCCAGTCCTTTAAACTTGCTAGATGGATTGTTCTCTCTCACATCAGGAGGTCACCTAGACTTTACAGTTGGCCTCCACAGGCAGACAACAGCTCATCTGTAAATTGCACATTGGGCATATAAGCCTTATTTAAATCTCCTTCATCTACTGTAGTCCTCATAAGAGCAGCTTTCCCTGCCTCCATCTAGTTGCTTGGTGCTTCAGCACTATATTACAGTGCACGAAGCATGCAGGACAACCCAATCAAATGATTAACAAATAATACAACGATGTTCAGATTTTTTGCAAGACTTTATTCCTGGAATGACGTCAGTTCACTACTATGAAACTTTTTCTCACAGGAATCCATTGATATAGGCAAAACTTTCCTTAAAAAGCTGTGCCTCAGGAAAGCCCTTATTCTACTACAAATAAACTTCGTCTGTAAAGCTCCAACTTTTTTTTTCTCATGTGACACCAAATTCAGTGCTTTGAGGTGTTGCTTCAGCAAATATAACGAAGCAGCAAGCACTAGAGCATATGAGTAGCAAATGAACTTGTGGCACCCGTGGGACAGAAGCACTTTAGTCATGCTAGGGGTGGACAGGGCTGATCTGTTGTGTGAAATAGGTAATTTACTGTTTTGCCTACACCTCTCAGCTCTCTTTTCCGTGACAATCCCTTCTCAGATTGCAGCTCCTTCACCTTACCAAAACGTACAGCCACAGTCCTCTGAGCTCATTTTCTCCTACTGACTAGCAGTGGCTTTCTACTCTGCCGGAAAAAGTGGCGCTGGGTGTGTTTAGTCCTAGCAGTGCTTGATAGAATCACAGAATCATTAAGGTTGGAAAAGACCTTTAAGATCATCAAGTCCAACCATCAACCCAACACCACCATGCCCACTAAACCATGTCCTGAAGTGCCGCGTTTACATTTTTTTTGAACACTTCCAGTGACACACCCTACACCACCTCCCTGGGCAGCCTGTTCCAACGCTTGACCACTCTCTCAGTAAAGAAATTTTCCTTAATATCCAATCTAAACCTCCCCGGCACAACTTGAGGCCATTTCCTCTCATCCTATCACTAGTTACTTGGGAGAAGAGACCAACACCCACCATGCCACAACCCCCTTTCAGGTAGTTGTTGAGAGCAATAAGGTCTCCCCTCAGCCTCCTCTTCTCCAGACTGAACACTCCCAGTTCCCTCAGCCGCTCCTCATCAGACTTGTGCTCCAGCCCCCTCATCAGCTTCGTTGCCCTTCCTTGGACACGCTCCAGCACCTCAATGTCCTTCTTTTACATGCACCGTTAGACAAAGCTCAGCAGAAAGCCAGCTACATAGGTTTGGAGCCCACCTACAAGTAATACTGAGGAAGAGTTTCTCTTCCGTGGTAGAGTTATTTCTATCAGTCTTTCCTAACTGGCAGACCAGTAAATACAATTTTTCCCATTACCAGTGAAAGTCCCCAGACTTTCTTTTGATCTTACAGCATGGAGTCTCAGGACTGGTCTGGATTTGCCTCTGCCTGAGCTGGTTTTGGTTTATTCTAGCTTTTAACAGTGCAGTGACTATGACTTAGTAAACTTACCCTGGGTTAGCTCTGCTTAGGGACCAGTCTGTGACAATGGCCTGACGAAGCCAGGTAGGCCCTGGTGACGAACAACAGCCCTTTGTGTTATTGCAGAATGGGGAGGCTCCTGGGCAACTGTCAGGCTTTAGCTGGGGGCTGATGAGGAGGAATTAAATTGTTATAAGAAGAATGTATAAAAATAGCCAGAAGCAGACCCAAAACAAGGAGAGAGAAACTGCTACCATCAACACCAAAGTCCCCCCAGAGAAGGACTAAGGATGTTAATGACTTCTTGTAACCTCTCCTACTTTTCTTGAGGAAAGCAGGAACTGTTGGTTTTAGGACCCAGAAGGACATGGGAAGGATGAGCACAACCCAAGAGGACAGAGGTACATATCAGGCAGCTTCTGTATAACAGTTTTAACTGTTTTTTTAATTAGGCTTTTCTCTACTATTTAGACATTTTTGACAACTAGACTGTTAAAACATCAGTTGAAACAATGAATTCTGAGATCCCCATATATATAGCAAGCTCCTTTTGCCCATAACAATGTTTGAGCGTGATACTGCTCTGTCTGTGATTTCACACTCCACAGATGTGTTGCAGGCGTGTGTGTCAATTCTTAGGATGGTCTTTGGTGATACAAACTGGGGTACATTCACAAGACGGGCCTTAGCATACAGTTGCCTAAAGCCCGTCAACACAGGTTCAGGAATATAAGACTTTGTTTAAGTTCAGCTTCCCGTCATGCTGTGTATGTCATCCTATAACACCTGTGGGGTTTTTTAGTTATTCAACGTAAACACTTTTAACCTACAGATCCAGCTAGTTGGTGGTTTGTTGATTTAACTTCCACTCCCTGCACCTTGGAATAGCATTTTGCTTACAGAAGTCCCAAGCAGAAGAAGGAAAAATTTGCAAGGAAGTCAATAACTCTCCCATGTTGGTACTGAGGAAATATGTGTTGATTGGCTTATGGAAGCAGTGACACATGGTATAACCAGCCATGACACACTTTGTGTGTCTTCCCATGGCCTGCTGAGCTCTTCTTAAGCTGCCTGTTTCTCTCTGTGCACACAGGTTGAACTAGGATTTAAGTAGGAAGGAGGTAGATACTTGAGCTCACAGTGCGAGATAAATGCATGGAAGCCTCTACAAGAAACAAAGAAGGAAGATTTGTGTTTCTAGGAGAGGGTGTTGATTGAACTTGGAGTCTTCCTTTATGAGCTCATGCTGGGGAGAGGGCATTTGGTATCAAGACTCCACCAAATATGAACTCATGTTTTCCAAAAGTCCTAGGTGTTTAAAAGGTGCTATATAACACCTCCTTCCTTTCCATTTAGGCAAATTATAGTGAAACTAGATAGTTTTAAGTAAACAAACCCATTGTCTTGACATTTTATATTCCATACCTGTTTATTCCCCTGATAAATTAAACTTACATACCAGCAAATTCTCTGAGTAACCTGTGAGTTTCACATGAGAGTGACAGAAAAACTTCTTGAAATACCAAGAAGAACCAAATGCAAAATAGTTGGAAGAGAACCAGTAATCTCCTTCTCAGTAATCATCTTGCTCTATTCCTTCCTTAGCAAAGGGTCCTGGGCAGCACACCCCAATGCACACCGGTCTCTTGGTGTGAAGGGTACTGTATGAGTGTGCCAGCGTGCACCGTGGTGCCACCTGCTCTGAGAGCGTACCATGGTCTGGAGGACACACTTCTAGTGAGAAATGTGAGCCAAATTACTGAATTTATCAAAGCAGAAGAGTTACTGTGAGTCAAATATAGTCTGCAGACAGTTACACAGTGAGGAGAGCTTGGTAGTGGGGACGTGCCTTTGTCAAGTAGAAGAAGACTGCAGAGAAGCCAGCAGTTGGAACCTGAAACCAGACATGTTTCTACCAATAGGGTGCAAATATGCACAAGTGAAGGAGACTCACTGTTGGAATAAATCATCTGGGCATGTTGTTGAGTCTCCATCAGCTGAAGTCTTTAAATCAAAACCAGATATTCTTACAAAACAGCTGTCCTCACTCCAGCAAAGCTACAGCACTGTTGCAGACATTATAAGGAAGGAGTTCTCTGGTATGAATGCAAGACCTCAGACTCAGTAGTTAGCCTGGCCTTCTGGCAGGCCGTGCCTGGAAATGCTGATCAAGCACAACTCCAGCTGGAATTGAAGAGGGTCAGGAAGAGTTAGTTCCCAGTACAGCTCACCCACCCCTGGTTGCTTGAAGCCAGCCTGACAGCCATGATGTTGCTGAGGTTTCTGGAAGGAGCTCAGGGAGCTTTGAAGTATTTGATTTAATATTTTATTTACTGCCCTGAGGCACTGGGTGCAGACTTTGAACTAAAGAGCAATCATTGCTCCTGGCTTTCCTCTCTCAGAGGTGTCGGTGCAAGGTATCCTCACTGACTTCACTTAGGCTACTATGATATGTAAAAGCAGTTAGTCCTCCATCCCAAGGTGACTGCATCCTATTACCTTGCCCAAAGATCCCAAACATCCCAGATTACAGCACGTCTCACAAGGTATTGCAATGTGTCCTTCTCAGAAGGAGCTTCCCGCTGGTCTACAAGTAGCTATGAAATACTAAGTCTAAGTATAATGGCCAACACAGGAAGATGCTAAACTGGTTTCTGCTGCAACCAGGGAGTTTTTCTTCATATTCTACTCATGACTATCTGTCAGGAAACTTTTGCCTCCTTTGCGGTTGCCTGGCTCTCCTTCCATTAAACCATTTCAAGGAGAAGCTGTTAGGGCTGTAGGCAGAAGCCTGGGCTATTGACTGGGGCTGCGGTTACACTAACTGTACAGGATTTGGAAAACCACTGGACATCACACAAGAAATGGCTGGACATGTTGAATTACTGTGTGAGATGTAACAAAATTTACAGACAGCCCTGTGAAGGACAGTTGTATTTCATGGATGGTTAAGGGGGAATGATATGAGAAATGGCCAAACTTCACAGGTAACCTGAGGGGAGTCTTGGGGAGCTTTTGGGCAGTACAGCATCTGCGTAACCATATTTGCCACAGTATATAAGGCCAAGACTACCTACGTACCAGTATCAGAAATACCAGATTTCAGTGCATATGAAGGAAAACTTGTACAAATGGGGAAATAGTAATAACTGGGGCAAGGCTTTTTATTTGGGAGGAGACTGGGGTGGAGGTACAGAGGTACAAGGCTGCCAAAAAGGATGATCGGGAAATGAGAAAAAAGTTAATAATGTACGCAATTGATGTGATTGATTTTGCCCAGGGGTACCTGTTGGGTAACGTTGCACTCGATCATCACAACTGGAGCAGAACAATACACCACCCCTCCTTGTTCCAGCTACACCATGACAGTCAAGACTCTTTCTGTGGTCAGGAGGAGTGGGGTGGGAGCAGGGCAGGGTGCTTCACCTGGCTGTCGAGCAAGCACTGGGTTGGATAGATTGAGTATCTTGGTGGCATTGTGTTGGTGCCGGTTCCCAGGCTGATGGCACTGGCAGCTACCTACCACCTCGTAACACAGGTGAGATGAGACACTGCATGAGCAGACTGCCCTTGACATACTTGATTCTTCATCATCATTTTAGAATTGCTTTTGCACTTAATTTCCTCTTTCTTGCAGATGATAAAACAGTATAAAGAAGAAAATAAAATCTTTTAAAAAATTACTCCCTGGATCTGTTTCCAGTCTTACTGACTTCAAGGATTGCACAAGTGCAAAATCATCACTGCTAAGGAGAGAATTCTGATTTATACTACTATGAGAACAATCCCCTTCCCTCTGCCAGGCAAATGCATAGTCAGCCAGGGGAACCACCGACCATGCCTCCCACATCTGCTGTATCTCATAATTCTCTGCGGAACTACCACATGGATACAGCTCAAAATGAAAGGGCACTCTTGTCCTCCGTTTGCAACCCATACAGCTGGCATACCCACTTCTCCCTACGCTACAGCAGATCGGAAAATCTCACTCCTGTGAGTTAAAGTCACCAAGAAGGAGCTCTGAGAGGTGGCGAAGCAGCTGGAGTTACAGAGTTGAGGAGCAGAAGGGATGAAATGTGTTCGGGATTTAAAAAGCTCTAGGAAGTATCTTTGTTAAATGCAGTGGAGCTGGCAGCATCCTGGATATTTGCAGTATTTTGCAAGTCCTTGAATATTTTCTTTTTTAAATGTCAGAATCAGATATGTTTCATTAACCCATCTTAGTTTTGCTGAACTATCTGTTTAAGGAAAAGAAAATCTAACAAGCAATTCCCTCCACTCTAGATGAAATGTTTCAATCTGACATCTTTCAAGGGAAATAATTTATGTTTTCATTCAGAGCCAGCTCATTATGAAACATCTTTCAATTGTCATTTAAAGAAAAATCTTGAACTTGAAACAAAACACATTGTTTAACAGGGAACAATAGACTCCCAACTGAAAGTGAGTAGCTGATTGCTTGCCAGCGAGCAGGATCCCCACCCCAGCACAACGCTCCCCTTGTGCCCCAGTCCTGTTCTGCAACCACATCCTCGGAAATGCCGATTCGGAGGCAGCACCTGCAGGCCTGGCAGCCGAAGGAAGAACCGCGATGCACACCCTGCTTAAACATGCAGACTTTAAGGATGCATCAGTATCCAAGATTAAATACAACAGGGAAATTGCACATTGCAATAACAAAGGTGGGACACTGTCATAGGCCTGAGGTCTGGGTCATTAATTCCTTGTTATCTGGCTTCATTCAAATGCTCTGCAGATACACTCTGCTGCCCTTTATTTTACTGAACCCAAACCTTACCCTGAGGTTGCCTTCTGCTGTTTACTTCAAAAGGCATTTTGGTGCCATATTCCCAGTGGGCTCCGTATTTGACGGGATTCCTTGTACCTTATATATGTTTTACGAGAACAATGCGTGGGGTCAGCTATATTCCCATGCTGAGCACGATGCTGAGGTGGGAGTACCTGCAAAGGGCCATGTCCAAATGCTTCAGCCTGCAAGAGAGACAAACACGGGCAGGATCCCAAGACCAGGAGCTACAGTATCATCCTGGTAGCACCAAGCTGGAGTATTTCACCCTCAGGAGCAAAACTATAAAGCAGGGAGTAGGAATCCTACATTATTCCATCTCAAAGAGCCTGTTGCATTTCAGCATGTAAAAGAACAACATGAGATGTCAAGTACTGAAAGTCTGGGTAATCTACCTCATCATACTTGGAAGGGTGACCACGACCATAAGCTGTCTGGGAGGGATCCGGGAGCCAACTGATGTTGGAGCCCCTGTGATTCCCACAGGGAATCCTACGGTGATCCTTATCTAGAGCAGGGCTCTCAAATGCAAATTAATCACACACTTTCTAGCAGGCTACGAAGGTGCCTGTGCCCTTATTCCTCTCTCTGTCCCTTTGCAAAAGCGGAACAAAGTTTTCGACCACGTCCCCATTTGCTGTGTCGAATGCAGCAGTTCTCAGGTTGGGCTGGGAAGCATACGCTGGCGTGAGCTCTGCTGCCGATAACACGCCTGCGCTTACTAATAAGCACATACTCTCGTAGGCATTGGGGAAGAGAAATGCAGTCACAACATTTCTGCCACCAAGGCTTAAACAGAAGCTAATGAGAGGCTGATCACTGAACAGCGAGAGCAGCTGCTTTTCCCACCTAGATCAGAGAAGATACAGTTCCTTTAATTTTAATTGCTGCATGTAAAGCTGACTGAAATCTCACTTCCTTCTGTACAGATCGTGCTGCCCATTTCTCAGTATGCTGTTTGCTGCGTATAGTTTGACCAGCTCTGGAAACTCCTAATTCATACTTTTTTTTTTTTTTAAAAGCAGTTTCTTTTTAGAATGATTTTTACTTTTCAATTGTCCAATATCTGCATTTTATGGACTAAAAAATGCAATTCATTCAACCATAATAAATTTCCATAAGAGTCCTGAGAGACCGCATACATTTGGATTTGGCCAGATCTAGACAACAAATTTTTTTAATGCAGTTTTATAACACAGGCTTATCTGGTTTGCTATTAATTCTAGCGAGGACAATTGATCAATTGTTTTAATTTCAAATCAGAGAGCTGATATCTGACTTTGGCTTCCCTTGTAGTCTTTCAGTTACTGCCTCTGAGCTGCAAAGATCACTTTTGATTATTCTTTTCTGTAGCTAATTCAGCTACCCTGTATGAAGAATATAATCTTCCCTTTCCCCATTAGATTGGAGATGATGCAGTTTTCTTATTTTTAATTACATTCATTCCAAAAAAAGCCTACAGAATGATGTGTAATTCTATGGTCACTGCAAAGTCTGAGGGTAGGCAGAGTCCTGCAAGGTCTGAGAGCAGGCAGACAGTGCGAAGTCTGTTTGGTAAGTTTTTGAGGTTTTGAGATCTTTCCATAGCCATTGACTTGTTCTCCCTTGTTATTAGAGTATTTCTACAGGCAATGACCATGCTAAAATAGACTTTGGAATAAAGGTCACCTAACGCACTGTTTCTATTTTCTGGAACCATCTGCAACTTTCTCTCTCCCCATATCTTTTTCCCACTTTCCTCAAGTTTCTCTTGTTGGCTGTATTGCAGCTTGGCACTTCTCTACCTCAGGGCTGTTGGAGGTCTTGGGTGTTCCCTCCACCTCCTTCCCTTCCTCCTCCTGCTCTTTTTTCCTATCATAATCTCTTATAAGCCAGCCTGCTCTACATTCAGGTCCAGATTCCGCCTCAAATCTCATGTACCTTTTGCTAGTTCATCTACAGATATGAAATTGGGGTCTCGGTTGAGGGTCACCTGCCCCTTCTGCCCCCCCCCCCCTTTTTTTTTCATGAACCTCCAAATGGGCTTTTATGGAAGTAAGGATGCTCTGCAGAAATGAATCTTGTTGAGCTTGCTTTGCCATGTTCCTCTTTCAGAATCAATTATTCTTGCGATTCTACTTTGTTAGCAGATTTATTGCTTTGATTTCTTACCGCATACTGGTATCCCCAATTCTGGTCTCCCCGGGTACCTAGAATGGTGGCAAATTGCATTTGTACTTTGTGGGTCAGAGCCGCCAGCTCAGGTCCCTGTGGCAGCTCAGGAAAGAGATATGTTGTGATTTTATTTTAAGTCCTGCAAATAAGCTCTGGTTCAGCCTGCCTCTTCCCTTGACGCTTTTGGTCTTGTATAATTCCAGTCCCCGCAGCTCTGCTCTGTTCCCACTGAAAAGCTCATTTCATGAGCTTAATTTAACTTGCGTTGATGCTCCATAGATCATTCTGCAGCCAGAGCACATCGTGCTCTGTGATCCTGCTGATCCTCAGCAGATAAACCAAGCCAGACTGGGTCCTGGCACGCAAGACCGTCAGGAAGCCGCTGTCGCTGTGATCAGTGATCTTAAGGCAGCAACAAGTTAAGTCATTGGTGGTGACTCACGGAAAAATGGGGTGGCTCTCAGGAGCTCGCCTAGTTCACCTCCCTGCTCGGCGGTGCTGACCCTCCCCGTGTCAACCCGGACACATCTGTTTAGCCTGGATTTAGACACCACGCAAGGCTGAGGAGCTTAGTAAACCGTGGGCTTGACTGCTTGTGGACATATTTATTTCCCCTGCTGCCTGTGCTAAATGAAGGGTGACAGCTATTGCGGGAATGGGACGGCTCTGTGATTTCCATTTAAAAGGTTATTCCACCATTCTGAAATTTGCTTTAATGCCAGTTTGGAATAAAAAAGTAAAAAACATTTTGAAATTTCCCTCACATCTTTTTTCCCCTCAAAATTGTTCTGGTTTTGGGCAGTAAAAACATATACTGGTGGCAGCCTAAAAACTAAAAACTTGCAAAAAACTCATCACTCAAAATTTTTTGTTCCTCTGCTTAAAAAGTTTTTTTCAGATAACAAACAAACAAAAGACAAGACATTTATTGAAATTAATCCCTGGGGCGGGGGGAAACCACAACTTTGACAGAATTATGTTATTCGCCATGAAACTGCCCATCCATTTCCACTCCAGTGCTCTGTCCGGGGCCAACACCAGCAGTGGCCTCACGCGCCTCTACCCCCCAGCCCTGGGGCAGGGTCCAAGCCCTGACTCAGCGGTACGTATCCCTATACTGGGTGCATTGCCGGTCTTCCCTGCAAAGCTGGAGGGTGCTGTGGGACAGGCTATAACTGACAGGCTATAACTTGGTGTTCCCACAGGCCATGTCAAACGCTTCTAAGCTCATTCCAGGATGGCTCTGCCACTTGGCTGGGGGCTGTGAGCTCCTTTCCAATGCCCACAGGCGAGGGATGCTGTGGCACATCCCTCATTAAAAAGAGTTTCTGCTCTGCCAGGCTGTGTCTTCAGGCTAAGCCCAGGGCAGGGGCAGCCGCAGCGGCTGTGCCAGGCACACTTGCCTCTCGCCCCGGCTTTTATTTGTATACCCACACCTCGCGCTGCTTCCTTGCAGGGCGGCACGGGACACGGGCGCAGCAACCTGGTGCTTGTTCAGGGCTGGTCAGTGGAAGGCAGAGCCCGGACAGCTTCACTGGCACTTGGCGGGCACTGTACCAACGGCACTGGGCAAGAGTGGCCACGGAAACGGATTTTGTAAGAACCCTCGTCCACTGTTGTACCTTGGGATTACCAGCTGGCCTGAGAACCACACTACCAACTCGCAGAAGGTCTGCAGTCTGCCCAGGGTGTGAAAACACTGGTGCAAGCGATAGCCACGTGTAGCTGCAGCCAAGGAAAGGCTATAGCCAAGCAGCTCCAAGTGACATAACCTCCATAGAGCCTTCATTTGAAGGCAAGGATTTGCATCAAAAAGGTCCTTAGGCTGCATTTTGAGCGTATCTTTGGGCAAGCCTCTGGGCACAGCTATTCATGTTGCCTCCCTCTGGGTCCACAACAGAAAGAGTCATGAGGGATTTGGAAATGTGCAGTTGATATTTGTACTAGTTTGTGTTAAGCTCTGCTTGACCTGTCTGGGAGATGCAGACCACATCCCAGTTTAACAAGGCTGAGAAGACTTCTCTGGTCTTGTAAATAATTAAATGAAGAATCTAGCACATCTGGCAAATGTCTGTCTGACTCTCACACCACTTCTGCCCCACCCATTGCTCCTGCTCGTGCCAACCACGATCACCATGCTTGGAATGCTGAGATAGGATCCGAAATCTTAAAGGGGGGGTGGAAAGTAAAAATCTAGTGATCTAATGGATTGCAACATAAAAACAAGCTAATCACCTCTGCCTTGTCACACAAAAATCCAATGAATACCTGGTGCAAATGGAGGGTGATTAGGACATGGTAAAGCAGCCTCCTGCAGTGGTGCAAGTACTGAACACAATAGAGATGATGCTGAAGATGGCAGTTGCTTTCCTCTGGCCTCAGCACTGAAAGCTTTTTACAGAACTGTGTATTTATCATGACCCTGGCGAGACACAGAGAAACAGAAAAGCGGCCTGGGGCAGGAGTTTGAGTATTTGGTTTGCTCTCCACCGCATTCTCCTGCAGGCAGGCGGGCAGACTGGAAGGTAGAACAGATTAGATAGAGAAAAGATGTATTGTCTCTGCACTCTCTCTTTCTATGTCATTAATCAGCTTCTCTTTTCAGATAATTTGTATACAGTATAACTTAAAGCAAAACCAAGCCTGTGGAAAGATTTGTGCTCTTATGAATTCTTAATTCAAGCAGGACGGCAGATAATGTCTCTCAAAACGTTGCTACTGTGCTTTACAACAGTAGCCAATTAATTACTGCGGGGACGGTGTTTCAGGGCCACCTCATCTCTTAAATAAATCTTCTGTGTCCAGTGACAGAGAGAGTTCTTATTCCACAGGCGTAACAGAGATGGACAGTTCTGCATTGGAAAAATAGCTTTGTCTACCATAGGAGAGGTACTCCAATGCCAGGGACAGCCTAGCCAGACACTGCGGAGAACACTTTCTGCTCATTAAATTTGTGTTGCATGTTGCACTGTTAGCCTTGTCTAGCACCCCTGCTCCCTGTGCTCAGGCTACGGAGAGAATGGAGTTTGGTACTTGACGTCACCTGAAATATTCACTGCTTTGTCCTGATGGCTGGACTCGGTGCTGGTTAAAAAAAATAAGCAGTGGGTAATCCTGCATCTAAAGACAGGCTCCCCGTGGACCAAACAAAGCACACTTGCTGTTAGCAGGTCTTTAGGAAGGCTCGGCTCCAGCTGAGGCATCAAAATATTGAGTACCTTTCCAAGTGTCCTACAAAAGGCCTGGCCCCACCTATTGACGTGTAACAGCAACTCCATCAGTATCACCCTTGGGTCAATAAACTTTCGTTATTTTCTCAACAGAAATTAAAATTTCTGGTTATTATTACAATCTGTTTCTTTAATTACCAATACATTAAGAATGTTCTGCCCTTGGCAATCAATGAAACAAAGTATGCAGTGGGGTTTGGGCTGATTTCTAACTTTTGAAGTTGACAGGTATAGAAATCTGTCTGCAGTTTCCTCTGTAACAGTTTGTTCTAGGAAAAAAAAGTTGAAATGTTATGCCCTGATTGTAATACAGAATTCTCTCTAAACCTATTGTAGACCCCCCAAAAAACCCTCACTGCTGAAAGAAATGCTCAGCTCGGGGATTTTATAGGTTTTTCTTTAAGATACAAATAGGGATTAATGAATAACCTCTCACTGCCCTCAGTGGCGGCCAGGTGCCCAACCGTATGTGGTGTCTTTGAAATTTTTCAAATGAACTAAGGCCGACTGCAGTCAGTGGGAGTTGTTCCACTAAACGCAGCGGATTTGGGATTGGAACTGCAAGAAGAAAGATGACCATGAATAACAATACATACCAGCTGAAAAACTCACAGCCTTTTGCTAACCTGTCTCATCTCTGGTTCTTTGTGCTCTTAGATGAATTACGTAAGCCTGGTGAAACTCTTAAGTGGTTTATCTCTGCACCCACTTTGCAACGCAGTAAATTGTGAAACAGAGAGGTCAAACCCATAAGTCTTCTCCAGAGCCGTGCGCAGATTACTGGGAGGCACAAGAAAAGTGCCCAGGGGTCCTGACTCACTTCCAAATGAGAAGAACGAAATAATGAATGGAAAGAAACAAGATCATAATAAATCTTGTTCTGAAGTCTTTAATAATGAAGCTTTATTGTAAATCCATCACAAAGAAACATTAATATGGAGCCACCAAATAGGTCAGGTTAATTACATCATCTGAAAATTGTGTGATACCTCCAGCCTTCATAAAAAAATTAATCAAATCCCCCAGGAGTGCGAGAGATTACTTTTTTTAATTAGTTGAGCATTAAAATCTCTGTGCTAACACCTCACAGTATTCCTTTAGCTCAGCTAGGATGATACATTTTACCTCCCGTTTGACAAAATATGACATTTACAAGGTAAGTAGTAATTAGGGCTGCTTATCTGTGTGCCAATTTGCATCCTACATGGTTAGCTGATCATAATATCACGGAAAACCTCTTCATTGGCTACACAAGCTTTGCCGCAAAAAGACGTTTAAGGGACTTGCAGTGAGCACCTCCCCTAATTTTGCTCTTTATGTGCAGCCTGTGACCTCTGTTGCATGTTTCATATTCAAGCAGGCATTCTGAACAGCCTAACCACCTTTAATACATGCTGGTGTTGGGGGGGTTAAAGGGGAGGAGACAGCTGGGATGTGTTCTCAGCCCTTCCTGCAGCTCTCTGGGTGACACTAGGGAAGACACTGAACTCTTCTTCACCTCACTCCCTTGCTCCGGTGCTGGCACCTCCGTTGTCCACAGCTCAGGTTCTATTTGGCTCCCAAACTCTCTCTAACCCTGCATTTCTAGCAAAATCCCGAAATTACAGGACCCTGGCACTTCCCAGACCCAGAGGAGCATGGTCCGTGTCCCCGGAGTGCCAAGCTGAGAGCATAAGGCACACAGCCAGGAATGCACCGGAGATGTAGCTCCGTTTTTGTACCCAGTTGATGCAGTTTTAACATTAACATAAACACCAGTGGGAGCATATCCACAACTTGCTTTAAACAGAAACAGTCCTATAGATTGTGCCACACTTGGGATGAGCCACAGTTCCCTTTTCTCAGTCTCCTTGGGTTTTTCTTTCAGAAACAACCATCTGAACAGGGCTGGCCAAAAACTGTTTCTGAAAAGGGATATCATCTTTTCAAAAGGAACAAACATTTCCCTTGAACAATTGGATTCCTTTTGAAATATCCTCCTGGTAGGTTTCATGTTTTGAAAACTTGAAACATTTTTCAATTCTCAAAACAGGTTTTTTTTCTCACTTCATCCAAAAATACACTTTTCCCAGGAACTGTTATTATATTATTACAATATATTATCCATCCTTGTCTGTAAAATATCAGTGAATTATTGAGTTATATTAAAATATCTATTTATACTTTTCCCACTTCAAGCAAACGGTATTTTTACCAGCCATTCCCCAGCAGTGATTCCAGCAGTCTTGCACTCACTGGCAAGATGCTAATAGTGTCACTGAGGTTCCTGCACCCAGAAAAGGTTTGTTTAAGGTTTCAGTAATTGCTTTGAGCTCCACAGACTAATAATTGCCAGCCAGGAGAGCTGTGAGTCACCAAGGCACTCTAATCCTGTGACCTGCAAAAGTACCTGGGGGAGGCAAAGGTTATTTAAGAAAGACACATTTTTCCTGGTTAAATCTAATTTCTTTGTGTTGCTTTGCCAGTCAATGTGTAGTTGACTAAGGAGTGCAGAGTATGACATATAAAAGTGGTAGGTGTTATTACTAAGCATATTAAACTGACAAGAAAAACACAGGGCTCAGAGACAGCTGAAAGGCACTTTTAAGTCTCACCGAGAAAAACAAGCTTCTGACATACTCCTTCTTGACCCAGGTTGTACAAATGAACCTCAGATGTCCAAGGAGAGATGAGGTCCACTACTCTAAAGGACAGCTAGAGAGGAAGGCTGGACAACTGTCCAAAAGTCAGGTTTTGGAAAAGTAAGTAGGAACTTAAAAGGTTCTGTGGAAAAAAAAAAGAAAAGGAAAAAAAAAATTGTTTTCTATAAATAAATGTGGGCAGGGAAAATGCTGGGGAGGGAGAAGATCTAACAGACAAACTTGGCACAAGAACAAAAAGTATACACTAGCCATGAATAAATTCAGACTGGAAAATTGAAGGAAGTTTTCAGCCGTCAAAGGAACAAAATCCTGGAACAGGCTTGCACAAGGAACAGCAGGAGGAAGAGAAGAAACTGGATCTAAGTTGGAGGGCAAGAGAAAGGCATGGGGAGAGAAAGCAGCTTCCTAGGTCACATAGCGAGCCGGTGGCCCTAGTCCTGCAGAGCAACCATGTCCTGAGGGTCTGAGATGTTTTGGTCACCCAACAGCACCACCCTGGTCCCAGGTGACTTTGCTACTGGGGGAGATAGATGCGGACTTGGAGTGATGTGCCCACGAGATCCTGCCCATTCCTCTTGAATCACCTCCCTCAAAGGCTGACCTGACATTTCCTTCCTGACGTTTCATTTTCTTTAACTACTGGGTCTAGGAACACATTGTCAAGGTCACAGCAATTCTGGTTGCTGCCTTTTTGAGCTCATTTTAATGACATCAGTGTGAAATGGCGATGAGTCGGACAGCTGAACTCTAGGCTTAGATATCAAGAGGTTTTGACAAAGAAGAGGTTTCTCAGAGAAACCCCAGTCCCTGGTTTATAGCGTGAACCTTACCTGCAGGGGTGCTGGCTCCATTTCTTTCTTTGTATTCATTTATCCCATGGCCTGGGATACTCACCAATATAATGGGACTAACGAGGATTTTTGAACTCTGGAATTTTTTTTTATCACTGGGGAAAGTTGAGGAAAAAAATAACAATGCATATATTTTGCAATGATCTGAAACTTTTTTTTTTAATCAGGAACAAACAAAACTAGCCACAAGAATGTCTAGGGTCAACTGAAACATTTATGGATTTTTCTGTTTTAAAAATTGAAATCAACTTGGGATTGAAGCATTTCAAATGGAAACACATTTCAAATGCAAAAATTTAAATACATGCATTCAAATCTGGAAAATGAAACATTTTGACCTATTTTTCTTCAGGCTTCCCTCCCTCCTGCCCCAGTCTGCCAGACTGTTTTGCCTGACCAGTGCCATTTTTCTCCATTGGAACAGGTTTGCACAAAGCAGTTTTCCCAGCTCTTCAAAATAATTTCAGACAACTTCAAGACAGGTCCTCCATTCTCTAGGAGAATCATGAGCAGAGAATGACCCTTGGTTCATTTTTTTATCCTTTTCCACAAGGTTTATAAATCCACTCCGCATGTCTGGGGAGAGCTCTCAGCAAGTGGGCACCCTCCCTACTACATCTGTCAAAGCACACAGAGATAGCTACTAGAGAAGCACGTCAGAAGAGCCAGGAGATAACATGCAAGACATGAGATCAAGCTGATCTACCTGGGGGATCTGTTTGGGGTGACAGGCAGAAGAACGCAGCTATGGGCTCTCAGAGCTGTTGAATGAAGCAGGACTTGAGAGGTACTATAGTACTGGAGGACACCAGGACTTCTGACTTAGGACAGCTCGTTTCCCACTGCTGGTGAACCTAGCTTCAGAGATTTCTTGACTCTCTGCATAAGCCTGGTGGCTATCTGGCTTGTTCTCCTTTTTTGCATTTCCTGGCCAAGATCACGAGTGAAATGATGATTACTGTTATTTCGGGGTGGGGGGGGAGGGTATATAGCTGATTTGTCTGATTTTTGCAACAACAATAAACACGCAAATCTGGAGACAAAAGATTTGTATAAGATCCTCTCAAGTAGGGTGCAAAGGGAGTTTTTGCAAGCTGCTTCTTGTTTGTTTTGGGTTTTTTTTAATGTGGCTGTTTAGGTTTCATCAGAAGAACACAGATATAACCAAAAAGAGCTTAGATAGACGTGGAATATCACTAAGTCAGTCTTCTGCAGCTAAAGCTTTCCAGGGACTTGCAGATCAGGGATGCCATGGAATGGCCCTCTGAGATATGTAAGCAACAGAGCAAAACCAAACTCCAAACCTGAAGAAAATGTTCACAGATCAGAAAGAAAACTAAGCACACTACTGAATGAGTCTGGAGGTGACTGATTTGTTCAAGTTTAAATGATACAGAATTCATGTCTGGCACCTGGAGTCTCTCTGTTATTTCAAGCAGGTTTTGCTTTGAGACTGAAAATGAAATTGAAAGTAAAATATTTAGAACAAGAAGTGCAGAGATCTTTTCAAAAAAGACTGAAGGGAGTGTTTGTGTAACAGTCAGCAAGAGACTCCACTTGGCTTTTTGCTCGGGCACACTGCTAAGACTCATGCAGAGCCCAGTATTAGAGAATAGGTTAAATAAACCCCAGAAATAATGCTAGATATTCACCATGGGACTGGTAAAATATGTTGCTATTGTGCACAAGAAAAGACTCCTCTTTAAATGCGCAGGCAGTCTTCAGCTCAATTTACTGATACAAATAGGGCAGCTCAGAGTCAGAGCGAATACAGAAAATGTTTTCTTATATGCAAATGAGAGATCACATTATTTCATAGAAGTAACTATAATAGTTGGAAATTAACAAATGTTTCCAGATCCTTGTTAAAAGCAAAAAAAGAAAAAAGCTCATCTAATGTTCCTGGATAAAAATGTCATTAATTGAAAGTTTGATTCTATTCCATAATGAATTTTCCTGTTGCATTGTAATTAATAACTACTTACATCTAAGACGACTCGGTATCCCTTCAAATTAGGGCATTCTTATAAATATGTTAATGTTTTAAGACTAGTTCTTAAGAATGCCATACATTGCCGTTATAAGGGTGTACGGGTGAGGAGCATTAAGAAACCCTGGATGGATGTTATAGCAACTGTTGTGCAGGGTTCTGCCAGCTAAAAGCCTGAACCCACCCTCTGCCAGGAGCCCTCTAAAACCAAAGGCCTCATGGCACATCTTCATGGTGACTCAGATACACCAGGTCTTACAATAACCACCGCCGGGGCACGTTTAAGAACCACCCTGAGGTTTGGCATTTGTCCGATAGCTGCCACGTTTTATCATTCCAAGGCCAGGCAGGATGGATGGACGGAGGCAGCTGTACCAACCACAGGGCACCCAGGCCAGTCTGTGTGCGATTCCCCTCTGGGTCGCCTCCCATTCATCCCGGAGATGCTTCAGAGGGCAACAGGCTGGACAGTCTTTGGCCATACTTGACCTCTAAACTTGACCTTGAGGCTGCTTTTACAATACCGCGGATACCTCACTTGGATGCTGCATGAAACTCTTTAAAAAAGGCTTCAAGGATATTTTTTTTACTTGTTCCTGGTGAAGAAAGAAAGGCAAGGAAATGAAAACACTGCAAGAAACAAGCTGACACGTGAATGCGCCTTCCTGCGCGGTGTCTCTGTCACTGTTCCTGCTAATGCAACACACACCCACGGCCAGGCTGTGGTTGGTGCTTACAGCCTCGAGCCTCAGTGAGTGCTGCAGGATCCAGGCCAGTTCCCATCAAAGTCAAGCTCATTATTTTAATTAGCTTTGTTTCCTTCCAGCCCCCTGACTCCTTACTCCACTTATTATGGTAACTCATTCGAACATTAAGTTGTTAACCTTGATCACAACCCAATTAAAAAGTCCACCATAAAATACCGCGGTTTTGCCATCTTGACTTGCAATAATTAATGCGAGTGGTAGAAAAATAACCACCACTGCCACTCATCACCCCTGTCTGGGGAACATGGCGCAGAAGCGGGAACCACTTGCCATTTTGGGATTGTCCTCTGCTGATGGCACTGACCCTTTTCACACCCAGCACAGGCAGCGAGGATATCGGGGGAGCCCTGAAGACCAAAAGAGAGAAGGGTGGAGAGGAGGGGTAGATGAGTGGTCCCGCCATGCCTGTAATGCTTCCGAAGGGAAAACAGCTTTCTGCTGCACAGGAGGAACGCTGGGGGCTTACGCTTTGAAAGGGACATGGTGGCAAGCGTGGAGACCTTGGTCAGTGGCTGGGTGGAGGCCACAGTGCTGACAGTGCCAGTGCCCAGGCCTGCCAGCCCTCGAAAAGGGCTGGAGTCAGGTCCTTAGTGAAATTGGTTTTAAATTAATGAGTGGGGTATTTTTTTCTTTTTACTGTTACTTATTTTAGAATTACATCCAAGTTTAGGAAAGCGTCATGGTCACATTTTCCCCGCTGTCACAGGTACAAAAGGGTTACAGAAATTTTTTTTTCGATTGGCCTCTCCCTTAACCCAGGGCATGAAGGTCTTTTGGAAAACATCGCTTGCTGTGAGCACTGGGCTACATCTAACAGAACTGGTCCTGTACCTCTGGATTAGGCTTTCTCTCCTTCCACCATCCAGAAGCCTCCACAAATTTCCCTGCTCAGAAACATTCCTCTGACATCAGCTTTCCTCCCCACGATAGCTCAGAAACCCATAAAAGAGCTTTTTACAATACAGCTTGGATCGAAATCCCTTATCCCCCCCTCACCACACACACACATTCACACTCTTGTATTTAAAGATTACAAATTTTCTTTACAGGCACACGCTGCATGCATGCACCTACAAATCTCAGCACAGCAGGGTCCCGAGGGCTGCTGCAGGAGCAGCATGAAATTCTGCTGGTCACCATGGGCGTGTTGATAGCGAGGGCAAAACCGCATCTTGTTCACTCGGCTGCAAAGGCTGGGAAGCGGTATATAAAAAGCTGGGTATGGATGTGTGCCAAGAGGTAGTAAACAAACTGGGAGCTCTGTTTTTCCTCTGGCTTTCGCTCCAGAGCCTTCTCTGGGCAGAAAAGGGCAGATTTTTCGGATTCTCAAACTGGGAGTTTTGTGGGGGGAGATGAGGAGGGGTTGCAATTAACCCTGCTTTCTAGGGAGCCAGGTGAGCAGCAGGGAGCTGCGTGGACTCCGGACTGAGGCCAAGGACAGTAAGTGGCACAAGAGCAAAGTTCAGAGCTGCCTTCAAATCCCATTCACATAACGAAAGCATGAAAGCAGATTCACACGACGGATGAACGTGAAAAGCCAAACATATCGATCACTCCGTACATCGCTGGCAACCAGCTGTGCTGGCAGCAGTCTCACAAGGGCTTTGCTGCAGTCAGACACGAGATCATGAGGAGGAAACAGAGGAGCCTGGACTGGGTGGGTTTTATTCCTGGGGAGAAACCGTGCTTGTCCCAGCGTCACCTACGCTGCTCTGCTGTTGCTCTCGGTGCCTGTGTTTTCTAAATGGTGGACCCTGTCCAGCAGACATACTGCTGTGTGCCTGCAACCTGCTGCACAGAGGCAGAGGAGCAGTGTCAGTGCTGCGGGAAGCATCAGGACTCCGGAGCTGCCCTGGCCGAAGGGCCCAAACGTGCGTAGCCTCTGCTTCCTTTGGGCTCTGCTCCACGATTCACAAAGCGTATGGCGTGCAAGGTAAGATGACATTTCACATTAATTCTTGTCTGTGCAATTAGACAGGATGAGGTGGCTCCCGTGGCAGGGCGAGCGGAGGCCTCTGCACGCTCCGGGCAGACCGCTGCAGGCGGGGAAGCCGCAGCACGGGGCCGTCTGCAGCTGGTAGGCACGGAGAGATGCTGATGTGGGCAGGGATGCTTTTGGGAGAGCGGGGGACGCCAGGCAATTTAACCTCCACTGTTTTGTCAGCCTCCTCACGCTATTCCGTGTCTCGGCCCAAACTCCTTCGGGTTTGCACGTCACACGCTCCCTCCCACCTCCCCCCCCAGCTCCCCTCAGCCAGCCCCCTAATCCGGATGCCCTCGGGGATGCTCTCAAACCTCTGCCCCGTCTGTCTGCCTGAATCAGAAAGTCAAAGCTCCTGGCAGAAGGAAATGGTGGACCTCAAAATGCCCCTGCACACCGTCCTCTGGGAAACCATCCACGAGTCCCAGCGGCACCGTGATCAGGGGAGGGCGGCAGCAGGACATGTCCATTCAGAGACCCACTGGTAAGGAGGTCCTTGGCCTACCAGTCACCAAAAGCACTGAACCCCTTCACCCTGTGTTGCAGCCCTACAGGTGGAGGGCAGCGTAGAGACCCAACCCCTGGAGGCTGCCCGCCAGCTTTTCCCATGGGAATCCTCTTCCCAAAGTCCCCCTTTGCTCATTCGTCTGGGAAACTGTACAGAGACGAGCAGGAGAAAGCAAATGATGGTTCCTGTGACAGCAGCACTGTCCACAGGCTCCTCCAGCTACTCTCCTGACCTTCCATCTGCAGATGTAGAAATCTCCTGCCGGGTCCCTCCTTGTCCCTTTGACCTGGTTCCCCACCCGCAAGGATGCCTTCTAGTTTGTTCTCCACGTCCTGCTGGCCTCCAGAGCCTCGCCAGAGCTTCTACTCCTCTCTATTGCCCAAGCGGGGGTTAAACAGCTTTCTGGCTCTGAATCAGCCTCCTCCTGTTCTCCTGTGGTTTCACATAACTTCTTCAGGGGGAAGTGTGTGACTCGCATGTCCAGGTCCTGAGGACTCTGTGCAGCTGGCTGTAGAAAGCAGGTTTTAATTCCGGGGGCACATAATACCCTTTTTTAGAATGCTCTTCTCCGTCCTCACGGTGCTTGGGGTTAGCTGTGGCTAGGAGATGTCTTTTTCATTTGTGGTGAAAGTTTGAAGGGGGATAATAGCAGATGCAGAGATTGCAGGGAGAGAGAGGTGGTTTGCGTTTAAGGAGCTGTTTTGAAGACCTGGAGCCTGTCTCTGTGCCAATGTTTCTATGTGATGTCAGGTGAATCCTTACCCTGTCACCGCACGGTCACTTGTTTTCACTTTTTTTCAGCTTTTGGCACCTACAGATTAGTTTGCAAAGTCCTTAGTGCTCACGGCTCTATCCCCACTGTGTGAGGCTGTGTTTTCACGCTAACTATTCTAGACCCAGGATGGGATGAATTGTTTTCTTGGAGGTGCTCATTTTGTCCCCATTAACCACAGAGGCTGCCTACCCAAGGCGAACAGCTAACCCCCGACAGCTAAGGCAGCACGATGAATCCTACCGGTGTGCCTGTTTAGGGATGGGGATTTTTTACTTTCTATGCTCTGCAACCTTCTTGTCCTTCCTTGTTACTAAATGGTTATCCCTTCCATGCCAGGGCTTTCCGCCTCACAGGGTACAGTTCACTGAACAACACAGAACTCAGAACAAGGCCTACAAACCAAACCAACAGAAATCAACAGGAAAAAAAAAAACCAAAAAAAAAGAACAAAAAGGATGTTCATCATTCAGAGCTGGAAGATTTTAAAGGCAACAGAACTGCAGCTCATGTGAATTGAACGTTTTGTGAGCAGAGCTCATGTTTGTTATTCACCAGTCCCAACGCTACAGAATGTTATGCAGTAACGACTGGGACTCAGGCAGCACAGGGCAGGCAGGAGAGGCAGCAGGCAGGAAGGGCAGTTCTGTAGTTTGCTGGTGTCTTCCATACCTGACTTCGTAGCACAAAAGTCTCTGCTCTTTACAACTGCTCGTAGCACTATTGCTGTGCCTAGGAACAGGACCCCTACTGTGTCGTGATCCCTGTGACCACGTTGTGGTCCGCAGGGAATTATTATTGTAAGAGAATACAGAATCCCCTTCTGATTTCCTTTGTCCAGCCCAAACTATTCTATGATTCTACTATTCTATGATTCTACTATTCTATGACTCTATGATGTGTTTAATCTGTAGAATCCATCAATAATTTTTAGTATTGATTAGTTTACCACAACATTGCACATTTCTGAATTTGTCCAAATATGCTTTTCATCTATAGACATGCAGAAAGAAGAGTTCACACAGATAAAAATTAAAGAGGTAGAATCCCGGGAGAAATGCCACATGAAGTTTTGGAAATCATGCTTTTAAAAATAAGAAACAGAATTAAGATTGAGGCTGTGCTTAGCTCTACCTCCAGATGCCGTAGAGGTTGTTGTCTCATTATTTTGATACATTTGTGCATAGATTTAATGTGCTGTGCAACACAACTTCACAACTTCCATTATTCATATCAGCTGATGCATGGTAAATTGCAGATGGTAAATTTTGGATTTGGTTGGTTTTCATTACTAAAGGAGCCCAAGAGAACAGATCATGCTGGAAGAAAATCAATTCTTAAAGACTTTCTAAAGCCTCTAATGAGAGTTATAGTAAAGCAAGAGCTATTTTTACTGTAAGGAAGCCACATGCGTTTCGTATCCTTTTCTAGATTCAGTTACCTACATAAGTGTGAAAAGTAACAAATACTGGATCTCTTTTTCTAAGACCTCAAGAGCTAAGGCTCCAAATCAATAGGCCTTATGTTATTATCAGGATTCAGGACTATGGCAATAATCACAAATTACAAAACTCTGAAATGTACATATTACAATAGAAAAAAGTTTTGTATAATTAAAAGAAATCTGTGTCTCTAGTCCACTAACAGCTTTGGAAATATCTGCCTAGGAAGTTTTGAGTCTTCATTTTCAATAAGTTGGACTTGCTTCTTGTAGCACTATGAGGTAATGAGATGACTTTGAACACCTGATATTGCTACATCTGGAAAAGCTGCCTCTGGCACATGACCATGTCTGTATTAGGTAAAAGCACGAAGGAAGGAGAGAGGATCAAAGGTTCGGGAGGAAACATCTCAGTGGTTTTCTTTCAATCTCACAAATGAGATGCAAAAAACCAAAGATGAGGATAACAAAGGTATGTGATATACTTTATCACACGATTATGCATCATACAGCTATACCTTACCACTGTAACTTGTGCAGATGTCATATGGAACACTAGAGGAGTGAACAGAAGAAGCTATAAACTTCATTCTTTTTCATGCTTGTCCCTAGAAAAAATGCTCAGTAAATAAGTAGTCGGTCATTTCCTCTCTCCAGAGAAGTCTGTATAAGAGAAACAGTTAAAAAATAATTATCCCGTATGATCTAATAGAATATGTGTTTTCTGGCAGGGGCTTAACAATCAGCTTCTGAGGCCACATGGGAGCCTCACTGGCTTTTCAAACTCAAAGGGACTTTGCTTAAGTTTCCTTCCCAAGGAAGTTGCTTCAGCTCATTATTTGCAGACAGCATCTGTCACTTTTCTGTGCCACTGGATGCTGATTGTCCTCAAAGAACATTGTACAAATGTGCAGACTGCTGTGTGCTGAGAAAGGGCTGCTATTATATCAATTTTCCACTTGAAAGCAGCAATAACAGCAAATAAAGCCTGAGCCACCTGACTGTGGGATCTGGGGCACTTCCACTGAGGCATTCACCCTAAGTGAAAGACGAGAAACTCAAAGGCAAGGTGTGGACAGATGCAGTGTTGTCGGTGTGTTGCTGAATACTCCCTATTAACCCTATGCAATGCAGAAGCTGGCTGCTCCTGCCTGCACTGGTGGACAAAGCAGATTCAAGGATATTTCAGCTGTGTCCTCTGGTGGACCTGCTGAAGGACCTTCTGCTTACTGCAGGGCTTGAGACCCACGTGTCCTCTGGTTGCCTCTACTCTCTCATGGAGAAAAACCTGCCACAAAGTGCGGTGCCTGTGAGAACCTATGGTGTATAGGACAGAGCCATACCTTGACCAACAGAGCATTTGAGGTGACCTCTCCTGTTAAATCAGTAGGACCTGGGTAGATCATCTTCTTTTCTAGGTCTGGGTGAGGGTTGTTTGTCCTGTGCTGCGTGTTGCCATCAGCAAGCACAGCAGATACATGGAAGCTGCAGGGAGAAGGGCTGCTGGTGACATCCCTCCTTCCCTCCAGTTATTCCGGCAAATACCACTGTTAGCTAGGTTCTGCTGCTGAAAAAGTGCATCTGCCGTTTTGATATCTGATAGTGTGTCAGCTTCCAGGCCTCTTACTACCAGGGACTGCTTCCCCAACCAGACAGGCTCATTCCTGCGCCTAGCTTGTCAAATGGTCAACGCACAGGTCTGTCTGTTCTTCTTCCATTCACTGGGAAGCCTGGCACAAGCAGACTTTTCTGGGGTACAACAAACATTGGCCTATAACAAGTAGGGAACAGTGGAAAAAATGGCAACTGGTTGTTGCCCTCCAGCTCCGAGCAGCTGTATCCAGAGGTACCCCGTGTACCTGCTGGAAGACTGATATCTGAGGATGGGGTGTTTAAGGACATTCGATTCTGGCCAGGATCAGCAGGTGTTTTGTTGTGAAAGGACAGGCCAGACGTTTCTGAGGGATGAGCACAGAGCTGCCCTTTGTAACTCGTCCTGTAATGCCACATGGAAGGGCAAAGATGGATCAAATGGCAGATCTTTTTCATAAGCTTAGGGCAGGTCTCTGAAGCAATTATACAGAATGACGACTTCAAAATAAGAACATCAAGTATCTTGCTGTGTCAGCATTTCTCTCTGTGCCACTTTCACAGGGCATCTCTGTCAAGTGCTGTCAGAGCTCATGGTGGTTGGTAGTACAAGGGCAGCAAGGCAGCTCCATGGGCACCAGGTTTATTTCTGGAACCGTTTGTTGCTCTCAGGATTGAGTTCTGGGGCTCCAGCCATACAGGCTTCCCATAATGCAGCTAGGAAATGCTGCAGCTTAGCCAAACTTACTTTGCCACCCCTCCTTCAAGTTTTACAGCAGGTCAGTGACTCCGGGACATGAAGAAGCATTTATTGCATGGATGGCTGCTGCCACATTTATGCCCTGAGACACCTGCAAACAGGAGCAAGGATCCTGACTAGCCAGGGATGAACCCAGAAGGCCAATCACAGCATGTGCAGCCTCTTAGGTTGTTAGCACTGGGATTATTCCATCTCTCTAATTTAAACCACGCACAAGTTAGATGTCTGCACTCACCTCGTTGCCTGGACTCCCTTATTTGGAGGAAAGAGGAATCTCTCATAGTTCATTCTGGGCATTTTAGGAATTTTAGGTGGCTTTCTCCCAGTGACTAGTGAAGACACTAGGTGACTCCTGGACGGCTCAGGTTAATTGAGATGACCTCTCTCCCTCAAGTGCTAAAGTGAATGGAGAAATAAGGGGAACATATCAAGCAGCAAGTATTTCTTGGGCATGCCCTGATTTCTCTTACTAAGACCACTTCACCACATGGTCCACATTCTCTAAAACCTCTCCAGGAGAATCTGGCAGACTACTTGGGAGACTTAGAGTACAGGTGGAGTTAGTGGCAACTTTCCCCTAGTTTTGGGGGAACCAGATTTCACTCTTGGTAACTTGATTGACCACATCTGCACGTATGCCACCCCAAGTCAATTGTCAAACTCCAGGAAGACTAAGGCTTTTGAGAAGCTGTAAAACTATCATCAAGAAGCTATCATCATCTTGTCTGCTCCCTCTTTCCAGGCCTTGGTGAGGAGGCACTTGCCAGCATTCTGAGGAAGGAGGTTGAACAGCATCACCCACCAACAAGCTCCACAGTCTCCTCTTTGTGCTTGTTTCCAAGGATCTGTTTGCTTCCACATGAGACAGACAATACAGATATAATGGGAGGGCAGTAGCCTGTGCCAGACCGGCATCTAAAGGAAGGACAAAATTAAATAATCTGCTTCTCTGGAAAGGATGCTCAGTGGAGAAACGGTAAGAAAATCTGTGTGAATTCTGACCCAACTGACCTGCAGCACTTGTGTGGCGTGTGAAAAATCTCCATATTCCCCAGAGCAAGCTACAGATTTCCCAGTATGAACTCTGAAATTCAGGCATGTGTCTTCCCTATATAAGAAAAATTGGAGCTTTCACATAGAAGAGCCATTTCAATTTTCATCAATTAAGATTTGGATTGTTGAAATAATGGTCCTGCGGCAAGAAGAATGAATGTTCTCCCTCTGACTGCAAAGCAAAAACAAGTGACAGTCTGTCTCCCGCCTTCTTATTGAGCCCTCCCCCCCCAACTGGTTTTATGCTTGAAATACAGGAAAATGAATTTTGAAGAGCTCTCAGTAAGATTATATGAAATACCCCCTTCGCAAGAAGCAGCTTAGAAATGAGCGAGATATAATATCTAAGAAAACTCGAATGAAGGATATTCACTGTTACCCCAGCAACTGCTTAGAAGGGAAATGACCTCCCACAGCAGAGGGAGAGCTGTGAGCTTATGAAGAAACATCTCTTGGAAGCTGGTTGTGATTGCCCATCTACAGCCACTCCAGGAGAAACTAATCCCCATCATGCTCGGAGAAGGAAAGGAAACCGGACTTTGGGGACGTGGCCAGAGTCATCTCAGGGTTTTACCAATGATGTCTGTAAACGAACAACCTAGAGAGCAGACCTGGCAGCTGGCAGCTGCTCACGGCGTGTTGCTGTTGGCCCGTGGAGCCACAGGCCAGCAAAATTTTTCAGATTTTGATTTTGAAGGAGCTTGTTTTAGACACAGCGGACTTACTTACATTTTTTAAATGCTTGTAGAAAATTTTGAAGAGGTTACTTTTCTTGAAATTTGAAACATGTATTTCAGTGTTCACATACCAACTGTATTTCTCAAAACATTTCAAGTTCATTCAAAAACCCTTAAATAACTGGATGTTTTTTAAAACTTAAAAATTTCTGTTTCACTTCTCTCAAAGCTAATATTTTCCATTCATTATTTTTTGCTTAACCTTTTCGATAAAAATGTCATCATTCTCCCAGGGCTTCTGCAGCATTCTAAGAGAAAGTGATAGATTTTGAGAATATATATGGATATCAGGGAACAATAATTTGTTCTGTGTTTTATTAGAATGCAACTGGCCACTTCATATGCTGGATCTCCTCCAAAGGACGTCAGACTGAGAACTGAATGGTATCTTTTAAATATTCAGCCTAATTCTGCTCTCACTAAAACCAGTAGCAACTTTATTGCTGACTTCAGCAGGAAAAAATTAGGACTGTTATTAACAGAATGTCACACCAGAGTGATGTGCTGGCACATCAGCATTACCAGATCAGAATCATTTGTCCCAAAAGGTAAGCTGTAAGTGACATCACATCTGAAAGACACGCTTTTCACAGCTCCCCATCAGATATTGACATTGCAAAGCCATGCAGTGGGTATTTACATGCGATACTTCCAGGAGGCAATTACAGATCTCTCCTAGCCAGTGTTTTAGCAGTATTATTGCATGTCAGAATTTAATATTGAGGTGAAATAAATCCTTTCTGGAACTTCTCTCCTCGGAGATGAGTGTCAGGCAGCAGCAGACTGAGCAGTTGCTGCTCGCAGCCAATTTACTTGAGCAAGGTTTTGAAATAACTTTGTGACAATCTCCTAATGAAACGGGGGACAGGGCTGTTCGGAGGAGTCTTATTGATTGCGAATGTCCACTGTTTTCCAGTCACGGGGAAAGCGTCGCAAGAGCCATAGATGGAACTGTAGCTCACGGCTCATACATCATTTTAAACATTTACCTTTTGGAAAAGATGGGAAATGGCAAAATAAATGGAGGGTCTAATTCTGGTGTTTTAACCACATTTGAGTTATTAAACGAACATGCAGAGAAATCAAATAGAGCACCAAGGCTGTGTTTGGGCAAAATAGCCAATTGCTGACAAATTTAAAAGCCCTTCTGGATGAGCATGGCTGTGCTGTGGAGGTGAAAGCATCCCGGAGTGGCTGGAGGCAGGGGCACGGCTGTCCTTGCTGCCGCTCCTCCACCCAGGGAGTCTGCACCCCCATTGCACTGGGGATCCCTGATGGGGAAGGGATGGCCATGGCCACGGCTGCTCGCCCCGGTGCGGGCGGTGAGGGTGGCCAGTCGCTGTGTACCCCTGTGCTTGTATCGCTCCGGCACTGCGGTACCCAAGCAGTTCCTGCCTGTGACGGGCTTCCTTCTTCAGCAGTGGCTTAAACCATATATTTACAGCTCGGGATTTTTAAAAATTGTTTCTATGTGAAAAAATACATCTCTCAGGAAGACAATATGTAGGGTGTAAAAGATTAAGTGAGTCAGGTTAAATACACGCATGGGTCTTGAGTATAGTTCGGGAGGAATTAGGAAAGCAATGCTGAAATAAGGTTGCTTCTAGAGCTGTGTAGGAGCTGGTGTTGGCACAGGCATCAGGAATATTGGGAGTTCTACCAGTTCTTCAGGAAGTCTCATAAAGTGACCTTGAATAGCCTGAAGAGTGGGGGTTTGCTACTGAAGCTTCTGACAGGCGAAGATAATGCTGATATGTCTCCTCTAATGAGATTTTTAAGTGCTTCAGGGTGAGGACTGACTTTTCACAGGGGACACTACAGCATCCAGCAGAATGAAGCTCTAAAGCAAGGCTGAGCATCTGGCTTTAGTATCTGAATAATGTACAAAACATAAACATCATAATAATTTGAAAACGATACGATGGAATAGGAGGTTATACTAGTAATATGATAATAGCAATAATTATAGCCATGGTATTAGTTATAATTATCTGACAGTGTTCAGCAGACCTGATCAGAGAGCCAAGTTCAGAAGGGGAACGTTCCCAAACACAACAGGTCACATCATCCATGTGAGAGGACCCTCAGGGAGGAGCTGGTGGCTGTGGAGGTTCCTCGGTGTTGTTTGTCTCTGGATGTCTCAGTAGGCAGTTGGATGATTTTAGTGTTACAGCTCTGGATAGGAAGATAGGAACCTGGAGGTGGGCTCAGATACCGGTGTCTGGAGAAGAGGAGTGGGTGACTGAAACAGGCCATCTGGGGAGAATTTTTCTGCCCCAGTTACCTCTCTGGCTGTGAGGAGTCCCATCGAAAGTAGTAATTTCAGATTCTTTTGTTGTAGTGAAGAGTAATGGGCACTTTCAAGGCCAATTCATCCCATCCTGAGAAGCGTGCCTGAACTTAGACTACATGCCAAACTTTTTGGCAATTCATACTCTCAGGATTTCACATTGCCATGTTTAAACTGAGTGTAATAACACTTTCTTTGTCATCTCCATTGACAACGCTAATACAGCAAAGTCCTGGTCTTACTGGGGTTCTATAAATCCTACTGAAGTACCATTAGTCAACAACAGCAATAATTACAAATGAAGTCTTCCTTAGGTAAGTACTAAGTGATCCTGCTCTCTGGTTTCTGTTGAGTAATATGGCTCAAGCTTTAGGATGGCAGCAGATAACACCCTTGGCTACCAGTCTGTGAGCCCTCAGCTACAATTTATGTCTATCAGTGCAGAAGTCAGTTGAGACTGCACCCTACTACAGGAAGTAAACCTGGCATAGCTGGTAAGTTTGGAATTGAGAGCAGCTTTCTAAAATGCCTCCTGTGCAACCTATAGTGATGGCAATCACTTGCTGCTGCTGTGTTGTCATGCTGTGATGTCCCCAACACAGGGAACAGTGATGGGAAGTCTCCTGAGATATTGCCCCTTCTGAAGAGGCTGCGAGCTGCTGAACTGTGCTGAACTACTGGAAACAAAGTGCCAGGTGGGAATATCCTCCTGTACAAATCGCCACCAGCCATAGCTTTATATTTGTTAATTTTGTTTAGGATTTTTAGCTGAGAAGGGATTTTCTTTTAAGACTGGAGACCATCAGAGTGATCCAGAAGACTCTATCTAGTGACTCACAGCACTCTCAAGCTGTGTGTGAGGCACTCCTCACTCCCCTTGCAAGAGAAATCAGTAAGGTACATGCAGTTAACTCTATGAGGGTGGGGACAGCCACTCGCTTCTTCAGACCAGACCCTTCAAAATCTTGCTTTAGCACTTGCACTTTACTGGACAAAATGTGAGTGGCTGGAGGTGGAATAGTCTCTTCATCAAGAGCCTGAAGGTGCTTCACTGCCAAGTGCCACTGTCATTGGGGGGATGTGACTGGTGGAGCAGCATCAAAGACATTGCACTTGGATTGAGTCCTTTCAGACTTGGCTGTGGAGTATGTATGAGTAGCAGCTTTCTCTGTACAGACCTCACTAGACATTGAGGATAAAGCTAGTGTAGTGATGACCTGTAGATTTCTTTAAAAGGGTTATTTTGGGGGGCCAAATTTTCAATCATTTTTATGCAGAGAAACTCGCATAGGGTCAGTGTAATAGATCTCTGAGCATGGAATGGGACATAAAATCAACTGGGCTGTACCCCTTGCTGCCAATAACACATTCGTCCTCCACAAAGTAGGCATGAGTCTTCATTTACGTCTGACTCCTCCATTAAGTAGCCCATCACCCAGTACTTACTGCAGAGTAGATGCATGCGTGGGTGCACAGTAGAGATTTTCCTCAGCCCTTTTCTCTTGTCTCTTCCTGCCTCAAGTGAACTTCACTGACTTTAGATCAATGCATCAAAGATTCATAACATTTCTTTGAAGACCATTAACAGTTAAATTTACTGAAGCTACGATGGTATTTCTGGTAGCGCCTTTTCCCCCCGGGTGCACAAAAAGAGAGGAATCAGGGCGAACTAACAGCTTATGATGGGGCTTTGTAAGATGGACTTCACTGGTAGCCTGGGAAATCAAATAATTTATGATACAGGAAATGTTATGGATAGGCATTTTTTCCTCCAGCAGAAAATTGAGACCTAGATGAAAACCATGCACTTTTAATGCAAATTATATTTTCAATGAAATATTGGGATTTTTATTCTGAACTTGTTCCTATTTCAGTGGTTTTACTCCCCAGGTTTTCTGGCTTTGTATTTTTATTCAGAAAATTATATTTGTTTGCATATCTGTGTGCGTGTGTGTGCATGCACATGTGTATGTGTGAATAATAGATGTTTTCTAAGTGGGATTGTTCATTACTGTCAGTCTCCTAATCCTATAATTTCGGCATAAATATGTTTTTCCTCAATCCTAAATTGGGTAGGCCCCAAATTAGTATGGACTGAGGGGAACTTTGGGACTACACTGAATGATGTCTCTGGAAATGGACAATGTATTAGTTATGTTGGTGGACAGATTCCCTGACAGGAGCTTAAACTGGGTACTTAAGAACCATCTTCACCATCTTATTGTCTCCGATGAGATCAGTATCTCAAGTATCTCAAGTATGCAAACCCTCAGGGAGTACAACTGGCTCCAAGGACAGCATTTTGATGCATAGGTTGGAAAAGAATTCAGGTTTAATTAGCTTGGCTCTGTTAACTTAAAGAAAATTGCCAAATAAGATCACAAGTGGGGGATACAGACAGCTCTACCCAGGTGTACTACTCAAGCCACAGACAACAGTGACCACAAAAACCAAATGCTGCTTTCAGATGTAGCCAAGCCTTGGCAGATGGATCTGCCAATAGATTCACCCAGTCAATCCTCCCTTCCTTCCCCCTCAGTTCTTCACCGTGCAAGCATGCACCCACCAGGGAGATGCGTGCTTGACCTACAGCACAGAATGTTGCCCTGGCCACACAGTATTTACCACATCTGATAAATTAACCAAGCTTTACCACGAGTCATATTTTGTTTTTTTGGGCTTCACATCCTTGTCTCCTACAACCCTGCTCTGGTCTCGGGTCCCAACTGGTCTCTGGGGGCCACTAATAATTTTCAAGTTCTCCTTCCAGCCCACATTTGTCTGGTGTTCACATTCGGTTTTTTGTTTCGGTTTTCAAACGGTGGTTTTCAAGTCGTGGTTTTCAAGTTGTGTTTTTAACTGTTTTTGGACAATTGTAACCCCAGGAGAATGAACCATCCAGACCTAGACAGAGCTTACAAAGTTCACCAGTAATGCCAAGTTACATCTGTAAGGGATTCACAAATCCCTGCTATTTGCAAGAAATCCATGCAACTAGTAAGTGTTTATGTATATATTAGCTAGATCAGATAGATGTGGAAAAACAGAATTCCAGTTACATTTCGGTAAATAGTGCAATGGATTTAGTAATACTGCAGTGCAGAATTCAACGCATGGCACAAAATACTTGTGAGAAAACATTGCATACGGCTGCATGCTTCCCCATGTAGTGGGTGGGAATTCTTGAAGAGAAGATTTCAGTAATTATTATGGTCAGTTTAAATACCAAGGTCTAAATATAAGTTTGTCTAGCATCTTCTGTTGTGAAAACCTGTTACTAGGTGATAAAGACTTGAAAAACTGCGTTAATTGAGCCGAACCCTTCAACGTTAGATGTATCTCTCAAGGTTGATTTTTTTTAGTCCTTTTTCTTTTTTAATTTTCAGGAAAAAAAGTTTTATCCTTTTCCAAGTAAGAAATAGCAAGGAAAGGATTTGCCTGTATTTTATTACCTTTATTTTTTTGTTTTGAGGTCTAGTAGGGCACTCAGGGTGGCAAGGACTTTACTGTCACTTTTTAGTCTTATCCCAAACTGCAAAAGTTATGAACATCCAAAACTTGCAATTCAGACTTGATCAGTAAAATTCCTTAAAATGTATCAGCTAGATTTCCTAAGGCTGTAATCTGTCCTAAGGATGCTCTGTCTCCCTCAAGCTCCTACATGCTGACCAGCCTGTCACTCGCAGCACCCTTCATATGGCCTGAGCTTGCTCTGTTACAGGGATGCAGATGCTGAGAAGGATGCTGGCTCCCAAGTCCGTGTCACCAGGCACCAGATCTGCAAGCAGAGGGCCTGTCGGTCCTGGGCTCTCCATGTCCAGTAACTGTCTCTCTTGCAACTAACATACAAAGATTGAAAAATTCAATTTAGGCACAGAAGAAGAGAAAAAATGTACTTTGGAGGGGTCAGACACATTAAAAGGGCAGAATCAAGGGTAGGAGGAAAAGGAGCTGAAGGGGTGGAAAGGAAGGGCTGAGAGCAAAGTTGTATGTTAATGGCACAAGAGACAGGGTAGGAGAAATAGAGCTAAGGCAGAGAGAGGCAAAGGCAAGAAAGAGATTTAAGATGGGAAGGTAAGAAGGATAAAACTCATTGGGATGATGAAACATTCCCATCCATTGGGGATTGGAATTATGAGAAGTACCTGGGAACCAAAACAAAAAAAAGGACAGTGCTGGCAATAGAAGGAGGACTCAAAAATAGCAGATTTATTAAGCAAAGCTGAGAGTGGCTAAAGAGAGGAGGAGTGGGGACAGCAACTGGAGATGGACCGTGAGAAAAAGAGAGATTGACATAAAGAGGTAAAGGTTCAGACCTCCACAGAGCAGTGCAGAAATCCAGAATTGAACCTCATATTCCCAGATTTTAATATAGCAGCTTGCTGAACGTAAGAGCTGTGTGGATCCGCCTGCTTGTAGTGCCAGGTCCCCACAGATGATGACAATGCATTGTGGGACTGAGTAGTAGTCTAAGCCTATTTCCTAGGAGATATGCTAACTGCCATAGCAGGACCAGTAACATCTTACAGGAAGGAATATATTTTTTTCAGTTTGTTCATTGTCTTCAAATTGCGCTACGGATCCAAATCAAAGAACCACAGTAAAGTTGCAATCAAGTTGTCGGATCAAGATGCCAAAATTAGGCCTCTGCAAAACTAAGTTTCTCCTCTTCTGCATTTGCTTCATGCCACAGCCTTCTCTGGCAAACATCATACAAATTTTGAGACGGATCCTCCATCTTATTCAATGAAGAGCAGTATATGTATACACTCAAAACAGATCTGAAATTCCAGGAGCAGAACTACAAAAGTGTTCTATTCCCATACCTAGCGGAAGGAAATGAGGGTGCAACTCTGAACACAAGTAGTGCTGTAAAATGGTACAAGCAGAATTTTGTGCATGAACTGGAATATTTGACAGCATAAAGGAAGGAGCTGGTGTAGGGAACTTAGCTGATAAAAGAGACATGAGAATATTAAGAACGAAAGTCTATGATTTTGCATTCTTAAATTCCTATACTGACAACTTTGGCTTTAATCTGAGCATAACTACCTGGCTGTAACAAAACTAGCAACACTTATCCTCAAAACGGTATGAAAGTAAGTAATTAATATACTCTGAACATCATCAAAAAGATCATGAGGAAACTGATATTTCTGTGTTCAGTGCAGACCTTGGATAGCATACAGTAAAGCATGCCTGGCACTGCAAGTACATGGAGATCTTAATGAAATACTGAGCAGGTACCCAATCAGAAATAGCATCTGTCTTGTGGCCAGGATGAGACCAGAGCTGTGTGTGCAATCATGTAAAACCTCAATCAGAATATGTACATGTGAATGAGCCCAACGTAGAGGTATTTCAGTTCTGTCACGCTCGCTTGGAATTATGACCCTAATGTCCTTTTAATGCAGTGATTTTGGGGTGAAAAAATTACATGCTCAAGCCACTGTGCACCTTTGCCTGGTTTCACAACATAGACTGCATGTGTCTGATGCTGGCCGCTTTTAAAAGCTGAGAATCATACAATCATTTAGGTGGGAAAAGACCCTTCCTAAGATCATCATGCCCAACTATCAACCTAACACTACTAAGTCCACCACTAAAATATGGAAACAGAGAATCGTAGAATCATTTAGGTTGGAAAAGACCTTTAAGATCATCAAGTCCAACTGCAAACCCAACACTGCTAAGTCCACCACTAAACCATGCCTCCAGTCACCACGTCTACACAACTTTTAGATACCTCCAGGGATGGTCACTGAACCACTTCCCTGGGCAGCCTGTTCCAATGCTTGACAACCCTTTCGGTGAAGAAATTTTTCATAATATCCAGTCTAACCCTTCCGTGGCACAACCTGAAGGTGATTCCTCTTGTTCTATCGCTTGTTACTTGTGAAAACAGGTCAACATTCACCTCATTACAACCTCCTTTCAGGTAGTAGTAGAGCAGGATAAGATCTCCCCAGAGCCTCCTTTTCTCCAGGCTAAAAAACTGCAGTTCCCTCAACTGCTCCTGATAAGACTTGTTCTCTAGACCCTTCACCAGCTTTGTTGCTTTTCTTCTGACATGTTCCAGCACCTCCATGTCTTGTAGTGAGGGACCCAAAACTAGACACACCTTGAAGATACACCCTGACCATAAACAGCTCCTGGCTGGTGACAAGGAGTACATCTAGATCACTTTATGGAAATTCCAGATTCAGGTTTTGTTTTTAGGAACACCTGAGTTCCCAAACTGACCATTGTCAGCCTATTTTTTGCTTAGGTCCACAGCACTGCTAAGAGTGCTGATACCTCTCCTTTGCATTTAGAACATACAATAACTGCTTCCAAGTATTACCTGCTGCATTTCATTGCCCCTTCTTATGCTCAGCCAGCCCAAGCACAGGCCTTGCTGGCTTCCTGCAGCAAATTGGCTCTACAACAACTCCCTAATGGGGAGCAGGAAGAAGATCTCAAACAGGATTGCTTTGACTTCTGGGAGTGTCTTGTTGCACAAGAAAAGTTATATGAAGGTTTCCCTCTCTTCAAAGGATGAAAAGGAAGTGTGAAAATTAACTGTTTATTTAGACATAAAATGCAATTAAAGTCAAATGTTGACAGCTCCTGGGTAACTAAATGCATCTAGTGAAATTTTCAATAGTGATCTGAAAATGCAGCCATATGCTCTTTGCACTTTCAGCTACCTAATGTCCTAAGAATTTAAGTGCTTTAAACCGACTATGTTTATTGTCTTTAAGCCCAGGTATTTGACATTTTTGAAGCTGAGATAAGGGAGAAGACTCTCCTACACCACCTCTGAGGCCATGACCAACTCCAGGGACATGCTGATCACTTTAACAGTGCTGTGATTCCCTTTTGTGTGTACCCTAAGTTGTGTTGCACCTGTCAACCCAAAATAAAGGCCACCAATGCAGTGTGTGCCATTAGTGGGTTTCACACAAGGTGTACCAAAGAGTGGACTTTCACACCTAAATCTTCCAAAGCTGCTTCAGGTGAGCTGAACTGCTAAGTGCTGCGGCCGGACTCATGTGGCTCAGGCATCAGAGCACACGGTCTGACAGGCAAGTGGGTATGGGTAAGGGGTTTTTTTTGTTCTTTCATTTTTTGATGCATGGTGCATGTGAGCAGGTTTTCTTGTGGCACTGCTAGCAGAAAGGGGAGGAAGACCATCTCACCCAAAGGACACTGCTCTGTGCACAGCTGCCCTTCCTTCTCCACAGACTGGTTGGCCTTGAGGTCCTGCTACTGCCTGCACACCCAACCACATGTAACTACTGAGTTTGCTCACAGGTTTCACTAAATCCATGGCTACTGTCAGGTAATGCATGCTCTGCTGTGAGCCTAATGCAGAGTATTACAACTCCTGTAAGACTCAGGTTTGATTTCCATCTGTACAGCTTTGTAGGTAGTCATGTAGCTAAATGACATTGAGCTGAGAAATCTATAAAGTGGAATGTCTTTGTTATCCATCTCATGGAAGTGTTAATGCCATCTTTAGCTCTCATTCGTGCCAATTAGCCAAAGCCCTGTGGAGGAGGATTAGATATATAATCCCAGCTGGAGCTGGTGCATCATGTGTGGTTGCTGCTACAGGTCCTCAGCTCAGATTCATCACTCATCCGGCTAGTCACAGAGGTACTCTGGCAATCCCATCCAGACGATGCTTATTTAGTTCCCTTGGTCTGCTGAAACTGGTAATAAATCAACTCCATAATGAGACGAAGCTGCTGGAACATGCTATAACTACATAGCCACTCCAGTAGGCTTTATTAGCTAGAATAGCTGCTCAATCTCTGGTAATTTTGTTGGGAACATTTCTAACTGGTTTGCTTAATGGATGACCTTGCATGATTTATATATACAGAAGGTTTGTTGATCTGAGACAATGGATTCAAGATGTTGAGTATTGGGATAACAGCCTTTGGCAGCACCCAGGATGGATTATCTTTCTTCTCCTGGGTCAAGTGATACTTCATAGAATGGATTTTGCACTCATATAATATTTATTCTTGAAAGCAAATCCCAAAGTTGGAACATGGGTACTACACAATTCCTTTCCCCTCCAGTAAAATAGGGCAGCCCTAATAATATAGTTGGTATCAATTTAGCTTAAACGTTAGTAATTCCAGTGGCATCTAAGGGATATAAACACCCTGACTGCCAATGATACCACTAGGATCCAAATTACAGAAATCTTTCTAAATGTTTCAACATCGGTTTTGCCTACAGCATACACCAGCACACCTTTATTTTCCTGTTTTTCAACCCAAATTTTTCTTTCCTAATGTAATGTATTTCCTGGTTACATTTGCCTGTATTGTCCTATATGTTATGTAAATATGACATTTATTGTTAAATAAGCCCTACTCATATATACAGTCATCGTTCAACCATACTAATGAGGGGCTAATTACAAATTGTAAGCTGCTCTTGTTCTTTCAGCTCTGTAATTATATCAGTGATGTTCAACCTTTTTTTACCCTGTAAGCCAGGCCTGTTCTGTGGTCACTAAAGAGCTGGATGCTTTCTGGAAGTACTTCTGAACAGAGATCAAACAGATGGAAGACAGATGGCCTGAGCCCTATTGACATTTTCTTTGCCCTTCAATAGCACTGATTAATTCTCCAGGCATTCTGGAGGCTGTGTTTTTCCCATAAGCTTTTCAGAGTGCAACTTGAGCCCTTGAGATCTCCAGCAAAAATATATAAGATGAAGAGGGGTCTCAGATTCCTATCAGCACTGCTGAGCAGTGGTTTCTACCATGGTCTTTGGGCAAGACACATGGTATGTTTTCTCACGTGGCCCACTCCTGATCTCCACCTTGCCGATACTGCTCCTGAGAACATCCTGGATTGTCTCACTTGGGATCAGATGAGGGCTTTGTAGACTTGTCTTGAGTGCAATTTCCACTAAATTTCCCCCTGCTGCATGGGAGTGAGCATGGCTTTGTTGGTGGCATCTGTAGAAGTCCTGCTGATAGAGAGCAGCTATTAGAATCTGTTTTCCCAGCTCCCGCCCACACAACAAACTAGTTCTCTGCCTGTGCATGGAGACCACAAAAACTAGCAGTTTCCTGAACTCTGCTCGGGCTCCTGGGAGCTGGTGTACTAAGTTGAAAATGCTTGGCAGAGTGTCAAAGTTGCAGCCTACTCTGTACCAGCACTACTAAATCCACATTTGACTCCGGTGTCACCAGTGGCAGCCAGTTGCCCAGTTCCTGCCTCACTAGAGGGCATGAAGGCAGAAACAGTTTAGCAGCTTTAGCATCTGAATCAAATGTTTGAGGCACCCTCAGCGTCCTACAGTTGTGAGGACAATTGCTCTAAGGCTAAGCTCTGCCCACAGCAGTACCTGTGGCAGGACCTGCCTCTTTCCCTGGCAAAGGACCTTATCCAGCCGCTAGAGAAAGCTCCACAAGGAAAGATAAATCAAGATTTGACAGGATCCTTCAAAAAATGATGAGAAAAGAGACTTGTTGAGTCTTTACCCCAGGCATGAGGCCAAAGTAAAATTTTGCACCCAGCTTTTGGTGTGGATGTAATTAACACATGGCCTGCTCTCTGTGGGATGGTTAATAGGAGGGTGAGAAGAGACGGGAGCAAATACTAGCCTTTTTTAGCACCCTTTTACAGCTCCTTCTGTTAGCTGAAATGCTGCAATGTATCATTATCTGTTGATTGCAGTCTTTTGCCCAGTTTTTGCTCTTGCCCAGTCAGCACTCATCTCCAAGACAATTTGAATTAATTGTGGAAGGATTTCACAAGACTGAAATATTCAGAAACATTCAACTGAAATCAAGACGGAGTGGGTCTGATTCTGATCCCACATGGTTTGATGTGGGCAGAGCTACAAAGGACTGATGATAGGTTTTTAGAGTTGCTCTTCACCCCAAGGGAGGGAAACAGCCTGCCTCTACACCTCTTTGTGCCACAGGCCTAGCATTTTATCAGCAGAACATGTATCTGATGGGCGTGATTTGTTTTTTGAAGATATTTCTTTGTCCTCTAAGGATATTCTGTACTGTCTTTACAAACATAAAATTTCCACCATTTTTAATGTAAATTCTGGTTTCATGCTCACTGTTGTTATTACTGCCTGCTTTTAATAGTGAAGCATGTACTGAGGATTAAAGCAGACTTACCAGATGACCACTGCCAGGACAACTGTTCATCCCTTTCTCAAATACTGGTACTACATGTGACTGCTTCCTGTACCTTACTGTTCTCCATGGCTTTTCAATAGAGTTGGCGGAGCTGTGGAATACTTATTAGCTAACTCTGTTGACATATTGAGTGGATGTTATCCAGATTTACTGATTAAATACAAGTATGACTATTAATTGTTTCTTTCCCTAAGGAACAGTCTTGTCAAACCAAATGCCACTTTCTCAACTAACGTCTCGCCACCTGCCCTAACCAGAAGAGACAGACTCCTTGTCTTTTTGATAATAATGATAATAATGTTGATAATGATAATAATTATAATAATGATGGTGATGATAATAACAACAACAACAACAACAATGAATAATATCTTTCTTTAAATATAGTCTTAGGGCTCATAAGCAAAAAAGGATGCAGCTTGCTGGAACTCTTGAGTCAGAAAACTGAATGAAGAAATCAAAGGTAAGGATGTTGCACATGCATTGTACTGGCAGCTTAAGATATCAGTTGGTGTTTGCCTCTACTCAGCAATACATGTGCTGTTTGGATTCACCCAGTATCAGCACATGAAAGTCAAGCAGGTTCCCAGTCCCAGCCCTACCACTGAGCTGTACAACTGTGTGTAAATACCCTTACTTCTCCGTGTCTGTCTCCCTACCTATAAAGAGGGCAACCAAACTAGCTTTTGCACAGTTATATGAAATTTCCAGACACCGAAGCGCAGGGAGTTTAGATGCCAGCATTTCATATAAATTGTCGGTAGTATCCGCTTGCTTTCTCTTCCTTCTTTCCTCCTACCTCTCAGTTATGCAGCATCACACTGTCCTCAAAGTTCACATGCTTGAGGAAAAAAACAAACCAAAAGCTGTTTTTTCCACTGAGTGTCAGCATAAATCAGAGGCTACAGTAACATCTTTAGCATGGGCAGATAACAAATGAAGTCTGAAAGTTCAAGTAATTAATATTGGTCATTTAAAACGTACCAGATTAAATTTCAAGTTTGAAGGAAAAGATCGTAGCAAAAATCCAAGCTATTAAAGCAGAATAAATTGTTAGTAATAACCAGGTTTGAGTTTTTGTTTTTAATTAAGATAAATTTCCTTGACTATTATTTCTTTTTATTGCACAGCAGGTTTGGATTTTTTTTTTTTTAGGAGCAAAATAAAACTTTTCTAAATATTCTCCTGCCTAGAACTTCCATTTCAACCCACTGTGTGCACAGTGCCGTGGAATCTGCTTGCATTTGATTTAAAATCCTTACACTGAGCCACCCTTTGTGGATTGCACTGGTTTTTTTTCCAGATGTACCCAGACACAAGCCGGGATAGAGCTTCCTCTGCTGCTCCCTCTCAAGCCAGTCTCCTGGAAAGCAGGATAAAATGAAGCAACGGGGCAGGGAGATATTTTCGCAGGCATTCATAAATTGTTGTAGTTCTGTTTCCACCATTGGGGCTACTGAAGTCCCTCAGGTTAGTGCATAATGAAATGCAGACTCCCTATACTCAGTGTGTGAGGAAATGAACAAATTCAGATTCCCTTTTTACTTTTCTAGGTAATAGCTCTTTTGTTTTAACTAATCTTTCACTTTCAGGGTGATTAGATGCTTTAGCTGAATGAATCCTATTATTTAAAGAGTTTCCTGCCTGCTTCTCAATGTGCATTCTGACTCATGTACCTATTTTCACGTAGAGATTATATAGAGAAGGTATTTTTTTTCCCCTTTAAAAATAGCAGCCAGTAGGTTTTTGGACGAAGCCTTATCTGTGTGTATGGAGGGTCCTTGGTGCCCAGCTTAACGAAAAGAACGGATGCTAAAATGCCCTTGCTGAGGCTTCCTGATATTTGACTTCCGCACAAGAAGCCGCGGCGGTCGCGGTGGAGCGGGATGTGGTGTGGCCACGGGGCCACCCAATTGCAGCTGGGTTACACGCTGCAGGGACACGGTGTCCTGGCCGGAGTGAAGAAAATGAAACTCTCTTCTTCCTTCGACTCCGGGGACATACGTGCTGGGATCTGACTGATCAGATCACGGCGAGGGAGGAGGCTGTAGTCACAGTTAAGCCAGGAGCAGTGTGCCGCGTTCTTTAATATAAATACCACTAACGTATGTGCATAGGATGCATTTTCATTGAGTTCCCCATGTACTATACACCCACGTTCTCAATGTGAAGCCATTACCTCTGCCTCATTCTCCCAGTCCAGCCTACGCTCCTATTAAACTTCGTGCTTCCTGGCCAAGATAATTTTAAAATTCCTATTTCTCCCAGCAAGCTAATGGTCTCCTAGAGAGATCCAGTATCTTCCCGACATATCTTTCTCGAACCCAGGACGTCTGAGACTCAGCTGCAAAAATAGCCACGTGAACCTGGAGTCAACCTCCGAAAAGATCTATTAAAGAAGCAGCCAGATACAAAGAGATCGGGGAGGGAGAAGGAATGGGAACTAGTAATTTGCGTTCCCCTAATTGAGGGGATTTATCTGCATCTCTAGTTAATAAAAGACATTAATTGATGCAAATTCTTTATGATTGCACACAGAGCTATTTCTGGCTGGAAGGAGATATTCTTAAATGGAATGAGTCAGACCAGACCTGTTATGTCACCCTGGGACCCTGAAAGATTTGTTAATACCTCTGAAGAAATCAAGTTGCTTCACAGGGCTATTTTCTCCTCAGACATCAAAAGCAGAGGGAAAGTATAGTAATTTTGAAGGCTGAAAACGATTTTTTTACATGGTCCTTTGCATTTGACAAGTAGCAACAGGATAATCAAAGAATTTTGCTCTCCATGAGACACTTGCATAGAAATCTCAGCAGGATTTATTGGTCCAGCTAAATATAATCTCCAGACACATGTCTCTTAGCTAAGGAAAGTCCTAGCAGGTCATAGCTCCTCAATTCACTTCCTACAATTTCTTGCAGATTAACTTCACAAATCAAAAGATTGTACATAGAGAGTTTTACAGGAAGGAAAGTCTGTGTTTTTCCTCTTAAAAATATATAGAAAAACATAATCTTTCACCAAACCCTTTTTCCCTACAAAGGCACCTGTTTCCTAGCCAGGAGTAAGGCTCTTTATTATAAAATAAAACTACACTGGAAACAAAACCGTTTAAATTACTTTATCTTCAGTGGAGATTTGAGTTGCCGCCCAGGTGTTTCTTGTTCCCTTTCTGGGTCACGGTGCCCTGCAGATGACACCTCGAGGAGGCAAAGGCTGCTGAGACACATGTTGGTGGCCCTGCCAAAGGAGAGGTGATGATAACTCATGGGATGGAGGCCAGCCAAGGAGCGGAGAGAAGACGGCAGTCCAAAGTGACAAGGGACATCTAAGGAATGCCACCTGTGCCTTCATTCCTCTGACAGCATTTCCACGTTCGATTTGGAAAGGGAATGGGATAGTTTTAAACTGAGATGTGTGTATGCTTTGTTTTTCACCAGAAGACCAAAAATATCTGTGGAAAATGTTGACAAATTGAAAGCATTTGTCATTTCTGCTTCTGTTTCCCTGGTGACAAAGAAAAAAACCAAGTATTTCCAACTAAAAAAAAACCCCTGCAGCTCATTGTCTTGTCCAGTCCTGATACTTGCCCTTGCCATAACAGTGGCAGGAGCCTATAAAATGGGCCTCCCTCTCATCTATGACACGGGAGCCTGTTTGCCCTTTTTGCTACCTGGCCAGGACTGTTCATGGTAGGATAAATGTCTATGCTGGCCTCATCCTATTTTAGAAAGTGATATCTATGCTTCGTTGTCATGCCAGCGTTTGCCAGGGAAAAACCATCACTCTCAGTGGTGATGATGGGATACATTTTCTGTTGATTCTCCAACCTTTTTTTGGTGTTGATGACCTGAACTTTTGCAGCTCCTGGACATCAGAGGAGCCCATCAAAGGGCTCAGCTCTGTGTTGCAGATATGCAAAGCAGAAGCCTGGGTTTCTTCTGAACTTCCCTCACACTAGGTGGTGAGACTAATTTAGCAGCGTACGGTTTTGGCTTAAGGTGGGGGGGGGGCGTAGAAGTACAGGCATGTTAAAATCCTTACAGTTCAGACAAATTTTCCTCCAGCCACATTCACACTTTCTTAAGGAAAAAACATGCTAGAGAAAAAAGATGGTAACTGGACACTACGAAAGCCTTTGCTGCCATGGAGCCTGTTGGGAGTACAGCTTTGTGAGCCCTGTTTGTAGGACAATCTGCTGGACTGTTTTAGTCCTCCCTCTCTGTACCAGAAAGAGAGTGAGAGTATATTTGGAGAAAATCACCCTTTTGTGAGAGTGTCTCATGTTGACATATGCAGATAAAGAAATCTCAGCCTCTGAGTTCTCTGACATCAGCAGCCTCCGAGGCTCATTCTCTGGGTCATTGTAGCCTTCTGGCTTCCCAAGACAAATTCTCCTTGCTTGCACATAGAAACCAGTGATTTTGCTGTCTTTTTTTCTCTGTCAGTGAAGACTTACATTAAAACACCTGAGAATCCTTAAAGACAAGGAATTACTGTGGCAGAGCAAGGATCAATACAAGCAAGATAAATACAGCTTGTGCTAGCTGGAGCTCTTGTACTTCATAACACAGATCTCAAAATGTGACGCCAGCTACAAATAGGGGTAGTCTTTCTATATCCATGCTTTTTAACTGTGATGTACTGTTTTGTGACTCTACAGAGTAGACTTCAACTCATGCTGGAGTTTCATGCTCATTTTAAGGAGCAATGCTGCTGAAACCATCACAGCACTCCTCTGTTGCCCTTTGCAGCTCGCTCCCTGTCATGCCTGTCCTCGAGCCAGCATAGCATCCACGAGGACACATAGTGAACTGATTTGGATTCAATCGGTTGGGTTTGGTCTGGGTTTGGTTTCATCCAACTTGAATTCTCTATTTTGGCTCATTGTGTGGTCACACCAGTGCTTGTGCTGGTGCAAAGGAAGATGCATTGAGAGGAAGGGAATGAACAGGCAGGGAAAAATGCCTCTCCCAGGGGAGAGTTTTAGGGGATATAATTTCAAACTACACCTAAACTCCCCGGTTTTAGCTGTAAAGCTTGTAAACCAATTCTAGTTGGTCATCTAGGTTCTTATGTACACAAACTCACCTGTTTTAGGATGAGCCACAAAGATGCCCACCTCTCACCCTTGACCCTGGAGAGCCAACATGACCAGCTTAGACTAAAAGCCCCATTTTTAGATCCTGTAAGTAAGGTGAAATGAATCCCATCTACACAACCAATGTGTGAGCCTCCAAAGCTAATGAGCCTTGTAAAGGCATGGGGTCACCTGAGAAAGGAGGGTGGACTGCAGTGTAACATGGGGCAGGGAAGTAGTCCTAGGTATGTGCTGGAGGGCTGCCGTCCTCCTGTCCACTGGACAGAATTCGCTCCCCTCTTTGGAGAGGTCTGGAGGCTTGATGGTTGAGGCATGGGACCTATCTTTGCAAGAAAACTGGTGGGCATAAAAGAGAGGAATGTAATGCCCTGATCTGCTTTATTTCTTGTGCATTCACTTCCTGCAGGACAAGGCTGTGAATAGACACAACTCTTGTGAAAGTCTGAGCAGCTGGAAGGTGATGTACTCAGAGGTACAGCAGCTCTTTCTTGAGGGATATTATTTGTCCTTTCAGAACAGAACTATAAAGACTCAAATAATTCACCATTGTCTTGGAAATTGTCCTTTATTCTGCTCCTCATCAGGCACTCCGGGTGGCTGGCACAGGTTTATTACAGAAACGTTATTCCCGTTGGGCTCCAAACCTCCTCACAGTGCTCCCAAGTGAGAAGAAGGGAACCATCCTGCAAGCCTTGTAACATGAATGCTAGTGTTCCTCTGAGAGCTGACCAAGCTCCATGATACAGAGCTAGTGGTGCTTATCCCAGTGCACACCAATACACTAACTGTGCGACTGTTCAAGAACTTCACAGCTCTGGCCTTTAAACCTCCCGCACTAAATCTATCTGTGACCAAACCACCTTCTTGTCTTTGTGTTGGTATTGTTCTCTAGTTTACTTATGATTTTCCCTCCCAGCTATTAAGCCACCACTGTGATGTCGGCTAACCTCATGTCTCCCTGTCTTCCTTTTATGGACTAAACAAGCTAAACTCTAGTATCATCTTCCGTAGTAGGACAACTCCTCCCCAGAAAACCCTCTCTGCAGCACACTTTTGTGCCTGTTCCAGTATGAATTAATCTTTCTTGAACAGAGTAGACAAAGAGAAGCTGCTCAGTGGCTCCTGCACCTTCTGTGAGTGATTTCTTATCCAGAGAGGGCTAGGTAATAACTCAAAGGCACCATTTTTTTTTGTGCCTTCTTTCTGTTCCCTAGTGGATGGCCCATATCCATCCTGAGGGCTGGAGGCTTCTGTCACAGAGTATCTGATCAATGCAAGGACTATGCCTTTATCAGAAGGTGGGGATCCTCAAATTGGATGCATTAGAGAGGCCTCTTTTTGAGTCCACCTAGTGGCTGGTGGATAAGTTAGGCATGGTTAAGATGAAGCTCCTCTGGCCTGCTCTAGATGTGTGATTTGGGATGTGCTCCACAGCAGGACCTCTTTCTCCCTAGGCAGTACCAATGGAGACTGAGTAGCAAAGTCAGATGGAGATGCCATACTGACTCTGTTTTGTCTCTGCTGCCTGTTTCAGAAAGAAAAGAGGAATATCTGCTGTAACTCATATATGCCCAGGAAACCCATGTGAGCAAACATGTAACCACAAATGTGGGCTTCTCTCCTAGGCAGCAAGGCAATCTGGCAGGTACTCCTATTCCCACCGCAGCTGATGACCCAAAAGGGACCATAAATCATGGCTCCATCACAAGGACCCTGATTCATTGCAAACTGTAAAGAAAATATTCATGCTGCTACATTTCTACTGATAAGTATGTCTGAATCGGCATTTGTGCAGACATGGGACTTCTGCTGGGAATTGTCTCTCGAGTTACAGTCAGTCTTATGCTGCAGGATGACAAAAGTGATCCTGAAGAGGTTAAGTTAACCCTGTTTATGATCTCTCACTTCCTCTCAAATGCTGCTCAAGATTTGCTGTAGCATCCATGGGAAAAAAGGTCACTATTGCCAAATCTCAGCTTCACCAGCACTGTTCCCAGATCCCAGAGGTCTGGAACAGAAGGCTTTCTGGATAAGACTCACCTAAACAACACCTCAGCATGGGTACCTCAGCATCCTTCTGAAGAAAAGATGTTTACTCCTTTCTGCATGAGCAAGTGACCTAGGGAGGACCCAGACACCATCAAGTCATGAGGATAATCCAGAGCCTGTTGTTTTGGTGCACAGACAGACTGAAGGTCCCATTTGTTACTGTCTCATCCATGCTGCCTGGGTCATCCAGAGGATGCCACAGACCTGAACCCCCTTGCTGGTACACTCTGAAAGTCATCTCAGCTGTGTACAGTGGTAACAATCAATGCCATGGTCCAAGGTATATATAGTCACTGTATCTCCTTCTCCCACTCAGTCTCCAGCTTATTTCCATCAAACTACCTTCCTGATCTAAGTGTCCTGTTTGATCCATGTTCCAGTCCTGTTCCTGTCTCTTTTTCCCCAACTTCAAAGTTAAGATAGTCATCCCAATTTATTTGATGGCTTTCTTGGGAAATACTGGTGCAGGAAAAGGCTTTGAAAATGGTAAACATTCCCTCTGTTATGATTGCCATCCCCAGTTCAGTGTCTCTTGTGCAGTTCCGCCTAAATATTTCAAGGTATTTCCGTCTTATCTGCATATGAAAAAGAAGCCTGCAGCTCTGAAAGGCTTCTTTAAAAAAACCAACAGCAGCTATCTATTTTGTTTTCACTTGCTCTATACAAATCTTATTCACATCTAAGGGGTGAAAGCTCTGTAGTGAGCATGATCATGACAGTGTACAATACCCTCGACAACAGGAGGAAGAGCTCTCTTCTGTGGCACCGGAGGGAGATGTGCGACGGAGGCCGTGGACGTGCTGTCCCCATGGCCTCCTGTTGTGGGCTGGCTGGGGCTGTCTGCATCCCTCGGTGCTGTCAGGCTCTGTGTCGCTGCCGCTTGCACGTGACGAATTTCAAAGGACTGCCAGTCTCTTTAGGGGTCTTGAAAAATACGAACTGAAGCTCAAGATCCTCCAGAAGACTTGTTTTATAACTGAAGGGATGGCAGGGAAACAGGAAAGTAAGGTTTCAACACAGCGCACTTGAACATGCAATTCCGTGAACGGACAACACAACGTCACCATACATCTGTCTGCACCGTACGTGAAAGAGGCTGCAGGGCAGCCCGGAGGCCTCAGCCAGAGGCAGGAAAAGCCACCAGGACGTGGGGCACAATCATTTTGCACCACCTCTTCCTATCAGGCACCAAAAATGATGCCTGACAGCGGGTGTTGCCCTGATGAGCCAGGGGAGGATGCTTCAGCATCAGTGATGTACAGGGTCCCTGGGCTACGGGTGTGTTTACACGGCAGAGGCTGTGTCAGGACACAGAAGGGGGCTGGAAACTGCCAAACTGCTGACAGGACTTGTCTCGCCTTCTGCTTTGCTTTTAGAGGGCAGTGATAGGAAGGGAGCAGCCTGGCACGCTGTGGGTACCATGCCCCAGTAAGATATTTCCTTTGCTGTAGGCAGAGATCAGAGCCTACACAGGGCTTAAACATTTGGAAGAGAGATAAACAGCATGGGTGATGCAAGACAAAGTGCTGTGGCTCTGTGGGTTCAAATGCAAGTGTCCCTTTGGGCTGCACTCTTGCATGGCACTGGAGGGTGGATCACACGTTTATCTTCTCCTTCTCGTTTTTCTTCTGCACTGCTCAGACTCATTTGCTTGCTGACTTGTGCCAGCCCTACACTTGCCTAGACACAGCTGCAGCTGGTGAAGCCCACTCTCAGAGATTTGGAGCCTGCAGGAAATGAAAAACCTCCCTGCCAAGCCACTGGGGCTATCAATGACCCATCAAGAGCTTAGCCTGGGGTCAGCTCAACAACCATGTGGGATCTGTGTTTTGCTTGTGCTCGGTTCCCATGCAGCAGCTAGAGGTGCTCAGGAGGCCAAAGCTCCTGCCTTGCCTGGGGAACAGGACAAAGCTGGGCACTCCTCAGGCTGGGTGAGCGTCAGTCAGGACTCTGAGATGCAAGCAGGTTGGGTAACCCTGAGAAGAAAGGTTGAGGTGTCACGAAGCTGTCACATCAAAGCTGTGTCTCCTTGCCAGAGTCCAGAGGCCACAATGAAGCAGGGAGGGTCAGCTGTGGCCCCCCACCTCATGTCACCTGCAAACATGCCATAGTGAGTTGACTTTTCAGTTGTGACCCAACCTCTTCCCATGCAGCTGTTGATCAGTTCTCGCTCCCCTTAGTTGGGTGTCCTATTTTTCACTCAGGTCATACCAAACTGGAACGAATTGAGGATATTTCTGGTACTCTGTGGGTACACAGTTAACTATTTTACAAGATGAACCCCTGCCCTGGACTCTTATGGGACAGCATGAACTCAACGAGTTTTCCCCCAGTCCCAACAGTCTGAGGCACTTAAGCCTCTGACTTGAACGTTCATATTACTTCCCTCACTCCTCTTTTAACACTTACAGTAACTTTGCCTATCTCACTAACCACAAAAGTATTGTGATCTGTGTTTTGTCCCCTGCACACTCTTGATGTCAACAGCACGTTGTCACAGTGAGATTCACAAACTAATACTCACATCAAGTCAAAAAGCTTTTCTTGCTCTCCGTTCTGAATTCAGCATTTTTAATTCAATGCCTTTCAGCTGCCATACAGAGAGGATGCGTAGTACTCATCAAAATACTTCTTTGTCCCAAATCTACTTTACACACTTTTATCTGCAGCCCCCTCTAAGCACAGACACTTTTCCAGGCACTTTTAAAGTCTTTATTCATATTATACCTCCTAATACGAACCTCAGGTTATTCTCATCACCTGTCTTTGAACTGGCTCTATTTTCAGTTTCCTGGTTTTAAATGAATATGAGGACATGCCTTTTATAGACTGCACACTCTTGGTATGTGAGCTATCTTAAATTAATAACAGTAACATATACTTATAAAATAAAAATTGTGCTTGTGCTACATTTTAAACAATTGAGGCAGAGTGATGACATAAAAAGGATAAGAATATAGTACCTTAATACGATTTTGAAGGGTTATGTTTCCAAAGAGAAATCTGTGAGTTGTGTGCACAGATACAACCCCACATAAAGAGCATATCTGCTCAGAAATGTGATTGTGTAGGATGAGAGTTTTTACTCAGCAGATCTGCATCTCGCTGCCTGCACTAACATTTGTCTTATCGTAGCTGGGAAGGCAAGCCCCCGAGCTCAATCTGTCTCATGCATTGATCACAGATTTTGAACAAACTCCCACTTGTAAAATCCAGTATGACTCCTAGAGTAGGGGTCAATTTTCAGCCTGACCAATAAACTCCTTTTTGTTCACATTATAAGCACATTTCTTCCAGGAACATCAGCTACACTAAAAAAAAAAGGGGGAGGGGCACGTCCAACGTCTTTAATTCACTCCCTGTTCAGAGGGGGAAATGCCCATTGGGAAAGCAAACACATTATTTTCTCAAGGGGCAGGTGTGTAACAGCAATATGGTATGGTCTGCATTGCCGTACTAAGTTTATTTTCTCCAGCAGATCCAGGCGTGTGCCATTGAAATCAATTAAAAAATACCAGTCATTGGCAGAAAGTGGGCTTGGAATCAGCTCTTTAGTTGAGGAACTAGGCTGTTGTCCAAAAACTGCATGCCAGCTCTATAAATTACTGGCAAAAAAACGCTGTTTCTCTGTTCATTCACTTGATGCTAGGACTATCCAAGAGTCAGAAAAACTATCATGAAGAGGTCTGTTCCTGCTCGAAGGCTTCCTGCTCCATGCATCTTCTTGCTATGGGCATCGTCTCATCATTTGCCTCCAGCTGAAATGCTGCTCTCTGTTCTGCAGCCACTAATTTAGAAGGAGAGTCAGTGAAAAAGAGATGCTTCTTGCTTTTCACCTGTCAGACAAAAAAATCACAGGTTCAATCTAACCACCAGTCTCAGAAACTGCTGCAGACCTGGGTTCTGGCAGCCTTACTCCATGAGAGCACCAGCAGCAGCCTCAAGGCACTGCATGGAAAACGTGCCCTCATCCAGGAAAAGCTTTGGAGAAATCATCATGACTGCCTCTATGTAAGGAAATAAGGGCACAGAACTACGATAAGTGATTGTAGGCATCTGTTTTCAGCAGTGTGATGGCCACTGCATGAGGGATTTCAGGACCCTGGGGAGTTTTAAAGCCACTACCTGAAGACTGTGGATGACAGAATGGGTTTACTCCGGTTCTGAGGAGAAATGGAGATGCTGTCAGAAAGGAAACGGCTGTCCTAGCAACAGTCAGGAGCCAAGCAGAGGGAAGGGGCTCAGCCCTCTAAAAGGGGTGCTTTCTGCCATAGCTGCTGCAGGACTCAATGCAACCCCTTCACTCCTATCCAATGTTTCTGATCAGCTCTACGAGTGTATTCTTCCCAACAGACTATAACTTTTAGGGCACTTGCTGGTGCCCTGAAAGAGAAGCGGGAGGAAGAGTGCAGGGCTTGCACTGGAAAGTTCAAGCAAGGAGAAAATGCTCTACTCATCCTTCAGTCCATAGCCCTCCCTCACTTCCCAATATAACCTACTCTTCAATTAGGATTTCTTGGAGAACCTGCTGGCCCTACCACCTCCTGAGGACTTCCAGGTAGCAAGTCATCTCCATCTCCAGAAAAATTATGGATAAGGGCTACCCACTCCTTCTGCTCGAGTCTTGAGAGGACTGTGGCACTTTCACTCAACTGCCTACCCACGGCCCTGGCAGGAAAAGCAATTACTGCCGCAGGGGACTGTAAATTTATTCCAGCCTCAAAGCACTTACAAAGGACAACGTGGTGCAGCTGCTCCCCTTATCTGCTCCTCGTTCCTTGGGAAACCTGCGCTTTTTATTCGTGGAGAACAGTAGCAAATTTTGGACTGCACAGACTTCCCTCACCTATAAAAAAGATATGCTACAAGCTGATTTCATAACCTAAACTCAATCACAGCAACGTCACTCTGGCAGGTGGGAAATTGCTGAGCTGCCTCTCCCTGAGTGCACAAAGAGTAACTCAACAGTTAGAAATATCTTCCAGCTAAAGCAAGACCTTTCACGTATGCACCAGAGAGAAACTGCTCCTGCTCTGGTACGAACAATTTCTGGTTTCTCAGAGCTGGGCTTAACTGTGCAAACTTCTTAGCACCTCTTCGAGCACCTGCTGTGCCAATCTATGGAAGCAGAGGCCTTACACTTGTGAGCACTGCGTCTCCCACAAGCCCAAGGCTGCCAACAGTCCATGTTGCATCCTGGCACACAATGAAGAACAGAAGCAAGGCAAGAGTCATCCTGGTCCTGCTGGTGACCTCAGCCTGTGGCATCAGGATCAATGAAATCCGCAGGCTCTCTCCACTGAGTAGAGAAGAATTTTGGTTCCTAGCTGGAAGTACAAGCCTGACTTTAAGCCAGAGAGGGTAGGAATCATCTGGCTTCACTACAAACCTCTAAAGTGTCCTTGCAGGCCTGTGAACGAAAGATTCATGGCTCACTGACAAATGTCACCAGCATTAGTCATTATGAGACAATCTAAAGGGAAGGAGGTTCTCAGCCTACGGGATTTGCCCTGTCCTGGAAGAGTAAAGCAGCCCTGCTTGGATGCAACTGCAGCTGATTGATAAGACAAGAAAAGGATGAAAACATCTACATTTTCTGTCTCTGAATCAGCAGAGCAATATGCTAAGAGCAGAAGGCCTTACATAGCAGCAGATTACAGTTCATTCACTAAGGCTAGATTAAGGGCCCAACACACTAGAAGTCACAGATTTTGTGTTTAGGCAAAGAGAATTTTATTATCCTTTTGACTGCAAAACAACGGCAGTAGGAAAACCCTCACTCAGCTGTTTTACTATGCACCATTGGAACATGGACACCAGACCTGCACCAAAGTCATGGCAGTATTAAACAAAACTGACTTTGGAGTAATATGAAGAAGAATAACTCCAGCTGAGAAGCAGGACAGGAACTAAATGACTAGAGAACCACAGCTCTGTAAAAGTAGGTCTGGGACAACAAAGTGGTGTTGTAAACCGTGGAACTTATTCTTACTTCAACAGATATTCAGCTGTTGAGCACGTGCAAATCCAATACAAGAAGGAATAAGACATCCAGGGCATGTCTCCTTCTGGTTTGTCCCCATCTGGGAATCACAGTTCCCATCTTCAACCTGTGGCCTTTAGACACTACCACAATATAAACTAGTCACAGCCAGGCGCCCACGTGCTGTCAAGACAAAGAGATTAATCCGTTTCAAAGAGTAGAAAAAGTCAATCAGTAAGTTCAAGTCTGTCTCTCAAGGACTGTCTGCAATTAATTTTGTGGCGTTTGTTGTGTAAATCCCCTACAATTGTCCACAGTTTTGTATTGACTATTAAAGGATAAACTGAAGTTCCTGAGATCAAATAATTTCCCTATGAGTAAGTGCCATATCTAGAAAGTAAATCTGGAAAGCAAACCTGGGACCTGTGTCTCCAAAGACACTTCTCTGATGATGAGTCAATGTTCCTCACAAGGAACTTTAGAAGATAAACTGTATGTAACATACTAGTTTTGCTATAGCAGATTTTGGTCGTGTCCAAGCTCTTCACCTGCCAAACTATGACCATGGGATTCGGTTGTTCTGGTGACATCACAGGTGCTTCAGAATTACAGACCATTCTGCAAAGTCCCCTATCTGCACTCAGGAATCCCCAATTTTTTCATAATACTTGAATTTCTTATTTACATTCTACAAACTCAATTACGACTGAATGCTGACCTGCTAAAGAAACAGTATGCCAACTGTAAGGGTGATTTTAAATTTCAGTTAAAATCCCTCTTTGGGGAGATAACCAGCCTGAGATCCACAGTGACACTGTAGCAGGAAATCATAAAGTGTTTTATGCATCAGTTCTTGATAATAAATATAGAAAAAGAAATTCTTCAAAGATAAATTTGTGGCATGTAGCTGAAGCTCCCTGTTTCATAGATAGCTGGGCTGTAACTGCTAGCTTTTCACCAGCCTTCAGCTCAGTTTTCAAAGGTATCTGCCAAAACATCATGGAGAGTTGACAGACTCTCTATGAAAGGGCATCTGATAACAGGCAGGTCTCTTTTCTTCTCCTCTCAGCTATTGTAATTTATTTTGATATACTGTTAACACACAGCAGAAAGAAGGGAGATTCATTCTAGAGTACTAGATGATTGAAAACCATCCATGGGAACTCAGCAGAGTGCTGGATGCAATGGAATTTGTAGGACAAGGAAGTGGGCAGCGAAATAATTCACTGACCACAGGTGGAGAACAAGGCGAGTGATAACTTCTGTGATTTTTATTGACATGGAAACATAAGGTCCTCAACGATGGCAGTGGTGAAGGCTAGTCCCACTAGCCTGGGTCTGTAAAGGGGACCACATGCTGAAGTTAAAAACCAGAGATGGCCCATGACCTTTTGCAAAGTGGCAGGTGCAAGTTTAGCTCCAGTATTGCATGTTTCAGTACTAGTTGCCAAAACACGTTGCTAATCCCACCCTGAATCTGCACACACAGAAAGGCCCAGGGTGATCTTTACCTGGCTCAGATATAAGATTTTGGGTTTAATTGTCCCTCAGTGAGAAAGAAGAGGCAACACAACCTTGCTGGCATCCTCTCTTCCTACCTCAGTCCTGTCTGTGTCCTCCAGGAAACATGTTTGATCTGCTGAAGTAAAAAATGCCATCGATGGGCTGAGGTGATGAACAATATGATCTCCAACTGACAACAAGTGTCTCTTCACAAGCACCAGTGAGGCTACCTGCAGGGTAGCAGTCGCCATTTAATAGCTGGCTATGCAGCAGTTGTGGGCTTCTTGCCACAGGAAGCTGAATCTCCTGGCTTAGCAGTGATATATGTGCTCCATGCCCTGCTTGAGGTCATTTTTCTGCTGTTTCCTTAATAAGCTTGAGGAAGGTTCTCAGATTTGCTGCCAATCCTTCTTCTGCTCATTGCTCACAGCATAGGACTCACCAGCTCGGAAAGCCACGTTCCAAAACAGTCTCTCCAGGCTGTGCTTTAAGCCAGGTTTGTGGCCAGTTTGTCTGAAGACAGAAGGGCATGAACCCATCACCTTAGTTATTTCAACGTACTTTGCAGAAGGTGACCCCAGAGACTGACGCGGTTTTCCTCATGTTCACCCCCTTCCTTGCCTGCAGCAGCAACATGCTGCACAACCGCTCCAGGCATCGGTACGGTTTCCATGACCTCCCACTCTCCTCACACCCAGCTATTCAGAGGGCTATAAAAAAAAAAAGAGCTGTCCAGACTCTGCTGAGAAATGGACGTTCACGTCTGAAGTCGATTAAATAATTCAGAGCGGATTGAAATGCCCTATTGCATAATGGAATCTTTCTGCAAAGCCGTGAAGCAGTTTCCACATCCCAATGATCCTATTTTCAAGTCAATACAATTAAGTGTCAGAATATGCAATAGTTGAAATTAATCTGGAATCAGAATGCAAGTGATCTTTAGCACACACACTGCAAGACACCATCAAAATCATTAGATATTATCCAGGATGAACATAAAATGATTCATTGGGATGCAGCGGGCTCTGGCTTGACATCTCTCCATTGATACGAAATGTCTAACAAGTGTTTAATGAGAAAAAGGACGCAACATACCTAACCCTCAATTTTTGCATAATCTATTCATGGAGTGTTACAGATGCAGGTATAAAAAAAAAAGACCTTTAAACTCCTCTCTTTCCCTGTATTAATGAGTCTACTGGAAGTGCAGATTACTAATGGTGAGGGGAGGCAGGTAAATTCCATCTTGGAGCTGGTTCAAGTGCATGTTTTGTAGCTGCGGTTGGGCCTATGCTGGTTGCAACAGATGTAATCTGAGACCTCAAAATAACAAATTAAGGGTATGAACCAGCACTTTGGGAAAGAAACTGGAACACAAGGCTGCCAGCCAAGCAACAGCGAGCCAGCCACGACAGCGGGGAACCGGGGCCATGTTGGAGAGAGGAATCAGAATCCTCAAACTGCTAATGATGATTAAATGAATAAATCTCTTTCTTCTCATTCATCTTTGAATCATATTTACATGCCAACAGACCAGTAAAACTGCTGGTTCTTGAGTGGATGCTTGTAAAAGGGGCTCAGTTCGGGGCCTCCAAAAGGAGCAGCGGTGTGTATAAAAGGGGAACGCAATACAACGCGTGCACAAGAGGGGGAAGTGGTGTCAGCCAGCATGAATACCCGATCCCGTTTTACCGCAAGTCGTATCACACTTAGTCTGTATGCAAAGCTTGCAGCATGCTGAATATTATAAATCCACTGAGGTCTCTGCATAAAGATTAGTTTGCATACAGATATGTCATTTATAAAATACAGAGCCTGTCACAGATATTCTTCAGCTTGCACAAAAAACACTGAAGGTGGGAAGAATGTGCAAATGAGGAAACACAATGGCTGGGTAGATCAAGACATTTCAGGAAGGAAATTACCTGATCCTCATATTGACACAGGATGTCCCACATCCCTCTCATCATCGACAAGCTTTTCTAAGAGTCACACAAGTATGAATTTGGCAATGCTACCTTGGGCAAACATAGACTTAGTCATGAGTCATTTACTCTGTGCTTCCTCTCTCCATACAGAGGGATGGAGAGCAGCAGTGGGAGACCTTCCCGTGGGAGCAGCAGAGACATGGTGCTGGGAAAGCTCTGGAGCTCCCAGGGGAGAAAAAGATGAGAAAGTGGAGCTGCCGCCCACCTCAGCTGGCACTGAAGCAGCTCAGGAAGATCTTGGTTGCTAAGTATGATCTAGATCTGCATTTGTGTGCTTTCATGTTTGTCTTTGTAGGAGGTTCTCTTATAAGCAAATACAAATGTTAAACTGTCAGATAAAGCAAGCTGTTGCTTTACTCTTGAAACTGGTCTTGCAACAAGCCTAAGTGACTCTGTTGGCATCCGGCCCTCCATCTGCTGGTACTGGCCCATGGGGTAACTGTGGGAGCAGAGTGCACTCCTCAGAGTGGTCTGAGTCTCCAGGAGGCTGCAGGGCACTATCCAACAAGGTGACGGTCTGGCCACGGACTGGCCGCACAAGGTGCCGGGCCAGTGATGGGGTAGCTCCCTCAGCTTGTCAGAGCCCACTGACAAGCAAGCAAGTGGGGAGAGGCCATGAGTCTCAGCTGCTACCTCAAGCCTGTCAGCTCTCCCTCCCATCCTGACATTACCTTTGTCTCCTCTTGCTCTCACAAACTCCTGTAGCTTCCAAACCTCGGACACATGTGGTAACCATCTTCCATTGCTCTGGCACCACGGGATATACGGTCTGTCTGTCCTCAGAACAACTCATGCCCATGCACATGGCCCGGGAGAGAAAGATGAACATTTTCTAAGGGCAAGAAAATCAAGAAAAATTTGCTCCTTTTGAGTATGCAGATAAAAATCTGATTTGAGCGAGCTATTGTCAACTGTGAAAAAGCAAGGTGTTCAGTCACAGCTGACCTCTCACTTTCCCCTCTGCCTGTATGTGGATGCTGTGCATCGTTTCAGGTAACGGGGAGTGCGATATTTATCAGCAAAGGGCAAAGGGTGAGGCTGTATCTGGGGGACTATGATGTCTAGTTGGGTGTAAGGTTCATATACCATGTTCCCACGTACCAGACATATGTGCTCAATCAAAACCAGCTCAGGCTGGACAGCTGTACCTCACATGAAGGGCGGAACTATCGAAGGAGTGCCCTGAGCCACTTTGCGGATGCGCGAGGTACAGCCATGCTGCAGGACGGCGAGAAGAGAGGCCCAGGCAAGCAAGTGCCACCTTCCCGCTGTAGATCTTGCCATATCTGCACCAAATATCACAAGGTAAAATGTGACTGTGGGTAGCTTTTATTGCTCAGTCACCAGGCTGGCTTCTCTGCACCAGCACCATTTTCACGTTGCCCACACTGCAGGACGCTTGCGCAGCACCACAGCGGTGCCAGCGGTGATGTAGTCAGGCTTTAACAGCCACATCACACCGACTTGGATACATGGCTCATTTTTTCTTCCTGCCTATTGGCACTGCTGGAGAACATCCTAGGTGCAATTTTTAGTGGCATACTTGAAGAAAAGAGACTCCTGCAGATGCTCTAACTCAGAGCACGTCTCCCGGCAAATCCAGGAACAGTAAAGTTCTGCAGTCTTGAACCAGAAGTGATAGGTTCCATTTCTGAAAGTGTTACAGGTCAGGCTGTGAGGACACTTGGCTCTTCCTGAGTTTTCCGTACACGCTTTTCAAGTTGCAGCCCTACCTCTGCACCCCCTCGAGGACCTGGCATACACTTACAAGAAACTAGCAGACTGTAGGAAAAATCCTGGTTTTCCCTACAAAATGACACTGCAGTAGAAGAGTCTAAAATCCCATATTCCTCCTTCCTCACAGTTCCCTGACCCCTAGCACTCAGTTCAACTGGGAAATTATACTTTTCCAGCAAAAAACTCACTATTTTTAATACTGTTGCAGAGTTACTGGGAAAAGAAAGGAACTGTTTAGTGACAAAGTGAGTTTATAACCTGTCCTACAGAATTTCTATTGCTGTCACAGATTGGTGAAATACAAGCAACCCAATTCAGTTGGGAAACTATTTTCAAGGCCTGAGGTTGGTAGTAAAAAAAAAAACAAAACCAAAATAAAAATCACATTTTTACCTGAAAACTCAACAATCATGATCTGGAGTAGTTAATCTGGAGTGAATTTACTGCTCTTCAAGACTTATTCACTCACTGTGGTTGAATATCCATGTGGGTGCTTGCTCCATGTTGTGTCGCAGCTGTGTAAGTTCCTACATCTGCCTGTGGGACTGAGTCGAGTTCTGCCAGAGCCCTGGCAGGACAGTGAGCACGGTCCGCGTTTGGGTAGTCTCAGCCTGGGACATCCGAGAGTAGCAAGACGTTCAGGGAGAGAATAGGTTGAAGAAGCTGTTTTTTAAATTAGGTTAGCGCACAGAAGGATGTGACAGCTCCTGTTTTCAGTGCTCTTACTCGTTTCACTGGAGCACTGAACTCTCATAGCAACTACCACAGCAACTGCAGCACGAGTAGCTACTCCTATACAAGCAAGTGCAGGCGGAATTCATCTGCCATCTTCTCTAATGGCTAAAAGTCCTAGACCCCCATGGCTCCCCTCTTGAAGAGGCAGGGAAGAGATGCCTAGTGCCCGTCCAGCGAGCACTAGTTTAGCGGTGCTGGTGTCTCCCCGGTGTCTCTACATGGAATCGAAGGCTACTACCTCAGAATAAAACGTCTGACTTCTAGTTATCTAATGTTAGATGAGATTAGCCCTGCCATGCGTCTCACCATGGAGACTTTCTATGGCCTAAAGACTTTGGATTCATTCCTAGATCATCATGACAGACTGACAGTGAAGTCTTTTACCGTGGTTTGAAGAACACACTATGTAGTGATTCTATAGACTTAAATGCCAGGCAGTGATGCATTGTCCTATGGAGTGTCATATAAGAATCATAAATCACAATCTTGCAGGAGCCTGTGGTTGTCAGACATGTGAATATGCTGATTTGGTATCCATGGTAGTTTGGCAAGTCTCACATCTTTGTCTTCTGCCCAAAATAGATTAGCTTTTAAATATTACTCAGCACTTGGAGTTCTGTCACAGCACAGAAGACAGTTGAGAAAACACCAAAAATGTGTCTCCCAGTGCAAAGAAATATTGAGATAAACTTCATTGGCTTAGTTCAGTCTAAAAGCAGAGCCTTCTTCCATGGTGGTGTAATAACAAGGCAGGGCAAGGTTATTTGGCTAAGGGTAGTTGAGGTGGAGATTTTAACACATGCACTGGAACTGAAATAGGACAAAATCTGAGTATGAAGCTGCTCAGCTAAAGCTCAGGACTGTAACCCTTGCTGGAGCACTCATCTCTCCTGTCTACATGTACAACTGGGTTGTCAGTTCAAACCGAACACAGGAAATCCATCGTGTAGTATTTCCAGAAAAAATCACATTATATAGGGCACAATCCTAGTGATAGAGCCCCCAAGTCATTTGTTACATCCAAAGTCCCCGCTTTCACAGCACAGATAGGTGATCAAATCATATCACAGACAAAGACAAATCTACACATTTGCACAAGCAAACAAGGCAGTTTGCCTGCAGAATGTGTGGAGATGTTAACCACTTGCACCAGCCATGAGTGGGCGCATGAATTTACCATTAAGAAGTTAGAAGTTAACATTATGGTACTCTTCAAATAAAATGTGAATTTACAGGTAGCTGAAAAGTAAATTAAAAGGTCAAGCCGTTCTTTTATGTCCGTAAACAGTCAAGGTATAGTTTAATTTCTTCAGATAGTAAAAGCCTTTTATTCACTTTGGAAAGCACCATCGTATTGGATGGCTGTTGCAAGAGGTGGTGTATAAACAGTCTGGACTCCCATTGCCCATTCTCCCACCTTCCCAGGGATAGGAAATATGCTCTATGGGCTTCCAGCAAAGCCAGTGGAAAAGGTGTGAAAACCACTGGCTCATCTACAGAAGAACAGAGCGCCCAAGACTTTTCAGTTTAAGAAGGAAAGCAGGTTTTATTCTCATCTGGGAAGGAACTGGGCAAATTATATTGTACAGAAAGCTGCTTGAAGATAATTCAAATGTCTGAGACAAAGAGGCAGGTTTTACAGCCCTGCCTGGGGTTATTCGTGTGTTTGATGAAGGCTATCAGGACACACCACGCTGTAGACCATGCCTCCCCTGGGGTGGTACACGTGCTATCTCACCCTAAATATACTGTCAGGCCTGATGTGATATGACACGGCTGTAAAACTCCTTTTGGATGGGGAGGAGAAAGGGAGACCTTGTGTGAAATGCCATCCATGAGTCCTTCCTTGAACCATTTCTGCTCCCGGCCCACCTGAAGGTTCATGGTGGTTTTCTCTGCTTTCCTTCCACCAGTGCAGAGCCAGGCTGGAATTGCAGGGTATTGCATTACAAGTCCCACGGGCGCTGCCTCAGCCTCAGTAAACTTTATTTAAGCACACACAGACATACACAGACAGTATACATATATTTGTTTCTTCTCTGACAGTTCTACAGGACCAACACTGCTTTGGATGACACTCGTGGAGAATTTGAAAAAGTGCAGGAAATGTACGAAAAAATAAAGGTCTTTTAATAATTTGTGAGTCGTGGTCATCCACAGAAACAACACAGGTGCATTCAACCAGGCGAGCACATGGACACATCTCCACATACAGTACATTGTGTCTATATTGGTATCTCCACATACATCATGTCTATATAAATGTACAACAGTCTCAGAAGTCAGCAGGACACAAAACCAGACGAGTACTGGCACGGCACATGCTTGCACTCCCAGTGTCACAACCCACTGCCAGTGCACCAGTGTGACTCAGTCAGGGTGTGGGTGTGAACAGAAAGATGCTCCGAACACAGTCTCACTGTACACTATAAAAACTCACCGAATATGCAACAACGTCAAAAAACGAACATTCACTTGGGGTTCTGGTGACCAGCTACTTTGAGTCAGATCTCACAGCTTTTGTGTCACCACAACTCCTGGGATAGATGGTTACTTATCTAATATAGCTACAACTGTCTCTCAACTTATATTTTATATACAGTACATATACACAGAACATACACAGAGCAGTATATGTATATTTTTGTGTTTTCATGTTTGTACATTATATCACAGATTATATGAACACATAAAATATATGTTTTAGGACCTAAAAAGAAATAATTTTATAAAATAGTCATAATACCCCCCCCCCCCCAAAAAAAAGCCCAGCAGAAGTCAAACAAAAGAAATCCAGAAACACGCTCTTGAAGTGTAAACTGCCTGCCCTTGGACAGCATTACACTCCGTCCCCTTCCCTTTGTAAGTACAGCAGCACAACGTTGGTTTGCAACCATGCACCCAGGAAAACACAAAGCAGTATAAATTGTTGAACTGCAAAGTTAGAGCGGAGTCTGGAGTCTGGCTGTCCGACTCTACTCTCTCCCACCGTCTCCCTCGCTAGGATTTAAAAGGTTCTGCCAGGAGCACAGTATTTTACCTGCAGCGATACTTGCTAAACTAAATCTGACTGCAGTCCAATACTGTTATCTCACAGCACTTAGAACCCAGATTCTGAGTTATAGCTTTTTTATTTAAAACAATCTTTTTATTTAGCAAAAAATTGTTTCCACTGTACCCTTCGTGTGTCCTCTTCCTAATGTGACAAACCCAGAGGAGATGAAATTATGGATATCTGGCCCGCCACTTCGATAAATATCCTTTCCATAGTGACCTGCCAAGGAAAAGAAAACAAAGAAAACTTAATTCAGTGTATGTGTGTATACATACATATACATGCACACACATATACGCTATACAGCCCCGCTGTCACACTCACATATGAGTACCAAGGCCCCACCACACGGTTACATTATTAATGGCAAGCAGAGGGTATAACAGAACATAACAGCTATAGCAGCATCAAAGTCTTATTGCTTTATTGGCAGAGATTGACGCAGGAGAGCAATTGCGTATTTTGATAACTGCCAGGGAGTGATCAGATTCGGACAGGGCAACCACTAACGTGCCAAACCAAACACCCCAGCCTCTGGGAAATGTGATCATCGCTGGCTCAGGTTCAGGTTTGCCAGGAGCGGCACCCCCGAGGAACTGGTCTCACTCAAACCTTCAAGACTAAGGAGAGAAAGGACATCAGAAGAGATGTGGCTTTGATTCTTCCTGATTCCAGGCAGACCCCTGACAGCATTCATGTCCCGTTGGCAGTGATTTCGTCTCAGCACAAAAGCAAAGGTGCAAATACCAGCCTTGTCCAGGCTGGACCCAAGTCCCCTTTAACAGTATGATGCCAAACTTGGTCTTTTAGCTTTGTTTTGCTCTGGTCCTCGAATGGCACCCTTGGATAGTTTCTTAAGTGCAATAGTCTTCTGCAGAACACATCCTAGGAGCTTTCTCAGTCCATGACAACAGAGTGGGTTCAGCTTTTTAACATTTTAATGTATTAATAAAGAAAAAAGCCTTCTGCCTCTCTATTACCATGCAAAGCTCTGAAATGAGGACACAGATAATTTTTCAGATAACCTTTATCATCTCCTCCCTTTTTCATGTTGTTAATTTTTCTATTCCTTTTATTTTAGAAAGAGGCAAAGATAAGATAGGTGGGGGGGAGGGAAGGAAGGCAGCCTCGGGGGTCGGGACTGCAGCTCCCTTCCTGCTAAGTCTCCATCTCCTCCGTGCCTTCCTGCACGAGCCCGCGACGCATCGCTCTTCTTCTGAGCCGTGGTGGCTGGAAGTCCAGCGCGGCAGATGGTCCAGCGCACGGCGCTCGAGCAGGAGAGCTGAGTCAGGAAGCTACGGGGAGAGCCAAAGGGGCGTCGGGATTGAGGTGGAAATGCAGCCTGGGGCCGTGTTCTCGCTGGCACACGTTGCCGCTGACAGATGCTACAGCCCTTTACTACTTCTCAAACACTGAGAGCAAATGTTGTTTGTTCTCACGTACTTTCAGGCTCTCTGGCAACACTGTGGAAACTAATAGGAGCAGAGACTTTGGAATCTCATCGGTCTGTGAAGTTTTCCTCTTTCCTTTTCAGCCAGTCATTGCCACCCCAGCATCCCGGCAGCTGATTTTGCAGGCCGTCACTCCTGTCACCAGAGTCCCCCTTGCACATGGGTGGGCTGAGGGTAAGCACCCCTGCCAAGGTCTAAACAGTTCCCAAACGTCCCACTGTTTTGCCCTGGATTGGGTCTGAGCAGGCTCCAAATCCCACTCCCCATTCAGGGAGGGCACCAGCAACTCTCTGGCCAGGAGAGCCTAGCACAGACTTTGCCATTGCATGAGCATGTTGAAGATCCTCAGAGGAGGCCCACATACGGCAGGCAGAAGGTGCTGAGACTTCTGACAAATGTTTATTCCTATCTAATAGAAAAAGCATCCCACTCCCTTCCCTCACATGTTTTTTCTGGTCAAGGTCAGTCAAGTGCTCCCTGTAAACTTCTCAAAACATATATAAAGTGTTTCTACAGGTTTGGGAGTGTTAGCAACAAGACAGTTTTCTTCTTACAGTTATAGTAATGCAAGGAGGCAGCAAAAACCTTCAGATGTGGAGGCATCCACCCATAAATTGTCTGAGAAGAGAGTTTCCAGAAGAAAGAAAGAAGGATTTTCTGTTTCTGCAGGAAAGATCATGGGCTCTTGCTCTCTTCTTCCTACCTAGCTCTTGCAAGCTCTGTCTGCTGTGCTCCTGGAAACGGGTGGCAGACCTTTGCCTCAGAGTCCCTGGAAGCTATTCATGAGATATTTGTTCTTGTCCTGAGGAGCCTGCGGAGATGGTTTGTGGCTGCAATGCCCAATTCGCTTTCTTTTTCTCTATCACTTTTCTAAAATGTGCTGCGTTTTTTCTTTCCAGTAAGCCAATTTTTGCTCAAATACTATCAATTTCTGTGCTCTCAGGGCCAGCTACTCTGGTGACTGACATTCTATCAGTGGCCTAAATTTGTCGTTTTAAACAAGGGTAAAAGAAACACACAAATATGTGCTATTACCTCTAGCTGAAATAATCTGTCTTTTATATGTCCCTTTGGAGAATCTGTTTAAGACACAGATCAAGAAGGGGAAGTATATAAAAAAAAAGCAAACAGTTACTGGCAGATTGAAGATCGTTCATCGGCCATTTGCTCTCTGAACCTTGCTCTGCCCCTTCTTATAGTACATAGTAGTTAAATTAAAACATTCCTGTGATAACAACCCATTAGCATTTGAACAGGAGTTACGTTTTCCTGTGAGAAACTTGAATTTGTAAACTTAAGTAGCATGAGTTTTCCCTTTTTACGGGTACGATATAGGATTCTATGTCTGTTTTATGTGGTTTTTTATTCCTGCTCACTTGTGATTATATCTCTTGCCTTCGCAGTGTAAGCTGGTACACGGCTTTTACTTTTAGAAGCATCTTGGGCGCTGCTGGTGGGCCAAGCTCAGGTGCTGTTATTCAAACAGACTTTTTCATAATCTCTTCTTGACTGAGATGCTTCACGCTGGAATTGAATGCTCCCTTGTAGCTTACAAAAATGCATGTGCCCAGTAGCTGCAGCAGAGATAAAGAAACCCAAGCACAAGCAGACAAGGCTGCAGAGCAGTGGAAGCACAGACAGGGCTATGCCAGACCAGAAAACATCCCTGTTTCATTCTCCATTGGGGCTGTTTTCCTCCTTCCTACCTTCAGCTGTCTGTGCTTTCATTTAGCTGTTGGTGGAGCGGCGTTGACCCTGCCGAGAAGGGGTTCAGCCATGAGCTGAACATCATGGAGATGCTTGTCCCATGGGCTAAGAAGGAGCCCCTGGAACTTACCCAACTTCAGTAAGCTGAAGCTGGGTGTTTCCCTCTGCCCTATGGTAAGAGAGCTAAAACTGGCTTAATTCCTTGAGAAACAAGTGTTACTGGGAGTTTTATTGCCAATCAACACCCAATCAAAGAAACCCTGCCATTCCAGATGGAAAGGACCTCTCGTTGAAACCAAGCAAGGTTCCCCTGAGCCCCTCCTGGCGCGGGAGGCTGCCCCAGCCCCAGCCTGGTGGGTAACCCCTTGCAGGGCTGCCCCGTGGGGCCAGGGGGGAGGCACGGAGCTGTTGCAGAACCCCACGCACACAATAAAATGGAGAACTGGGAACTCCATCTGCTGTGTAAATGAGGTGGGGACAGTTTGATGGCTACCTTGTACCTGCTGTCTACTGGCGTTACTCACATAGCTCTCCCTCCTCCCCCATGTGAGACCACATCAGAGCAAAGCTGCCTTCAGATGTTGTATTTCCCTGGGAGAACACAAGACCCTTCATGGTCTGCAGCCTTCAGGGAGCGGAAACCCAGGACCCAGAGGCAGCACCCAAGACCTAAAAGAAGTCAGACAGAGCAAGAGCAGCAGATCAATGTCGCAAGCACGGCCAGGCAGCACAGCCCAGTGTACTCATGTCCTCGGGCTCCCAGCACGCACTTTCCTTCTTTCCCAGCTCCCGCTTTGGATGAAATTAGCTGCCGTCTGCCAGTTTTCCATATCCAGGTGTCCTACCCAGCATTAACTCTCTCTGGGTCTTGCTGGTAGCTGTGTAAGACCACAACCGGTGCCACCATTTGACCAGCCACCAAGGAGCCCACAGAGCGGCTGTGTCCCCTCCACGTGCCTCTGCGTCCCTGTTTGTGAAGGGATTTACTCTGCTGCAAAGCCCGGGGTGGTCTGTGAATGAAAAGTGCTGCACAGGAGCCAGATTTGATTACGATGGGGTCTCACAGCACGCACTACTTCCAAAGCGAAGCAACCACCCACCTACCTGATCCCACAGCATGGAACATGCTATCTTTTAATACAGTATTTCCCTAGAGATTTTGCATCTCTAAGGCCTATTTCTCATGGTTAGGATAAAATTTAAAACGCTGCTTCAGAGCACCGTGTCTGACTCCCTGGAAGAGGCTTTTCTTGTTCTCAATCTCTCTGTTCTCGCTTACAACTCATAACCGCGTGCTCTAATGCATGTAAACCCTCAAAAGCACACAAGCTTTCAGGCTTTTTCCTTAAAAAAAAAGGAACAGGACTCCGGCAAGGCTGTGTGTTACTAAAGCAAATGAAGACTAACATTTACACAACTTAAAATTTCCAGAAGAAACCGAAACAAGGCGAAACATGAGGTTTTTTTCCTCTCCTTTGGTTATAAAGCACAGCAAAGGCAGGGAGCAGATGACTGTTTTGCCTGCCACACAATAAAGGCATATTCTTTAGGGCATACAGCTCAAAGAGGGAACATTTCATTACAATGGCATCCTGCACAACACACATATGGAACAAACTCAGTCACAAACAGCAATTACATCCCCAGCTCTGATTTAACAGAATTATTAGAGCTGAACTAAAATGCTGTTATCCACCTCTCGGAAACGTTATTACTGAGTACGGATTACATCACCCTGAGAAGGGCAGACAGGGACTGTTGTGGACAGCATTTTGTGTGATACACTCTGGGATTCTGACCTCATCCTTGCTACAGATTTTCTTGGGAAAAAACCTACACCCAGAGAAGTGTCCCCACATCCAAACTCGTCAGCACAAACATTATTCTCAGGCAGACCTCTCCTCTGTGGAAAGAAAAAAAACTTTTTTGGGGGGAGGGAGCCCCACAGCCTCCCTGCCTCTGATGCTGCTCATTTCTGCTGGAGTGATTCTTTCAGAGCTGTTTTACACATATCAGCGGACCGAGGCAAAGGGCATGAGCTGCCAAAACGACCGCGAGGTGTTTGCTGAGCACACGGCAGACTGCTGGGCTATCCTGTGCTGCCCTGCCAGTCGAGCGCAATCACCTCCCAGTGCAAGGGGAGGCACCGCTCCGCACTCAAAACGAGGGATTCTCGGGGCCAGAGCTGCACAGGGCAGCCAGCAGGCACACAAACCATTTCCATTTGAGGAAAGTCTAATTGCAGGAGTTGGTGGTTATTAGACATGGCTGGGGGCTACGCCACTGCAGGAAGCGTTTGCAGGCTGGTATCTTACCACTTGGCATCTTACCACAGCATGGGGCGCGGATTAACAGAGATTACAACGATAAGAAGGGGCACCCAAGGGATGTTACTGAAATAGTACCATTTTCTTTCTTAAAAAGAACCCAGACAAACAGAAGCCAGCTGGCATCCCTTACACTTGTCAGAATAAAGGCACAGTAAGGGCCACCACGGTGTATTTTTTCTGGTTTAATACCATAGTTCTGGGATCACTGTCTATCCTGAACCTGCAAATGTACCAAAAAAAAAAAAAAAAAAAAGCAACTGGAAAGAGTTCAGTGGTACTTAGGGTGAACTGTCAGCATTGTGCAGGCAGACACGGACAAGATGTAGTCCAAATCAGTGCAGGGAATAACAGAGTTTTCTATGTCCTACAGATATTCCTTAATTTAAATCACTCTGGTGGGCTAAGGAGAGCCGAGTTCCACTCGTCCTAATAATGTGACAACCTACCCATAATTTCACCTTCTGTCAAAATAACCGCGTCTTCTTTCTTTATCTCCCTTGTCCTCACGCTAAGCCTTTGTCACATCCTCCCCTGCTTCATCCCTCATCATGTTCTCCACCACACGTGACTGCTAACCACAGAGACCCTGCCGAAATCAGCCCCCATGGGGCCATCTGGCCACCGTCTGTGCTAAACAGATCACCGGGAACGGCCTCGTCCAGCTCCTCGCCCGGCGCTCTGCCCACGGCACAGGAGGAACGGTCTTCTAGGTCAGGGTCTCTGTGATCCCTACAGGTCCCCAAGGCTTTTGCGATGTTTCTAAAAGAGAACGGGTGCCTTACCTGGGCAGGCAGAGCCCAGTCTTGCCCACCATGAACCAGGCAGTCCTCTGTCACCAGGGCTGCCTTGACCAGCTGGCGTGGGCTCCAGCGAGCGCATAACTTGCATAACTGTCTGCCCATCAGAAAATGTGGTAGAAACTCACGCCGGGGTTACTCCCAAGCCGAGGGGAACTTTGGGTTCAAAACAGAACAAGAAGATCATTCCAACCTGAAAACTGGGAGCTCCTTATTTTTTCCTTTGATTTATTTCAGTGTGATTTCTGCATTATCAGCTTTCAGAGTGCATTTGCATCACATCTTCCAGCCTTCTTTACAACCAGGACGGGAAAAACTTTCTATTCACGACTGAATACTGGAGCTCTCAAGTAAAATTATTGGCCAGGAACTGGACTTTATGGAAAATGACGCATACTGGAAGACTTCCCACAACATCAGAAGAATGGGGAACAGTTCCCTGGCATGGCGTTTATGTCAGTCCAAACTAGCAACCCTGCCAAAAATATGCCCACTTACTGCAGACCAAGCCAAATCCAGTGTAGTGAGCTGCATGAGTCCAGGTCATACTCATGTATCTTTCTGGCATCAGAAAAGATATAGAAAGTGAAGCTAAAAGCTGTGCTTTCCTCATAAGCGATGGAGGGGACATCTCCTTTCGTTAATTGTTTACTCCGTTAACTACAGCAGTTGTCCTTAATTTTGCAACCCCCCTGCAAGCTGTAACAACCCTGTAAGAGGCTTCAGGAAACATCATTTTTAGGTTCTGTTAACTTAAAAAAATGACTGTGTGAAAGTAAAGTAGAGGATTGCAGTGCCAGAGGATCTCGCCGGCAACATGCATCGGGGATGACAGAAATACGGCGATGAGTTCATATTCTGCTGAGATGTCTCAATAAAAACACTTTCAAAGAGAGAGAAACAAATTGAGAGGAAAATAAAATACAGCACCTCTCCAAGGCTCCAAATGCGCGTGCTGGCTAGCAGAAAAACCTACTGAAGTACTTGGTTTGTGCACAAAACAGGTCTGCTCCCATGGTCTGCTTCTCACCAACATACAGCTCTACTGAGTTACACACACGTGTCTTGAAGCATGCTCTGAAGCTCCACAAAAAACAAAGAATTAAGCCCCCCAAAGCCGAGGAAGGACACTCCTTTCCTCTGCAGTACAGCAGAGGGAAGAGACCCCACAGGTGCTCCCCTTTATGCAGTCAGGAACGAGGGGCTCACACGAGCAACAGGCTGCCTGGATTACTGTGCCCCCCATTCCCTGCACTGAAGCTGTTCCCCTTTGCATGGATGGAAAGAGGGAAGGAAAAGGGACTCTGATTCTTCTCCCTTGAGGAATAAGGACCCCTTTTCATCATGTGTGCAATTTACAGCAATGCCATCACGTAAAACACAGTGAACGCACGTGCAAATCAAGACTGGCTAGTATCTCTCTAGAAAACTCACCCAGTTGCAGTCCTTGCCCAGTGAGCACAAGAAAGCCACTACCAAACCTGGAAGAAACCAAACAGGCTTGGGGCTCCCGTTCAGAGGAGTCCCAGGTATTTAAAAGCCCAGTGTGACTGAAAATCAGTTGTTCCCGTCAGTATTAGGGAGATCTGTGCTCTTGCACCTCTGCACTTGTAGCAGGGATGTGACAGCCCTGACACCACACAGGGCAACATTAGATCAGACCTGAGCAGAGCAGGAGGCAGGACTGGCTTCCAAAGAGGTGCTCTAGGGCAGCCATGTATCAAGGGGATCCTTACAGCTCAGCTGTCAAAAATTAATGACAAATCAACCCTTAATCTTTCTTCTGCATCCTTAAGCACACCTTATAATTGTACAACTAGTGATACAGAAGGAGCTCAAGTTTTTGCATGACTCAGGAGAAGGAGAAAAAGTTTCCTTCTGTTTCTTTTACCAGGCCATGAATCAGTTCACTTATCCCTAGTTCCCGCACGTTCATGCTTACCACATAACACACGCTCAGGGAAACACAATAGAGACTGAGGACAGTTTTATCATCCTGCTGGATTCTGTAGCAAGGAAACAATTACTGCGGGCTGATTTAAACTGTTCTATACAGAGAATATCAGTCATGATTAAACACTGCAGGTTTTCACAGTAGTGTGTATACAGCTTTATCCAGTTTAGTGGTTAGCCTGCTCACCCAGCTCTCAGAAGAAGCAGCTTTAATTTCTCACTGCCAACAAGCACTCAAGGCTGTGCCTCTTCCTTCCTGGCAAGCACCTGAACACCAGGCTATGACTTTTCTGATCCCTGCCAGGTGGGACTTACTTACAGTCCGTCCTTTATCCACATTGCACCTAAAAGTGAGTGCTCACATTACACATTGAGTGTACTTGTCCCCAGACCCCTTCATGCTGGTGGGTCTGTGAACCACGGGAATTTGGTGATACCCAGATGTATTCATTTGTACTTAAACCCAGGCCCGCCTGAGGAAGGACTGCATATCTCTCAGGCTTCAGTGCATGAATCTCTGCTGGTCTGTTGGGACATGGCTAGTCTGGAAATCCTCCCTGTTTCCACCTACTTAACAGCAGTAAAAAAGGAAAAAGAAAAAAGAAAAAAGAAAAAAGAAAAAAAAAAGAAAAAAAAAAAAAGAAAAAAAAGAAAAAAGAAAAAAGAAAAAAGAAAAAAGAAAAAAAGAAAAAAGAAAAAAGAAAAAAAAGAAAAAAGAAAAAAGAAAAAAGGGAAAAAAAATTAAAAAAAAGAAGAAAAAACAAAAAACAGCACTTCCCTGGTAGAAATCTCCAGGGAGCAGTTGCAGGGGTGTGACAGAACAGACGGTGGGAGATTCATCATCAAACCCATCACCATCTCCACGATGTTTCTTTAGCATCACAGGCCTGGAGGTGGCTGGTGTAAATGCCATGGCTCTGCTGACTGCCAGGCATTTGCCCTTCAGTGGCTAAGTCGTGTTGCTGTTGCAGCCCAATAAATTCGACTTTTGCTGTTACCAGTGAGAACCCCCGGGGTTTGTACGGGCACAACTGCTTGGGCTCTCGGGGCCATCCTGGGCTTGCCTGGCCCTGAGCTACTTTAGGCTTAGCTTTTTGCTCCGCACCACAGTGCCTGCCACCTACCCCAGGCTGGCTCCACTCCGGGATCAGCCCGTGGCCACCGCCTGACAAAGCCAAGTTGTCCCTTGTGACAAACTGATGACCCAACCAGAGAGACGTGGGAAGAGTGAGCATAACACCTGAGACCCCAGGCGGGTATTAGCAAGTTTTATACATATTTTAAGGGCAGAATAAATGAGTCTTTCTGTATTAATTTGAACTAGGAGCACTACTACTGTTGTAGCTATTTCTTGTGTTTTGATTAGACTGTTAATACGTTAAACAACTGACAATACACTTTCAGCTGAGGTGAGCTCCCTTTGACTGTGTAGGATTTTGAGTGTAATGCTGTATCTATGAAGTGTGGTCATAAATCTGTTTCTCTTCTCCCAGTACTAATTCCCAGATCAGTATGGAAGAAATTCAAAAGTTTCCAGCTAAAGAAACTGCCAGCTTAGATGCACATAATGTCTTTTGGTTGACACGTTTAGAGAAACCATCTTAATTAATTATCCCATAAATATCTTGGCTGCTCTCCCTGCAACAGTGTTAGATTTCATGGCACATGAGTTCTCCCCAGCAGTGTGGAGCAGGTAAAGGTTGGCTCCATAAACCTCAGCCCCACAGAATGTCCTGCTGGTAGCACACCACAGTGCTTCACCACTTGCTCGTACTTTGTGGTTTGCTCCCGCTCCCCTCATCGCTGAAGTGTCGTAGGCAACGCAGCACAGAGGCGAAGTGTGCTCGGTGTCCAGCACAAGCTGGATTTCTTACTTGCTGTCAGAGCTAAAAGCTTCACTTGCTGTGACAAGTTTAGTACTACTCCTCCTCTCCACAGGAGGCTGAGTGTCTCTTGCCCTAATCCTAGTCAAAGCTGTGTTGGATTTTAGTCTGTGTCGGTGCAGCACCAAGCACTGAAGTTATTATACCTTCAAGCTTCTCACAATAAATCAGTGTTATTGGGAAGCCATAGCTTCCAGGAGTGCATCTTGTGCTCTGCTTTTAATTGAGGTGACCAACAGAGGTGGGAGAGCTCCTACAGTTAGTCCCAGGTGACCTTAGGTAACTCCAGAAAACCCAGGTCAAGTGAGCTGGATATTGGAGGTACTCATGACTCAGACATTTTGCTATGCTAAGAGGAAGGGATGAATCTCTGCTTCCTGAGGACAGCTCACGTGTACTGGTCATTAACGTGGAAATTAGAAATTATACAGGACCTGCAAGGTGAATAAGCAAGGGCTCAAAGAAGAACTTCTACATAGGTGTCCTCCTGATTCAGGGTCCTACTCTGACCTGGGGCTGCTCCTGCGTTATTATGATATAATTTATATAATTATTCATCTAATAATTTGCTTTTCACATTCCTTCCCTGGAGGGTTTTGGTTTGCTTTCAGTGGCCCAGGTACAAAGAAGAGAGAGTTGGACATTTACTTGACAATGTGTATGTTTTTACTCATTTTAGCTTGGAGACTACAGCGGGCACCTCCGCTCCCAGCCAGTTATGCAGTCGAGGTCCCTCCTGTTTGCTGTGTTTCCTACAGACCCTCTTTCTTGAACCACAGCTTCACAGCCTTCCTGTGGGAACAGCAGCAACTGCCTACATGGAAAAGTAACCTGAGGGAAGTGCCAAGTGCTTTCCCGATTCTCTGTAATCTGGTTTAGCAAGTGCAAGCAGCAGGAAAGAGTCACTGCTCTGTTACAACAGGTGCTCAGAAAATTATGTCAAGAGCCTATACACTAGAGAAAACCGCTTCTGCGAGGGAGATGAACATGCTGTTAGAAAATTACACTGAAAAGGGAAAGTCTCCAGAGGGTGAGAAAGACGGCATGATCTTTGAATCAAACCGCACGACTTTTTAGTCTTGTGTTGGGATTTCGTGTTGCGTGGACTTCCGCAACTTCGGCCCTTAATTTCCAAGAAGTAGCATCTCTTGAGATAATAAAGTGAAACCGGTTTATGCTTGCATGCTTAACTGGCTTTAAAACAGCAGTTTTAATTTGATATGAAGATATTAATTTCAGAAATGTTTAAAATGTCTGCATTTACAATAATCTTCTTGAATAAAGAAGCTACAAAACTTCAGATACTGTCCCCAAATGCATTTGGCTTATGAAGTTACTTCTCGACAAACAGAATTTTTAGAAATACATGGTCCACATGTACATTAGCACTGCAGCCTGCACACTGTGCAATGTCTTTCAGGGGAAAAGGATGATGATGTCAACTAATTTTCCCTTCTCTGTCAGGCAGTAAAAAGGAATGTACCTGCTTCTGTCTCAGTTTACTCTGAAGGGCTGAGTCCTTCAGGCACACGATCTCAGGACATCTCTGGGAGACAGGGGATGAAATGAGGGGAAATAACTATATGTATGTCTTAGCCTTAGTCACCTTCTGAAGGGCCTGGTGCTATCGCTAGGAACAGAAAGGGCAGAGGATGTAAAAACACAGGTTTGTCATTAAAAATTGAGAATTTGTTATTAAAGTTTGGGGTTTTTTCTGGTTAAGATGGGAGACAACCTTCATTTGAAAGATGCAATAGCATGCAACTTAACCAAGGAACCTTATTGGAAATGGAAATGAGGCAAATTTATAAGGGGAGAAAAAATGGTTGACCAAGTGGCATGAGTGATGAAGCACTCCACTTTTCCCAGGTATATGAGAAAAGGAAAACGGCTTCAGGTGCTCGATCTCTGCTCATGTGGGGAGCCTGTGAATTCACAGCGTGCTATGAATGTTCCCTCTCTCAAGTGCTAGGGGATATATCTGCCTCAAGTGTAAACGTGCATTTAGACTACCCCTCAAAGATGCTCTGTTCTCTAAGCCCTATGCTGTCTTCTCCCATGGAGCCCCAGAGCTGGTTTTCTCACTGGTATTAAGTGGTCCTCACTGATGTAAGAGTGACCTTTAATCTGCTCCTGTCCATTCAGGGTATGGCTACAGAGGAATCAGCTCGCTCTTTGTCCTGGATCTTTTCTAAATTCAATCACACTTTTAAAGCTATAGAGAAAAGCAGCCTGTGTAAAAGGAGAATGGCAAATTATATGGTACATTACACGCAAGGAGGACAGCAAGTTCCTATAGACTCCTGCTCTAACACAGTTCTGTCATTAAACTCTGCTGCTGCTGTTTTCTTTCCTTTAAAACAGAAGGCAAGCGAGCCAGAAGATTCAATACGGGAATCATTAGTAGTTGCCTGTTTATTAATCTCTCCACTGCTGGCTCTCACTCCTCCTGCTGCGCTCCTGTCACCAGCAACGTTGTGCTGAAATCGCGGGGCCGTGGCTACGTCCAGCCGCACGGGAGGGGGCCCGTCGGACACGTCTCGAGCGTTCGGCAGGGCATCCAGGGCTCCCGGGGCCAGACACATGTAGAAAGCTCACGAGCTCAGCAGGTGCCTTCCGGCAGGGAAAATGGGCAGAAGTGAATGTTCGGTAGAGTTGCAGGTGCATTAACCACCAGACAGTTCTGCCGTGAGTGAGGGCAAGATACACGACACTGTTTTTGTTTTTAAAACCTCTCCTTTGTACTGAATTAACAAGAATCGTTTCAGCAGTCTGCATCCACCCCCACCTCCCCGCCCCGAGCTCCTCCTTGTCTCTATCGCGTTTTTTTCTTTTCCTCTACTTGGTCCCGCACCGCACGGTGAGAACTGCGTTACTCGAGAGCGGCAGCTCTGCCTGTGCTGGCGCTCCCCGCGCTGGATCAGAGCCTGGGACGCGCGCAGCTCTCTGCGCGGAGCCTTCCCGCAGCTCCCGCACAGTCCGCACGCGCCTTGCGGTGCGTAACAGGAGCTGTGCTGGCAATTCCCCAAGACCGCAGATTCCTAGAGGTAGCTGAAAGTTGCGCTGGTGCCGTCCGTTTACTTGTTTAAACGCTTATGAAGACTGGCTTCTGGGTATTTGATCTGGTTTTATATGATAGTGCCAGTGCTTACTCATAAAGATCTCCATAGCTAGCAGGACTCCTGGTAAGTAGCGCTATGCAGAGCTCCACGCTTTTATCGGGGTTAGATATGCAGGAATATGACAGGGAGACATTCCCAAAGTACAGTGAAGCAATCTAACGGCACGACTGGTACCATCGTTACTGAGAGACGCAAGGCCACCGATGCCCTGTGTTGTGCTCTGAAGTTGTGCCCTGGAGTGCCTTTTAGCATAGGTTGCTCCAAGCCTGATCCGCTTTCTAGCAATGCGGTGTCTCTGAGCTCTGCATGCAATCTCTGGAACTGGGCAGCTGCTCGGGAGGTGAACAGCATCGTAGCCAGTCAAGCTATGCTTCTTCTGCTGGAGATTTGCTGATCTAATTTAGAGAGGGCCTAATATTCCCCTCCTAATTAATTTGTTCTGTTCGCCTGTGACTGAACTGGCTTTTATTCTTTGGGAGCTCCTCAAAAATTAGATGCAATACCTGATGGAATTTAATTATATAGGCTGGGAGAAAGTGATTAAGGGCAAAGGAAGGGCTGATCACACCACACACATGCTTCAAGGGTATTAGCAGAAGGCAAGTTAAAGGCTTCTTTTTCTCAGCTGGAGGGAGAATACTAAGGAGTGATTGTCTCCAGTAGGAACTTTAAGGTTAGAGATAAACATTCTTTGATATCTGAATGCCTTTGCAAGGGTCAGATGTGTATTACTAGACCTGCTCAGATCTGTCTCATATACCATTCCAGTGAAATTAGGTTTGCACATAACCCTTGGCCTTGTGCGGCAGATCTCAATTTTGATGTTCTTTAATCCCCTTGGGAGATGTGTGCTTCCATCACGGCTGCAAAGAGAAGGAACCACCAAGGAACTGAATACAAAGGTGTTTGCTCCTGATCTCTGCCAGGGCTAGCTTTCCCCAGAGTCTGGGAGGCCCTAGATCTCATATCCCAGTTCTCAGGGGCAGAACTGAGTTAGCCAAGATGCTAAATGTGAAGGGGATTCAAGAGTGGGCTCTTAGGGCAAACTTCAACTGAAATTCTGCAAATTGCACAATGCCACCAGTGCCTGGTCACCACAGCCATGCCCATCTCTGCTCCATGGCATAGAAATAACCCTTATTTAGATAAAAGTAGTGGAATTGCATAGAAGGGTGGCTAAGGAAAGAAATAGAACAGTGAAGAAGAGAGGGGAGAGGAAGAACTGGGGCAAATAAGAATGCCTGGTCACAAGAAACCGTTCAGTTAGACTCCTGGAAACTGCGCGGAATCACACAACTGAGGGTATCCAATGATAACATGAGTAACCACCAGGCTGTAAAAAGCACAAAGTACAGACTTTTCCAGGCATGTCCTGCATTTTAAGGTACTTGAGTAGCATGGACGTTCAGGCATCATCTGCCAGCAGGTCCTGTATGGAGCTGGGTTCTGAAACAGTGAAGGGAGAGGTGGTCTGGGAGCCAAGGTGTCCAGAAAGCCAGAGGCACCCAAAGTAGCATCAGCAAGGGACAGTTTCCCATGGCAAGGGTGGCTGCAGCCTCCTGGGGCACTGCGCTGAGCCAGGGACAGGTCAACTGAGTAACTTTAAAGGAAAGACAGTGAGCAGGAAGGTGACAGAGAATGTGTTTCTGCTCCCAGACTGGCAAGATCCTCTTGTGAAGGCACCTTAGGGATGCGGGAAGGGGTGTGAGTACAGGGATCTCCCAGAGGGGATCTTCTGGGCTGTACATTCTTACCCTAACATCACCATCCAGCTAAGTCCTAAAATAACTGGAAATGGAAGAAAATGTGTCAAAGTACTTTGCCTTAAGCAAGCTGGTTAAAACCCTGGTCTTCAGCAGCCTGACACATACTAGGAAAGATCTTTTTATACCCAATACAGAAGCCTTGTTCTACTTAGAAAATACTTAACACATCCTCACTTGGGAATTCAGCAGCAAGGGGCCAGGGGAAGCAGTGCAGAAGATGGCTTTGTTCCCAGCTCCTGCTCTGGTGCCACGGGACACACCAGCTCCAGAGTCACTGAGGAGGAAGCTTAACACTTTGAGACCACATCTGCCTTGATGGGGCATCCATGATCATTAGCAGTAGCCAGGTGAGAAGAGTCCTTGTGCTAATGAGCACCTCACAGCAGTGGTGGAGAAAAAGGACTGCCCTGCTGAGTGAGGACCCTGGAGCAGGATACCAGCACTTCCGTAGTGTGCAGCAAACACTTTCGTGTGCAAGTAATTTGCCTCACAAATACCAGTCCCGTCAGACTGTCTCTGACTGTCAGTGATAACGCTTGTCTGATTGACAAGTTGATGGGGGTCACTCAGAGCCCATCCTACTGCAAGAGAGGCCTGTCTCCCAAAACCACCTTTGATTTATCAGTAAACTATCTCTCTCAACTCCCACAAGCCTTCAAGAGCTTTATGGTGCTGTAGCCTTACTGCTGCTCTTATCCCAACCAGCTGGACACAGTAAAAGGAGCTGTCATCCTACTTTGGAGTTGAAAAGTAGACAAGCCCAGGCATACCCAGCTCTGCATGTTCAAAGAATCATAAAATAGGATCATAGAATCTTTGGGTTGGAAGGAACCTTTTAAGGTCATTTCCTCCAACCCCCCTGCAGTGAGTGGGGACATCTTCAGCTCGAGCAGGTTGCTCAGAATCCCGTCTAACCTGGCCTGGGGTGTGTCCAGGGATGGGGCATTGACCACCTCTCTGGGCAACTTGGGCCAGGATTTCATCATCCTCATTCTGAAAATTTTTTTCCTTAGATCCAGTCAAAATTTGTCTTCTTTTAGTTTAAAACCGTCACCCCTTGTCCTATCGCTACAAACCCTGCTAAGTCTGCCCCCACCTTTCTCCTCAGCCCCTCTCAGCCCTGGCAGCTGCACTAAGGTCTCCCCGGAGCCTTCTCTGCTCCAGGCTGAGCCCCCCCAGCTCTCCCAGCCTGTCCTCCCAGCAGAGCTGTTCCAGCCCTCGGAGCATTGCTGGGGCCTCCTCTGGCCCCGCTCCAGCAGGTCCATGTCTCTCCTGTGCCGAGGGCTCCAGAGCTGGACGCAGCACTGCAGGGGGGTCTCCCCAGAGCGGGGCAGAGGGGCAGAATCCCCTCCCTCGCCCTGCTGGCCACGCGGCTTTGGGGGCAGCCCAGGACACAGTTGGCTTCTGGGCTGCGAGCCCACATTGCCGGCTCGTGTCCAGCTTTTCATCTGCCAGGACTCCCAAGTCCTTCACAGGGCTGCTCTCCATCCCTTCACCCCCAGCCTGTGCTGATACCTGAAGGGGTTGCCCTGACCCAGGGGCAGGACCCTGCACTTGGCCTTGTTGAACCTCATGAGGTTCACACGGGCCCATTCCTCGAGCTTGTCCAGGTCCCTCTGGATGGCATCCTGTCCCTCAGGTGTGTCAACTGCACCATCCAGCTTGGTGTCATCTGCAAACTTGCTGCGGGTGCACTCGATCCCACTGTCTATGTCATTGATGAAGGTATTAAAGAGTACTGGTCCCAGTATGGACCCCTGAGGACCCCTGAGTTCCCACACAAATAACATCTCTTAGCCAAGAGAGAGGTCAAAGCTACCCCATCTGCTGAGCTAATTAAGCACAGTCACACGGTCCAGGAGACTGCAGTAACTGCTCCCAGATTTGTATGAGAGAGGATTAAAAGCTGCTATGAAAACAGCCACAAATATGAAGCGCTTCACAACTCACCCACTATCTCTGCAGCCAGCTGGTGGCTCCCAGTCAGTCTGCCCAGGCGGATGTGCCTGGGATTATCCTGCCTCCTGATGCACCAAGCTGCTGGATCTGCTCAGAGACACTGAGGACTGGGAGGTTTGGCTGCTGCACAGCCTGGTTCTGCCAACTTGCAGGATGGCATGAGTGAGTCCTTCCTGTGCTCAAGAGCAAAATGAGATGCTCTCTAAGAGCTTGCTCCCATGTGAATATCACGATGAGAAACTAGAAATAAAGCAAGACACAACTTTGTAGAGTCTTTTGACACAGTTGGGTCTCAGGTCTCAGAATGACACTATGGGGCACCAATTTCCTGCTAACAAAGTGCATGCTATACTTTTTGTCCCTCTGTAGTCAAAGCCTAGATCATTGGCTTTTCCTTGGTATGGAAATGGTCTCTGATTTTATCCCACAGGATATACCGGTTTTGCCTTTTCTGGTATTTGAAAGGGTTTTAGATGTGTGCACAAAATTTTAATTTAATGAACTTACTACCTAGGGTGGGAGTTGTGAGGTGGGGAGAATGTGTCAATGCCTGAAAAGGAAAAACCCTGAGTGAATTAAAAAATGAAAGAGATAATGCACTAATTCAAAAAGCTAGAGTTGGTAATGATTGCTAATACTAGACTTTAAACTGTCTAGTCTGAGCTATACATTTGCTTTGCTGCTTCCCAGTTTTTTGTTTGTTTTACTGGTTTTACAGTTTTATGGCTGTTAACCTCATGAGCATGGCAATCCTGACACAGCTCTGACAGCGGTGATGATAATGACCAACGATGGTCTCTTATGATTAAGCAGTCTACCAGCATGCTTGTGCCTCGCCTCTTTTCCTGAATATCTTTTTAAAAGATGAGTTATAGTGAGTATGTAGTGAAACAGAGGAACATGCTTTAGAAGGGAAAGAAATTTAGGCTCCAATTTGGCTTGGGAAACCTTTTGACCAGTGTTATTTTGTGTTTTAGGAGGAAAAAAAAAAATTTCTCAGATGAGCTATGGTAGTTTGTGTCCTGTACTAGTCCTCGTGGCTTGTTTTTTATGCCCAGTGCAGTACCGTGGCTTTTCTGTGCTCCTGCAGCCCATACAAAATGCAATTCCTCCCATTTTATAGCTGTCTGCAGCTGGAACTTGGACTCCCAAAACAGGAGAGAAGTGGTATGCAGCAAGGCAGCCCGTCTGGAGGATGCCACAGCCCTGCATCGCAGCTTTCCTTCCTAAGCAGGACTAGGGACAAAGGCAAATCCCAGCGCAAGGTGCTGTGCAACTACATCAGACTGCGTTACCCCAGATCAACATCCCCTCTGTACGCAGAGAACTGGCAGCTTGAGCAAAATAACACACAAGGTATTTGGAGACTAATGTTTCTGCATCTATTTTGGGGTTAAGTGACATCAAGCTGATGGATGTGTGTGAGATTTGCCTCTTTGTGCCTGACCCACAAGGAAAAAGGAGCCAGAAGACATCGAGATTACCTAGCGCTTTAATTCAGCACAGGCTTGTAGTTTGGGAGATCTCAGGCAAAGCTGGCTGGAAACTGGTGCTGAAGTTCCACAAAAATGAATGGCCTGATCAATTAGAAAGAAAGAGAATCTATCAGGCCAATCAAACACTTCACGCTGGACTTCTATTATTTTTATACTATTTTTTAGGTGAGAGTTTGTTGAAGTCACAACTTGTTTTGAGCAGGAAACCTTGTCTTTTTCATTTGGAGAATGTCAATGTTAAATGCATCAGTGTGTTGAGAAGGAAACCAAAGAAAGAATACACACTGGGAAATATAACAAAACTGTCTGCTGCTCTTAGAGAGACTGTCAACTTCTGGTCCAACCCTAAGGGCAGGAGCCAGCATAGACATGTCACAGTGCTCCACAGCTGGGATTGGGAGAGTGCAACAAGCCTAAAATGCTAAGGAAAACTGTCCTTGGGGTCCCAGAGTGTCCTGATATTACTGGATGCTAACCAAAGAGTGTAGAAGTATAGAAGAACTTGTGTTTTGTAAACTTTAATTATGGGACAGGGGGAAGATCTTCCTAAGAGGGCAGGTTGTCACGCATCTGCCACTGGTTGGCTTTGCATCCTCCAGTGAAGGAGAAGCTGGCCATTGCCAGAGTCCGACGTGAGACCGGAGAGCAGGGCTGAGCAGGCTGGAGATGCCAATGGACCAGTTCTGCTTTGGGAATTGAGACAGAGAAACCTAACTGGATCTTGTGAGTCATAGACTCCTCACAAGAATTTTGTGACCGTACAGGTGGCTCAGGAGGAAAATCACCAGATATGACCATACCTCAGACCCTGGCGGTTCATGTTTGAAGGTAAATAGGGTTGTGGTCTAACTGCTGTACAAATGGTGGTAATCATGTTGTGAGCTGTACTCCTGGAAAATATACCTGCCCATATCCATAACATGCCAGGGAGGAGGAGAAGAGCCTCTTGTGCTGTCTCTAAAAGGCAGCACTGCTCTAAATCCAAGGCAATAGCTAATGGGGATCACAAGCTGCATGCTGCAGCAGACCCACTGTTATCCCCCACACTTCCTGGTGGGAGTTTTTGTGTTGATGAACTGCTTCAGTTTGTGGCTCTTGATTTCTGTATGTTATTTGAAGCAGAGGAAAGACACGGAAATGGGTAATCCAGGCCTTAATATGCGAATGCTGGTCAGATGTAAGTGATGAGAGACCAGGGACAGAGCCTGCCTTACACATATCACAAAGCTTTGTAGGATCAGACCCTGCAATACTGATACGCAGTTGGTGCAAGCCATTGATTAGCGCCCAAAGCATGAAATAATTAGCGCTGTAGACATGGCATCATCATCACAACCATTGTGTCTTAAAAGCAAAGAAACAGATGAAGACGGTGGGCGGCTTCCTTCCCTGCACTGCTGCAGCCTCTGCAACATGCTGTGCAGCCATTACTGCACCCCAGCATGTTCTCCAGCCCTGCCACTGCACGAAGAAGTAAATGAGTCCTTGGGGAGCCTTAGTCCTTTAATGAAAATCAGCCAGTAACAGTGTGCTGTTCAGACACACTAATGAAAAAATTTTGTCTTCCCAGGGGCAAAGCTTCTCACGCTCCTTGGGCACTCTTCTTCCAGGAACCAGTGAATTTCAAGATAGGCAATGAACCCTGAATGACATGGGCCCAACAAGGAAAGCTGGATGCGGCTGGAGAGGTGAACTACTGGTGCTGGCGAGGTTACTCCAGTGTCATTGTCCCTAGGCTCCCGAGTCCACTGTGGTGCTCTCTGGCCTGTACTGGGACTTCGGATTTCTGTGCTGTTCTCTCTTAACTCCTCCCTTACCCCTCTCCTCAGTTTCAGACCTAGATCATAAAAAATGTCAGGGAGTTTCACAGACTTTTCAGATGATCTCAGCAGACCAAAGGGCAGATCTGGATGATTCCCTCCTCCGCTTTCTAACATATAGCCAGGGAGCAGTAGGAAAGATGGAATGAATGGAGAGCATGGAGAGATATAGGAGGGACATGAGAAAGGAGAATGGCGAAGAAAAGAGGAAAGCAAAAAAGAGAAGGAGATGGGTGTAATTTAACAAAAACCCCGTAACAGGAGCTCCTCTATCCACTCCTACCAGACTAGAGACTGCTCTGGGCGGTTACTGAAGGGAACAGGGCATGGGCAAGGGGCATCCATCTTACAGCTCACAGATGTGAAAGATGCACCATTACCTGAACTGGGCAAAGATGACAGGTCATGGGAAGTGTCACACACCAAAACACAAGGTTTCCCATTCTTATCCTGTGCATTGTGGCTGTGAAAGTGGTTTGGGTTGGTCAGAAGATCAGGCTGACAGAGATTTCTTTTTTCATGTTGGTAGGAGCAAGCCAAGAGCAGGTATTTTTCCAGGAGTCAAGCAATTCAACGTCCATGTCAAAAACACCGGACTTTTTTAAAGCTCATGGCAGGCCTGCACCACTTTGCATTTGGGATAGGTGTTTGGACCAAAACTATTACATCTCAGACACAGTGATCACTTTTCCTTCTGTCTTTAGGAAACAACACAATTTTTTACAAGATGCTAGCAGCTTTTTCCTAGCAATCCATTTTGGCACTGCATTTCTCTGTTTCACAAGCAGAATCAGCTCTGTGTGCAGTATTTCTTTATTTCTTTCAGCTCTATATGAAGCTGGCACACTAAACTCCATAGGTACCTCACACCTGTGATACTGTGAACACTGATGAGTTACATCATGTGCCTCTGGATCTTCTATGCTATCATTCAAGCTTCTCAAAATTCAACACAACTCTCTTTTCAAGTCCGGAAAGACACCTGAGAATTTCCGAAGGATCCCAAAATGTCATCACAAAGGAAGAATCAGTTTCTATTGCAGTTCTGATGTGATGCTCACACTGCAGCCCAAGCATTAAGAAAGGGCAAACTATACCACCTTGCCCAGCTCTTGCCTCTGCAGTCTAATTTCCCCTCCTGTGATGAGTGATTTAACCCAGCTCTGAAGGGACTATAGGTGAGGCAAGCGAGCCCTCTGACCAGCAATCTGTACGCTGAAGATCCAGCCCTCAAGGAAGGCAGGAACAGTTTATCATTTCCAAAGGAGCTCCATAGCTTGACAGATGCCAGCTGCTGGGGGTGCCTCGGGTAAAACGGATTTGCTATTAGAAACTCCAGACGTGTCTGGGTGGAAAGCCCTCCTTGCACATCCTGCTGTGCCTTGTGAGGGAAGTCTCGTTGCATTGCCCAACTCCCTGACCGTGCCTTAGCTCTTTGGGCTCAGGGATTTTCCCTGTTGCCACCTGCTACAGCAGTGTCCAGGCCAGCCATGCCTGCACAGCTGAGCACCAGAGGTGAACTGGGGGAAGGTACCAAGCGGGGGTACCTCACGAGAGAAGCCTTTTGTTCTCCTGAACTGGAGATAAGATTCTGATTAAGTTAAACAGGAACAGTTGGATGGCAAGAAGCTGGGATACCTTCAGGGCATGGTTTAACTCCTAAAAGAGTAGTGCAAAAGCTGTTATGCCATCCAGCCTGGAGCCTCTCATAGGCTGTTATGCAATGGCTCGGTGTGCACAGGAGAGAGCAAGGGAGCGCTTAGCTCAGCACTCTTAGCTGAAGAATTATACCTCCCATTATATTTACTGTCAGATAGAGAAGGTTCAGTCTGCTACAGAAGGCATTCATTTGCCCTAAGTTTGCTCTGAAGACATTTAATCCTTTACCTGGCCACTCCTTTCTACCTTCAGTGGAAAAGACATGAACATCTTTGTTTCAAGATAGATCAGTTAAAATCTTCTACTAGGTTGCGTACTTCCCTCCACTTCACCAGGAGCCTCCATGACCCGTTCAAGACTTAGAGTTCTGAATTTGCAGTCAAAGAGGAGGTTCTTGGATGTGAGAGTCTCTGGAGGCAGGTGTCAGCCTCTGTCTGATGACCCAAGCACCACGGGAATTTGATGGTTGTCAGTTGCTCTGAGACCTGGTTAGGGAAAACTTCATTCATTTAACTGTCTTCAGTTGTCTAGAATAAACAACTGAAATGCTCCCTATCCAGATTTGCTACCAAATCCAGGATGCTTCAAACTTTTCCTACTGTTTACTCATGTGAGCACGGTGGGTGGAGACACTGCTAAATGTGGGAGTTGATGGAAGGGGATGCTGCAGTGATGGCTATGATGGAAGGAAAAATGACAGTCTGGACTTGGTTGTGATGTTAGCCTGCTTGTCTTTGTTGGACAAGTTGTGTCTCTGCCTGCGCTTCAGTTTGACAACTGGTAGATGGTGATAATACTTATTTTCTCAGCTGGGCTTTGGGAGCTTCCTTATTAATATTTATTAAGTGCTCTCTTTATAATTGTGAGTAAATAGATGGGTATATGGAGTTGACAGTCTAAAGATGCAAGTTGTTCTGTTTCACACACTTAAATGTAGTCATTGATGGTTTTTGCTTTCATTGGAAGCAAAGAAATTAGGAACAACATCTTCAAAAACTCACATCTCAAACTGAGCCCAAATTATGAAAGAAAAGTCAGCACTTAAGATGCAAATCCTGCTGACATTAGGGGAGACTTGGAAAAGCTCTTGTAGATACTTCATGTGCCTAAAGATATAGATAGGTGCCTGTTGAAATTTATAGAAGTGCTGAAGTGTCTAGATCCTTTCTTAAATCAATTTGACAGGGGACATCATGCTCAGATACTCAAAAGTATTTGGGATCTTATCACCCACTCATTTTCCTGTGACATCTGTAGTAGATTATCTTTGAGGACCTTCTGGGAATCCCCCTAGTTGTCTTTTCACATGTTCCTATTCCCCTCTGTCCTGATCAGCAGCTGTCCTTGACCTTGTCCTTGTTTCCAACTCATCAGGCAACTGCTAATGCATATTTCTAGTAAATCCCTTGCTCATGTAATGGTGGAACTCCTTGAGCACCAAGTGCCTCCAGCTATCATTGCCTAAACACTGAGTCCAGTGATGGCCCTTCCATGGCACCCCTCACTACCTCCTCTACCAAAGCTATTGCTGTTTCATAGGGACCAGAAGACTAACTCTTCTTCTCTGACGGGAATTGCCCTTAGCAGTGTTTTCAGCACCCTGTTCACTCACTCACCCATCTGCAATAACCCGTACATAACGCAAGCCCTGGATGCAAGCACAGTTAAGCATGCTGCTTCTGAACGCAGTGTCTCCTAGAAGGCAGAGATCAACACCAGGGCTTAGAAGACATGTCTACTGTTGCTGGCTTCACTCCATGATGGCTAGTTGAATTTGGGGTAACGTTTCATACCTCCTCCTGACTCAGTTTCCCCATAAATTCTGGATGTTGATTCCCTCCATTATTAAGTACTTGGAAACGCACTAAAAATAACACTTAAAAGCAAGGGAGGGTTGCTCTTGAGGGAAAGTCAATACTGCTTTAAAAATTACTTTAGAATAATGGTGATGCTGGTCCTGCATGATTATCAGAGATTCTTTTATTGATTATTAGGTGATTATATTTTCATGCTTCCCTGAATTCCTGCACTTGGACTATTCTGCAGCTGACCCTTGAAGATTGCTCCATCCTTTATTGTGAGAGCTTGTACTGATAAGCAATGGGTGATCACGGCATAGCCACGCACTGCCACACACTGTGCAGACTGCAGTAGCCGAGATGCTTTCTAGTAGTGGGATCCTACCGGGATCCCAAAGCAGAGATCTCGAAGGAATCCCCCACTCCACAAGTGTGGGAGGTGGTTTTCACAAAGCAACTTGCTGCCAGGCCTGCTGTGTATTTAAATTGCTAATGTGAATGTGCAGTGTGTATCCCAATGGAGAGCTGGTAACACACTTGAGATCTCAAGTTTAATAGGCCGAATGTAACACTGACGTCTTGTATGTATTTCATGCTTGGCGTTAGTCGCTCCAACAGGATTTAGAGGTATAAGTAGAGCAGTCAAGATTGGCCTGGAAATGGCTGAACAGAAACAAAGGGAACAAAGGTCTACAACCAAGCCTGAAAGACAAGGGTGATGTTATAAATAAAATTTTAGTCAATAAGAAAGAGGAAAACAAGTGTAAGTTAAAAGGCTACTGAGAAGATAAAGGACTGGGAAAGCTTCCTGTAAGTGTTTCGATGTATGCTGGTGCTGAATGAAGAGGCTGGAGAGAACGGACAGATGAGCATCTTCCACTAAAATAACAAAATACTAGTAAATCAGTACGTGCAGACAACTGGAGGAGTCTAGCTCTTCATGAATGTTTAAAGGAGGCAAAGCCCGGGAGGTGTCCTGCCTGGCTGTGAAGGGCCAACGTGCTGAGCCTCATATTGCCGATGCCAAGAACAGGTATTAACATCTGCAAGTTGTTGCAGGGCAGGCACCCTGTGGCTCCTGGCTTGAGCTAGCATAGGTGCTCTTCCTCCAGAGATCTAAAAGCTCTTTTAGGAAGTGTGACATGGCACAGCTGTTATATCTTTGCCTCTCTCTTGTCCTTCCTCAGCTGCTGCCCTAGAGTATGGACACAGAAGGGCTCACATCCATTAAGTCAAGTGGGAACACGGGATTTCAGCACCAGATTTCTGCCCTGAGATCCCTGCAGGTCTCAGTCGAATTGCTCTTCTACACCCACATTCTCATAAGCCCACGTTCCTGAGTTGCTGTGAGCAACACCACAGCTTTGCCTTTGTTTCAAAGATCTGACTGCAGGCTCTCTCTCCACACAGCGGAGTCCCTTTCTCTCTGGCCTGTTGGGATTTCTTCCCTTTGCAGTGCGGCAGGATAAGCCAGTCTGCCTCTGATACCGAACTCTGTGAGAGCGATATCGCAATTTAAAACCACTTGGTGCGGTGTTAAACGACTCTTCTGCAGGATTTACTTGAGGAGAACATGTGGCACAGCTGTACGGTGTAAGCCAGGCTCCATTTTTATGACCAATCCTTTGCAGAACCACTGTGCCCAGCCGTCTGGCCATGCTGGCCAGAGCTGAGCATGCCCCTCAGCTCTTCACGTACTGTGCCTGTCGCTGTTTGCACCTCTGATCACGCATGACCAGCCACAGCGGTGACTGCAGCAGGTACCTCCTGTCTCCTGGATGGCTCTGCTCCACACGCCCAGGCAGTCCCACCACCCTTGCATCCTTCTGCTCAGCTTAATGGGCAGCTGAAAAAAACAATGCCCCAGCACCTGCCTATTTTACATCAGCATGGGAATGTTTTACTGCCCATGCTGTCGGGAGATGTCACGGAGCTAAATTGCACAAGACAGCCACTGATGGATTATGGCACCCAAAATTAACAAGAAGGATATTTATATTTTCACTGACGAAGCCTTGGAATGAGTCCCTTTTCGTTTGGCAGCGCTCTCCCAGAACTGCATTAGAAAGCTGCTAAGGGCTAAGGCAGATGCTTGCAGAAAGTGAGCGCTGGCTTTGTTTACTAGGTAGTTACTCTCACAGGGAGGAATTCAGCCAGTTGCTTTGATCTTAAAGGTGACACCATTATTTTTCTGCCTTTGCTGACTGAAAGTGAGATCAGCTTTGGCCCCTTTTTTAAACAGTGTTACTTGGGGGCAACAATTGTCTTGGGCTGAGTCACTCTGAGCCTTTTTCTAGTCCTGGGCCAAATTTGCACGTGATTTTGATTGTCTCCTGTCAGGAAAAACTCTGTCAGAGTTCCTTGGTTGAGAGCTCTTAGCAAGAAAGTCTGCAGTGGCTCAGTAAAATCAGCGCAAAGCCATAGGAAGGGTGGCACGGTCAGATGGCTTCAGCAGCTCCCCGAGTCTGCTCTGCTGCGCGCTGCACTCTGCCCCGGGCAGGGGCGGTCGGCAGGGATGTGACACGCGCCAGCCCGTCCCTTGTGAGCCAGCCTGGGATGTGCGACGGCCACCACCAAACCAGCTCCTTGGTTTAGCAACTGGAAGCAAGAGTGATTTTAACCCGTGAACCTGCAGTTGGTGTCAGAACCTCTCCCTAACCCCGGGGGAGCATGACAACGAGCAGCAGAAGCCACATGCAGACCTGGTACACAACCGGGAGGACCCTGTGTCCCGGTGGGCAAGGCAAGGCTTCGTCCATCTGCCCCTCAGCGCTGGCGTTCGCTCTCCCTCCCTGACAGTCCGCTGGCAGTCGGCAAGCTGGCCTGCAGGGCAGATGCCATGCCATGTTGCTTCTTGGACTGTTTTCTGTTTGGCTGAATTGCTAATGCCATAGTAATTACTTAGGAAAATTCCTTAATCAAAATCACATTTGTGGAGGTAATGAGCAAATAGGTCAAGGAGAGCAATGCGCCTTATAAGCAGGAGCCGCTTCCCTGAGAACCTGCAGAGCTGGCTGCCTCGAAGGGCCATCGTGGAGGCCCAGGGGGGACAGGGCTGTGGTCCAAGGCGTGTTTGAAGTGCAAACAGTCTAACCGAGACTGCCCTTTTGGACGCTACATGCACTGGGGATGCTGCAATGCACACTTCCTCAGAGAGCCCCGCCCAGCGCGGCCCGGATCCATGCAGCAGTTGCTGGGTCTCCCAGGAGCATATTGCTTCTAAGGAGATGCCTTTAGTCTCTGAACGGATCTGACCATCAGCTTCAGTATCCAGAGATCTTAGAGGAAACCTGGGTGATAGAAGCTGTCCTGGATTCTTGGAAGGGGGAGGTCAGTCAGAGACTCAGATAGTCCAAGACATTGCAAGCACAGAATAGATTTTCTCCAAGACTGCATGTTTTACACAACTAAATACAGAGATGAAGTAGGTACTTCATTTAAGACCTAAAACGCCAGCTAGGTGTTCAGTATCCCTGGCTACCTCCCTGTCCAATGTACAGCTTGCTGGCCTCCCTCTTGCTGATGTAGGAAATCTTTTCACTAAACTATTATCTTCATACAGTTAAGTCCCCGTTGCAGCCTCAGATTTGAGAGTTCAGAATAATTCCACATCACATACAACCTTTTGTCACTTCACTGTACATCTTTTATAGATCATTCAAAAATACACTGAGCAACACATGTCCCAACGCATATCTCCTAGGACTCTAATCATTCGCCCAGTGCAAAACCTGACTGTTTGTTCTCATCCATTGCTTTCTATCATTTAAACTGTTATTAATTCTTAAGAAGACCTCTCCTCTTACCCCGTGGTATTCTCAAGAACTGTTGATGAAAGACCTCACTGACAATTTCCAAAGAAAAATGACTACTCTGCCTTGACAGAATCACTTCCATCCACACGTCAGTCAATTCCTTCACAGAGCACTAGCAGACTCATAATGCGTGCTCTCCTTTCACAACAGCCATCTTGTCTCTTCTACCTCATCTTATTATAAACCCTCACGGTGCACCTGCTCTACCAGCTCGTCTTTCACATTTCCAGCATCGTCTCTAAAGCCTTTCTAAAGCCGAGCATTGTGTTTGCCACCTTCCATTCACCTGGCACAACGGCTGGTTAAATGGTTAGACTGAACTTCAGAGTAACTCAGCAGCTCTTCTTTAAAATCCCTTGAGTAAATATTATCTAGTCCAGGTTACTTTTGACCATTTCATTGATAAGATTTTACACAAAACTTCACTGATTCTTCAGTTTTAGGGAGATCATCAGAAACAGCCCCTACATTGCATGTGGGAATCTCCTGTCCCACTCCACTACAGAGATTAAGAGTGCAAAGATTAAAGTTTCAGTGGTTTTGTCTTCCTTGAGTACACTCATCTTTTGAAGATACACATTGTCATAATTTTCTAGCAATGTCTGCCTAAAATTTTTCCTCCTTTAGATCGAGACATCAGTTTACACAAGAAAAAAAGATAACATTTTTCTGTTGCAAAATCTCTTTTCATCTAGCACAGGGGAGATTCCTGAAGCACACATAACATTTGTCTGGGAGAGAAAGCTCCCTCAAGCTTTGTCCCAAAAACTAAGGACAATTACAGATCTGAGCCTCTGCAACCCTGATAGGAAGGAATTTGTGGGTTTTTTTAATCTATTAGCTGTAGTAAAGGAATTGACATAATTCACCAACAGAAAACCAAGAGCAAAAGCAAAAAGAGTCCTCAAACCTATCAAAGCCAGACATTCCATTGCACATGCTTCCTCCTGGGAGAGGAGGAAAATACATGCAAGCCCAAACTGAAGTTAGCCGTGGTCTTTAATGCATTGCTGGAAAGTACATGGACACTCCCTTGAGACGAAGACCCACCCTCCCTTCCCACTTTGTCCTTGTCTTGGGTAGGATTCACCTTCTCCAAAAGCATGGTAATGTCTGGACTTTACCCTGTGTCTCCTGCCTACCCCTGAGCTAAGCCAGCATCCCTCAGTTAGGCATGTGTCAATACCAGAGGTGCCAAGACATCAGTGCTAGTATGAAAGGAGCCACCCTTTGAATGCAAGCAGTGTCTCCAAGCTGCATGGAGAGCCTGAAGGTGTCAGCTTGGCATGGTGGAATGATGAGCATGATGGAAGTGCCACGGTGCTCTGAGCCTCTGTCATGCAGCAGGGTGTCCTTAGAGACCACAGTACACGCTGCGGGGGGTGAGATGGGGGGAATCTGGGAGGGCTCATGGAAGATTAGTGCTCGTGCCAGCCTCCATCTCCTGTTTTTTTGCCACGGATGCCCTCACCAGCAGGGCAGAGGGTTTTTGCTAATTGAAAGTGCCCCATAAGAGCCCGAGTCCCTGATTTATGAAGGGCAGTGCAATTAGCCTCATAAACAATTCAAGAACGTAAATCAGGAAAGGGCTGGCTGGCAGCAGACAGTGAAACATTAATGATCTTACAGCTGCTCAAAAGTAAATATTTCATTAGCTCCACCAAGTATCATTCTGACAATTATATTAAACTGATGTTCACAGGTGTCACCCTGCAACTTAATACAACGCTGGGACCATGTCTGTGCAAGCAGAACTAAATCCCCACCTGAACGAGCAGTTGGGATCTGTCAGCTCCTAAAGACGTGCCTGCGCCTGTGAGCGTGGACACACGTGGACGTGTGTGCAGAGTACGACAGTGGAGAGGCGAGAACGGGAGTTCAAAAAGCAGTATTTGTACTTCTGTGAAGAAACCAGCACTCCCCAAGCTGCAACGGGATGTCTCTGCACACCGAGGGCAGGAAAGCAGCTCTTGCTGAACTCATGAACACTGAAGAAGTCCAAGCACGGTTGGATCAAATGTCTCAAGGTCATTGGGTTCTCCTACAGAGAAGGAGCTACATCTACAGTGTAGAACCCTTGCTCTTCTGGCTACTAAATTGCATAAATTGAAAGGAGGAGGGCCCTAATCATTTTCTCAGTTGCTCACTCCTCCAGATCAACCATGCTGATCCCTGGTACTGGTGTTCATCACTTGCCCTGCCTCAGGCACTTGTATTCCTTGCTCTCCCATTATATTCACCCTGAACCTGCCAGGTGCTCAGCATGGTGCTCACCCCCACAAGATTGTGGCTGAAGATTCTGGGGATCCTGCAGGAAATGTAGATTTTTCACATTGCATCCATCCAAAATATATTTAGAGACAGACAGGCAGAGGAGCTAACACAATAGCACATAAGGAAGCAGCAGTGAAACGTAGAATGCACAAAAGGGGGCTGAAGAGGCATGTGGAAGAAACTTGATTAGATAAGCACTGTTAGAAGTGTGCCAGGACTGAAAAGCCATGGGGTATAGTCAGGAGTGATTGACATAAATGGTTTTATCAGGATTCTTGGCTAAAAGAAAGGAGAACTTGAATTCTGGTATGGTATGTGCAGAAAGAAGGGTGTAAGTGGCACTGAGTGCCAGCTAGGGAGGGAAAATTCGGTTTGACAACTTGGATAGAAAAAATGCTAGCCAAAAAACAACAACAACAAAAAACCACAAAAAACCCTCAAAATCCATGGGTGAAATAATTATGGGGAAGATGTTAGAAAGGAGATTACCATAGGACCTGAAGCTTGCTGCAAAACTGCACAGTGGGACACAGGTTTCAGTAGAAATCTTTCTAATGATCTCAGTCATATACCACTGAGAAGTGCGTCATTGTGGGAGAGTTTAACTCCCACCTCCAGACCAAAGAAATAATACCACTGCTAGTAGGAAAGCCCAGTTATTTCTGGATGTAACAGCTGCCATGTTTCTCCATCAGTCAGGAGGACCACCAGCGGTTACGCTGCCTGGGACTGGGGCGTGGTTGCATAATGCAGACCTTCCAAAAAGAGTCCAGCTAGAATAGAGGTGTAACTTAACTTCAGGGAACAAAAGGAAAGACAAACTAGGGAGACAGTCTGGGACATCAACAGACTAAAGGGCTCAGAATGGTGGAAAACTTGGAATTTCCTCAAATCTTGAGGCTAAAACTATCAAACCAAACCACGGTCTTGGCTGTGACTAATCCCTCTGATACTCTCCAAAATCAAGGTTTGCCCCTAGTTTAAATGTGTCTCTCCTTGTCTCATACAAAAATCTGGGATCCTTGGAGGAGCGACTGCTCTTTGGTTGAGAAGTTGCAAGTACATTCGTAGAAGACCCTTGAGGGATCCTTTGCTGCTGCCTTTCCCTGTATGTCCAGACAGAAGCAGTGGGGAGTTTCACAGGCCATCTCTGCACAGACCAGCCCCACCAGCCATGACAGGGGCTACAGAGCTGCAGGACTTAGTCTGTGGGGCAACTACCTGCCCTTTCCAGCCATGGGCAGGCAGTGTTGTTTTCCTTTTTTGTCAGCCAAGGACTTATTGCCCTGCTTCAGCAACTGCCAACGACCTGTGGGCAAAGCCTCACATGGTCCACAGGCTATATGCAGAGGATATGAAAGTTGCTGTTGTCTTTTTGGAGCTGGCACAAGGCACCATCCTTGGTTACTGGCAGTCTCCTGAAGGACAGGGCAATGTCCCATGTGATCTCATAGATGTCAAGCGACAGCCTTAATGTTATACAACCACTCTCTTGCAGGTCAGATGGTATCACAACAACCCATGACAACTTGTCTAACCCCTCACTACAACTGTCCAACCCATAAGTCATGAGAACAGCAAGCGTTGATCAGAAGCCATACTCATCTACCTGAATCCTTTGATGGACAAGCCCACTCAGAACCATGTTAGGCAAGTGGAGGAAATTGGAGAGGTAAGTGGAGTCAGGAGTCCAGCTCCTAGTGCTGCCCTCTGCCACAGCAGAGGGTCTGAGGACAAAAAAGAAAGGACAGTAAGGTAAGTGTGACAGGAAGGCACAACCTCTTCCACCTTAGCTCCTCCAGCCATGTCATACCTGAAGTTCTCTGGGGCCATTCCTATACCTCGTAGATGCTCGTCAAGGAGGACGACTCACACTCAGCAAGTAGCCTCAGAAGGCAGCGGACATCAGCTAACCCTGTACTGCATAGTTCTGCCAGTGCCAGGCACTGAAGTGATGCAATGAGGGCAGTCAGAAACCTGGAAACTTGGAATAAAAACCTCTGAGATCCACAATGACCAACCCCAAGGCAGCAATGGGATGCTTCAGAGGTGGAGATAGATGGAGCTATCTGACTGTAGCCTGTGCATCAATACCTCTTTCAGCTTCCCCTCCCCCACCCTGCTTCCTGATCACTGAATATATTGATATTTAAGTAGGATTTAATAGAAAACCTTGTTTTGCTGAGCTGTGCAACCTGGTGTCACACTCCCTGTCTACGATCGCAGGCAGCCTGCAGCACTTCAGATTGCTTAATGCTGACCTACAGCATGGACACAGCTCCACACCATTCTTGCATCCTACAGTCATCACAAAGACTAATTCCTGGCAGAGTTCCCCAAAGACCTTTCCTATAAGGGCCATAGCACTGCTTGCTACAAGGAAGATGGAATGTAGAGGTGCTGGAATTTTGAGTGCAGGCTGCCTAAGTGAACGGTACAGGTATCTGGAACATTGTCCTGGGAGCGGCTGAGATTTCAGGTCCCTCTGGCAAGCATGATGTAGGCAGTAGAACTGCACCCTGCCCATGGAGCTTGCCGAGAAATGCTTTCTCGGTAGGAAAAATCTGCGGATCCAGGAGGAGAGATGTGAAATGAAAGGAAGTTCCACAGAGGCTGCATTACTGCAGTTGGGAGACACTAGGTAGAAAGTCAAAGATTCAAGTATTAATATTTATCTTGCTGCCTCTTCAGAGGGGTCATTCCGAGCATTAGGGCACCGCTCCGTGACTGGCAGCAACTGGACGTCTTGCATGGCGTTTGTTTTAGAGAGCAACACTTACCGCAGAAGTGATTTAACACGGAAAGATAGAGGTGTTGGCACAGCTGACAAACCAGGGACAGATCTGGGGAGAGAGCTGCAAAAGGCCATCCACATATATTAGAATGAATTTCCTGAGAAGGATTTGATGAGATGTGAACTACATTATTTGCTAATGTTGCAGTACAGAGCCTTGTCTAAAGCCCCGGAGAGTCAGAAAGAGTCTTTCCATTAACTTCTCTGATTGTAAGTGAGATTGTGACAGATGTACTCCCTTTTCCTTCCTCCTCAAATATTTTAAATCAAACAGAAAAAGTGGTTGGATTTGTCCTTTTATGGAGGCGGCCATCGCCCCCTCTTAGGTATGCTCATATAAATAGCCACATTGGAGTCTTTCAAGTACCTGCGACAAATAAGATGGTCTGAGAGTAATAAAGCTTCAGAGAAGAGGAAGGGAGGCAAGACACACTCAATTCCCAAGCTACACACACATGGCTGGTGTGCCAGGGGAACAGGGACTCCACTGATGGTAAAAGTTATTTGCAGCCAACAATAAAAGTTGTCTTGAGATCTTCAATGTGAGAAAAACTTTCCTGCCATCTTGCAATCTAGAAACAATCTCTTGCTGAAAGCCACCAAAAAACACCTCTGTCATGTCCCAGAAGGTGAGAATACCCTGGAGATGTGAGCATTGTGAAGGAGAAGCCAAGCTGCCTCATGTTTCATGAGAAACACTGATGAAACGGGAAGGCAGCCATGCAGGACTCTTCCTTGTCCCTTTGCTCTGGCTGAGCAGAGGTTGAGACAAGACAATAAAAGACAACTGGCTAAGACTTTTAGGATTCAAATGCCTAAAACAAAACACTAATTAACTAGGTTTTCAGAGACTTGAGCAATATCTTCTGCTGGTGATGTTGCCACTTACCCTAGCCAGGGTCTTTGCAAGGTCTCTGAAAGCTACACATCTGGATATCAGATGAGCTACTCATTACATACTCAGGGACTCATTTATGAGAAGCTAACCATGATTTCCTCAGTACCACCTTCATTCTCACATATCTATAAGCTCAATTGTCATTGCAACATGACAATGTTGCAAAAGTTACTTACAGCTTTGCAGAGCCTGTGTGCCACTGGTCTTCATGGAGGTCGTGGCCAGTGGTCAGCTGTGGAGTTCACTGCCTCTGGTGATAATGCCAGGACTAAAGTAGTGAACCTTAGTTTTAGTACATTTTTGCATAATTTTAAAGTCAGCAAAGTCAACTGGGCAGCAAAGAAAGGAAGCTGATGAAAGCAGAGCATAGATTGAGTTGCAATATTTGGGAAGAGGTCCAACAAGAGGGGAAGGAAAGTTTACTGATTATGGCACATTCTTAATGGACTATTGCTTCCAGCTCCTCACCTCTGTTTACACTTCTGTAGAGTGTGATAGGATCAGCAATCATGAAATGGGGGAACATCAACATGTAGAATGTCCTTATAAAGATTTCATTCTTGACGGTGTCAAAAGCAACTAGTTGTATTACTTTCTGGAGGCCAATTTAATTGTTGTCAATGCAAGTTGAAAATTGGCTTTAACATTTTAAATTGATGTTTTCTGTAAACTGCTCTGATTAATGGAAGAAAACATTGTGTTTCTGCCTTTCATCTGAAGATCTAATGCATTTTACAAACAGCAATTGATCTAGCAAGACACATAGAGGAAGACAGGGAGAAACAAGCCTGCTAGGGAAATGGTTTCACCCTTCCACAGCACCCAGTAGAGCTGCAGGATGGTACAGGACAGAACAGCTGATTAGACAGTGGGGTTAGTTATTTCTTTCCCTAAGGAAACTCTGAGCAGTTTAATTAAGAGCAGACAGAATTGGTTTGATTGTAAAATGCCACCATAGTGTCAAATTTGAGTTCCAGAAACTCCCAAATCTGCTGGCCTGAACCTCAGCCCACTTCATCTCAAAGTGCATGTAGTCTTGAAGGTGCTGGTAGTCAATCCCAGTTGGACCCCAGGTTCCCAGAACATCTAAACACATGCTCCCCTGTATGTTTGCTCACAGGCAACCTCTAAAACTTCTGCTCAAGGCGACGGTTACATGGGGGACAGCTCAGTGGTTACAAATTCAGCACTGCCTAAACAGGGCGATCCTTCTCAGCCTCGCTCCTGATTGCACTCCTACGTTTCATCATATGTTGAACGTCCTCTTCCTGAGCTGATTGTGCTGGGTTAATGAGTTAAACCAGCTGGTGGAAGGATGTAACAGCACTAGAGTCAGAGCACAGGGCAGTGGCCATGGCAGGAGAAGGTGTGAGAAGAGGACTGAGACCTCTGCTTGAGTATCAGAAGACATTAGGCTAACTCAACTCCCCATGAAACTGGAGCTTGAGAGGAAGAATGGGCAAGCTTGAGGATTCTAATCAAGAAACCAGGGCTCAAATCAAAACCTAAGCAGGAGCATGACTTCCCTTGCCTACTGCATCCTCAAGTCCCAGGACTTGCTGCCCTCCCATTGCTGGGGCTGAGGCTGAGGCGTGTGCCCCCCCCCCACACCCCTTGTTCCCCAGGTGCTCCCCGTTGCTATCATGCCATCTCAGCACTCACTCCTGCCTGGGCAGGTAGTAAGTGCCGAGGTGGCATGACAACCACTTCAGCTCAGACGTGCAGCACCCTCCAGGGACAGGAGTATCTCCCAGTCCTGCCCTTTCTCACAGCACTCCAAATTCTCCAGAACCCCTGTGCCAGATAGCTCCTCTAACGTCCATCTGCTGCTGATCCTTTCCCAGATCTGGAGGAGGAGGACAAAGCACAGAGCAAGGGGAGCTAGCTGGCTTAAACACCTTTCCTTCTTATCACCCACAACACGGACTTTGTAGCATGAGCAACACAGGACAAGAGCATCAACTGGCCTCCCCCACTCAGGTGTTATGCTCCGGAACTGTTTCTAGAGTTTGTTGCTGTATGTTTTTAGAACAGTGCTTCTTTGCCATTCCTGATCCAGCTGTACAGATTCAGGAACTGGGAAAACATCCAAACATATCAGGTTGGACCTCCCAATGGAGTGTCCATCCTCCAGTAACTCCTTCTCGCTGCTCCTGGTCAGGGTTACTGTGACACTCTTGCACACATCAGTCCCGCTTCCCAGGACCCCACAACCCCCTCAACTCCAGGATTTGCTCTTCAACCCAGCAACTATGGCAAAAATTGAAGCCCGGTTCTGGGAAGGAGACCCATGTGCTCCCACTCCTTTGTGTGTGCCGGTGGCATGGGGCACAGGGAGCTGATGCTGCCGCAAGGTGCGAACTGGGACATCACTCAGCATGTCGCAGCACATGCCCACAGCCACTCTTTCCCCGCAGTGTACAGGTCCCTGGCTGGTTACACACCTGCATTAGACCCCCAGTCGCTTCTTCCCGCATTAATGCCTCTTTTCCACTGGAGCACGGTGCCAGAAAAGCCCGCTTCAATTAATTTCCACATTCTCTATGTGTTTTGTTGTATTGCTTTCAGCAGGTTGAGTTTCACTGCGAGGCTTTGTTTCAAAGTAAATCTATATGCTTAGTCCTCTCTCCTGCTCACAACTTGCATTAGTCTCTCTCTAAAAAAAAAAATGCTGTTACCATAGTAACCTACAGTTTCTAGATACCGCTGTGGATGATAAGCACTGCTGTGCCTGGCCTTGTGCTCTGGGACTGCACTCTGTCGAATGAATGCTAAATTCCATCAAAACACTTTTTGCAGGCACCTGATATTTATCCCATAGCTCTGGATGTTGCTACTCTGTAGTGGCTACGTGGTACGTGTGAGCATCAAGATATTGTACTTATAGGCCTTCACCTACCCATCTTTTTCCCCTCAGCAGTCAGACTTTTTTTTTCTTTTTTTCTTTTAATTAGTCCAATTTTGTCACTTGTTAGCTGTTTCGATGCATGAAACCTTGACATCAGTCATGAGAGATATTTGGACGTGGGATACAAGAAACTGTTGCAAATGTTGCTGATTTTTATTATCTAGTATGTTCACTGATGAATATATTTGCAGTGGGATATTTTGTTGTCTCATGTGTCTTGTTAGTGGGGCATCGTTTTCCCAAAGGTTCTTTTTCACAGATTACCCTAGAACTCGCCAGCTCAGTGAAACACCCAGGAGACCAGAAAAAATTAATAACTAGAGGCAGCAGTAGGTGCAGTCCCAGGGCTGGAGGAGGCTGCGTGGCTCAGGAGAGGGCTGGGCATCGCAGTCCGTGCTTGGCAGTATTAGCGGGCAGCACGCCTTAACACGCGTATGACTGAACATCTGCACAGCACCAGGTCCTACCCTCTGGCAGCAACAGAAGAGGGAGGGAGGATGTCCAAAACAGTAAGATGAAGTAAGGATAAGCGAGGAAATATTTAACAGTTAAAAAGAGCTGTTAGGAATCAGGGCAGTTAAGCTCATTGCATTGTAGCTCGTTCCCTTGACTTTCCAAGCCATCCCTTCTCATGTGTTTCTTGGATGACAAGTACTTTGGGACAAACTCTTTGCTTTCAAAGGCAAGTGTAAAAGCTCTCTCCCACTGTTAGGATACGTGAGTGAAGGAGTGAGTTCTGTGCCCACGCAATGATGCAGGAGGAAGTGTCCCTGCTCGTTCAGAGCAGGACTAAAGCACACCGCAGCACATGTCCCCTCTGAGAAGTGCGGACCTGAAGGGGAAGTGGTGGTCCCAGGGCGAAATCGCTCTCTCGGTACCTGGGCAAAGTGCACAAATTACTCACGGACAGATATTTACAAGGCCTTAGGCATTTATTTTTAAGTCAAGGGAAGATGGCAACCCAAGTCCCTTTTGAAGTAAGGCCCTCAGCCTCTCTGTGCTCCGTTTCCCCACCTGTGAAAGGAGACCGGCAATGCCCCAGAGGGTGGGAGTTGCAGAGCTGCTCTGGTACAACTAGCGGTGAGTGAGTACCCGTGAGATCTAACACCGTACAGGCTAACTTAGGCCCTAAGTAAGTGAGGAACCTAGATCCTTCACACCAAAGGTAGCAGCTAGTGTCCCCTCTTAGCTGCCCTGCACCAGTCCAGGCAGCATCCACCGCTCCCCACTCCCTGCCGGACTTCTCCTCCCTTTTGGCGATGGTGTTCTGGATGCCAGGACACTGAGTAACTCTTACCCTCACAAAACGTTCTAAAACAGAAAACTCTGACATTTTCTGGCTGCTCAGAAAGCGCATTAACCCGAAATTCCCAAATTTGGGTATTTATTTCCTGTGGGAAGCATTGGTGCTTACTGTAACAGAGGTGCGCTTGGAGGAAAAAGCAGATGGAGCGGCATTGAATCGCCTTTTCTTCTACAGATCCAAGAGGTTTCAAAGCTGTTCCTGCTTCTTTTCAAATGTCCGTGAACGGCAATAGGAGTACGGGAAAAAGCAAAACCCTGTCCCTGGAACTCTCTGGGTATTTTCCAAGTGTTTTCCCTAATTCTTCACCTGCCTGCACCTTAACTAGTTTCTTACAACAGAGAAGGGGCTGTAAAATGTTACTGCTGGGACTGGGGTATCATTTTATACCTGCTTTGTGTTCCCCTGAACAGCTGTAAATGACAACACAAACTGTGAAACAGCAGGGAATTTGAACGCCTTCGACATACATTTCTACACCGCTCCTCAGTAAATTAATTCAAATAGTTGCTGGGGATTTGGGGGAGAAGCTAGAGAATTCAGTGAATGAATAAAGGAAGCAATCTGAGACAGAGAGCAGCTGGAGACGGGGCGGGAAGGAGAGCGGGGAAAGGGAGAAGGATGGACAGGGAGAAGGCTTGTGTAACCTGGAGGGGGTCTTGAGAAGCCGACCGCCCCGGCTCACCCTGGTTGTCAGAAAAGGGCCAGCGCCTTATTAAAAGCCTTCCCCAGATATATCAGACTAATCAGAGCGCTAGCCTGTGGTGTTTGCTGCATTCGAAGTGGTAACCCTGTCAATAGGCTGTTCTGCACACCTGCAGGTACCCCCGTCCCTAGCGCAGGTGAGGAGCAAATTTTTCACACCGGAAAATTACCTCAGTTTACCCCTGTGGTCAGCTGCTCGCTGGCACGCCTGGAGCTGCTTTCAGACCAGCATATTCTGTTGGTGAGGCAATTTGATATTCTGAGAATTAAGAGGCAAAAAAAATATAAAACTAGGCCAGAGTCTTTTCTGCAGCAAGTACAAAAAAGGACTCTTGTCATTGCTCTTAACAGCCTCCTGATCCTGGAGATAGTCAGAAGCAGCATCATTCCAGGCACAGATTTTACCTACCTGCCTCATGCTCAAGTAGGTGACATCTGGGGACCCTTCACTGCGGAAAGTATTGCACAGCGCAGCAAGGACAACCTTGTCCCGAACATATGTGGAGAGATTCTCCTCCCACATAGCTTCTCACATCAGTCTAATGGTCCTGAATATCCCCTCTCTCACAGGTAGGCAATACCATCAAGGTGAATTGGGTGAAAAAGAGCCAGCGTGGAAGAGCCAGAATGAGACTGAGAGAATAAAGGATAAATTCTGACCATGCGCTGTCCTGGAGCGTCATAGGTTTGTACCAGCTGTGAGTCCGGGACAAAAGTGTCCCTGACCCATAAGGATTTACCTAAACCAAGCCCATTTCCCATCACCATGACAGTACAGCACTGATTTACACCAGCCAAAGATCTGTTTCAAATTCTTACCAGTCTTTTCTGGTTTGGTCTCAGTTTGGAAAACAGTAATGAGACAGCTCCCTGCCTGATTGTTAGTCCTGAGCTGGCTACGCCTCTATCACCAAGGCAGTCACAAAAATCCCAAGTGACAATTTCTGCAGACATTGAATCTTGCAGGTGCTTTGATCAACCACATTTTGGGATGAAAGCAAACCAACCCCTTGCACTTGACTTTCAGAAGGCCGTCAAATATCCAAGGATGCTATTGGAGGTAGTCATCTGAGCTGAGAATCTAGTCTTAATTTTTTCACTAATGCTAATGTCCATCAGCATCACTGTCACATCTTTTCTGGCACATCAGTTGACTGTGGTTATTGCAGGAGGATTGCCTCTGGCTCAAACTCTGTCTCTAGTGACAAATGCAGCACCTTCCTCTATGGGAGCACGTTGATGCTTATGTATGACGTTTTCCAAGCCTGTGGGAACTGTTGACCTTTCTCCCATCTATCCTTATTCTTGTCTATGTTTGCTGGCCATCCACTGAACAAATGAATGGCACTGACCTTCACAGGAGATGTCAGGACAGATAACATGGCCAAGGAGAAAAGATGAGGGAAATGCCACTAGAGTTTTCCTTCCAACACTCCTAAAGGTGCTAGTGTGATGGAGACATCAAAAATGCCAATAGGTAGCTAGATGAGATGGATCTCATGTAATCTCAAATTCATCATATTTTACCTGTTACTCACAATAGCAAACAGTGAACTAACAAGAGGTCTGTGTGGGCTGGAGGAGCTTTCCTGTCTACAGAGAGTGCTGTAGCTCATACTAATTAGGTGGTGCACAGCTGGAGAGGTGTGCTCTGACCCAAGCTATCTGTAGGCACAGCTTCCAGCTTTTCTTATCTGCAAAGAGCCTACCACCACCAAAACAGCAGCACTGTTTAAAAGCAATGAACAGAAATGGCAGTGGAAGTCAGGGTGGGTGGAAGGGGAGATGAAGTGTCCCCTACTACCCCAAAAGGGCATGTACTTGATTCTCACAGGAAAGCAAAAGTGGCAATAATCTCTGGAGAAATGCTCTTCAGACACTTGGGACCGTCAAGCTCGGCAGAATCCGGCGTCGGAAATGTATTCTGCTTCTGATAAGTAGGCGGCTCCCACCACACCTGGGGAACACGGCTGTTGTAAGGCAGTAGGCTAAAGCCTTCCTGAAAACCAGCTGCCTTGTCTGAAGAATGGCAATTGTCCCTATGTCTCAGACAGAGACACCTACTTCTCTTTTTCCCTTAAACAAGCATTAGTTACACCTGGGTTCTTCTATCTCAAAACTCAACAGAGAATTACAGACCAAACCTAACACCAGGCCCTCCTGTCCCACTGCAGAGCTTAGAGAGCTCTGAAACCACCTGCTATGAAGTGGCTGGGCAAATACACCGAGGACTTTGCCTTGGTCTTGAACTCTCCTTCAGGTATCTGTGTCATGTTTTGGTGGACTACCAGAGGAAGTCGTATATTCCCATACTGCGATCTCCTGCTGTGACTGTTTGAGGGCTGCCTGAGTGCTTGCAGGAAGGGTAGAAGTTGGCGTGTGGGAGATGGACTCCACTGCGTACTGCACCAGGAAACACCAGGCACCACCCAGCAAGTCAAGTGCTGCAGCAGCACCTGCGCACGTTGCTTCGTTTGGACTCTATTGCCTCAGACACAGACCACCTCAATTTGTCATTGTCACACACAATCATTTTATTCACTGACACCAAACAAGCCTAATGGAAAAATGAAACCATGGTTTATTTAGCAAGGGTGCCCTTCTAGTTATAAGTTTGGAAAAAAAAGTTCCAAGTAAAACAAATATAAAACTCAATCCCAGCCTGTATGTAACAACTATAGTCCTTTCTGGTTGCTTAACCTCTCATACTCCAGAGTCCTCAGACAAAGCGCAGCCAGCAGTCCTGATACTTCAGATCCTTCTGCAAAACCCTAGAGCTGTGGTCTTCTCAAGCCAATTTGCAGCACCAGTGAGCAGTGCTTTTCCTGGATCCTGCTACTACGTGCTTTTGCCTCTGTTTTTTCCCCCAGCTGTCCCTCATTGCCCTCTTTCCATTTTTTTTCTGCCCCCCCCAAGCAAGTATGGATGGTGAATCCTCTTCTAGCTCCATACTGAGGCTTACCAGTTTTATTCTAGTTTAACATGCTATAATCCATTCTTGTTCCCCAACTTTTACTTCCCTCCCAACCTAAAAGATTTTAGCATTCACTTGTACAATTTCCTGATTACCACAATAACCTGAATATTAGCAAAGTAATAGAGTATAGTTATGTCAGAGCATTGCCCTATTCTGCAAATGAAACAGTATAAAAAACATTAACTGTATAGCTGTTTTATGAGCTCATGATCTTTTGTAAGAGATTAGCTTTCTGTCTTGTATGATATATGAGGACACGTTAATAACGGACACAACTGAGCCAGGAACAAGTTCTTTTGGGCAAGCTACAAGAGCAAGTTTTCCCTTCCCAACTTTGGCAAGGGCTCGGTGTGACATTCGGTCCAACTGGCTGCCCCGAGGCAGAAGTGATCAATTACCCCTACAGCTGCCAACGGCTGTGGAAGGCTGTGCTGGAAGTAAAGTCCTCCTTTGTAGCTGGGTTTGCGAATACCTCCTCTTAGTGGGCTCCTGGTGCCCGTGGCTCGCCTGTTTCAGCCCTGACTGACCTGTAATGGCTTTTCTCCTGCACGCGATGTGGGCAAACATACAGACAAGCAGAGGCTGGAGGAACAGACCATCATATTTATCAGTATGCCTTTTCCTTCCCAGCCATTTTGCCTTGCTCATCTCACGTCCCAGTCCTCAGCAAGGACCAAGTAGACTCCTTACCAGGTGCTGTCACTTTGTAGTGTGACCATTTGTACTAGCACCCCACTCACGATACCTGTGCTCTGGTCCTTGCATCCCTGCGTGCCTCCACTAATGTAGTAGTAAGTCTTAAAAATGTCCATTGGAGCCATCAGCTACCAACAGAAGCCAGAGAAGAGTACTGCAATCTGCAATTCCCCGTGCAAACCTTCGCATTTGCTTTTCTTCAGGCTTGACACTGCCTAAACATGATACCTAATTCAGACTTCCAGTATCCAGCTGGTCTCTTCTGCTGCAAGCAAAGAATTTCTTCTGCATCTTTGTTCAGGATTTGCCTGCCCTAACTGACCAACAGGAGCCAATGGGAAGAAACAAGGTGTCTTCAGAAAGAGATTCATCTCATCGTAAATCTAATGGCAGAGTTGTCCTCTGATGGTTCCTATACCTGTTCACTGGCCATAAACCCTTATTTCTTGTGTTTCTATCCTGGGGCAGAATCACATTTCCTTTCAAGAGCCAGTCCCAAACCCTAGATATGCAAAAGTACCTTCCTCTTCCAGAAAACTCACCTCATGTACCGTTCTCCAGCCCAACATTTTATTTTACACGTATAACCCTCTGGCATGCAAAATTTCACTGGCCTCTGAGTGAAAACTGGAGAACAAAGAAAGCCTTCTTAGTTCTCAGGGAAATTATTATGTTCCCAGCAGCAGGGGAGGCTTCCAGAGAACATAGTCACCTGGTCCTGTCTCCATAGGGTGATGCACATTGCAGCAAAACTCTTCTAATAGTCACTGCAACAAGGCAACGGAAACCAAACAGTCACTGCCCTCAGTCACAGGCCCTTTCCACAAAGAGCAGAGCACATCAAGTCCTGCAGGTTGTGGAACAGCCTGAGCTCCTGCTAGCTTCTTTCAGAAGTTTCCCCAGCAGGGACCATTAGCAAAATCTCCTCTGATCGCTGGGTGACACAGGTCAGGAAATGCCATCCAGAAACTTCTATGTGACGCTGAATAGCTTGTGACTGAATGAGGGCATATCTTTGAGGCACACATCCAGTTGCAGCTGAGAGATGGCAAGTGATGGCATGTCTACCACATCCCACTTAACAAAGGTGGTCAGCAACCATCAAGACATTGTTTTGATGATTATCAATATATAAAGCATTAAATAAATCAGAAAAATATCTTTATCTAGGAGGTTGGCACCCTTGTGCCACTGGGGGAATCAAGGCAAAGAGCAGTCAAGTGATTTGACCAAATTCACCCAGCCAGCAGAAGCTGGAAAAAAAATGTGTGTGTCCCAATTCCCAAGCCAATGCTACTGGAAGACCTCAGGCCAGTGTCTTTAAGCTCCTGGGATACCCTCTAGGTCACTTTCCACACTTTCTTCTTGCAACATGCCTATAGTTCATCTGAATGAATAAGGTGGCCCCAATCTTGTGGATTTCTTTCTTCTCAGCTGCTGTGTGCAGAAACTCCAATTGTGTTTTATAGCATGTGTGTTTTGTTGGAAATACACAATGTTCTAAGCTTAATACAAGCATTTTGGTATAAGCTGCGTTTATACCTCACTGAATCTGAATTTTTAAAATGCCTAGAGAGAGCAGCCACTTTGTTCAGCAAAAACCTTGAAGAATCATCACCACTGATCCTTCTGCTCCTCTGCTCTACCTGATTGACTTTTAAAGACATTTATTACCCCAATTTTAGGTTTACAAACTTTACCACTACTGTAAAGTGTGATGTTCTTCTGCCTTACAACACACCACTGGCACAACCACCCCTGAAGAGAGAGAGCGGGAAAAATACACTTACCTGGGTTGCTTTTGGAGGTGCGCACAGGGGTGTAATGGTTTTTGGAAGATGTCCTGACTGGGGTGCTTTCTTTGGGGGAGGTATCTATGGCCGAGATAGTCTCTCTTTCACAGTGTGCTATTGGGATTGGTCCCTGCTGCCTTAAGATGTCAGCCAGAGCCCTGGGGAGAGACAAACAGGGAAAAAAACGTATTTTCACACAGTAGCTAGAATGGCATCCAGCATTTTCACTTCCACAGTCACTGTGCAAATCCAGCAGTAGTTGGATCCTACCATAAACAGAAAAAGCAACAACAGAAAAAAAAAAAAAAAAGAAAAAAAGGCTTAAAAGCTCAGTTTCTTTTTCTGTGTCTGCTGCATGTATTTACAGGCTTGCCTGGCTATTGTTTACTTTTTCATATGCTTCCATTAATTCCCTTCAGCCCAGGGTTATGTTACCTCTCCATCATTTTCCTTGCTGTCAGTGACAGTGCAGATGGACTGTTCTCCATAACGTAAAGCACTGCCTTCAGAGGGTCACCACGGAACACATCAAAGCCCTAAGACTCAGACACTGTGATTTTCTAAAGATTACACTAAAACTTCCCTGCCCAAGCCAAACTTCTTTAAGATTGAATCAGATTAAGAGTCCAGTCCCCACACTCCTTAAATCCTTGTTTTTTTCTACAACAAGCTCGATATACAGCAGTGGTGGAAGAGGGTTTCTTAAAGGAGAACCACCAGTCCAGAAGAAAAGGATTAAACAATTTTCATGGGTTAATGTCAACACAGCCATTAGCCTACCTTTAGCTTTTTGTCCATTAGGGATTTTTTTAATGGCACTGAGGTCTCTGTGCTATTCCCCAAGAAAAAGAAAAGACACAGTTCAGTTGCATCCAGTGTTTTCCCATGGGGTGAGTGGATACTCAAAGTTTTTTTCCTTTGTGACTATCATGTACACAGTGGAACAATTATAGCATGAAATGCACTGATTCTCTTAGTGCAGCCACAAGCTATCTCTTGAGCCGCAGGAAAAGGAGGAAGGGGTTAGCTTGTGTGGATTATAAGGGACAGTGGCATTTTAAAGATGATAGAGTTAGAAAGCTTCTTTTCTCTTGGCTGAGGGAATATGCTTAATGTCACCTTGGGTACCAAGAAAGATGTAAGGAGGAGAAATTCCTTCATTGCATATTGATGAGAATGATGCTGGCATTGCTCATACCTACTAGCATTCCTTAAATGCCATATATCTGGTCTTTCATGAGAAATAGTTTGGGACCTGAGTCTGTTCCATTTTCCAAATCGCTTCCTCTACAGACTACGATGCCTGTGCATAATGAATTACAACACTAATGTGCTCTACAGAAGAAACTCTTGGAAGATGTCAGAGGCTCCAGAAGAGGATTACATTAGTTCACAACAACCTTGTACAGCAAAAGAATATTTTTAACCATATTTGATTATTTATTGTTTGTAGAGAGAGCAGGCACAGAGGTTATAGCTTATCATATGACGTGTATCTGTGCACACATACTGATATCTATGGAGTAAAAGTGTTGTCACATACAGGGACATGAGAGCACAGATTTTTTTTTTTTTTTTTTTGCTAAGATAGTCTCAGAGAAAGGTAAAGGTGGCAGCAATAAGAGCTAGATACTTAGCCCTGTCCCAAGTCAGGGCTCCTTTTGTTTGCTGCTACCGTTATTCCTCACTGAAGAAGAGGAGCTGGTATTTGGTGTTCTCCAAAAGATGCTGAATTCCCACTGGCTGACACAGATCTGTGGGTGTTCACCATCTTCTACAGTTGTGCCTGAGGTGTCTCAAACTGATCACCAACTTACAGGACACGTCTGGAATTTTGGCCCCTTGCCCAAGTTTGTACGTAATGTGAGTGGTGTCACAAGGATCTGAAGCTGGGGCCTGAGGTCCCTGCCCTGTGCGATACTACACAGTTCCCTCCTCAGGAGAGGATTCATTCAACCATGAGTAATCCTGATGGCTTTTCTAGGCAAATACCTCCCCACTACATTACAGATCTTGCTGATTGGGGAGGATGTGGGAAGCTAATGAGGTCTGTCTCTTTGGCACCATCATCCAGTACATCCCGTTGGAGACAACACATTTTCTAAAGACAGCAGGTTGGCAGAACTGAACCCTTAGTACATAGCCCCAAGATATATTAAGCATCAGATGACCATTTAATGGTATCTGCAGTACAGAAATGCTAAAAGTCATTTTTCAATCACAGAGATTGTATTAGGACTATTATTTACTAGCCCATAGTGGCTTGGACTAATTCTGAACACTTGTCGAAGACACTCTTAGTGTCAAGAGTGCAATCGCTCAGAGCACAGAGGAAGATGACAGCGTGGATGACGCTAAAACACTATATACCACTTAGTTTAATATAATAGAGCCATCTGGGCAGGAAAGGTCAGATCGGGGACTGGTGTACACTCAGAAGGGGCTATGTGGGATGAGGTACACAGAGGCAGTAGAAGAAACTCAAAGATGAGGAAGTGGAGCTGGAGGTACTGGTGGGATGGAAATGGAAGAGTACAAACCAGTCTCCCCAGAGCTGAGTTTGTTTAACCTGAAAAAGAGAGGCTAAGAGAGGACCTACACCCAACTAATGCAGAGCTGCAAAGGAGACACAACAAGGCTGTTCTTTGGAGGTGTAAGGCAAAGAAGGTAAGAGGCAATTAGCACATGTTTCAATAAGGGCTATTCCACTTGGTTATAAAAGAAAAAAGGTCACAGTGGGATAGCAAAACACTGAAACAGGGACACAGAAAAGCTGAGGGATCTCCATCCTTGGAGATCTTAAAATTCAGCTGGATAAGGCTCCAAACAACCTCCTCTACCATTGAAGTTGACCTTGCTTTAAGCAGGTGGCAGGACGAGGGACCTCCAGAGGTCCCTTCCAACCTAAATTCCACTCTGATTCTAAGTCTAGGACTACCTTACACTGCAGGTCACCTTGTTTCTCCTGATATTGTTGTCCTTTCTCCTACTATTATTACTCTTTGAGTGGGGTTTGATACAGTCTTAACATAGCTTACATACCTCCCGGACTGTCAGTTTACTTCTATTCACTAAAAATAATCAAGGTAATTAAAGTGAATATACTCTGGAACAATTGGAGCCAGTGAGAATTGCCTCATCCTCTCAGTCATTGTCTACCCAAGAGCCAAACCCTGTGCCTGCTAGTCTCCATGAGGGCAAAAACCATGCGTCCAGGATAATATTTCAGTTTGTGAACAGTTTCTCATAAAACTCTGCTTGGTTGTTCCTTAGTTACAGCCAGGACCTGAACTCACTGATCCTTACCACAAACAAAAATACAACTCAGGTGATAAGAACAAATTTAATCCCTTCTTTGTTTTTCATCCTGAAGGAAGAGTAATAAGAACTACTCTCTGGGTTAGTTGTTGGCCACAACATAACAAGGAAATGATTTCTAGTTGGGTGCCAGCCACATGGAAGGGGGAAGACTGTTACTTTCAGACAAACTGAAGAAATCACAGGTGATACTCAGGAAAGCGATGTCTGCTTTCTTATCTCTGCAGAGACTATGCATGAGATAAACTGAACATTAGCTATCGAAAGCAGACCTAGCTCATAAGTGTATGGGACTAAAACAATGTGAGTTCAGCAATGCTGAAAGTGTAATCTTCTTGTGCCCTGGACACAGCAAACTCTGTGTCCTGAGTGCTCACTCTTTGTCCTCTTCTTTAATGTCTACAGAGAGAAAAAAAACTGTTCAGCACCAGCAGAACAAAACATTATAGGTGGAGGAGAAAGTCAGACTTGGATCAAACTGGTTAGTTCCTTGCCAATTCAATCACATTGTTGTGTGTGATCCAGTTTATTTCTATAAAGCACAGAGGGCTGCATCCCATGCTGGTGGAAGGTCAGTTGCATTTAACTAAGGAAGGATTTGCTTGGTATAAGTCTCTGGGATACAGCTCTCTAATTGTCCACTGCAAAAGCTTCGATAATAATAGAGTCACTTGAAATATTTGGGTCTTGTGTTTGCAGCCATTACAATGGGTACAATTAGTCCCACTGATGTCAACAGCATCCTAATCATCTGCATAAGGCTATGCAGACACTTCAGAAATCTTTCTATGATGACACAACTCTTATCTCAGGAAAACAAATCTCACTCACCGGAACATGTTACCTGTGGCAGTGGATGGAGTAGCCAGAATTGTGTAACTGTACAATCATCGCCGGAGATAACGATTTATGACAGCTTTTTCATTAACGTCATTTATGTGAGAACATTCAAGTTTCTTTCCATGTAAACCCAGAATAGACATAGTGACATCAGGGGTGGTGTTCCAGACCAGTGCTGGACTAGCAGCGTTGGAGAAAAACCTACTGATGTCTCGCATGGCAGGACACCCAAAGGCAGAACAGGTCAGGTTCTGCTCTCAGGTACATCAGCAGGGAAGGCTCTGGACTAAGTGAGTACTTTGGGAAGAAACACAGTGGGGTGAACACAGGGACCTTAATACAAAGAAGCAGTTGTGGCCATCTTCAACGGGGAGGGGGGAAAGGTCTTATTGGAACTTCAAAGGGCCAAAAGGGATGGGTGTAAGCAGTAGGGTAGCAAGGTTGGGCATCAGCTGGGGTCCTGATGTTGAAAGATGAAATCAACAGACTTTGCTAAACAGAAAGAGGAGGCAAGGCAAAAGGGAAAGGGGCAATGGCAAGGAGTGACAGAAAACTGAATCAGAACAAGGAGAAAGTGAGCACAGTAGAATAAAATGGCAGAAACAGACAGGGACAAACCACAGTAAAAGACCACGGAGGGTGTGAAGTCCAGCAAATCTGTGGAGGGTATTCACCTCTCAGCCCTAGCACGGAGACGTGGGAGGGGAGAGGATCTTCTTTGTGCAATAGGGAAGTAAATATTCAGTAATGATTTTTCAGGCTCGAGGGAAGTGATCCTTCCTCTCTACATAGCGCTAGTGAGACACATCTGGAGCACTGTGTCCAGTGCTGGGCTCCTCATGCACATCATGGAGTGGGTCCAATAAAGGATCACAAAAGTGTTTAAGTGCTTAGAGCATCTCATATGTGGGGGAGAAGCTGTGACAGCTAAGGCTGGTCAGCCTAGAGAACAAAAAGCACAGGGAGGTCTTATCAATGTGTATCAATAACTGATAGGAGAGTGTAGGGCGAGGGTGTAGGGCAGATGGAGCCGGGCCCTTCTCAGTGTGTCCAGTGACAGGATAAGAGGCAATGGGCACAAACTGAAATACAGGACATGCCCCTTAAGCACAAGAAGAAAATCTTTTACACTGAAAGTGTTCAAACACTGAAACAGTGTCCCAGCAGGCCACAGAGTCTCCATCCTTGGTGGCATTTAACACACAACTGGCCACAGTCCTGGGCAACCTACTCCAGCTGATCCTTCTTGGAGTCTGGACTGGTTGATCCCCAGAAGTGCCTCCAAACTCAGCAATTCTGTGATTCTGTAGAGCTTGTGTAGCCAAATAAGATTGTCCTACTGGAGGGTCCAGCCCCAAACACCATAAAGAAATGGGCTTAAAACACAGTAGAGAGAACCACCACTAGGGAGCTGATCCCAATCATTCTAGACCTAGACTGAAGCAATGACTCCAGTGGGGTTTTTTCAAGCTAGGCAATGTCATTGACAGCAGACCCAGGCTGAGCACGCTCCATGTCCATTTTTGTAAGTGGCTCTTCCTACGGTAACTTTCATCCGGTGAAACACTCCCATCTTCCACAGCCACTGTTAGTTCCTTAGCTTCCTGACCTCAGCAATTCCAGCACGGTGATTTGCTTGTCTCCTGCACCCATGGGGAGAAACTCCTTGCTCTTAAGTGCTGTGTGGACTGAAGGAGGAAGGATTTGCTTGATATCGCTGAGAAAGCCTGAGGCAGGGCTGGGACCAGAGCCCCCAGTTTCCCCATCTAGTGTCCCCTTCACTGGCCAAGAAAAGTCCATCAGAATAAATGCATCCTGGGTATCCCTGGCTATTTGTCAGGTTTTTTCAGGACATATCTGTGTAAATGCAGAACTCATGTCAGTGGCCCAGGGCCAGCAAGGACTTTACAAACTGTATTTGATGGGGATAACTTCAGTCCACACATGACCCTATCCTCTTGGGCTGGAGAGAAAAAACACACAGATCCTGGGGAAACGGGAAGAAGTAAAGACCTCAAAGAGAGAGGAACGTCTGGTTTAAGTGAATTTGCGACACATCAGCACTTGCCTCTGCGATGCGCTCTGAGACACATCGGATAGCGTGATAGCAGGGAGTACGGTGCAGAAGTAACTCACCCGCAGGGGCTGAAGGGACCTCCTAGCCAGAGGGAACGTGAAGTTGCAGGGGCTGTGAAGGACCAGCTCGCTTTAGCACACCTTGCCCACTCACCAATGCAGCCAAGAAACTTAACCTGCTGTCTTAATTACCACTGAGGCAACAGCAGGCTGGAGAAGTGCTGTCCTTCACCACAGTCTTTTTTGAAAGTAGTGTCCTGTTTTCCTAATATCCACAGATTTTCAACAATAATTGATAGTGTGAGTGTGGGCACAGGTACCCCTTCTACTGAAGACAAGGGGAGTTTTGGTGACAGCTCCAACAGGATGGAGTGTGGCTTGTGGGGAATAAGATTGGAGCAGAGAGGTCTGCGGATGCTGGATGGGAAAAGGCAATGGGAAGAGTTGACTATTTCCAGTAGTGCAGGTTGTACACATGCAAAACTTCACTTAATTGCCTTCTGAAAAAACGCTCTCTTGGAGGCCCTCATGTAAGAGGTGTTAGAAAATAGAATTGCCTGCTCCAAGTGAATTTGGGAAAGAATGGAAAAAGAATGACCAAATAGATCTGGCAGAGCACAATAACAAGAGCAGTGTCTGGCTGAGCTAAAAGCATAGCTGTGATGGAGTTTGTGGCAGAACTCCAATCGACTTCAGCACAGCCAGGGTTTTGCCACAAGTCCTTAAAAAAAGAGTGAGGTTAAAGACTCCCTTGTGCTCCCTTACTAACCCGGAAAGAAAGAGGCAGTTAGTCTGAGAGAGGTGATTTATCCAGCCGTGGAGCCAGCTCACCTGCGAGGGACAGGTTTCTCCGAGGGAGAGGGATTTCAGTCAGCGGCAAGTCGTGCAGAGCACAGCCGCGCATTATTCATGGTTTGGTTTGGCTCCCGTCCCCAGACCTGCTGCGTGCCTTGGGAAGGCTCAAGCACTGACCACACAGAGCCACGTGCTGCCCTTGACCGAGCTGGTGCTACCCTCCGAGACGGGCTCCCACGCTGCCGTTCCTGCCAGCCGAGTGCTGCTTGCCCACGTTACTCCCCCGCGCTAGCGGAGGAAGGGCGGACAGGAGGCAAGTGTATGCTGCCTTTCATCAGCCCTCCCCACCTCTGCTGCCTCCTCAGCATCACCCCCAGGGCACGTGTCTGGCCACACTCCCTGACGGTCCTCTGCTCTCACTACCAGAGGATGGGGCTTTACCTGATTACAGAAACACCCCTGCAAACTGATACTCGGAGGGAAACACGGGGATGATGCTGCCGCCGGCAAACCCCTCTGGGAGGCAGCCTCCTTCGCGTGGAAGCCACTCCGACAAATTTGATTTTGTTTCTGAAAGCACAGGAGCTCAGCAGAGATGCACCAGTCCCAGGTCAGCAAAAGAGAGAACCGGGCTCTGCAGCTGCCAGAAACAAAAGCAGCTGGTGCTTCAGAGCAGGGTTTCCGGGGAGGAACGCTGGACATGGTTTTTCACAGCAACCCGAGCGGGCATGCAGTGGACAACTGTATATGTGTGTGCGTGTGTGTACGAGAACAGGAGAATGCACCCATGGAGTTAAGCAGGGAGAAGACTAAGCATTAGGACACCCTTCTAAGAGCAAAGCATTTCTGCACCTGCACCCAGAATAAGTGAGGAAATATGCCATCTCAAAAACAAATGCTGCAAGGAAAAATCAGGTGTCTTCTGAAAAACCTTTATGCCAAATAGTAGAATTATTTGTGAAGCTCCTGGAATTTAGCCTGGCTTTGATGACAAATTTCACTGAAAGCTTAGTTACGGAGGTACTAAGGACCATATCGTTACCCCAGATTATGACAGCAGGATGAGGCTGGCAGATTTTCTGACTCATTCTTCTTGGTGAACTCAAAACTAACACATAGGTGACATAATTACATTATAGATACACACCATCGTATGAATGCGTGTATGTGGAAAACACATTTCAGCTGAAATAGAAGTCGTATAGGCATTACAACGATGAATCAAGAAGAAATCAACTGTGGCTGTGAGCTCATCATCTTCTTCCGTCTTTATAATGCAAGGTGGAAACAGCACCTGGGAAGTAAAGCTCTTGTCTTTGGGACAGGTTCTTTAGGCTATATATCAAGAGTAGTAAATACCAGCAGTGCTCAAACTGTACATTTTACACAAGGACTTTACACATCTAACACTAATATATACAAATTGAATAAGTCTCTTACCATTGCTGTGATGTGGGCAAGGAATTTACTACAATCACTAAAGTCACAAGAAGTAATACTACAGCAGGACCAAAGAGAAAGAAACTGTTACGTAAGGATTTTGTAATTAAAAAGTTACAATAAATCTTTCCAACTGCCGTTTCTGGCAGGGAGCTGTTATACTGAGCAGAAAGTGGCCAGGGCAGCAAGGGCCAAGGTCTACCTCCAAACCATTAATAGGCTATTTAGGGACAGCGAGTGGCGCGAGGAAGTTGGTGTCTTCGGGATTCAGGTCCCGCAGCATCCCCGAGGGTGCGGCACGCACGGCAAGCAGAGAGCCAGCTGCCGTGCTGCCGGCACCGGTCCTCGCGCACACGCCTCCCCTCGCTGGCTCTGGCCCCGTTACCATCCCAGCTGCACACCCCTTTGCTTGAGAGAGCAACAAGGAGACCCCGTAAAAAGGACACAGACAGAAGAGAAAGCACGGGCACTGGGAGGAACTGCAGGCAGCGTTACTGTACAGAAAAGGAGCTAAGCACCGGTCTTGACTGTGGAAAGAAGATAAAATAAAAGTATCAGGTCTTGCTAGGTGTTTCACAGGCATGAAGGTCTGCAGGAATTACGCTAAGACCTCAGCTGGTACAGGTCTTTAGTCTGTTGTTGTTTGTGCTTGTGTGTCTGTCTGCATGCACAAAGCCAGTAACAGCCCTGGGTGGATACGCAGTGCTTTGAAAACCATGTCGAGCACGCACGGAAGAAGTTTCATGCACAAGGTATCTATTTTGCACCAAATCATGCATCATAAGCACAATTAAGGGACTTTAAACTTATTGAAGAAAACGGTGCTGTCTCTGAAGAGCCCTATCATTGCAACAAAGGAAGTTGGAGCAAGAGCTGAGCTACAGCAAAATATTTACTGTGAAAGAATTCCAGGCTTATCTGCCTGGGTAATGAGGCATTTGAGACCTCCATGCAATACAGCGCACACAGATCTGAGGAAATACAGATTGCCCATGCAAGTAGGGGCAAAGGCAAGCAAAAAGGCACCATGATCTCATTTTCCTGATAAGGTTCAGATCTTCATGCGTGCAACAGAAGTTTTAAAAGGCATCTGATCTCCAAAGACGCACAGATCAACTGTTAGTTAAGGATATGAGAGATTCCAAAACTAAAAGAAATAGAAGTTCAGAGCTAAACTGGATTCCCTTGACACCTTATGATGGAGGGTTACTAATAGAAAAAGTTAATTAGAAAGAAAAAAAAATCAAATAAATGCGAATTAGAGACACGGAAATGATTTGGTGAAGGCAGCAGAGTTTCTGAGAGTAGCCTGTCTTACTGGGAGAAGTTCAAAAAGAAAGCAGAAGCCTCCAAAGCAGCCAGTGGAAGTCTGTAGCCAGGCAGCCTCTGTGTTGCTACCAAAGCCAGACTCCTTATAAAATAGATCCTGAGAGGAAAGCATGGCCAAAAAAAACCAGTTACCAAACTGTGACCAGAGCTTCAGACTGAAGCTTCCCCAGGACATGTAAGCGAAGCAAAAGGAAAAGTACTTTGTACATGTACATGCACACAAATACACATCCTGCCTTGATTTGGCTATCTGGGAACGGGTGATTCATCAGTGCAAACAGGACAAGGTTCAGGTCTTCCCCCTGCATGGGAGTTCGTCACCCCAACTACGCTACAGTGCAGTATTGGTTTGAAACAGAAGAATGAGTCATGAATAAATTCTCTGAGGCCGCAAGATTGTGGCTTTTTCTGTTTTACCTTAATCAAGTCCAACAGGTTTTTGTGGACCTGTATTCTGTGCCTATGAGAGGGACAGGGCACTTTAGAGAAAAGACTCAGAAACCATCAGGAATAAACAATGCAAAGCCGGGCAAAGAGCAGACGAAAGGCACGTGAGTCAGTCAGATGAATAACAGTGGAGTAAAAAAAAAACACAGCATAAAAACAAATCAGTGGAAAGAGAAAAAAAGCAGCGACAGCATCCAAGAAAGGAAATCTTCTGTATAGTCCCTATGTCCAGGTGTGTGTCAGCAGCGCTCTCTCCCTGCCCTGGGGAGGTATGAATTTGATTGTTGGGCTCAAGCAACGCACACCAGCAGAGAGCAGAACTGAATGAGCCAGCTGTGATCACAATTTGAAAAACTAAATCTAGAGATAGGTCATTTTCACAAGCTCCACCGTTAGCGAAGAGGGCTAACACTAGCTACCCTCCAGCAAGCCCTCCAGCAACTGTAGGGCCCAAGAGCTGTCAGGAGATGCAGCCTGCAGGAAGAGAAAACCTGCTGTATTTGAAGTTAGCATCATGCAAAGCAGTGCATGCAGCCTTCCTGGATCTGTGGGCAAACAGATCCATTGCCTCTGATTCCAGTTGAAATTCAGAGCCGCGGAGTAAAAACGTCAAGAAATTGATCGATTTAACTGTGGTCTCTACATGGGAAAAGGATGTTCATTTACAAAAACAGTCACTGTTGTTATTCACAGAGCAGAGGACGCGAAGGCAGAGACCAAAGAAAAGAGTAGCGCAAATATCTTTCCTCTCTGTAGCAACAAAGATGCCTGAGGAGTAGGGTATCGTGAAGCACTCTGAGTGGAAAGTGCTTGTTTCCCTTCTCCCTTTCAAAAGCCAAAACACTCGTCGGACACACTCCATGCAAGGACAGATACAGAAGATGGCCTTTTAGCAGAATACAGAGCTAGTTTGCTGGGGAAAATCCTGGCGCTGCATCTCAGCAGCTACACGAGAGCAGCTGGGCTTCCACCGCTGCCCTGGGCCGCCACCACCACTGCCTCCTTGGCTTGCAAGGAAGGGCTTGGGCTGCAAGTGGTGGCATTTCAAACCCTGGCTGCAAACTCTAAACGGTTTCCAGTTTGTGCATTCCTAACTCAGCAGAGAGTGCAATGGTTACTGCTGCTGAGGGCTAGCCAGGGGTCACAGGGCGATGCTACCAGCAGAGAATTATTCATGTACTGTAGCGTGGGGATTTAGGGTCATGGCCACAGGGAGAGAATGTTCGGGGTCACCCCTCCTTGCTACAGAAAACCCATACCCAGCTCCGAAAGCAAACAGCTGATATTCCTTGTTCACCGTCAAAGACTTCCTAACTCATCTCCGTACTGAAAGTAAAGCAAATACTCTGCCCACTTAAGAAATGCTTGAGCAAAAAAACCCTGACAAACTGACAAAAACAAGCCACCCTCACAAATGCAGTCAGAGAGCCACAGCAGCCAAAGCGTTGCTGGGTATAACTCTCAGAAACCAGCCCTGGTTTCTGCCTGGAGCCCAGCATGCATTAGTTCTGGCTGTGTAACTCCAAAGCAAGACCAGACAAGAGGTCGTCATATATGGTCAGGCTGAAAGATCCTATAATCATTAAAAAATCAGCTAGGTTTAAAGCATTACAAGTGTTTCTCTAAAATATGAATATTTTAGCTCCCGCTTTTTCAAAGCACTTCCACTTACTGCTCTTAGAAATGAACTTAAGTGTCAGTTACTGGCACTGCTCAGCCCAGAATCACAGCAGTGCCTCTGCTTTAAAGGTGCGTGGTAGTGCCTGAAAACAAGACTGGATTTTCAGCTCTGAAATGCACATGCATATCTCAGTGCACAGACAGCCTTTCATTTCACATGAGAGCGACAGTTCTCCTGTGAATCTGTAAACCCTCCTTTCCATCAAAAGACATAAAATGAGCCCTGCCTCCATCAAAATGTTCTTTCTAACTGAGTTAATAAGGATTTTCTGTAAAAGCTGGATGAGAACTTAGCAGAAATAACATCTACGCACAGTACTGCTAACCAGCTGCTTACGATGAAATAAAATTTAAAGGGTGATCTTGCTCATGGTGAAGTGCAGGAAAGTCTTGCTTAATCTTCCCTGGGTGTGGGATACTGTTCACGATGGGCTGTTTCTAGACTACTGTAATAATTTCTGTTTATACTGTTGTTCTCCTCATCCCACAGGTTTTGGTGGGATGCACGTTGAGATTTAATGCACCTGTCGTCACTACAGTGAATTATCCTGGATGTTACACTTAACTCCAACTGACACAGCCTCAGACAGGTAGGAATATCTGACTACATTCTGATTTTCTCCTTCTCTGTTACTCAGCAGCAGTTCTCAGAGACAAAGACAAACCATTCCACTCCTCATATTCACATTCTGCTCAGAGTGCTGATAGCATTTTTCCTCAGACCGATGCAGACCCTGTCTGCTGGAGATGCACTTCATAATATTTAAACCGTCGTGCAACGTTGATCAAGTTCAGGTAGCACAGCTCTGAAAGGTATAATCTTTTACCAGCTACCATATTATAGAAGTCAATCAACTCCTTAAAATGCTCTGAAAGCCAGGCTTTCCAAGCACTCAATCTGCCATTCATGCTTCTACACACAGGTGAATCATTTTACCAGAACGTATCTAAATAAAGAAAAGCAAGCATCAGAGAAATGAAAACATCAGGAATAACTCAGACAAGTCTGGCAACACCGTCTCTGATTTCAAAGGGTGTAAGATCCAACCCTGTAGCACACTGGAGCTAAAGCAAAAGTAACATATGGGCATTCAAGTGAGATTACCAAATTTAGTGTGAAGATAAGGCCCAAAGTTGCCTTGAAACCAAAAGAGCTGGGCAGTTAGGGAACTAGCCCTTAGTTAAGACGATACTTAAAAGAGCCTATTTTCTGACTAAGCGACTTTCAGGACCCTTTACTATATGGCTGCAGGTGACCTAAAAGATATTACAATGTTTTTAACACTGTGAAGCTATTTTCTCGCAAAGGCAGAGACCAGGGGCAGGTGGGGTTTGTGGTGGAATATATGGGCCAGACCCTCAGCAAGTGTAAACCAGCATTACTTTTTGTCCTCATTGAAGACACGGTAATTAACACCAGACAGCACCCTTGTGTATGTAGTCTTATAAAGGGAGAAGTGTAAATAAAACACATCTTCCCAAATAAATAAAAACTGCGTCACTCGTCTCTTTTTCTTTGTAATAAGCTAAAACTTCTTCTGTCAGGTTCTGTTGACTGCGATTGAAGTTCAACCTTAAAAATATGGTCAATGTTTTTGATTTTAAAATTAATTTTCTTAATTAAAATAAGTTTTATGAAGCACTACCTGCCAGAGATAAGCGCTTTCCCCACTCATGTTCACAACCGTTGTTATAAAGAAGCTCCTCAGCAATTTTTGTGTTCAAACAGAGGAACCTCTTGGATTTGTAGCGCGCAAGAAGTACACATCATTTGAAGGGACTTTTTCACCAAAAAAATGAGTATGAACTGAGAGAGCACGTGCGTTTGTCCAAAAGGAGAATTGTTACGGGAGCCTGAGCTTTTGCTTTTAAACAGGATTTTCTCTGACACGTCAAGAGTGCTTTCTCTTACTAAAGCTATTAAAACAGCAATGTGTAAAACCACTGAGAAAAGGGTATCAAACTACTTCGCTAGCAGCCAGTCGGAACGGGCAGACTACGGGCTTGGCTGACCTGCCCCTCGAGGGGAAAGGCAGACAAAAGGGAAGAGCGCGGCCGCTCCCCCCCGCCGCCGCTTTCCCGAGCACCTCGCCTGCGACCCCGAAGGCCCCTCCGGCCGCGCAGCGGTTCGCACGCCGCGCTGCCCCCGGCGCGGCCAGGCCGCGGGGCCACGGGGGGGCCCTGCGCGGAGGCGCGGGGCGAGCGCGCCGCTGCGCGGGGCGGCGCGGAGCTGTCCGCGGCGCCGGTGCTGAAGACGGGACGGCGACCCCACTCCACGGGGCCGCGCGGCGGGGGGCCTGCCGCGGGTGGGGAAGAGGAGAGGTCCCACGGTGCTGCCCCGAGGACGGGGGTCGGGGGGATCGGGAGGGGCGGCCTGGGGGGTGGGGCTGTCCCTGGGCAGATCGTGCAAAGGGATAGACGGAGGAAGGGGAAAATCCCTTGGCAGGAGGTGCAGAGAGGGAACTGTCGGGCAGCCCTGGCACAGGAGAAAGCCCTTGGACGAGCGGTTGAAGGGGGGACCCCTCGAAGCGAGAGCGCAACGGAAGATCATTCAGGCAGATGGAGCAAAAAGGGAGCCCGTAGACAGCCATTGCAAAGGGATGGACAGCCTTGGAAGGGTGGTGCGAGGGGGAAACTCATGGTCAGCCAGTGCAAAGGGTGAAGACTTGAACAGGGAGTTCACAGGGGGACTCCTTGGACAGGTAGCGCAGTGGGGGAACCCTTGGACAGTGGAGCAGAAGGGGAACCCTTGGACAGCCAGTTCAAAGGTGGAATTTTTGGACGGGTCATGCAATGGGGAAACTCTTGGACAGGCTGTACAAATGGGAAGCCCTTGGATAGGTGGTTGAAAGGAGGATCCCTTGGATGGGTAGTGCAACAGGGAAACCCTTGGACACTCGGTGCAAAGGGGAAACCCTTGGAGAGGCAGCGCAAAAGAAGAGCCTTTGGAAAGGAGGGTGGCCCTAGAGAGAAGGGGCACTGGAAGCAGGGGAAGGATCGCACCTGTGTATGTTCATCTCCCGGGGCGGGCGCCGCGCCTTGTCGTAGGCCACCTTGGCAAAGACACCGGCGATGAGCACGAAGGCGATGGCCCCGCACGAGATGTAGACGGTGGCGTTGGTGCTGTCCTTGTCCGGGTCGTACTTGTTGGCGTCCCCATCAGCGCCGTTGCTGCCATCGGCGGGCAGCGCGCCGCTGGCGGTGGTGGGGTGGGCCCACTCCGGGCTCTTGTAGTTGCGGCAGAGGCTCTGGTTGAGCTTCTCAGCGCGCTTGTTGCAGCAGAAGCGGTAGAAGCAGGTGCCGCAGCAGTAGCGGAAGCCTGTGAGGCTGTTGTTGCACTCGAACTCCTTGTCCCACTGCCCGCTCACGTCGTAGTACCCCCAGCACGTCTCGTACGCCGGGGCCGAGCCCCCGCCGCCTCCCCCGCCGCCGGGGGGCGTCCTGCCGCCGCCCGCGCCCTTCCCGCGCCCGGGCAGCGCCGTGGGGGCGGCGGCCCCCGGGCCCGCCAGCGTCTGGTTGAGGAGCTCCTTGCCCGGCTTGGGGGTCCGTCGCGGCGCCGCCGCCCCCTGGGTCCGATTGCCCTTGGCGCGGGGGGGCCCGGCCGCCTGCGCGGCCGGCAGCAGGGCCAGGAGCTGCAGGGAGAGCAGGAGCAGCGGCAGCAGCAGGTGCCGCGGCCCCATGGCGGGGCGAGGCGGGGGGCCGCGGGGCGCGGCGGGGCGCGGCGTGGGGCGGGGGCGGCGGGCGGCGGCGGGGGCGCTCAGCGGCCGCGGCGCTGCCCCATGGGGCGGGGCGGGGGGCGCGGGGTGTCCCGCTGCTGCCGCGCGGCTCTTCAGCGGCGGCTGCCCGGTGCCGGGCGCTTCATGCCGGCGCGCAGCGAGCGGCGGAGCCCGGCGGCGCGGGGCTGGAGGCAGCGGGGTCCGGAGCCGGCCGGCGCTCCTCCGGCGAGGGGCTGCGAGAGACGGGGAGAGGGTGAGAGCGCGCCGCGCCCCGGGCGCCCCGGCCCGCCCCCGTACGCCCGCCCCCCGCCCACGGCCTTACCATGCCGGAGCGGGACTGCAGCGGGGCCGCGGAGCCGGCGGGCTGCCCGCGCTCCTCGCGGAGGCGGGGGCGGAGCGGCGCGGAGCCGGGCGCGGAGCAGGGGCGGGCGCCAGCCGCGCCGCGCCGCGCTCGCCGGTTAGGCCCGCCCACCGCTGCCGGGCCCGCTCCTTACATCACCCCGGGCCGGCGTCGCCGCACGCGGGGCGCCGCTCCGCGAACACGCGGGGCCGGCGCCCACGGCTCCCCACGCCGGCCCCCGCCCGCCCGGGGCAGCGCGCCCCGGCCCGGCCCCGGCCCCGCCTGCCGGCGGTGTGCGGGGGAAGGGTCCCTATAGGGGTGTGCAGGGGGCGTGGTCCCATGGGTGCGCGCGAGGTGCCGTGCGTGGAGTTACGATCCCTATAGAGGTGCGCGGGGCTGCAGTGCGTGTGGCCCCATTACCTGTCCATGGGGTGTGGTCCTGCCGGGGACGGGCAGGGGATGTGGTCCCATGGGGTCAGCTGTCCATGGGACAACAGTGCCTACAGGGGCGTGCAGGGGCTGCGATGGATATAGATTTGCAGTCTGCATGGTCTCGAATAGTGTGTGCACCGGGTATTGTTCCTATAAGTGTGTGTGAGTTTATGGATCGATGTGCACTGGGAGTATGGTCCCTATGTATGATGTTTGAAGGCTACACAGACCCTATAGGTGTGTATGAGCTTTAGGAACCCTCTGGACTTGTGCAGCAATGTGTTCCCTATCACAGTGGGGGTGGAGCTATGATCCTTACGGATGTGCGTGAACAGGCCCTATACATGTGCACAAGTTGTTTGCGTCGGGGACATGTGCAGGCTCCCAGGGTTAATGGAGCCTGGGTGTCCAACTGGGTCTGCCCAGCCAGCTCAGGGCAGACCTCCCAGGAGGTTCCTGTCCCAGGGTAGTGCCCGCAGCACAACCCAGTGCTGGGCAGATGTTGCCCCGAGGGCTGTCAGGCCATGCTGCCCACCAGGGCCGTGCTGACCCCACTGCCCTGCCACTCGCTGCACAGGGACATGCTTCCCAGGCTTCCCAGGCATTGCTACACCAGCCTGGGGCTGTTGGCACCTGCCCAGGAAGGTGCACTGGGTCCAGCTGAGTCCCAGTTCCCTGCTGCAAGGGCTCAGCTATTGTGCTCAGCGTGGAGAAGGTGGCATCCCCCACCCCAACCTGTCTGATACACTCCCTGCTTCCTCAAGCCGGTTGCCCTCCAGGGCAGCTCTGGGGTGCTGTAGGGATGGGTCAGCAATGCCCTGGGCTAGCCATGCCCAGTGACCCAGGCACAGCCACCACAGATATGTTTAAGGCACTTTTGAGCAACCTTCTTGCAGGTGCAGAAGGTTTCACTGCTGTAAGCCACTGGGTCCCCATGCTAGAATTTCCTCAAAGTCCTGGTGCTTCCCCCGTGTCCCATTGCAAACTAAACTAAAGCCTTTACAAACATTTCCTAAAGATGTACAAGGCATTGCCAGCTGTAAGGACACACAGAGGACAGGGAGGAATTACAGCAAAGAGGAGCACATGGAGACAGGAACTGAAGTGATGCCCTGTAGCTGTAGGCAAGCAGCTTTCAGGAGAGTGGGGAGACTGGTGTAGGGAGAAGAGAGCAGTGGAGAGAAAGGGGAAATCACCCCTGAAAATCCCCTCCCCTGTACCTTGCACTTTGTGAATCATTTCCTCAAGCTACCTAGGTTTGAATGCCCATAGCTCATGGCTGGCGGCATTTTACAACTCTCTTAGGAGACGCCATGGATTGTGAGGTTGGCAAAGAAAGCTTTACCTCTGCCATCTAAAGCTGCTCTGACGTTGGGGGACACCTGGGCAAATCAATCGCTTCGTTCCTCAAGAAGACCCAGTCTGCAGTGCCTCTAGGAGTACTGCGTTTAAGGGATGTGCCCAGCTCTCACTGGTAAATCCACGCCATGGGGCCCCCAGTTCTCAGCAGTACCTGACCCCAAACTCAAAAGTGAGGCAGGAGGAGTCAGCCTAATGGGAGCCTTATGCTCCTATTATAGGTGTCCTCCAAAACCTTGCATCAAAAGTTGTAAAGCAGGTTTGACTGATGTTGGGAGGCCATCTCAAAACATTGTGGACCTTCCAGCTCCCCAGCATGGCATTTTGATTTTGATGAAAATTACCATGGCAAACATCTCCAGATCTGAGCTGCTTCTCCAAGGTAGGTGCTTTGCAAAGCGTAGGAGGCATCAGGCTATAGTAATCCGCATCTTCCCCTCACCTGATTGTTCCCTGCACACTTATACAGGACCTGAGGTCTCTGCAGAGGCACTGCTCTGGGGAGGGGAGCTATCACTTTAGAGAAGAGCCAGCATCCTCTCCCATGTAGGCAAGGCTACCTGTTGAAGGCAATCCTCAGGGACAAGATCCATAGTTCTTGAGGCATAAATTATTGACGCTCCTCTGTCCTTATGCCAAATGTCACAAGGGCACAGAAAATGTCTAGCAAAACAATATCTCCCTGGAGAACAGCACTAAGTGTTAAGTATCCTGCCCCACAGAATATTAGTGTCTGAGACTTGTCTTTTTTCAGTGTGTCTGCACAGCCTCCAGCACTGGCTGAGGCTTGGACTCCACATGCCCCTGTGATACCACTGTGGTTGTATCAGACCAAGGTAATGATGAAACATTCAGATGCCTCCTGCTCAATTTATCAATGCCAATAAGCATGCTGAAGAGGGACAAAGTCTCCATGGATCTCCCATATAATCCCATTGCCTTGCCCAGAGCCAAAATAATGGGATGGAAAGAGCTAAAGGGAATGTGGAAAGAAGGAAACAGTCACTGAGGAGCAGCATCAGATTTCTGGGACTTTCATGGGGCTTGCAGCTGCGTTGCTTGGCTGCAGAAGGAAAGGACAACAGCTGAGACACTTGCGGGAGAAAATTACTCTGCTCCACACCTAACCATACTCAGGAAAGATCACTCTGATGGCAGCTCCACTCCCTAACTCCATCCCCACCTGGAAGTCACTGCGAGATCTCCAGCACTTTCTCTTTTAGCTCAAGTCCTGTCCTCCCCAAGTTGTTTTTCTCAGCATGCCTGTTTTCAGAGCTGTTCTCTTGTTTATCTTCTTTGCTTTCATCTCTCTCCTGGAAATGCTGTGGCTGCTGGCAGTGAAGGGAAGTGCAGGTTCAGGAACTTCTGTTTAATTTAATTCGTACACAGAATCATTCACCTTTAGCCCGTTTTCCCTGCCACCACTTGTCGGACTCCGATGACTTTGTGAGGAGTTTGTAAGGAGTCTGATGTGCTCAAAAGCTGATTCCTCCTTGTCAAGGGATTAAATTGTGACCGTGAATCTTTATTAAAATGAGCTCAGCACTTTGGACCTAGTTTTTCTTCTAAAATTAATGTAGCCACAAAAAACTAATAATAGGAGTTTGGGAGATTATTTCTATGAAGCTGAATTCTTTCTTGCTTGACTAGATATAGGCTTGCTTTGTGAATGTAGTGAAGGCACAGGGTGGATCCCGAGACTGTTACAAGCAGAAGGCTGCTTACTTCCAGATACAAGACAGACAGTGAATGGAAACCAGGCAGGGAAATGTGAGGGGAACAAGAGCAGTGACAGCAGACACTGAGATGGCAGGGGTCTCAGACCCAGCAGTATGGGCAGTGCCAGATGTAATCAGCTGCTTATGCAGTTTCCTGAGCAGCTGCTTCAAAGGGACAAGAAACTAGCTCAGAAAAGGACATTTCATCAGCTTTTAGTTGGTTTATTCTCTGGTGGCTGACAGAATTCTGTGTTTTCTATGGTTTTGTATAGTTTAAGGAACTGTGATTGTCTGTACCCATGGGAACACCTTGTTTCTTTCCCATTCTTCCTATCCATCCGGCCACCGTGGCAGTGAATGTCACAGGCTCATCATGTCCTACAGCAGTGATGTATGTGTCTGTCTTTGGGGCATTCTCAGCACTTAAGCCTCTGCTTTCTGTCTCAGTAAGGGGGAGAGAGGGAGAAGACTGCCAGGCCACTGACAGATGTGTACGCGGTTTTCCAGACAACTTACCCACCTATGTGGCTTGGGGATCAAAATGCTGCTGCTGCCTGCAGCAATGTCAGCAGCAGGAGATGCCACTAGACCGGAGGGCCAAGCACTCAGGGGAGAGGTTCACTGACGTCTCACCGGTGAGAGCTTTGGCTAGGCAGTTCATCAATGCACTCGCTTGAAATGTCCACGCGGGCCATCTGTAAACAGAAGGCAAAGAAACTTCTCCAGCAAATGATTGATTCCTCATTATTTATCCAGGTCTGGTTACAGAGACGGCTTCAGAAAGTACTTTTACAGCTGCAACTCTGCAAACCCCAAGGTCCTGCAGTCAGGTGGATGGACACAGGCTCGGTGTCTTCTCCTGGTGGAAGAAGCTCTGACACATAACTGGCCAGACCCACAAAGTTCCTCCCGTAATGCTCTGTGGTGTGTAGGGGGACAGTGCTGATGCCTGCACAGCTCACACATTTGTTTTCTGCTGCTTTTCCTTTTCCTCCTGGTTTGAACTCCTCTAAAATACACTTACACAGCAAACACTGGTGTGGGGGTACCAGAGGTATCTTGCTCCTTCCTCCACACATGGAAACTCTGCATTTCAGAAAGCCAGCTCTAAGGTCACTCTTGGAGTCCCTTCTTAGCTGATAGAGACTTAATTTGCCCAGAAAGAATTCACCTGGTAGTGTCTCTGCACTTTGTGAAATCTTATGATGCCTCCTTGATAGTAACAGAAAATCTAGTACACAAGAGACCCTCCAACCATTCACTGCAATATGTGGCATCCCCTGGGGATCCAGGAAGAGAGAAGGGAATACAGAGACCTCAGCATGGGCTTCTTCCCCTTTACTGGTATCTACTGTGCAGTGGTTCCTTCAGGCCTGCCCACCAGTTTGGGAAAGACATTTTAAACTGCTTTGGATTTCTACCTTTGTCACTGCAAATTGGGACTTTGCTACAGGCTGGGTCATTTTCGGTCCATGAAGGGCAATATGCCGGTTAAGTGCAGCATATGACTGACGCAGATACCTTGCCCCCATATTGGATACTGGTGGTTAGTTTCTTTTATCTTGCTGTACCTGCACAGAAGGGAAACCAGTGAGAGCTTTTCTTTAACACATCATTACTGTCACTGTTGTTATTTCCTCTACCATTATGGCACCAACCTGTCTCACTAAAGCAAGGGCAGACTTCTCTTCCCAGTACCTAGCCAGGCACTACTCCATCAGTGTCCAGCAGATCCAACTTTCCCATGGGATCTGCCAAACCCAGCAGTTGCTCTTCCATTCAGATTGTCCTACAGCTCAAGGCACTTCATCACCAACCAGCCTGAGTCAGGAGAAACTGTCCAAGTCATCAGAGAAGCAGATGGAAGGAACCAGATTGCATGTATCCAACACCTCGCTCAGTCATTACCTAGCCACAGGCTGGATGCAGCTGATAACATGAAATGAGAGACATTAACATTGGTGTTGATGATCACAGGCCTGCCTCCAAGACCAGCAATATGATGAGGCACTTGGATAGCTTCATCTACTGAGGTGGCCTCCTGGCTCTATAACTCAACAAGCCCTGTGCCCGTACCCACTTCATCCACGCTACCAAGGACAACGCAGACTCAGACAACCTTGAGGTGATGTGAATGGGCATTTTTCTTTTCTCAAAACATCTCATCCAAGGGTGGTTCTTCAGCTATAACAGTTTTATCTGGATGTATTAATTTAAGAGTAGAAACCAGGCACCAAAATGCCACAGAAGGGTATATTTGCAGCCTGCCATAGCTGGGAAGATCATGTGATCCCAGACCTCATCTTCTTGTAGACCACCCAGGAATGTAACAGTTCATTGCCACCTGTCCCACACATCTGTCTTATCCTTGCAGGAAGGCTTCAGACCCTATCTTAAGACTGGGGACAGACTGCTGGGCTGACAGCATCTCAGGAAAACTGTGGTTACAGTACTCCCAGCTGCTGTCACATAAATAAAACCCCCTGCTTTTATTGCAAACCTGAAGACTCTTGGGCTCCAGCAAATTCAGCCCATATTCCTGCAATCATAGAACAGCGAGTCATCAACTTGAGTGATTAGGTTCAAGTGCTCATCCTCAGGACCTAAGCAGAATGTATCAATATCCTTGGTTTTCTGATATCTATGTTGGAAGAGCAAAGAGGATGGAAGCCAGAGCTTGAGGGTCACACAGTATCAGTTGGGACATGCAAGCTGAACACAACGAATCATTTGCAGCTGCCTGTGCGAGTATGCTACAGACTAAGAGCATTTCTCTATCACCCTTCTTTTCTGCTGTCACTTGCACTTCCAAACCAGTCATTCGCACACCTCTGGGTGCCCACCACCCGCTATGGAACCGAACATCGGTCCTGGAGACAACTACCTGCTCCACTGAAAATATCACCCTGTCTGGGAGGGCCCTTTAAGGTCACCATTCAGCAGGTTCTGTGCATTCCTGCACTTCAGCAGAGACCTTGGAAATACATCAACTCACAAACAGTAAAATCAGACCCTAGGCGTTAACCACTATGTCTTAAACATTACCTGAACACTTGACAGATAGAGCCAGGGTTTCTTTCAGAGAAGGACTTTCTCTTGCTTTTCTAAACCATCCAACAGCCTGTTAGCAATGAAGAGGTGATTCAGCTGAACTTGAGCAGGGTAGAACTGATGCTAAGCAGAGGGAAGCAGTTGAACGTTTCACACAGAAGGTTCAACCTGTTAGGAGGAAAGGTCACATGCACAAGTGAACACCTTCTGTAGGTTAGGATTGCCTTCTGTAGGTTAGGATTGCCGTTGCATTTTCTGCTTGCTTTAGTTTTTCTGTTACAGAGGTCACAATTCAGACTGTCTATCACTTTTGATCAGTAACAAGCCTCTCTTCCCTCTTGGCAGATTAGATGAGTCAGGTCAGGTACCCACAATGACCTCCTACCAGTGGTTAAAGGTCATTGCCTCCTTGCCACTGCTTTGGGGTTCTCATTAACATAGACACAGAAGACAAAATGGAATGTACCAAATAAAATGTTTAACTGCAGGAGTATTTCCTGAAGAGGGGGCAGACACTCTGCTTACTGTACTTGTGAAGGATGTACAGAAGCTATAGCAATGGGCATGGTATGACATCCTACGGAGAGGGGATAGGATAGAAAACAGAGCTGTTCTTCAGCAAAAGTAGGCCAGGCTGGAGGTATTGTGGGACTAGAAGGATGCTAAAATGGAGTCTGCAGCTTGTCAAAACAATTGGATTCCTGTATTTTATGCCTAGCCTATGAGGCTTGCTTTGTAGTCAGTACACAGAGACAGAGGGAGGCTGTGCTGCATGGATTTGCAATAGCTCTTTAAGGAGAAACTAAAGTCCTGGGAAAAACAAAATCTGAGGCAGTTACAGTGGGTGTCACATGGATGGCAACTGCTGGGACTGTTCCCATCCCTCTGAGCCCTGTGACTGAGTCAGAGCCCACAGGAGGAGAAGGGGCAGGAATATCAGCGCAGGCTCCATCAATTGTGTGGCTGCACAGCAGGACTCGTGCTGGAGGGTTGCCTCCCTCCTTCCCTCTGCTGTAGCTAGTGGCAATTCCTGCTGCCCAGCTCGCAGGTGGAGAGCTGGAGGTTTGTTGTCAAGGAGAAGCAGCTGTACCCAAACCACAGGAGCCTGCTCCCAGAGGCGATGTGCACTGGGAAGGCTGAAGGACCTGTCTGCTCTAGGCATGTGCATCGACCGTCCTCTTTCGGCTGCCTGCTTGATACAGCTAGGCAGCAGCCTGGTCGCTGCTTGGTTCCTCACCATTAATAAATACCCTGCCGCAGGAGGGTTCCCTGTGCTCCCACACTCTGCTGTTGGTGCGATGCAGCCCAGCTTTCAGATGAACAGTAATATTGTACCTTCCCTGGCAGGACTTTGCCTGGGGTCTTGTCATCCCTGCCTCTAAAGGGGGTAAGTGTGATGAGTCCATGGGAGGAGCAGAGATTGACATGCCTCCAAAGCTAAGGATCTACAGAGACTTTTCCTGACCTAACGTAACTGTGCCCTTTGTAGAGGGACTTACATTTCCATGCTCTTCAGTCCATGATCTTCATATTTCCATGATTTTCGGTCTCCAGTCTAGATGGGAAGCATGATCCATGGTCACCTTCCTACCTGGCTGGTCAGCCTAAGAGATATCCACGCCATCACAAGGCTGGGGATGCGCCGTCACAACACTGGGGAGGCACCATCACAGAGGGTCCCCACCGCAACAGCTTCCCCTTGTACCCTACTCTCAGAGCACCAGGCCAGCATGGACCCAGAAGCAGAGAGGAGAATGACAACAAGCCTTCCTCTTCCTTGCGGTGGGTGAAGCAGCTCAGATGAGGAAGTATTTTGGGGCACATTGAAAGGTGGTTGCAACAGAGAATATGGGAAGAGCTGGCCAAAAGGGACACCGCTTAACATTTTTGAGTAAGATTGAGCAGCACAAGAGCAAGTGCAGGGTTCACACAGCAACTTGATGAAAGACAGACAGGCTGTTCAGGAGAACAGTTTACCCAGTGTTCAATCCCCCTCTTTGTAGCCGGTATGTCCGTAGGGCAGATTTCTGCATAAGGCAAATGAGTTACTCAGGCATGACAGTGCTTCCAAACGCTATGACACATCCTGACCCCTGCCTCTGTAAGTCCCTCTGTTCCTCTTTACAGATGAAATTTTACACCTTTTATAAAATCCCCAGGGATGAGCCAGTTCTTCCTAGTCATTCATGGGCCAGGTGAATGACTGCAAAATAGGAGAACTCAAAAGTCCTTTGAACAGAACTCAGAGCACTCTGAATTTAGGGTATTTTCCAAAGCTGAGGGAGACAAAAGCAAGCCAGACCCCAGGCTTGCAAAATTCAGAAAAGAATGAGGGATGGGAGCACTGCTTGCACAGCAGGCCTGGGTAATCTCTGCCATGCACATGAGCGATTCCAAAATACCGAGCAAGGGGTGGTGGGCGGAACACGCCTGGTGTGCTGAAGGCAAGCACTGCTGCTTAGGCAAGGTGCCTTTACTACGTCCCCTTGGCTTAATGGGAGCTCTTTTCCTCAAATCTTTGTGCTGCTGCCACTTCTCTTGTTTAACCAGCCAAAAGCATGTGCCGGGAGTCCAACTGCTGCTGTCAGCAGGCAGCGCAACAGCTCTCCGAGCAGCCCAGGAGAGGGCAGGCATCGCCCCCAGCTGTGCGGCAGCGCAGAGCCGAGCTGGGCAGAGCCGAGCTGGGCAGAGCCGAGCCGAGCTGGGCAGAGCCGAGCCGAGCTGGGAGCAGAGCGCTCTCTCGCGACTTCTGGTCCTGTGGATACGCTTCAGAAAACTGGGATAATTTGACCAGAAATGGTGTCTGAGAAGGACTGGGAATGAAAGGAAAGATGCATTTGATGTATTGCTCTGGGTGGGAATGCGTAGTGCATGCTCACCCTGTTCTTATTTGCAATTCCCTTTCACTCCCTGCACATTTTTCAGGCTGTAGAAATGAGCACAAACACAAGACCTGCAACACAAGCAAGCTGTGGTGGTATTTGCAGGAATACTCACGTGACTCAAGCGCATTTTTTGCCAAGCCGTATTTCACTTGAAAGTTGCTGCGCAGCTGTGACAACTCACCCATACGCTGAACAAATTCAGTGAGCATCATTCAGACCTGTGCCATTACCGGCAGTATGAACTTGGGCTACGGTTTAGTCCTCTGAACTCAGCTGGCCAGCTGTTAGAACAGAGGGTTGAGAGGGGGAAACCTGATGGCAAGAAATTGGACCCTGTAGTAATAGAAAACCAAAATGGAAAGGTGAAGGATTTGTGAACAATGTGGCCAACAGCACAGAAGGGTTCAGCACAGTAATAAGAGGTAATCTGGAATCTCTTGGAAACAAGAGGAGTCCTAGCTTTGATATCAGGGTACCGACTGGTGGAACTGGTCAAACTGGCACTGATAGCACAGGAACAATCAGGGTCTTTGGTAAATACCTCTGCTCTGCTCCGTTTGGTACTCTGCAGTCACAGGCCTGACAGAAGGGTCACCCTGGGTTAACAACCAAGGTCGCTGGTCTTGCCCTGCCCCTGCTACTCTCCCAGGATACAAATAACACCCCGTCCCCTCACCTCGCCATTTATCTAGCATTTGTAACTGGGTCTTACATTGAAGATGCTCTCCCCTGCCTAAGTCCCCAGCTGCAGCAAACCTGCACATGGTCTGGGCTAACCTGCACCAGTTTTATTCCGGCTTGGTTTACAAAAGCCGTGCAAGTCCCGGAGCCCTTCAGCAGAGCGGCGTCACCAGGGTGCCAAGCCGTTTTTGCAGCTTGTTTGCGACAGTCCATTGCTCCGAAGCACTGATGAATCGATGCAAACGTCCCACCTTTGCAGCACAATAAGCAGACCATAACGTGCAAAGAAGAGGTAGCTGGGAGACCAGGGGACACCCCCATACTCCAGGCTAGAGGGCCAAGAAACCCAAGCTCTGGAAAGCGTTTCTTCTTGCAGAGCTGTGTGTAGATGTAGTCATCCTGAGATGCCAAGCAATAATGACTCCAGCTCTTGTTCAGCGTGCAAAGCCCCTCTACGGGATCTGCACGCTGCTTCTCTCTGTTCGTGTGTGCCTCTGCATGGGAAACGCTGAGCAAACTTGCTTGGACTTTGAAACTTTCCCACTCGTTTTTTATTAATTCTCCCTTTGCAATAATCCTCAATGTGTTTCACTTACGTTCAATGAGCAAGAGGGGAGCACTGCCTCAGTTAAATTAACTTAAATTAACAAATCCGCATCACTGCTGGGGAGAGATTGTGCTTCCTAGCAGATAAAGAAGCTTCTTTATATTTCAAAAGGTTAGAGATTAGATCTGGCTACTGTTATACTTTTATTAAAATTCCTATTTACTTTTTTTTTCATTGATACAATTACAGAAAAGACAGAGAGAAAATGTTCAATTCAGAACATTTCTTGAACTCTGAAATATCCCTTGGCCTGTAGCTTACGTGCCTGTGGAAAGTGAGAGACCTGTTTCCCTTACCTGCAGACGGGCAGGGAGGAGCTGGTGCAGGCAGCCAGCAGGCACTGCCTGTCCTCCTCCATACCCCATGCTGCTGAGCACAGCGAAGTAGCACAGAGCTTGACTGAATTTCTCAGGCCTGTAGCAAAAGGGGAGTTGCCTCTGAACACAAGGTCCTTGGAGCATTTTTCTCCCAGAAAATAGCTTTGGTTTATCCCAGATGTGAAGCTCAGAAGAATTGGCAGCCCGGCCTCTGATCCATCCCCCTGTGCTTTTGACAGGGATGTAAAGGCAGAGAGCGAGCTCCTTTATTTGCACCAGGTGGATCTTTATGCTGCGAAGTCAGACCTCACAGGGAGCGTGGGACTCCGGGCTGCCACTCACGTGGCGTTGGGTGAGTGACTGCCCACAGGTAACGGCAAAGGGAAGAAAACAAAACCTACACGCGCTTTCATAGAGGCAAGTCCAGAGTCATGCTGGATGGAGGGGAGATCTGGGTTCCTCACGAAGAGCATGGGGCTCAAGCCCTTGTCCACGTGGAGCAGGATGAGATGCAGGGCATGCCCACAGTCAGCAGCACTGCTCCGACTCTTGACAAGGGAAGAAAGAGGAGACAATATCACTCAAATGCCAGTGACCCCTGCACTGACACAAATCATGTTCACTGCAAATTTACAAACCTGTGACCTTCCTGCTCTTGGCCCACATGCACAATAAAGCCGTGAGCAAAGGAGACACTTAAATAAACAACAGCGAAGGACAAGGCTGCTCCCTTGATTGACCAGCACCTCACTGTTCAGGAGCAAGAGGAGTGCTGCTGGGGAGCGAAGGGGAGAGCATGAAGGGTGGCCTTTGCAAATAGATGTAGGACATTGCAGGTGAAGATCAAGAGAAACTTGAATTTACTGCAACAGATGAAAGCAGCACTGATGGAGTACAGCAGAACAGTAATTCCTAAAAGATTGCTCAGAAAAGGGTATTTTTAGGCTGTAGACGTTATGGGGCTCTCAACAGTGGCCAGCCTTAGGAGGTCTTCCATCCCCAGAGTGTAGGAGCAGGTGGAGGCTGGTAGCCAGAGATGAAGAACAGCACAGAATGGAGCAAGGTGGGAACTAAGAAGGTGGGTGACACTCAGCCAGACACTGGCTGGGGGTGCATTGGCCTCAGCATGAGGCACAGGGCAGTGGGACAAGGCAGATGTTCTTTCTTCCATGTCCTTGCCGTGCTGCTCAGCAATTGTGCTGACCATGCTTGGTCCCCATCTTGCTTTCAGCAGTGGATAATCGCAGGGCACCCAGAGGGTGACCCCACGGGAGGAGCCCGTGGTTCCAGAGTCCAGTGTGGGGAGCAGATGCAGTGCTGGCTCTGGAGCCGGGGTTGGGAGGTCAGGTACCAACTGTCAGTGCGTGGGGGACTGAGGACAAGAAGGAGCCTCAAGACCCTGCTCCAGGGGTTGCATCTCCAGTCGCTCCATGGGGCCCTGGAGCGTGCCTGCTCGCCCAGAGCACCCTTGCCCGGCAGAGGGAACGCAGGTCTGGTTCCAGAGCTGGCCGGTGGCTGGGCATTCACTCGCCCTGCGGGAAGAGGAACCCTTTAAAGGTGCAAAAGCCCCAGCGAGGCCGCAGATGCCACAGTCGCTGCCCTCCTCCATCTCTGGCCCAGGGTGACTCTCTGCAGCGCCTGGCAGTGCGCACAGTCCTCCCGGTGGCTTCATTCGAGCAGAAAGTCCACAGTCCTTCGTGCTGATTGTTTTAGCTCCTGTCTTGGGAGCATGGAGATGCTGCCTTCAGGTTCTTGTGCAACATATGGGGGAGTGGGTGTGGGGTGACTGGAAGCCACCCAGTAGCCAGTAGCTTGCCTGTCTCTTCATGGCTGTTTATTTTAATAGGGTGTCAACAGCCTCAGCATGACAGAGACTCTGAGACTACATTTGGGAGAAATGGCTTCTTCTCTACACTGTACCACTGGCCTCCTGTGAGATGTTCTGCAGATCGCTCTGACTGTCCCCTTTGCCTGTTTAGGCATCAGGTGGGCAGTGGGGCTGGGGGAGTTCGCTTTTGGGTGAACTGTCTGTCCATTCTCTATGTCCCCAAAAGAAACACGTTGGATATTTTCACTTCACTGAAATGTTTTGAACTGCATGAAAATGCAGAAGCCAAGTCTGGGGCTCCAATTTTACAGGGTCACAAAACAATATCATTTTTATTAGAAAAATTTTCAAGCCGTCTTCACAAGCAACCCTCTGAATGAATCATTAATGTGGCATTAAGACTGTGCACCCCTTAAACATTAGCCTCCATGCCCTGCCCACTGTGGCAGGCAGCTTTGCAAACCGGGATTATTCACTTTGCGAGCCTGTGCCAGGGATGCTGAGGTAAGCTATTCGCACCATGGGCTTCCGTGTAGACCCTTTGACGCGCTGCGGGGCTGAAAGAGGATTGCAAACTGCCATGAGTCCTTAAGCACATCAAAGGGGAAAGCAACTGCTTTGTGCTTTCCTGGGTGGTCCCCGATGCACACAGGAATGAGGAACATGCATCTGTGATGCAGGTGAGGAAGAGGCAGCTGCAGAGAGTGGCACAGCCCCCAGCACAGCCATCTCCACAAGACCTGGCTTGCTGGAGCCAGCTCAGGCACCTACAGGTTTGTGCTGATGGCAAGTATTTCTTTGAGTCACTGACGAAAAAGAGGTACCTCCAGAAATTACTTGTTCTGGGACTTGATCAATTGTGTTCTGGATGTCCTGGGGCATTGTTTTCCCTGGAGAGTAAAGGGAGAAGAAAAGCCATGTTTGTCCCTGTCCCAGACCCCACTCAGGTCTAGTGGGGACTGCACGTCCATGGACCGGGGGCCTGGCTATGTCCCTGGGACAAACACACAGGCATATGTGCCCCCCAGCCCATCCCTATTCTCTCTGTGTCACTGGTGAGAACCACTGGTGCCAGGAGTGGGAATATTCACTGTAAATCCAGCACTGCAAGTTGGCACCTGAACAGAGACCCTAAATCCTGCTTTACACATCGCTGGAAGGTGGTGGCAGAGTCTGCCAGAATCTCCTCTCCTCTCCGAGTGGGACGGGGGAGAGAATCAGGAAACTCGTGAGTTGAGGTAAGAACAGTTTAATAGGACAGTAAGAGAGAAGGGAACAACGATAATAATAACAATAATAATAATAATACTGACAAAGGAATGTACAAGAACAAGCGATGCTCAATGCAGCATTTGCTCACCACCTGGTGATTGATAGCGCGTCCCTGAGCAGCCATTCCCCGCCGGCTAACTCCAGTTTATGTACTGGGCATGACATCGTATGGTAGCGAATATCTCTTTGGCCAGTCTGTGTCGGCTGTCCCGGCCGTGCCCCCTCCCAGCTCCTTGTGCACCTCCCCGCTGCCAGAGCGTGGGGTCTGAAAAGTCCTTGACTGAGTATAAGCACTACAACTGCTTAGCCACAACTAAAACTTCAGTGTGTTATCAACATTATTCTCACACCCACTCCAAAGCACAGCACTATACCAGCTATCGGGAGGAAAAAACACAACTCCATCCCAGCCGAAGCCAGGACAATGTCACAGAGCATGAAAACAAAAATCCATACTGAGGATTTCTGGCCGCTTCCTTTCAGACTTACAGAGAAGATGCCCTGTGTGTTTGGGATGATGTTTCCAGTGAGGTGGGCTTGGATTTCATCTTGGTGAACATGAGGGTGGGTTACAGCTCCCCAGCCTTCATCCTATAATTATCCTTTGCTCCTCTGTAGCAGCTTTCTGTTGGAGGACCATGGAGTGCAGCATCACAGCCCTGGGATCAATGGAGATAATTTTGTGTCTCACCAAATGTGTCTGGCTCTGGGAAGGAGAGCAACATGTGATGAAGAGCACATGCTGCTTAGGACACTTTCACTTCACCGAGGACAGGAGGCAAAAAACAACACATTTAATTGACAGTGGGGGAGAAATTTAGGTCAGCAGAATTGCAATTACCTGTGCCAGATTCTGGCCAAGACTCCAGGTTTAATACCCCTGCTCGCATGAACCTGATGAAACTTGAGTATGAAATCACAAAAGAAAACCCTGTTCTCCTTTGTAGGGCTTCAGAGACGTTTCCTACAACTTGGTTTCTCAGAAAAGGGATCAAGATATCTTCCCAGTCCTCTTGTTTTTTAACAACAACAAAGAAGCCCTTTTCTGTCTGTAAGGGAATGATCGAAGTTCTTAGCAGCTTCAGAAACTTCCCAAGGCATTTTGATGTTTCCTAAACAAAGTGGGAGGAGGTGGGAATCAGGGATTTATGGGAGCCTGTTTTACCAGTGTCACCTCAACTGGTATCACTCTCCAGATTTCTCCCAGAGGCACTCATCTGTGAGTAGAGGCGGGAGAAATTGAGATTGAAAATACAGCTGCGCGGAAGCTAGTGTAAACCAGAAGAGCTTTATGGAAGTTAGAGGAGCTTTGCTGACTCTTTACAGATGTAAAGCAGGGTTGATGACAGTGAAAAATCATGGAAAAGGGTAGTCAAAAGGATAATTTGTAGAAAGGGGGAGAAAACTTTTGGCTACCTATGGTGCAACCGTCTTATGGCAGGATGTGATGGTGGTTAAGGAGGGCGATGAAGGACCCACCGACACGTGTCTGGGAGGGGCACCGTGCAAATGGGCATGGAGTGGGGATGGGGGGCAATGTGCAGGGCCGAGCTGGGGCAGCAGGTCCTGAGTGTGAGGTGCTGTGGTCACTGGTGAGCCGTGGTAGCAGACACTGATGGAATTTCTTGAGGGGCTTGGAGGAAAGGTCTTTTTACCAGCCATTTCCCACCACTGAGCAGTCCTCTGAAGTGTGGACTCCTTCATCAGCCTTTGGGACAAGCCTCTGGACATCCTGTTAGTATTTTCCATTTCTAATTGGAAAGACTCCAGATTTCATGGCTTGTAATTTGGAGTGCATTGATGCGGGTGCATTGGATCTGCTGAGGCTCTGGCTGCTGTCCTGGAACGGAATTGCTGTCAGTGTTGGGTGAAATATCACCCCTGATCCTCCAATGGCAGCACACAGGCATCCTCCCCGCTCCTTCTCACGCCCCTGGTGACTCAGCCAGCCAGGACCAACCTCATATCTATTAGGAGAAAAGTGGGTGCTTTGCACTGAAATTTTCAGAGGTGTCCTGAGGTTTGCTCTGTAATGCAAATCCGGCAGGAAAAAAAATACTTATGCATGGCAGACTGCAAATAGGAGCGAATATTGAACATTACATCGGTACAGAACTCGTTGCCACAAGAAATATAGATGGGTTAAAAAGGCTGCTGGACAAATCTGTGGCAAGATAATAGCTCCAGGGCTATTATACACACTAATGCAGCTCCTGTCTGAGGAGATCTCTGAAGTTCAGCCTTCCTGAAGCCTGGAGACATGTGGGGAACTGTGTTTTGCTGCTTTCCTTCTTCTGTCCCCAAGAACTGCAGCCGGCCGCTATCTAGCCACATCCCAGGCTGTTCGTTGGGACCATGGCTCTCTAATGCACCGGTCCTCCTTACTGCCAGGGGATTTCATACTTGAGAGGCAGGTTGAGCACCTTTAGAGGGCTTGCAGACTTTCTGTAGATTGAGTGTCTTTTGCTCCTATGACACGAAGGGACATTCAGGCACCGGTTTTGAAAGGGACAGGAACTACCTGAGAACTGTGCTGGGACTCCTTTCCCCAGAGAGCTGGAGGTCTTCACCCTGGAGTCACTCAGGTGCCCCCCAGCCTTTTCCATCTGACTTTGGAATGACTCTGGGCTGAGTCCTGCAGCGAAGCCTCCTGCTTTGGTTCTCTCTCATGTCCCTGCACCCCTCTCCTCAGCTTCTGTAACTGAAAGCCAGACTTGCAGATAGCAAATGATTTGTCGGTGCTCACAACCCTAAAACACCACCTTAATTAAGTTTTTTTGGATGAGAATTTCTTTAGGCTGTTAGTTCTTCTTAATAAGACCAGAGAAGGGGATGGGGAGAACAGGCCATTAGACGTGATGTTCTGAGATAAATCTTGGCCGGGGCTGGGCGAGTGCTCCTTTGCTCCTCGCATTTCGGTGCTCTTCTCTCGCGGGCTGACAGACCCTGTGTCACAGGACCCGTCAGATAAAAGCCTTGTTCACCTGAAGGCTTAACCGTTTGTTTCCAGTCTATCAGCTGCAGCAATAAAAGCTATGACCTCTGCTGACAAACCCTTTTTCTGGAAAAATAGCAAAACTTTACTCAGACTAAAGGGACGTGTTGGTAGACGCTGCCCACTCCTCGTGTTTTTAACAAGCAGAGCAAGACTGTTAGCAAATGTTATAAAACACAAAAGCTATTGGAGTAAATCTTAACTGCGATGGAGTGATCAACTGTGGGATGAGTTCCAGAGACAAAATGCTATCAGCACAGGCAATGTGTTTCTTCTTGTCGGAAGAGCAAGCACGAATCTCCCTTCCCGCCCCTGAAAGTAACCAGCCAGATTTTTCATGATGCACAACCAAAAGGTCTTTTCTAGTTTTACTAACACCACAGTAATGATGGTCTCTTTAGTCTCATTTTTCTCCAGCGAAACAAAGAAAAAATATGTATGTTTAAGATTCTCCTTTAAAGTCTCAGAATACTTTGTCTCCTCCATCCTTTATCCCCAGGCCTCAGCCTCACACCTCACACCAGGTCATTCTCTGTCTGCCTGCATTTATTTCTCTATTTACATTTTAAGGAGATGCATTAATTTTTCACGGATTCTTCACGGAGCAGGAGAGGTAGTGATCTGACTGACGAAATTCATTCGCTCGAAGTTGCATGCCAGCAGCTTGTCCCTGGCTCTGCGTGGCACAGCTGCCGTCCGTCTGGGGCTGGAGGAGTGGGCTGAGGGACGCGTGGAGACGGGCCGCTGTGACATGCTGCTGCCCAGTTTCCCCTTTGTATTTAGCAGCCAAGATCCCGGTTTAAGCTCCGCTACTGGTTCAGAGACAAGTTAGCGTGGAGGGGAAGAGCACAAAGTGTGCAAGAGGAGCCTCCTTCCCTGGGGGAGACAAGCTGAGGGACAGACCCCTCCTTCCCCACTGGGAGATGCCTCTCACTTTCCTTACAGCACAATTGGAGCAACCAAGATCTTGCTGGGGAAACCTCCTCGGAGGCGCCACAGAAATGGTGTCCCCATGTTGATGCTGGTGCTGGTCAAGGCCAAGGTCATAATGATGCACCTCTACTTGCACGAGCTTAGGGCGGGGCAAAATTTGCCGAGGAAAAACCAGATGTGCCACTGAGGACCCTCGTCCCTGCATCCAGAGTACCTGGAGTTCCTGCAAACGGCTCCTGGAAGTCACAAGCCAAGAGCTCAGACTCCTGCCACCAGAAGAAGGGAGCTGCGCTGGGATGGGCTGAAAAATGCACTTATGGAGCAGAAGAGCGTTACTGTGATAACATGGGCATACGCAGGCTCAGCAGCTGGGAAACACCTCAGGCCTGGAGCGGAGGTCTAGAGATACACAGCTTAGGATCTCCAGCTCTGCTTGAACACAGCGCAAAACACCTTCATCACGCAAGGACTGTGTCAAGCTGATGTATCTGGCACCATCCCAGAGGAGGATCTGGCCTGTTAGCACGAACCCCTGCTTGGCTCTGCCCAAGCAACACTGAGCAGGGCAGAGCCTGAGCAGCAAGGGCTGCGGGAAGGAGCGGTGACTTCTGGCACTCGCCGCTCTGGTCTTTTAAGATGCAAACCCAAAGCTCAGGTGGTGTAATCCAGGAGTATCTGGCCTCTGGTATTTACTCCTTATTGAGCTCCCACTCGGTTAGCAATTCCCCGCACAGCTCCCGGCTCCCGGCCATGGCTGCTTTGACCTTCTCCGTGCTAGCGGGCCGTCACACACTCCTTCCTCCTGGGACCCTGGCGTCAGCGCCGCTGGTCAGGGGTTGGATGCACCCACTGGGCTGAGCGCTTTGTCGGATGGTCGCGGGGGACATCCCCTTCCCCTCCTGCCCGGGAAACAGCGTGGCTGTGGGACAGCGAGGGCCGAGGCAGCCGCTGCTGCGCTGGCTGGAGGTGGCCACTGCCTGTCCAGTCCTGCGTGCCCACGCGTGGTGGCCTCTCCTGGCTCTGTCCCCAGCAGCTCCCCACAGTCTCCCTGCCCACATTGTCAGTGCAAACCCTGCACGTTTTGAAGGCCTCGATATTTATACGTTTTTCCTGTTATTGTTTACTTATCAGCTCTTTATTAGAGAGCTCCCTTTTGTAGGCACACAGATTTGTCCCCTCGGCACTTGCTTTGTTCTGTTATGAGATTGTATCGGCATGTTTGTTCCCCTGTTTACAGACGTGTTGTAATCCTAACTGCTTCACTTAAGTGTTTAATGAAGGTATTTGCTGTAAATTGTTTGCTGGCATTTTCTTCTACAGTTGAGGATGAGAAGAGACTGGAGCATACTATTTCACTCCAACTATTTCTGTTAATTGATATTTTATATCAAATGGAGGAGGCTTAACTGGCCCGAATGGTTGTTACATCTGAGTCAGTGACTTTTTTCTTGGAGGACGGGAGCTGCTGGATTTTGTTACAGAAACTGATGGGGATGCTTTGTGCTCAAGTAACAAATCCTCACGTGCAACCACAGCAGCGACAGGCACTGCAAATTAGCCATTACACACCTCTCCAGGCTTCCATAGGGCAGGGTAAATGCCCAAGAGCTCTTTGGCATAGTCCATGCAGGGTGTCATTCACAGCACTGGGAAACGTTTGGAAAAGTTGAGGCCACCACAGGCAGAGGTGGATGCCAGCTGGAAGTGGCATTGCTTTCGTGCATGTGCAGCTGATGGCAGCTACGGGACAGCTCTGCTCTTCATGTCTCTCAAGCCGATGGCCCCTGTCTGCAGTGGAGTTCGATGCAGCTGCAGAAACAGGCAGCACCGCTCCCTCCGCACGACCTGCACCCTCCTCGCCGCTGCAGATCAGAGCCCCCGTCCGGGGGGACACCCGGGGTCCCTGGCAGGACGGCTGATGGGCTTCCCCCAGGCTCAGGGGAAGGCTGTGTGTCTGCCTTGTCTCTGGAGCTTTGCCTCCAGCTCCCCACCAGGCCAGTTCCCCTCCCAGCTCTGCCTGCGGAGGTTCTGGCACGCAGAGACGCTGAGCGGTGGGGCCCCCTCCTCTGAGCGGCTGCCAGCCTCGCTGGGGGACAGCAGCTCTCTCCTGGCTCTCAGGAGCCCTGGTGAGGCTACGGTCCCCATCAACTGATGATGTTGCATCTCAGTCCAGGCGTCCTCAACAGCTCCTGGAAAATGCAGCAGGAGCTGTAAAACCACACACAGGAAAAAAAAGGTAGATAGCATTTCAGGATCACTCCCTTGGCCCCTTGGGCTGCGAAGCAAAGCTGAACCAGTCCTCTAGACACAGCATCCAGCAGCAACGGGGTTGTTACCTCCTCCTGAGCACAGTGCCAGGAGAACCGCACTCTCCCCCTCGTACGCCCAGCCACCCCGCAACGCGCGGCTTCCCCAGCACGCTCCCAAGGGCCTCCCAGACATCCCTGACACACTCCATGCAAGTGTCACCAGGGTCTTTTGAGTGACGAGAAGATTCAGCCAAATGGCAAACCATTCAGAGGCCACCCACAAGCGAAAAGGAGGATTACGTTTGTTGATGAGTAAATGCTTGTGCTAAGAATAGCTCCTTCCATCTTTGCTGCTCACCTACCTTATCCTGCTCCAATTACCTAACTTAATTTACTCCAGCTGTTCCTCCATATCTCTATGATCTATTTTCTACCTCCTTCTGGTTTCTCTTTGATTTCACTGTATATTTTAACATACCAGATTCATTTATCTTTGAAAGTGCCTCTCCTTACAGGAACACTGTATACAGCATCGCTATATTCATGTTATTTCCATTTCCAATCCACTCGCAGCCAGGCTTTGTGGCACACGCAGATGCTGGCAGCACACTAGCTATATGCATAATATATTCAGTTCAGGAAGCACTTGTTCCTGAATGAAATTTATTGTCCTGACCAGTTCCCATATCCTTCAGCAGACAGGTTTGAGGAGGAGAACTAGTCTGAATCCCTGAGATATGTCCTCTTTGAAAACTGGGCTCAGCCATTACTTCCCAGAGCTCCTCTTTCAAACCTCTCCTTGAGTGAAATATCCGTCCTCAGCTCAGGTACATGCCACTATGGCTTTTGCTGTCCTTCTCAGTGGCAGGACTAGTCCAATGGTGCATTTGTCTGATTTTCTTGTTTTGATGGTAAAAAAATGGTTATATGGACAAATCTTGGTGCAGCTGGAGCCAAACAGCAGCTCTGTTCCATGTATGATACTTAGAATGGGGCTCTTCTTCTTTGCTACACGTCCTTTCCATTGTTAAGCTCAGAGGCAGAAGAAATTTAACCGATCCAGATACCAAATCAAAAACTTCCCCCCTTCCTCTGTTGTTGCTTACACCGAAGAGCCCAAGACACCACAGTGAGAGGCTGCAGGGTAACCCACAGATGGGTCCACAGGTAGAAATTCTGCAGCATACTCACAGTGGAGTAGAGCAGAGCAGAAAGGGTCATCCTCACTCCCTGAAGGCCTTCAAAATATCTTGGCCCAGCTGCTTTGCTCAGCCCCAGCCTTGATTCTCTGCAGTTACTGGAGGGCACAGAGGCATGGAACTGGTCCAAGAGTGGGGGATCTTCCTTTAAATTCAGGGGAGGTGCATCTTTAGGAGGGCTGGGAGCAGAGTTCATGGGGTCATGAGCAGTAATCTCAGCTCTCCCCCTTCCCTGTGCACTGTCAAGGTCTAGAAGGGCAGCCTCGCCAGTCCCCCCTCTTCTGCAGTGTAGCAGAAGATCAGATGTCCCTTTGCAAAGCTGCAACCATTGTAGAATCATAGAAGCATAGAATCATTTAGGTAGGAAAAGACCTTTAGGATCATCGAGTCCAACCATTAACCTAACACCGTCAACTCCACAACTAAACCATGTCCCTAAGTACCACATCTACATGTCTTTTAAATACCTCCAGGGATGGAGACTCAAACACTTCCCTGGGCAGCCTGTTCCAGTGCTTGACCACTCTCTCAGTAAAGAATTTTTTCCTAATATCCAACCTAAACCTCCCCTGGTGCAACTTGAGGCCACTTCCTCTCGTCCTGTCGCTGGTTACTTGGGAGAAGAGACCAACACCCACCTCACCACAACCCCCTTTCAAGTAGTTGTAGAGAGCGGTAAGGTCTCCCCTCAGCCTCCTCTTCTCCAGACTGAACAACCCCAGTTCCCTCAGCCGTTCCTCATCAGACTTGTTCTCCAGACCCCTCACCAGCTTCGTTGCCCTTCTCTGGACACGCTCCAGCACCTCAACGTCCTTCTTGTAGTGAGGGGCCCAACGCTGAACACAGGATTCGAGGTGCGGCCTCACCGGGGCCGAGTCCAGGGGCACGATCCCTGCCCTGCTCCTGCTGGCCACACTAGTGCTGATACAGGCCAGGACGCTGTTGGCTGCATTGGCCACCTGGGCACACTGCTGGCTCATGTTCAGCCAGCTGTCTACAAGCACCCCGAGGTCCTTTTCCCCGGGCAGCTCTCCAGCCACTCCTCCCCAACCCTGTAGCATTGCATTAGCAGTGCCTTTGATTCCCAAGGCACATCTGTGAGAGCCTGCACACCCTGGGCTACTACATCTCCTCCTACAGGATACCTGAGAAGGATTCAGCCTATCCACATGGAAGTCTAGGTGAAGCAGATCTCCAGGATTCCTTGATGGATAAGGGAAAGACACTTAAACCCCTAGAAAGCCATCTGCAAATCTCTGTTGCAGGGGTGAAATTCCTTCTGGAGCTAGCGGTGTGTGGCAGGTGTCTATGGAGATAAGTGTATGACTAGATTAGGTTGGACATAGCTTTCAGACTGCCAAAGCTGCGAGTCAGGGAACTACCATCTTCACCTAGTACATGAGGGTGGATAAAATCAGGGGATGTTACACAGGGCTTCACTGTGAACATATCCATCTCTGATCCTTAAGACCCCTTCATAGAATGATAGAATAGTTCGGGTTGGAAGGGACCTTTCAAGGCCATCTAGTCCAACCCCACTGCCATGAGCCGGGACATCTTCAAACAGAGCAGGTTGCTGAGAGCCCCGTCCAACCTGACCTGGGATGTTCCCAGGGATGAGGCATCGACCACCTCTCTGGGCAACCTGGGCCAGACTTTCACCACTACCACTTTGTCAAAAATTTCTTCCTTAGGTCTAGTCGAAATCTGCCTGCTTTTTATTTAAAATTGTTACCCCTTGTCCTACCACTACAGGCCCTGCTAAAAACTCTGTCCTCATCTCTCTTCTAAGCCCCCTTTAAGTCCTCACAGGCTGCAGTAAGGTCTCCCCGGAGCCTTCTCTGCTCCAGGCTGAACCCCCCCAGCTCTCCCAGCCTGTCCTCCCAGCAGAGCTGTTCCAGCCCTCGGAGCATTGCTGGGGCCTCCTCTGGCCCCGCTCTGGTCCATGTCTCTCCTGTGCTGAGGGCTCCAGAGCTGGATGCAGCACTGCAGGGGGGTCTCCCCAGAGCGGGGGAGGGGGCAGAACCCCCTCCCTTGCCCTGCTGGCCATGCGGCTTTGGGTGCAGCCCAGGACATGGTTGGCTTCTGGGCTGTGACCGCACATTGCCGGCTCGTGTCCAGCTTTTCACCCACCAGGACCCCCAAGTCCTTCTCCATGGGGCTGCTCTCCACCCCTTCATCCCCAGCCTGTGCTGATACCTGAAGGGGTTGTCCTGACCCAGGGGCAGGACCCTGCACTTGGCCTTGGTGAACCATCTCTTCTTGCTTCTCAACTCCTGCCTTCTCTGGTGCCTGCAAGGCTTTCCTCCTTCCCCCTGGGCTTCAATATTAACCATGAGCTGAAGCTTTGTCATAGAGCTGCCACAAGCATCAGCACAGCACCAAGCCTGTGCTCAGCACCATTCTCCAGGGGCCCAGCTGGGCCTCCAGGGGCTGCCTGGCCCCTGGGTTGTCCCGCTGCCGCTCTTGGCACAGCCTCCCACACGGCTGGGGGAAGCAGCTCCTCTGCAGGCACAGGCGGTTTTCCCGAGACGTGTTTTAAGTGCTGGCTGGAGAAGGAGGAGAAAGCAGAGGCTGTGCTGGGACCATGGGGACAGCTGGGCTGGGCGTCGGTGGGAGAGGGATGGGAGCAAGACACGAGTGGGCTGGGAGCAGGGTGGAAGCAGGATAGGACCAGGGTGGGAGCGGGATGGGAGAGGGCTGGAAGAGGCTGAGAGCGGGATGGGAGCAGGGTGGTGTTGTCCGAAAAGACAGATCTGGTGTAAAAGAAGCCAATTTCACACACAGAGAGCAGGTAGTGGCTTATTACAAAGTTGCGCAAGTTTGGGTGCTAACTGGCAGAGCCAATTGTTGATCACTTCTCATGATCTCATCATTTCAGAACTATATTTTATAGGAGTCCCCTGTGAGGTTAATAGTCCTCTTTCTCTCCAAATGGTTCCATAAGCATGTACTACCCCAAAGGCATATTTCGAATCCGTATAAATGTTAACCCACTTTTCATTTGATAATTCCAGGGCTCGGGTTAAGTGATCGGTTCTGCTTTTTGAGTTGATGAATTAGCCGATTAGGGTTTTGCTTCTAATTCTCCTTCCAAAGTCACGACAGCATATCCAGCTCTTCATTCTCCTTTAATTACAAAGCTACACCCAGCAGTATACAACTCCCAATCAGGATCTTCTGGGGGGGGGGGTACCTTTCAAGTCCATTCAACTGGAATATATTGATAGTCTGCAATAAAGGAGTTGATTAATCCCTACCTTGCCATTGCTCTTGTTCCTTGGCAAGTACATTACCGAACAATGTTAGGACTATTCTTAAATCCTTGGGGAAGCACAGTCCAGCACAACTGTGTTTTTTGTCCTGTGACAGGACTCTCCCATTCAAACGCAAACATCTCCTGGCTGTTTTCCTTGGTTTTGCTCCTGGTTTTAATTCTATCTTCACTGCCTCAGCAGAGTTAGCTCTCCACGATTTCTCTGATGCCCATGCAAAGGGCACTACTGCATCCATAATTTCTGCCGGTGTTTGCTCTTTCGGTTCCTCTTGTTCTTTTGAAGGTTCCTGTAGTAGATAAACTTGTGCCTGCCAAGCATTATCTTGTGGGATATGTATGTGAATTCTACTTTTATCAAAAGTTATTTGTGCTCCTAATTTATTTAGTAAATCCTGTCTCATGAGAGGTAAGAGGCAATCTGACATATACAAAAATTACTGAGTTAAAAGGCCTTACTTCTCGCTTTCCCGTGGCCCCAATCACTGGCGTAGAAAGTTTACTTAAAGATTCCTTTCAGCAATTCAAAACAGAGTACACAGCTTCGATATCCACTAAAAAATTTGCAGCTTCATTGCCCAGCTTTACTGGAACCAGGGGTTTGGCTGGGGAGGTTGGCATATTTACCCCCAGTCCCCATCAATCAGAATCTCTCTCCCATCATTAACAAATCTGCTTCCGGCACCTGCGCTGGCGCGGAACCGTCCTGCCGGTTCAGCTTTGGGCACGCACTTTTCCAACTTCCCTCTCGCCAGCAATACGCACACTGATTTGATCCTAGGGGTCCGTTAATCATTATTGTGGGTCGGGGACTAAATCCCCTTCCCCTTTCTCCACAACTCGCCGTGTTACCTCTTCCTCTATAGTTCGCCCTACCACCTCTTCCTTTCTGATTGGTAGCTTGAACTATAGCTGCTGCCAAAAAACTTGCTTGCATCTTACTATTCTTCTGCTTGGCCCTTTGCTTGCTTGCTTTTTCCGCTTCCTCCTTATTATTATATACCTTATATGCTATTTCAATTAATTGGGAAATGGCCACTCCTGAAACTCCATCAGCCTTCTGTAATTTCTTTCAAGTGTCAGGGGCCAATTGTCCAATAAATAACATATTGTGAAAAAAAATCTACATATGGGACTTCATCTCATTTTTCTGTCCGATGATGAAGTAACATCAACTGCAGCATAGTGTTATGCCCCAGAGCTCCCATACCTGGTCATTTTTCTCCATGTTCCAATTTATACACTGGCCATCATTGCATGCGATAGCGTTTCAATTTTTCCTTTGTTAAGGGATCCCCACCAAATTTACCCCAATTCTTAAGGAGGCATCCTAAAGAAGAGCAAGGAGAGACCTCAGAGGAAGGACAGGTCCCCATATTATCATTAGTCCTTTATGTAGGACCTCATACATTCAGCACCCAGGCGTCTACATGCGTGTTATCATCAGTTCTAACAAACCACGTATCAATACCAAATGCCAGCTTTGGTTTTTTTATCAGAATAATCCAATACCAACAAAACCAACAAACGAAATCCTCTTATCTCCTTGCTATCCTACTAATCGATATCTCGATTTAAGCATTGCACCTTTGTGTCACTTACTGCTCCAGCAAGGGACACGGCCTGATAGAATCCTCGAGCAAGAGGTCAGTGGGTGCTGGAATCTAGTCGGACCACAGCTCCCCACCGACCGCCACAAGTTGATCCAGGCAAGGCTGGATCATGGTGGTCCCACCTCGGTCTCCATAAAACTGTTGTCTGAAAAGACGGATTCGTTACCCGGTGTGCAATAAGCCAATTTCACACACAGAGGCGAGGTAGCGGTTTATTACGCAGTTGCACAAGTTTGGGTGCTAGTTGGCAGGGGCACAAGGCAGCACAACCAGGGGCTTTTCACGGCGCTGTTTATATACGTTCTTGCTTGCCTGGTAACAGTGGGAGCAGGATGGGAGCAGGCGGGAGCAGATGGGAGTGGATGGGAGCCGGTGGAAACAGGGTGGGAGTGGGTGGGAGCGGGGTGAGAGCCGGTTGGGAGTGGGGTGAGAGCGAGGTGAGAGCGGGGTGAGAGCGGGTCGGAGTGGGTGGGAGTGGGGTGAGAGCGGGGTGGGAGCGGGCGCGGGCGGGCCCGGAGCAGCGCCCGGAGCCGGAGGCGGCGGCCCGCGGCGGGCACCGCTAGAGGGCAGGGACACACCGCCGGCCCCGCACGGCCCGGCCCGGCCCGGTACGGTACGGTACGGCCCGGCACGGTACGGCCCCGCACAGCCCCGCACGGCCCCGCACGGCCCCGCTCGGCCCGCAGCCTGCCAGACATGCAACAGCCCCTGCCGCTGCCCGGCTCCAGCCCAGCCCCCCGAGGCAGAGCATCGCCGGCCCCCGCTGCCCGCTCCCGCGGTTCAGGAACCGGCCGGGCACAAGCGTCCCCTCCAGCCCCGCACCAGCGTGGAGCCGAAAGCGGGGCGAGGGCCGCTGGGGACAAGGGACTGCAGAGGGTGACCCTGCGCAGCGGCCGCGTGCTCAGGCTCTCCATCACGGCGTTCTCCCAGCCGCCCTCCTGAGCCGCTTCCTCCCCCCGAACCCTCCGCACAGCAGGAACCTCAGCACCGGGACCAATGGGTTGTTCCAGCCCCAGTCCTCCAGATGCCCCTAAGAAACCAGTGGGGAAACCGAGGCACGCTCAGATATGCCCTTAAAGCCTCTGCAATAAGCACTACAGGTTCCCAGTGCACTCGAAATGCTGGGGAGCAGGGACCTCCCTCCTCAGGTATCTGCCGTTCGGTGCCAGCTTGTCCTGCTGTGCGGGCGCACCTCGGGGTGACAAGCTCCACCTGATGCTCTCTCTGAGCTGATCATGGCGGTGGACCTGAGCAGGAAATACTGTCCCTCATGCAAATAGCTTTGACGTGTCAAGGATTTCCCTGCTCTGTAAGGTTCTTGCAAACAAGTCCCACTGGTATCCAAAGCTGACAGAGACAGTGGGACCTACTCCCCAGAATGGGATTTTTAGCCAGTTTGAGGGTGTTCAACTGCAATTCCACCATCTTCCCACACCCTAGAGTGTGGCCCATCACAGTGTACTTGAGTCAGGCTCCCCAGACGCCTGCTGGAGATTTGCCACTGTGGATCCGTAAATACTTGCTCCTTTAAGGGCACCAGCTCAACTCCCTGGGTAACGCTCCTTCAAGGAGAAGGCAACAGCTCTTCCTCAGCAAGAGGTGTCCTGGCTCATGTTCTTGCCAAAAGGCAGAGAAATGGGAATTTTCTGGTGAAAAACTCGTTATTTGGGACAATTCTATCCAACTCTGGAGGCTGGAAACATCGCTTGCTGCAAAATTGGCAGGTCCCTGTCAAGCAGCTAAGGGATTACTGCTTCCCTTCCTGCTAGAGCTTTCTAGTGTTTGGTCCCTCTCCATTCCTCCTATCTAGTGCTTCACACTCTCTGCCTTTCATCTCCTGGTTGCAGCGTGATCCAGGTGCCTTGGACCCACTCCAGTCTCAGCAGGATGGCAGGATGGGAACAGCTGACGTTGGGCACCAGTCCCACCACAGCAAGGGTTTCCTTGTCTACTTTGGACAGCCCCGTCTGTTCACTGCACCCACATAGGCAAACACCTCCCCAGCCTGGAAAGTGACTGTTGTCCTTAGAAATCCTCATTTCCCCTCAATGAACAGCTGTATAATGTGCCTTTTCTTATTGGTCTTTTGCCTATGGCTGATGCTGTGATTTTCCTCCACTAGTGGGCATTCAGCTGTGGAAGATGACTACAGAGCCACGTAGACACAGCAGCAGGTGGGGGAAGCTTTGCATTGCAAGTTGTAGGAAAGTACTTTCAAATACTTGCTCTCAAGGTACTGCAAATGAAGCAAAAAGACTCTTTGGTGTATGAGGACGCTAAGCCAAAGCGTTAAGAGGCCGTGCCTGCAGCCTGTCGCTCAGGGACACACTCAGTGAGCCGTATGACCAAAAGGCTAAGGCTTAAGGCTCTTAAGAAATCCTGAGCCAGAAGTGTCTCTGAACCACGGTAGCAAACCCAGCTGGTCTCCAGAACAGCCAGCCCTGAACCTGAACTTCTCCCATGTGACTCACATCCCACCGATCTGCTTCCAGGACCTGTTTCCCGAGCAGAAAGGCAGAGCTGGCACTTTGTAACAGCTCATTCACGACTGGGAAGAGGTGAGGAGGGCTCGGTGACCCCCTCAGCAGCTTGACTTCCTTCTCATTCACATTGCCCATCTGAAACAAGGACATGAAACCAGAAGTAGAGCTTTTACCAAATAAGATAGCTTCAATCTGAGGGAAAAGCAGAGCACCAGCAGCACAGGGTGGCCCAGAGCCCTGTGCCTGAAGACCAGGGGGCCGAGGGCTCCCTCCTGGTGTCGTTTGGGTGGGATGTGCTATGTGTGTGCCATTGGCATGATGCCATTCTTAGGAGCAAGGCAGCTGCAGGGGCAGGCAGTCACCCACCAAACACCCACAGCTCACTTAGAAAATCCCAAGTCATGACCGGGATGGTCACAGTGCAGGGCACAGCAGAAGTGACCAGCTAGTCACAGACTGCTTGTACAGACCCGTACAACCTGTGCGGCCTGAAATCAAACACAACCCATGTGTGATATGTGCATGAGGTTATCAACCAAAGTGGACCATAACTTTTCATCTGTGTGGCTGTACATTAAGTAGCAAGTGGCTGTGGAGGTGAAATCCCACAGCCCTGCAAAACTAGAAGACGCTACATGAGTATGCAGTCCTGCAAATGCTGAGCACTGAAACCAGTTGAAACCACTCCTCTGGATCATGCAGAAGGGGAAATACGTGGCTTGAAAGACCAAGGTCTAGGTGTTGCTTCTTGACACAGAGCTGATCTCTGCTCTCAAGAGAGCAGAAGCCCATAGAATTGTCCTGTGTGAACTGACCTGAGCAACAGAGGGGAGAGCAGCCCCCACTTCCATCTGCTGCGATGGGTGGCATCATGCAGAAAGGGCCAGAGGACCCAAGAGTTTCTAGGGACAATGCAGCACCCAGTATCTGGGGCTACTGAATCCCTGTTGAATCTTCTTCAGAAAAGAAGATTGATTGCTTCTTGTTTGCCTTTCATGGGCTGTCTCCCTGACAATGTAACCTCTCCACATCTGAGCACTGCAACCACCCACGACAAAGACAAAGCCTTTGGGAGCATGCAAAGGAATCCCAGCCTCTGGTCAATATTGGATTTCTGCTCACTAAATATTTTAAAACCCTACACTCCAAATACTCACTTCCCAAACCTTAAAGACAATAAAATTACATTAAAATACACTAGCACTTACCTAGGGGAAAAAAACCATGATAAAGGTCACTTTTATTTAAAAGGCACTAGTCACTGTTTCATTTAACTCTTAACGGATCATTTAAAAATACACAGAAGAAATCTGGATTGGAAAGAGCTTCTTTGGTAAGCCAAAGATTTTAATGTGAATTCCATCAGCTGCACCAAATTTAACCTGTTCCTGGCTGGGATGGCCAGCAGTGGTTGCCCAGGCTTCGCCAAAGGATCCACCCAGAGATTCACCCATTTTTCCTGGCTTTACCAGGCGCTGAGTGTGATGATGGATGGGACTTCTCTGTGCTGCAGGGCAGAGGAGGACAGAGATCTTGTTTCCAGAATGATATCAGAAGCTTGTTTTGTGTCATTTTGGTTTTAAAAAGTGTCTATTTAAGAATATTGAAGAAAATTTCCTGCTTTTTGTAAATTCTAGCTTTCTTGGATTTTTCCTTCTTTACTTCTTTGATTTCAGTGCCACTTTCTAAAGCTTATGTCATATTTTAACCAAACAGGATGACTACTGCAATTTTAAGCCTTGTGGGTATTCAACGATAGCAGAGATCCTCCAGTCATCATTCCAGAAGGGCATTGGATTTCCTGCTGATGCTGTGTCACATCTGCTTGTCCTGTGCTAATGTCTCAGACAGCCATGGGCATTATCACATGTGGGTGACTGAATCCCTCCCCAAACAGCCAGGCAGACCATTTCCACATCACCAAATGCGTTTCCAGCAAATTGAGACCAATTTCGTGCATTGCCTCAGTTCTGGTCAGTCAGGAATGTAACAGACATTTTCCGACCACTGCTCATCATGATGAGCATGTGAAGGAAACCGCCTGGAGCAAAGGACACCTTCCTTCCCACAGGCCCAACTTCACAGCCTTCAATTTTTTTCAGCCCAGCTTCTTGCCTGTGTTTGCATCCCAAAGAACTCAGAGGTGGAGGCTCGTTGCATCAGGAAGTATGGCTGTCCCATGGCAAGGCTCGTTGATCCAGCAACATCTTCTCTCCGTTGTCTGGGCTCCTACATAATGAAGAGTTCTCCCCAGGGAGCTGTCATCATCACAGCAGAGGAGACATAGTGGGTATTTTAGAGGATGGGGTTACAGGACCACTTCTCAAGGTTCTGGGTGCTGTGCCTGGAGGGAGGGGTGCTGGAGGGTGGTGCTCTCCACCATCAACATCCTAGCAGACATGTACCAAAGTGACCCACTCCACAAGGTCAGGGATCATCACAGATCTATGCTGAGCACAGCCAGAGTGGACAAGATGTCATTGCTCCTCACCCAAAACACCATGACTCCCCAGTTGAGACATGCTAAATGATCATGTGAGAACAGCTACAAGATTTCATGGCAAAGAGGAGTCAGTCACGGGGAGCAACCCACTAGTTTTTGTTCCTTCAGATGTGAAGAGCTGACTGTTCCTAAAAGTCCAGTTCTGGGTTGTGGCCCTTCTTTGGTATCCTGAGACAACTGTGAGTCATCCAAACAGACATCACCCTCAGGCTGGTCAGATGTTTGGTAGGACTTATGTGCCTATCACTCACCCATGTTTGTTAGCACTCTTCCTATATACACCTCCACCTATCCAAGACCAAATGTTTCCCTCATGACACATGAGACAATGATGTCTGTGTAGTTAAGCATCAGAAGTCTTTCTACCAGCTTCTGTTTACTACCTAGACAGGAGAGAACTCCCTCTTGCTTACCCATGGGCATCAACATATCTAAAGATAGCTGGGGGAATTCAACTGCTCCTTAGGAAGAACAGAAAGTCTGGATGCCTGGCTCCTGCACAGCCACAGGACACAAATCAGAGCAGAGTCCTAGTAAGAGGTGAGATACAGAGAGATCCGTGTGTCCAAATCACTATCCTCATCAATGAAAGCAGCACCAGAGATGAAAGTTTAGTGCAAGCACTGGATCTCAGCCACTGGGCTGTGTAAGCATCCTGACAGCTAGATGGATGGATGGATGGAGCAGAAAGAAACTTCTGGGAACTGATGTGTGATATGAGAAAATATAAGCACAACTGTCTTTTATCTCTGTAAATCAGTGCCTGAACCACATCACTTCTTTCCTAGGACTTGGAGCACAATAGGTATGTTTTTTTCTTCATACTTTATCCTAAAAAAGGGATAGTGGGAAGGAAGGTGTCTGGTGTAAGAAGTGATTTCCTGGTCACCGGCACAAAAAATATTATAGCACCACAGACCCAGGGATGCTTAGCCTTGCATGGGCTCCAGGAAGAGGTTTTCTCCTCTGGGAAGCAACATGGGGTGCCTTAACACCTGGCAGTTCTGGGCTGGTCTCTTCTTCCCATGACACGTGTTAGTGAGAGGCTCTGTGGGAGACGGTGAGCTTGTAACAGCCCTCAGTAATGGCAGGAAGAAGCCAAAATGCTGACACCTAGGGTTGGCTTCAGTCACCCACACAGGTGTCTTGCACTGTTTGAGATACCCTGGGTGTCCAAGGATCAGTACACAAGGGCTGTTGGATACGAAATGGCCCCTGTGGGGGTCTATACCCTCCTGGCACAGCGACAGGCGGTACTCCACAGCATCTCAGATGCATAAGCCTGCCTTGTTCCCGTATTTGAATCCTCCTTCTGGTCTTATATTTTCACATCACGCTCCTGACAAATCCCTGGAGCTTGAAGTTTGCCAAGCGCTGCTCCAGAGGCTGTGGGCATTTGCAAGGTGCTGTGTCAGCAGCGTCACATTCCTGTCCCCTGGTGCCAGGCACTCGCTTGCTGCAGGTCAGGTGCCGCTGCCATGTCCTCGGTGGTCAGAGCATCCTGGGTCGAACTGCACGGAGAGATTCCAACAAAGACTCTTGACCCTCCTCTCAGTCCTCCACCTAGGACTGGCACGTATGGGAGTGGCAGATGCTTTGTGCTGGACAGTTTTTAGTGCTTTTATCATTATTGTTAGAAAAGTCTGTAAGAAATACCCATCAACTGCCCAGGAGTATTCAAAACGGGCAGGACCAGGCAAGGCAATTACTGTTTGGATTCTCGGTTATAAACGGGAGATCTCTCCACCTATTAGCAATGCACAATGGATGAAGAAATATCATTTCCCCTCCACTTCTCTTCAGATTCAGAATTTCTTCTCTATTAGTGAGCAGGTCCTGGTCAGGACCGGCTGACAAACGGTCCATGCAGTAGTCTTGGCAGCGCGGCCAGCCCTCCTCCCTCCTGCCGCTGTCTCAGGGCCCCGTGTGGGAGCGAAGCCTGGGATGGATGTGATGCTGCAGGCTGCTCTGGGGCAGTGGGGTCTGCCCAGGGCCTTTCACAGAGACTGGTCCTCCCTGCCGCAGGGCAGAGGCTTCGGTCTCATGATGCTGAGTGCGGTACAAGCACGGCAGAGCCCTGGGGGTGCTGCGTAGGTTGAGTCCTTGGGGATGCTGTCTGCTTGCTGACACTGGTGCTGCAGCTGGTTTTACCTCCCGAGGTGAGGGACATCAGTGCTTGCCAAGGCTCCAGTCCTTTGCTGGGCTCCACGAGGACTATTAAAGCCTTCCCAGTAATCCTGCGAGGTGTTAATCCAGTGCCTGATTTGCCCTGCTCTGCCAGGCGTGAGCCTCAGTTTCTCAGTGCTCCAGTTTTATCGATTTTTATTTATATGACTGAAGCAATTGCTGTCGTGCTCTGCTGCGAGCAAAGGACAGCCTGCCCTGCTGACACGGCTCCCACAGCACATCATTTACTGCCGCTTCATGGACCTCAGCTCCTAGTTAAGCTGGAGCAAGGTGGGATCAGGCACACTGTCCTCACGAGACACTGTGCCTCTGTGCTCCACGGGATGTGACAAGACATGCTGCCTTGCTGAGGGAGAAATGAAGCTGCTAATGGTCAGGAGGGGGGATACCAGCAGCGAGGGTTCATCTGCTATTCCCACTGTGCCCTAAGCAAGGCCCTGCCGAATTCTGCAGGAGTGTTGTCCTCAGAAAGGGCTGGGTGGGAATGCACCTGGTGAAAGGCTGTCCACAGGAGCAGTACGATACTGTCCAAGGCACAGAAACACAGGAGCCAGCACTCCAGCCTCCCTTGTGGGTGAGGCTTGGACACAGTCTCTGGAGAGGCCCAAAATGCTCCACTAAGTTTATCCCTCAGCCCAGGCCACTGCTTTGCTCTTCCTCTATTTGTGATTTCCTCGTCCTCTTGACCCTGTACCTTCTCCCTCGCATTTGGTGTAGGATTTCCACAAGATCACATTTGTAGTGGAAGTCACCGCACAATGTCCTTGCAAAGATGCAGCCCCTTCCCCTCAAGCTTAGCAGCTTGTCCAGGTGAGGGTCCTCTACTAAAAAATAGAGTCACCTGCCCAGGACAGGACCAGTGCCACCCCCTTCACACAGGAGGTGAAACAGGCTGGTGACAAGACTTGCCCAGCACCACCAGCTGTGGAGGTTCATGTGGCGACCAAAGCCAGCAGGAGGCCATGGGCTGGCCCAGGGCAACCCTCCAAGACAGTACTCGGTGAACCACTTGTGAGCTTTCCTTTTGCTAAAACATGGAGCTGCATCCACCCCGAGTGTCGTCAGCCAGCCCTGTTCGCCTGTGAGCCCCCTCCCTTGGGGCTTTCTGTCCTCCACCACGGGACTCTGGCCTGGCTCCCTGAGAAAAGGGATTTCTCCCCAAGGGATCGTCACAAGGCCACAGCGCGATGCTGACAGCAAAGCTGTTCGGTGGATCCAGGCTTCAGAGCCTGGCAAACCCCATGCGGAGCCCTCCATCCCTGGCAAAAGCACCACTCAGGCTGGCCCCCACCCAGCAAAGCACTCCAGCATGCGCTGAACTGGAAGCATGTCAATATTACTGGATATACCAGTAAGACTGGAAATTTAAGGGCTGCCAGTGCTTCTCATTACACAACCCTGCATTCAGCTCCTTGGTCCTCTGCCAGACTTGAACCTTTGGTGCTGAAGTTTTACATGTTGGGGTTCTGGCACAGGCTGAACCATTTTGCCTTGTTTCATCCACTCAACTTAGCTATTTCTGAGACAGCTGAAGAGAAAAGGCTTCATTTTGTTAAGAGAAGAAACACTGGAGACTTATTCTTTGAATAATTCCAGCCCTTCTGTATTTTGGATGAGGGGCTGGAAATTTCACAGAAAGTTGAAATATTTTTCTTTCCTTTTTCCTGTCAGAAAAGAGCATTGACTTGGGTGTTCTCCAAGGAGCTGCTGCTTTGTAGCTGGACCCTCTCTGCCTGAGTGCAAACAGGCACATCTCTGGTAGTGCCCAGGATATTCCCTTTCAACTCCTCGCTACGTTCATGAAGCAAAATGTTCCTGCCACGCATACTTGCGGATGCGATGCAAAGTGTGCGTGTGGCCACCAGTAACGTCTCTTCTGCTGCCCACCTTTCAAAGAGTTGGCTGAGTGACATTTGGGGAAGCGCGTGTTACAGTCCCTTTCTATCCCACTTTACGCAGCAAAGGACTGTACAAGCCCTTTTTACTTTTTTACCTTCCTCAGTCGTGCAGGTGCCTACGAGAGGAAAGAGTAAAGCATGCTTGTCAATCCCTGACGGGAAGGAGACCAGATGCTTTATTTTTAACCAGAAATGGATAAGCAAGGGAGGGAGTGCAGTGGGAGGCAAGAGAGGTTCAGACACTAGCTCCTTTGCCCTGCGCTGGGGAATGAGGAAAAGGGAGGTGAGTGGGCAGCCATAGGGTGAGTTGACTGGGAGAGTCAGGAGCAGACCATGGTTTCAAAATCACAGCTTGGGAGGGCACCTCAGCCTTGGGACCAAAGCGAGCCAGTGGAATGCAGTAGGAGGAAAATGGGAAATGAAGTGGACCCAGCTGTGCTGACCTAGGTTTTACAGCACCCTGGATTTAGTTTCCAGGTTTGGCACTTCACAAAGAGCTGGGGAGCACAGGCCTGCACATGGAGGGACAGTGAGGACCTGCCATCAGGCTGTAAGGGTCAAGCCTGGAATGTGCCCAGGCAGATGCACATGCCATGGCCTTGTGGAGCCACCTCTGAAGGGAGAATAGGGAAAAAGCAGCTGTGCATGCATAGCTCTGGGGAGGTGCAAACCTCCTAATGCATATGCAAGCCGTGTGATGAACATGGCTGAGTCTGGAGCTGTCTTTGGGTAAAATGGGCAGTAACTGATGTCTTATGTGTCTGTTAAATGCACAGGAACCACATGAGATTTCTTCTTGCATATCTGATAGGGAATGGCTCACAAATGCCTTGAATTTCATACCCAGGAGCGCGGGGTAGAACTGCATGATCCATTCTCAAGGGTCATGGGGAGACCCAGCTTTCTGCAAAGGGTGGCTGCCACCATGACAGGAGGAGATGCAGCAGTGCCATGTGCTACACCACAGCCCATATCCCAGACTCTCTTATTCCTTGCAAAAAGGTTCATGGTCCTAGCAGAAGCCTCTGGCTCACAGCAGAGGGGTCAGATCTGTCCCAGACCAGGTCCTTGCTGCAAACAGCATTTCTTTGTTCCCATGCCGGACTGACAGGCATTCATACTCTGTGTCCTGTCGTTGTTCCTCAAGACTGGCCTGTCAAATGATTAAGCAGTCTTCTACTCCCCCATTTCTATGATGAGGCTTTCTTCCTTCCTCCAGGACAGGTCTTTAGTTAAGGTTGCTGGAAATGCCTGTTTATTTTCATCAGTGGTGTGAGTCCCACTACTCATAATCCCTGGAGAGCTGCTTTTATTGCTTCATGATGAGGGCTGTCAAAATTATTCCATCAAGAAAAGAAAAATTGGATTTTCAGATGCATTTTTTTTAACAGATACTGTCTGTTTTCTAAGGAAAAAATGTAAAGAAAACTCAAAGAAGCTTTCTTTTTACTGAAAAAATGCAAAAATACATCTGAGCAATATAAAAATACATGACTGGTTTCCAGCTAAGCTGTAAAAACCTAAATATCTGTAGTTTCCACTGAGGTGAGGATTGAAAATCTAACATGTCCAAGGGCTGAGACCTTGCCCTGAGCAGCCCATCCCACCACTCTCTGATGAGAAAATACCATCTATAGGGAGGGACTTTGCAGGAGAATGGCAGAAATCATAAAGACTGCTCCCAGCAAAAGTGTATTTCAGTATTTTTGGAGAGAACAAATGAGGGCGAGAGTAGCATGAGGAGAAGGGAGAGTATGTAGAGTAGGAAATTTGGGTAGTGAACACAGTTTGCAGCTGTTGACCCAAGAGCAGAGAAGAACAGGGCTCAGTTTTTGGGGCTGGTCTTGTTCAATATTTTTATCAATGATCTGGATGAGGGGATCAAGCGCTCCCTCAGTAAGTTTGCAGACAACACCAAGTTGGGTGGGAGTGATGATCTGTTGGAGGGCAGGAGGGGTCTGAAGAGGGATCCAGACAGGCTGGATCGATGGGCTGAGATCAGCTGTACGAGGTTTAACAAGACCAAGCGCCAGGTCCTGCACTTTGGTCACAACAGCCCCATGTAACGCTACAGGCTTGGGGAGGAGTGGCTGGAGAGCTGCCCGGTGGAAAGGGACCTGGGGGTGCTGGTTGAGAGCCGGCTGAACATGAGCCAGCAGTGTGCCCAGGTGGCCAAGAAGGCCAATAGCATCCTGGCCTGTGTCAGCAATGGTGTGGCCAGCAGGAGCAGGGCAGGGATCGTGCCCCTGTACTCGGCACTGGTGAGGCTGCACCTGGAGTGCTGTGTTCAGTTTTGGGCCCCTCACCACAAGAAGGACGTTGAGATGCTGGAGCGTGTCTAGAGAAGGGCAACGAAGCTGGTGAGGGGTCTGGAGAACAAGTCCGATGAGGAGCGTCTGAGGGAACTGGGGGTGTTCAGTCTGGAGAAGAGGAGGCTGAGGGGAGCCCTCATCGCTTTCTACAACTACCTGAAAGGGGGTTGTGGTGAGGTGGGTGTTGGTCTCTTTTCCCAAGTAACAAGCAATAGGACAAGAGGAAACGGCCTCAGGTTGTGCCAGGGGAGGTTTAGATTGGATATTAGGAAAATTTTCTTTACTGAGAAAGTGGACAAACACTGGAACAGGCATCCAATGTAGGGAGGTGGTGGCATCACCATCACTGGAAGTGTACAAAAAATGTGTGGATGTGGCACTTTGGGATATGGTTTAGTGGGCATGGTGATGTTGGGTTGATGATTGGACTTGATGATCTTAAAGGTCCTTTCCAACCTTGGTGATTCTGTGATTCTATGATTCTATAAGGTATCTAGGGATGACTCAGTCTCTGCCAGTTTGCAGGCAGGTCTGGCAGCACGTCTGGGCAGCACTGGGGCAGACAGCCCAACCTGCAGGAGGTGGCCATAGTGAGATTTCTCTGTCCCTACGCAGGAGAGAGTGTCAGTGTCCTCCAAGAACTGGCAGCATTGCTCTTGCCTTTTCCTTATCTGCATGCAGAGACAGGATCTGCAGGAACAGGTTGTGAACCTGCTATGTTGTCCTCAGGAAAGAGACCAAACATCACCAAGTCAGGACCCACAGGACCAGCCACCCTCTGGTAGCTACACATGCTTGGGAAGACACCTGGACAGACAGACAAGTTAAGGCAGGTGTGATGAGCACTTGGCTTGTTTCAGCCTGAAAGACATCAGGCTTTCAGATGCCTGCACAATTTGCATATTCATGGAAACTAAGGTGCCCTGGGTTAATGAAACAGCAGCAGAGTGACAAATTCTGGGAGACCCAGGGGACCTCCTGCAGCTTTCCTCTTCAGGGAGAGCAATTCTCTCCAAGAGGCCATTAAAAGGGCCTCACCTCTGGTGACAGCAAATAAAGACCTGTCAGGAGGGATTTAACCATGGCAGAAATGACAGCATTTGCCAGGCCACATGTCAGAGCACAAGACCTCAGCTTATCTGCTTACGCTTGGGCATTACTGAGGACCAAGTGGCACAGACTGAGGGCAATTAATTGACATGGATGGTTCCAGAAATGTATTTCTTACTATCTCCCAGGCATTTGACCTGCTAATTGCATTTAACCCTAGAGCAAACAGCTCAGTTAAGTTCTCTAGAAGTCAAGATTTCCACAGGAAAACTTGTGAGAAGGTGTGCCACACCAGGAGTGCGGACGCATTGCAGTAAATGCACTGACCGACTGTGCTCTGTGCTGCACAGCAGGTCCAGGCAGCAAAACCAAATTGCCTCAGAAGGACAAGAAGGTGGCAGTGAGGTGGAGCCTTGCATGATGTGGCCCAAGCTTCAAGACACCAGCTCAAAACCCTTCAGATCAGCCCTGGGACAGGCTCTCCTGTAAGACACTATTGAGAATTAAAGATCAGATGATGACTGACCAATGGGTACATTTACTTCTCCCTTGAAACTAATCTATTCCCAGTGCTTCTTTCTGCCCTTGTAACAGTATACTGCAGGTTGGGAAGGATGAGCATAACTTGAGCTCAAGGTCCCTAAAGGTCAAAATGCCCTTCTCCCACTTTCTTCTGTCGTGCTGAAGAGTGGTGGAGAATAGAGTGCAGAATTCACTGCATCACTGTGTTAATAACAGAAAATGTGATGAGTCAGCCCAGTGATAGGAGTGTGGTGGCTGGGTGCAGGTTGTCTTGTCCCCAAGTCCCAGGCCAGAGCTCTGTTGGTTGGTGTACTGCATAATTCTCTATCATGTAAGTAATGTCCTTCCTGGACCTGAGAGCTCTCCACCTCCAGTCCTTTCCTGTGGAGCAGGACTTCTCAGTTGTTTGAAGGTGCTCCTTCCTTCTCAGAGATGGCTGTGTTCAGCAATGCATGAGACCTGATTTGGGAGTTGAGCACCTCGGGAACCAGGGGCTGCAAAGTGGAGGACACCTGGCTCCACTAGAACACCACCTGCTCCCCATCCCACTGTATTGCATCGCTCACAAAAGGCATGCTGGTCAAGACCTGCCGGTCAAACTAAAGGGCCAGAAGGAAATGCACAGGCAGTGGAAGCAGGGACAGGTACCCTGGGAACTGTACAGGGACGCTGCCCGGTTGTGTAGGGGTGGGGTCAGGAAGGCCAAGGCGCAGCTGGAGTTGAACTTGGCAAGGGATGCAAAGAATAATAAGAAGGGCTTCTACAGGTGTGTCAGCCAGAAAAGGAAGGTCAAAAAAACATAACCCTCTTGATGAGCAAGACTGGCAAACTGGTAACAACAGACAAGGAGAGGGCTGAGGTACTCAACAACCTCTTTGCCTCAGTCTTCACTGGCAGTGTCTGTTCCCACACCTCTTGAGGGTATGGACTGCAAGATGGGGACTGGAGGAGCAAAGTCCCTCCCCCTGTAAGAGAAGATCAGGTTCAATCTGGGGACTTGACAGGATCTATGGGACCTGACAAGATGCATTCCAGAATCCTGAGGGAATTGGCTGATGTAGTTGCCAAGCCAGTCTCCGTGATACTTGAAAAGTCCTGGCAGTCAGGTGAAGCCCTTAGAGACTGGAAAAAGGGAAACATTGCACCCATTTTTAAAAAGGGTAGCAAGGAGGACCCTGGGAACCACCGACCCATCAGCCTCACCTCTGTGCCTGGGAAGATCATGGAACAGATCCTCCTAGAAGCTGTGCTAAGGCACATGGAGGACAAGGAGGTGATTGGAGACAGCCAGCATGGCTTCACCAAGGGCAAGTCCTGCCTGACCAACCCTAGTGGCCTTCTGTGATGGAGTGACCACATCAGTGGACAAGAGAAGATCTACCGATGTCATCTATCTGGATTTCTGTAAGGCCTTTGACACTGTCCCCAACAACATCCTTCTCTCTAAAGTGGAGAGAGACAGATTTGATAGGTGGATTGTTGGGTGGATGAGGAATCGGTTAGATGGTCAAATCCAGAGGGTAGTGGTCAATGGCTGTGTCCAGATGGAGATCAGTGATGAGCCATGTCCCTCAGGGGTCCGTACTGGGACCAGTACTCTTTAAAATCTTCGCCAATGACATAGACAGAGGGATTGAGTGCACCCACAGCAAGTTTGCAGATGACACCAAGCTGAATGGTGGGGCTGACATGCCTGAGGGACGGGATGCCATCCAGAGGGACCTGGACAAGCTTGAGGCATGGGCCCATGTGAACCCCATGATGTTCAATAAGGCCAAGTGCAGGGTCCTGTACCTGGGTTGGAGTAACCTCCAGTATCAGTACAGGCTGGGGGATGAAGGGATGGAGAGCAGCCCTGCTGAGAAGGACTTGGGGGTACTGATGGATGAAAAGCTGGACATGAGCCAGCAATGTGCGGTCACAGCCCAGAAGCCAACCATGTTCTGGGCTGCACCCAAAGAAGTGTGGCCAGCAGGGCAAGGGAGGGGATTCTGCCCCTCTGCCCCGCTCTGGGGACACCCCCCTGCAGTGCTGCGTCCAGCTCTGGAGCCTTCAGCACAGGAGAGACATGGACCTGTTGCAGAGGGTCCAGAGGAGGGCCCCAAAAATGCTCAGAGGGCTGGAACAGCTCTGCTGGGAGGACAGGCTGAGAGAGTTGGGGTTTTTCAGCCTGGAGAAGAGAAGGATCCAGGGAGACCTTACTGCAGCCTGTGAGGACTTAAAGGGGGCTTAGAAGGGAGATGAGGACAGAGTTTTTAGCAGGGCCTGTTGTGATAGGACAAGGGGTAATTGTTTTAAACTAAAAGAGGGCAGATTTAGACTAGATATAAGGAAGAAATTTTTGACAATGAGGGTGGAGAAACCATGTCCCAGGTTGCCCAGAGAGGTGAGAGATGTCCCATCCCTGGGAACATTCCAGGTCAGGTTGGACGGGGCTCTGAGCAACCTGCTGTGGTTGAAGATGTCCCTGCTCATGGCAGGGGGCTTCGACTAGATGGCCTTGAAATGTCCCTTCCAACCCAAAACCCCTTCTGTGATTCTATGATTCTATGACATGCAATGGTCCTCATAGTCACAGCCCAAGATGGAGCTGGGGTCTCTGCATTCCTCCACACAGACTCTGCAACTTCACTTGAAGAACCCAGATTCAAAATTGTGCCCTCAAACTCTTGTAGCCTACACCGGTCAACTTTCTGTCTTGTAACAATGTGTGGGACCCACTGTGAAACAAAACAAAAGTGAGACCCTCGGTGAGTCTCGCCCTCTGACACTGGGGACCTGTGCAAGTGTCTGTTTTGCCTGGAGATCAGTTTATTCCACCGTCCTGGAGAAGACAAGGAAAACAAATCTTCTCCGTGGGCCATTGTGCTTAACCTGCATTTAGGAATGGTTGTCACTCAATCCTGCAAGGAACACATTATCATTTACTTGCTGGCAGAGGTGCGAGCTTTTGTTTATTGAAAATAAAAACATACGCGTTGCTTAAAATGCTTTGCAGAGGTGGCACGAGGGCAAGGCTGGGGAAGAGCAGTATGCTTCATCCCTCCTTGATAAATTACCTTTCACAGTGCTTCCAGCACCTCTCTCTTGCAACGACCACTTAATAACGTGTAGGCGCTGCAGTTCTCTCATTACTGGGAAGAAAGAGAGACGTTTCAAAGCACCACGGTGTAGCCAGTTCTCGGGGGTTCACTTCCTGGGCTCCTCTGGCACAAATTATTAAAAACATTTTTCAGCAAAGCCATGGCTTTGGCGACCTTCAACAGCTTTCACTGCAAACAAAACCTTAGACGGATTTGGCAAAAGAAGTAAAAAGGAGGGGAAAAGAAAGGAAATTAGAAACATGGAAATGTAATAACTTTCCATTATGCAAATGTGATTTAATCAAAGATGAAACTGAAGTGCAATAAAAACATACTTTCATTAATTTTATGACTTTCAGACTCTATAATACCCCAGAAATGTCAGTTATTAGGTTACCATAGTGATACATAGTTACAGCTTCGAAGTGATCGGTTCCCTCACCAGTAAGGGCACGCTGAAGCTGGGACAGGACCTGGTTTCTCAGCTCCTTAAACCTGTGTTTAAGTCAGTTTAAGTCACCTGTGACTCGGATGGCAAATGATTAGGCAGCATAGGTGAGTCTTGAACCTTAAGCCCTGCTCAAATCACCTGTGCTTAAGGGACTGATGGGATAACCCCTCTGACCATGGGTGGGCTGTAGAAGGCACAGACTTTAACTTCCAGTGCTCAAGGTCCATTGTAGTTGCGCAGTCCTAGAAGTGAGTGGCCCACGAGGTACATTTCACCGGGTAGGGACAGCCTGGGGTATGTTTAAGCTGCATGGTTCTCCCTGGCTTGCTGGAGGTGGGCTGTGGGTTGAGAGCACAGGATGATCCCCCTCAGCCTGAGTGTGGGGCACTGGCAGGTCCCCCCAGGTGTGTGGAACAGTCCCCAGGCTGGTACCAGACCTCCTGAAGAGGTGTTTGTTCTGGTCACACAGCTATTTCACAGGTGGAGTTGACTTTACTAAATTATGGTCTATTTGGAGGGTTTATTCTGCTGATGTGTAACACAACCCAGAAAAGATCTTTGCAACAGGGCTTGCCAGGCTTCCTGCTGGGGGTGGGCAAATGTCAGCTCCGTACCGATTTCTGTCTCCCCTTTTTTCTTTCAGCCAGTGCTTGGTGTGGGTACAGCCCAGGTGGTGGTCTCTTGACAGACCAGGGTCTCTTGATGAATTTTATGGATCATGGTAAATCCGGAGCTCAACCTGTGTGTTGACTGGGGTTTAAAGACTTTGTTTGCCAGGGAGCAGCAAGGCAGGCTGCTCCACAGGAGAGGGAGAGGCAGGAGCTAAATAAAGCTGGCAGGAGCAGTAGTTTCACCAACACATGGGTCTTTCCCACAGTACTGAACAAAAAGTGACCAAAGCAGGTCCAGTGATGGTAGCCAGATTCAGCAGAGAGTCCAGATGGCCCAAAAAGACCATAGGGATGAGCAGGGTCTAAGGAGAAGTTGTGAAGTTGAGTCAGGATCAGGTTTGGAAAGAGTATCCAGGATGAGCCAAATTCCAGTGCTACAGAGTCCACAGTGACAAGAAAAGTCTGAGGTCAAACAGGGACCAACCAAGTCGGGGTCATGAGAGCCTCAGCTTAAGAGCAGCTCCCACAAGAAGGAGAGACCCTGTTGAGGTTTTGGAGCCAATCCGGTCTAGCTTTTTCTCAAAGAGGTCCAACTTCTCAGACAGCTGTTCGGTGAGCTGCCCCTGGGCACATCCAGCTATATCTTAGGCACTCGACACCCAAATCAGGGCTTATGCAAGCCATGCCCAAGTGCCAATGGGAGCTGGACATGCCCTGTTCTTACAGCACAGAATCTTCTGCTGCTTACCTGGCTGCTTTTTCAGTCAGGCACTACTGAACAGATAAACAGTAACCAGCTCTTGAAACCACTTAGGGTTCAGCATCCCACGATCACAGTGCTGCCAGTTTTGTCAGTCATTTAGAGATCTTGGATTTGTTTAAGGCTGGAGTGCAAACCACAGCCGGGGAGAACAGGAAAACATCCCTGCGGGTAGTCTGTAAAGATGATGTTCCTTCAAACTCCTGCAAAACATCACTGCTAAGCTCACATTGCTCTTATGTTGACTTCAGAGAGATGATACGTCCCCGTCAAGTCTCTGTTTTTAAAGCAGCAGCTTCTGTTTTCCTGGGAAAAGCTCCGCAATTACATGGCCACAGATGTGATGAGAGGAATTTAGCTACCACAGTTGCTCTGAAGTGAAACCTGGCTGATAAAGATCACTTTAAAAATCTCTTATTTTCTGCATGCTGGCAGACAAATGAAGTGTGCTATGGTGCCTGCCCTTTGTCCCTTGCTGTCCTGCATTTGTGCTGTTACTCAGTGCCCGGTATCCCTATGCAGCAAACTAGGATTAAAAAGTGATGTGTTTGCAAAAGAACTCACCTGGAGAGAAAATGAAGTGATACCTTTATGTAAAACACGTGACACAGCTACTGATTGTGGCCTACTGATAAACGCATTAAGCGAAGTGGAACACCAGTCTTAATTCAAAAGGAAGTAATTTTATCATCTTTTTAAAGGTTATAATTTAAAAGTTTACAGCAACTTCATGCAGCTTACTTGCAATTTATAATTGCCTGTGAACAAACACTTCTCCTGTCAAAAATGCCAGCATAGGAAAATTCAGTGATCTTCATTTTCACTTCTTGCAGCCCCTGATAAGGTATGCATCTGCTTTGTGGTGATTAGGCAAATCCTTTTTGTCTAATTGTATTTTGAAGAACGTCCCCCGTGAAAAGCCAAAGCACTCTCAGAGACCACAACACCCCTGCTTGCGTCCAGCTGCTGAATTAAAATATGCATATATATTGAATGTACACGAGCAGTAAGGGGTTGGAGTTCAGGGACGTGCTCACAGTTCGGATCCTGGGTAATTACCTCCTGTCCTTGATTTGCAGGCGGTGGGATGAACTGCTCCTCCGCGTGGGCGGTGGCTGGGCAGGGGCAGCAGGCACCGTGCACTGCCCATACGGGGAGTGAGCAGGCTCTGCTAACGGGTGTCGAGCTGGACCTCTTCCCACCCGGACACTGCTCAGTCTCAGCCGTGCACGGTACTTCAGGGCTACCACCGCTGGACACAGCAGCATCGTCACCAAGGAGGCTTTCCAGCATCGCTCTGCTATCACAGACTGATGCTGGTGAAAGAGAGGAACTGAGGGTGTTTGGGTCCTGCAGGGTGCTCGGGGCTGCTTTTGATTTTGGGTGATGGTGCTGGAGCTTTCTGAAGCTCTTTACAAGCGGTCGCCAACGGTCAGGCACTCCTTAGCTCATGATGCTTCACATGCATCATTCTTCATGCAAGCTTGCTAGATCTTTCCAAAGCAGCTAGAGTAATTCATAAAAACAGTTCGATAGAGTGGATTGACAATATGTAACTGGAACTTGGTGTGGCTGGTGTGTAAAAAGGTGTGTTATGACAGTTTGGTTCCCTTCAGTGCAAACTTCTCATTTGTAGCCAAGCTGTTACACATGGGGAGGGGGATTGACCCTTTGCTGTTAGACCTGAGGCAGAACCATGAAAAGACATTTCAGTCTGCTACACGGAAAGGAAATTAAAAGCCAAAAAATGAATGGTATGCTTGTAACAGTGGCATTCAGCTTGAGATACCGGGCATGATGCCGTATCAATCATAAGGCAATCACTTGTTTACCATGGAATTTTAGGACCAGCAGAGCTACAGAGTCTGGATATAAGACACAACAGTGTTACACTTTTTATTTAATTGTTTGTTTGTTTGTTTTCTGCACAGCTAGATGGTCCCACCACTGGCAGGAACTTCAGGAACAACACAACTGGTTGGTGTACGGCTCATTGGCACGGATTCAAGCTGGTAGCCTTAACTTGCACGGTAACTACCCATCTTTGCTTTGATGGGCTCATCGGTAGGTCAGTCAAACCAAATCAGCGTTTTATGCTACAGAATGGCATTGCATTATAAAGTTAAGCAGGGCAAAGTCTGCTGCTTTCTATTTGACGGCCACCTCACCCACTGCATGGGAATTTCAGCATCCGAGCTCAAATGTGATCAAGAGTCCAGCTGCAGCCCTGATGCTGTGAGTACAGTCTCTGAGGTCGAGTTACTGCTAATGGAGCACAGCGGATCTGACTTCCCAGCAGCGAGGGCTGTCTTTCTCCAGGAAGCACAGTCAGGAGAGCATGCCTGGATCCCCACTCCATGCTTTCTAGGCGACAGGGAGCTGACGTTATCCTGCTGTCTCTGACTCGCAGAGTCAGCGCCGGTCTGCATAGCTTGCAGAGCATGCTGTTGTGTGGCCAAGTGGGTTTTGGAAAAGAACATCAGTTCATAGCAACCACGCGGCACCAAGGACTGTGGATCTGTTCCTGGCTGCGACTCTTCATCGTGAACCTCTGCAGGATTAAGGGATCTGAGCCATGTTGTCCCTTCCTGTGAGATCCTCAATACACAAAAACCCTCTCTCCTCATTCCCACTCCCCCTGCTCTTGTTGGAGGGTCCCTGCATTTGTTGGAGGGTCAGTTTGTCCACATAATCATCTTCCATCATGCAACACTGCCCTTTGACAGGAGCTCGCTCATAAATTGTTGCTTGGACCCTGAGGTTCAGTGGAGGATGCTGCATTTCCCCAGCGTTTGCAAAGGCTATGATTTTGTAGAAACACATACAGTAAGGAAGGCATTGTCTAGTGGATTAGGGCCTTGATATTTCTAATCACACCCTGCCTCAGCCTCTTTGAGTGCTGAGAACCCTATTCACTGCCTTTCAGTGGTTTCTCTGGGTGCTATTTCAGATGCAGAATAATTAGCAACATGCAGGAAAAGCAACAAAGCCATGAATGGTATTTAGTGACAATTATCCCACCGAACCATTTCTTACCATTATAAATGGAGCTTATTAGCACTAAATTGTTTCCATAGGAAGCAGCATCAGCAATAAAAAGAATGGCTGCAGGCTGGCTCGGCGATGCGGGAGTCAGCACAATGGAGCCTGCCCGTCTGCTCCTCACTGCAGGAGCGTGCAAGAGGGAGAAACCCACACGCCCGCCACGGCGTGGGGAGCTTTGGCTCGGTGCTGCCAGGTGGCCTGGCCTCCTGCTCCAGCCCTGCACTGTGACAGCATGACACCACGACTATGCAGCTACCCGTGGTGGGCCGGTCTCGCACCAGTGGAGCGAGCTGGTTTGCGGTGGGGCTGGAGTTGGTGAATGAAAAGTGGGGACAGAAGTGTCTGCTTGGAGCTCCCACCTTTCATTTTACCCCTTTGCTTGAAGGGTTTTCTCATAGGGAAGGTCCTGCTGTCCAGCCTTGGAATCCAGAAGGTAGCTCTGGAAACCATGCTGCTCCTGACACCTCCAGAGACCATCCCGAAACCTGAGGAAGCAGCGGGTGGTGGAAGAAGCAGGGAAGCCACAACTCCTCCAGTGCACACGACAGCAAGAGGTGGAAGGTCTTGTGCTTGGAAACAGGTAAGCAACACCACAGGACACGTTTCCTCTAGATGTGGCACAAAGACTGCGGAGCCCCTTCTCCAAAGTAGTCTGCCCTTCTCCACCTCCGCTGCTCCCTCCCAGATGCTCCCAAGGGTTCCCAGTGGAAAAGGGGAAGATGAGGGTGCAAGAGAGGGGCAAACCTTATGCCCCCCAGGGCCATCTGGCTGAGATGCTGCGACAGAACATCTACAGCAGGAGAGCAGGGTCCTGTCTCAAGGAAATTCTGCTGGGTGAAGAGTTTGCTTTGCAGAAATTTCCACTGGGAGAAATTTAAATGAAGTGTTGCCAAACCAGGCTGACGTCAACGTGTGTCTGACATGTCATGGAACCTCCTGTAAGCCGTAGCTGCACAAGGGGAAACACGGGGCTGCAAACCCCACCAGCAGACTGGCCATGCAGAGGGACCCAGGCCTGGGCTGCAGGATGCAGCTCCAGGGGAGACTGCACAAGGTAATATGAGTTTTAGTTGGTGGTACAACTGTAAGTGGACTGTTTTTTGTCTGCTGACTATTGAAAAAGGTCATTCTGTCCCTGTCGTATGGGTGGTTTTTTTTGTTGGGGTGGTTTTGGGGCTTTTTTTGTTGAGTTGTTTGAAATTGTGACCTGTATTTCTGACTGATTTCAAGTGATCTGAAATGTAGTTTTTAGAGAACAAAAAATTCCCTGAACAATTGTCCAATTTTTATCTGAGACCTTCCTTTTATCTGAGGAGACACAGGTAGATCTGAGACTTTGGGCAGACTGGGTCACCACTCTGCATTCCTGTGACAGGATGAAAAACCTGCATGAGATGGGGGGTCTCCTCCCTGCAGATACCCTTCCCTGAGCTCACCCTGAGTGACATGGAGATGAGCATACTCACAAGGAGCCCCAACACTCAGCTAGACATCCCAGCCAGAGGTCCAGCTTCCCAAAGCTGAAAATCTGTGCCAGGCATAGCATTTTCACACTTCGTACAGGTCTGCATCACTTTATTAATTAACCAAATTATCAAGCTCATCAAATCATTTGCCTGTTTACACCTAATTCACAGGGAACCCCAAATGTCAAGTAGCGCATTTGTCTGCTTAGACTTGTGATATTCAGATCTGGATGACTAAATCCTTTCTATTCCCTGTTCTAAGTACTCATTTGTTTCATGGATTTGCCCTCAAATCCTGCAGAAGGAGATGGTCTCTGCCCACTGGTGGGCATCCGTGGGCAAGGTGCCTGGCTTGGCCCCACTGGGGCTCCTCCTGCCCAGGGAGGCTATGCTGGAGGAGATGACCCCCTGCTCCTGTTACCCATGCAGGCGCCCTTCCCTTGTTAGGAGGTATCTAAGCTGGTTGCACAACTCCCCACTAAGCAGAGCTCTGATGCCCAAGGCTCAAGCACGCACAGAGCCATCAGCTGAAGTCAGCAGGGGAGAAGCAACCTGGGTTCCTCCAGCCAGAGGCTTCCTCTTTATGTGGGGCTCGCTCGTCCCCGGCTCTACACGCTCTGCAGGCACAAGGCAGCTGGAAATCTAGGAGTCTCTAAGAGAAGCAGTCAAGATTTAAAGATGTGGTCCACAGAAACTAAGGGAAAACTGTTGCTTAAGTAAACACATGGCACGTTCGCCGTAGTGGAGTGTGACAGCCCCATAGGTTTGTGAGAGTGTTCACTGCAAAACTTCCCTCCTCGTTCACAGACAGTTTAGTGGGTGCTTTTGTTCATCTGCTGCTCAAAATTTGTGGGAGATTCCCTCTCCCACCCCATAAAATACCTCCAAGCATCTATAAAATGCAAACCAACACACCTGTGAGACAGCCAAACAGAGGGCCAAGCGTGCATGGCAGAGAGCACATCCACAGACAGTGAAGTACTGATGGCTTTGATGCAGGGAGCTCAGGCTCTCTTAGAGGAGGAACATTCATTTCCCTTCGCTGGAAATTTGATTTCCCTGCTTTTTATCTTGAAGACATGATAACGGCACCAAACGCCGCAGAGAGCTTTAACGGCAGGCAGCACATGTTACTGGATGAATCACTCGATTTGACTTTTGAAAGTCCAGGATCCTCCCAGGGTCCGCCCTGTACTACAAGGGATTTTTCTTCTCAGCCTCCGAGTTCTCCTACCTCCTGAGATGTGTAGCAGCAAAGTGGTCATGACTGCTTTGCTCCGATACGCTCAGCAATTAGAAGTATTCATGACTGACGATTTTTAGGCATTTCTCTGGCAGATCAGGGAGTGTAAGCAAGTCTCCTCTGCTTGATGGCTGCTGCCTGACTCTGTTAGCCAGCAGTAGCTGTTCACGTCTAAGCAGCAGCCCGGAGGAAACTCCCATTGCTTCATCAATTGTACGTTAACATTTGCCATTGCTTCAAGCTTTGCAGGCATCGGAGAAGCACCTTCTGGAAGGGGCAGAGGGAGTCAGGCCAATTAGTAGCACATCCGTTACTGGAAGGGGAGAGGATCGCCGCGTCTTCGCTGTGCGGGAAGGGCTCAGCGGGCGGCCAAGGCTCCCCCAGCAGCGGGAGCTGGCAGTCGCTGCACGGGGCACAGGCTGTTGTGAGCAGCAAGGAAATTAATTAAAGATCAGCAGCCAAAGAGACTCGAGGAGTAAATGTCACTGCCAAAGTAGGGCAGGGAGGTAACTTTGGGCTAATTAACCACAGCTTCGCTGCAGGAAAAGGACACAATCGCCAGCTGCAGCCTCCCGCATGCATTCTGGGCAGAGGCCACCGAAGGTTAACGTGGACTGGAAGGAATATGAATCGCTCTCTCCCTTGCAGGAAAAACACATAATTCAAAAGTAAGTTTACTGTCGACAAAGCACAGCAGAAAGCACTACGCATCTGTCACACGCTGTCTCCTCGTGGCTACGCAGAGCTGCTGTAAATAATGGTCATAAATACTGTAACCAAGTTAATGTTTACCTCACTCTCATGCTATTTGTTATTATGCACGGAGAAAGTTGTATCAAAAGAGTCGAAGATGTCTGCAAAGTCACCTCTCACAAACAAGCAAAACACAGAGCTATGTCAGGCGGCACGCTGCCGCGGGTGTGCAGCCTGGCAAGGGTCTCTGTGGTATTTCAGATCTGTACCCGTTTTTCCCCAGGACCCTGCCTCACTCGGCACGCGGGAGGCTTTCCCACGAGCAATCTGCGCAGAGGACTGCTTCCAAACTGGCTCTGGCAAGGACGGCACAGCAAACAGTCCATCTGCAAAAGACGCCCGCTGCGATGGCTGCGAGGCTTCCCCCAGGCAGATGGAGGCACGTTTCTTCCCAGTCTCCCTTGCAGCTGCCTGAACTGGGGTAACCTACAATCTGGGGCAAAGCTGTGGAAACGCTGCGGAAAAAGCTGCGTCCTCCCCTCCTCCCGCCCTGCCAGCTGGGAGCAAGCACACAACCTCCTCTTCCTCCCTCCTGCCATCTGTTAGCAGTGGGCACTGGCAGGGAGAGCAGAGCCAGCTGCTCCTCGGGGGAAGCGATGCCGAGGGTGACGGCCGAGCAGGCAGCACCACGTCCTCACCAGGGAGGGTGCAGTCCCACGGTGCCCAAACCAGGCAACTGAGCAGACCTGGTGACAGGAGCTGGGGTCAGCCAAGAGCGCGGCGGTTGCCGGACAAGTCCATAGTGGTAAAGCACGTCTGGGGTAAAGCCTGGAAGCCAGGTGAGCTGGTTGGGCATCAGTGGAGTACCCAGAAACATAGCTCAGGTGAGGGCCATGGGCAAAGCGACCGAGCTTAAATGCAGCTCCCACAGTGGGGTGCAGCCTATGAGGCTGCTCTCAGAGATTTTTTCACACAGCTGTTTTCCCAGCAGCCTGGTTCAAGTTCATACAGCTGCACCATAATTCAGAGCTGACCTTGACGACAGCAGGCAGACCCCTGGGAGGGGAGACGAGGGTTCGTTCAGGGCCCTGACCGGCACACCTATTGCAGTGCCAGCCATCTGGCTCCCCAGGGTTTGGACCAATCTCTGGCATTTAACTCTCCTGATGGAAATAAATGCAGGAGATAACATGTGTGGTGTCTGGGGTTGGTCTGTCTTTGCAGAGGTCCCGTACCAACATGCTGGAGTTCTTGGTTGCTCAGCTCTTCCCCTCCCTCCCTCCTCTCCCACAGCAGGCTTCAAAAGACACCTGAAACTCCAGGCAAACAACAATGCTCAGCCCAGACCTGCTGGTACTGCTCGTTCCAGAAAGCATGAAGAGGACTCCTCTAGGGTCCCAAGGGCCAGAAGCGGTTGAAAGTGGGGTGGGATGCATCCCTTTGGCCATCAACAACAAGGAAGCACGATCCAAACACCTGGGGATTTCTTAATGTGCAACTAAAAGCTTCTCTCATGTTTTTAAGGTTCCAAGTTTTGTATTTTTGAGGGCATGATGCCATTTTATGCCTGACAGCTAATGAAATTGTGTGTGCATGTGTATGCCGAGCATCCCAGCAACTTGATTTCATTATGCAGAACGTGCCCTGAGCTAGCTAGGGAATCATTAATGCATATGGTCTTGCTGCAGAATGGAAGGATGGCTTCCCATCCCTAACAAGCACGAGTGACGACTGCTCCTGACTCTCTTACTTGGTTAAACAAGGGGGAAAAAAATAAAACACAGTCTCTGTTGAGCTGGGAAGAGGACAGCAAGAAGATGAGCACTTAGTGCCACCTTTGCAGTGAAGAGTGAATAGCAAAAAGTTGTGCTAGAATAGGTGGGCTAAGTGCAAGTCTTCCTGTAGCTATTCCTACAGACTGGTATGGAGGTGCTAATGCAGGGACACCAGTGGCCAGTTCCGCAAGGGGAAGAAAAATCAGTTGTAAATGTCTTCTTAAGACTAGCAATATCTAGTCCACTGTCTCTGTGAATGGCCAGAAGGCATCGCTCATGACACTGGCAGACAGCAGACAGAGGGGTGTGGGACATCAGTACCAAATACACACAAACCTGTCCCACGCAATGGCCTTGTGTTTTTATGCATGTGCCAAACCACATTCCTGCCTTGGCCAGAGCTGAAAATCCCTTCTCCTCCCAGCACCGAGCACCACTGAGAATGTAGGAAAGCTCATCCCACGCTGACTCTGTCACTTTTGCTGGTCTGTGTCACGCATGGCCCTCCCTGCTACTCTTTCCAACTCTATCCTGAGCTGAAGAGCAGGAGAAGCCCCATGGGAGAGTGCTTTAGGAGACAGGGATGGGTGCTATAGCAAGGGCTGGAGCCAGGGACTACACCGGACTTGGGTACAGCTTTCCCTGGAGATACCAACACACAAACACCACCAGCAAAACTATGACTCTCAAAGCATACAGCAGATTGGTCGGCAAGGGCTGCCCGCAGACTGTCTGGATAAGTGAATTATCCCCTGGGCCAACCCTCTCCTTGGGGGCTGGCCCCGTGGTGGAGGAAGCCCTCTCTGCCATACAAAGCTCTCTTCCTTTTCACCAGCTCCAGGGCCCCATGTTCCCCCATCAGAGCAGCCTTACCCTGCCTTGGCAGTCAGCTGGGGAGAGAGGGCAGAGCTGCTGGTGAGGAAGGGACAGACTTGGGTTGAGCCCAACCACAGCTCACACTGAACCCGGCGTGTAGAGGGGCTGGTCAGTGGAGCTTGTGCTCTTCCCCTCCCAGAGCTGTGGAAGTTCAGACCCTTCTATAAGGGGTGTGCTGGTTTTGGCTGGGATAGAGTTAATTTCCTTCACAGCAGCTTGGAACGGGCTGTGTTTTGGATTTGTGCTGGAAACAGTGCTGATAATACAGGGATGTTTCTGTTACTGCTGAGCAGTGCTTACACGGAGTCAAGGCCTTTTCTGCTTCTCAGCCCACTCCACCAGCGAGCAGGCCGGGGGGCACAAGAGCCTGGGAGGGAACACGGCCAGGACAGCTGACCCCAGCTGATCGAAGGGATATTCCGTATCATATGACATCATGCTCAGCGTATCAAGCTGGGGGAAGAAGAAGGAAGGGGGGGACATTCAGAGTGATGGCATTTTGTCTTCCCAGGGAACAGTTACGCGTGACGGAGCCCTGCTGTCCTGGAGATGGCTGAACCCCCGCCTGCCCATGCGAAGTGGTGAGTGAATTCCTTGTTTTGCTTTGCTTGTGTGCGCGGCTTTTGCTTTACTCATTAAACTTTCTTTATCTCAACCCACGAGTTTTCCCACTTTTACTCTTCCGATTCTCTCCCCCGTCCCACTGTGGGGGAGTGAGTGAATGGCTGTGTGGGGCTTAGTTGCCGGCTGGGGCTAAACCACAACAGGGTGTCGGTTGATACCCACTGGGCAACAGAGACCCAGAGTTGCCAGAAGAGTCTTGTCTTGGAAAAATGAGCAAGTTCAAGGCAGAGAGAGCAGAGGGTGAAGGACACTGTGGTCTGTCTGTAGAGTGTTAGAGCCATAATTTTCTCTTAACCTCCTAGAGCCCAGGAACTGAATGCTTCTCTGGCTGCTTCAGGGCTGCAGGGGCTGGTGATAGAGGTGTACACTGTGGCCCTGCAGAAAGGAGAAGCTGATGAAGTGTGTTTGGTTCCCAGCTTTTCTTTGCTTTTCCTGAAGTCTGGTCCTCTTGGGATACATGGGAAACCACTTCCGACATGGGAATGACTGGGAATCCCTTTCCCAGGTTGCTTTCAAACTCAGTGCAGAGGGACAGAGAACACTTAGCAGGTCCTACCCCTGCACGGGGTCTCCAGGAAGGAGTAGAACTGAGTTTCCTCCAGGAGACACCTTCCTCCTAACCCTGCCCTTTCCAAGCAGAGAGGAGAACCAAGTACAATGTGGTATGTGGTGACTGCCGACATAAGAGCAGGTAGAGAGTCTGTCCTTTGCTAGGAAGTGCATGGGCTGGGTGGAGCAAGAGCTGCACTTGGGACCTTACTCAGCCCAGCCAGTAACAGGGACCAAGTACTGGGCCACAGTCAGGGCAGTGGGAGCAACAGCAGAGTTACTGCCCATGGCTGCGTAACGATCCAGCGTAATGGCATCATCTCACCATCGCCCCAGGGCTTTGCATGGGGCATGAACCCCAGCCCGGGGCTGTAGGGACTTCAGCCCTGACCCCACGGGGTAGAACTGCCCAGAGCAGGGGGAAGCCTGCCCAGGGTTGCGTGACAGGCTCCCGGCAGAGCAAAAGTGGGAACCCAGGAGCCCTGCCCCGACCTGACCCAAGCAAGGTGCCTGCTGGAGCTGGGAGCTGCAGGCTGGACTCTGCAGCAGCAGCTTGTAGAATAGGCCTCGGCGTTGGCACCGAACGTCTGTTAATGAGGTCTTCATGACGCACTTTGCTCGTGCTGGGTCGTGATGTTATGACCTAGTTCACCTCTGATTCAGCTTTCCAAACGGACTCGAGGGTCCCTGGCAGAGACCGCCTATGGCTTTGGCTGATTGTTTCAGTGAGCAAAACATTCAGGCAACGAAAGCCCTTTCAGGAGGTTTCTCTCCTCTGTCACTCAGGGGCCAGGCTCTGGTGCCCAAGGACAGACCCTGCTCCACCCCTGCTGCTGCTGTTTACTGGGGTCCAGGAGCTTCAGCTGAAGACTTTGCCTTGTTCCGAGGTTTTGCAGTATTTGTTTCAGTGCTGTGCCTGGTGACAGCTGCCATCATGCGTGTTGCTCTGCGCAGAGGCTGGCTGATGGAGCTCATTAATTGCCAGTTTGAAAGTACTGCAGGTCATAAGGGTAGGATGAGACCAGCTCTCCCAGGACCACCCGTGCCAGATGCTTGTCTAGCTTGGCCTGGAGGTCTCTGGTGACAGGCACGTAGCTACCACACCTTTCTCACACAGCCTGACCTTACCAAGATAGTATCTTCACCTTCAGCCTGAAATTCCCTTTCTGCTTATCCTCTTCGCAGACATGCCAAAGAGACCATCCGTCCTCCCGTGCAGGAGCTATTTACCCCCTTTGAGGCAGTTAGTGCGGTTTAATCCACAATTACCTTAGGTTCTGGCTGTGTTCAAAATTCAAAATTCACAAGAACATCTCCATGGACCCCTACCTACCCCTTTTGCCTTGAGGGGGTCAGTAGCTCCTCTGGGGCTGCCAGCGGTGATCCTGGTCCCCAGCACTCCCTGTCCTGGGTAACGCTCTGGGCAGGGAGAGTCCCCCAGGGAAAGCAGCTCTGCTCCTGGTTCACGGAGCACAGAAGGCAGGAGCCACTGAAGTGACAGCAGTGGGAAGAGCGGATGGTGCATTTATAAAGCAAGCAGTGAGCATCCTCTGGGCAGGGATCTCATGGAGCCAGCAGGCAGAAGGGCAGCGGAGACAGCTGGGGATGGGGGTCGCTGCGAATTTCTGCCCAAACAGAGAAGCATTATTAAGCGAGTGGCAGCTGGCAAGGCTGTAGGATTTCTTGTCTTAAAAGAGTAAATGCTTGCTGAAATGAATGAGCACCTAGCGACCGAAGGTAAGGGATGGGTCTGTCCCATTGCCCGAGCAGGTAGCCTGAGGATCAGAGCAGGGCACACACCTAACCCGGCCCCGGTGCGTTCAGGACAGAGCTGGTGTCAGAGTTGCAGAGTCCGGATTTAGCGAGCAGGTAGCAAATCCTCCAGCAGCCACAAACACACCCAGGAAACCTGGCTCACAGCACCGTGCTCTTATCCATGGGCCTTATCTCATCACGTGGGACAACCTGTGTCTTCCCACCAGACTAGTGGCAAAAATCTCAGTGACAGGACATTACCCTGCATGGGAAATCCCGCTGGGTGGTGCTCAGAGACTGGACTGAAGGGGCTCTGCAGCCCAGGGCACATCTAACCTGATGAAGATGGAGGTCTATCTGCTGCTGAATCGCACCCTGCGGGAGAAGAAGGCCCTCAGGCACTCAGCTCCCACCCTGGAAGACCAGGGAGTCTGCTGCTGCCCTTCCTGTCCTGTACCCCACACTGGTAGTTAGGGTCAGCCTTAACCCCAGGTCCACAGCCACCAGTTACCCACAGAGGCATAATCTTCCAGAAGGCGCTGTGATGTGAAGATACCAGCAAAGACACTATCCCACTCTGTCCATAGCTTGTTCCATGTCAAGTCTCTCTTGCTGCTGAGGCTCTGTGCCTGGTTTCCAGCTCACAGGAATGGATTCAGGTTTTGTCTTTCAAGACAAAAAGCCCATTAGCACTCAGTGTTTTCTTTCCATAAAGTAACTTTATCCTTCATCAAGAGAGCTTTCAATCTGTTTTCTAAAAAGAAGACAGATTGAGCACTTTACATCACTCTAGCACTTTTTCTCCAGTAGTCACATCCTTTTACGGCTCTTTATCTACCCTTTCCGTGTTTTCAACTTCCCTCCTGAAATGCAAGTGTCAGATACATTTGAGAGCAGTTCAGCCCCTCCCTGCTCCTTTGCCCCTATTTCCATATGCAAATATCTCATTACTCCATGCCAGAGTGCTGCCGGGGGAGCTAATGTGGGATTTCTGAAATAAAATGCTGCAAAAAGTGCAGTTATTGAAGTTGTTCAGATCCACAGCAGTGCTCCCTTGTTACTTTGCAGACAAAGGACGGGATTCCATCTCGACATATTCAGGCTTTGGCTTTGTCACCCAGTAGGTGAGATTGACTTGCTTGTTGCTTTGACACTTGTCTGTTATGCAGTGCTGTTTGGGTTTCTGGGTCTTCAGCTATTTTTTTGAAAATTGAGGCACCAAGGAGGAAATGGTTTTCTCCTGCTAGTTCAGTATCAGTTGGGAAAACAAGCCTGGAAATACAGAGATGATTGCACTCTGGACTTCATTTCATTATCCCGGCCTTGTCACCCTTATATTTGAAGCCAGGCTAGGAAACCGTCTTGGGGCATTTACCATCTTGTTTTTAAAGGGTTTCAAGTGATAGGTGATTTATTGCCTGCCTAAACCAAGACTTGGGTTGCTTAATTAGCCTCATTAGACCTTGCTCCCAGACTGACTCTGGCAGGACATAGCTTTTTTTCCAGGTCTCATCCTGCTTTTTGATGCTGTCACATGGTGAGGTGCCACTCCACACAACCCTCCTGCACGGCACCTTTGCCTCCTCTTGGACAGGAGAAACAGCATGAGGTAGACACCAGTGCATTCAGCAGGCAGAGTGTGTGACTGCACAGTGTCCCTCAAGGTTATTACACTGCTGTGAGTCCCCCACAGTGCTTCGCATCCCTCTGAACATGCTGTGTGGGAGGAACAAGGTGATTATCATATCCAAAATGCTGCCTTGCCCAGCGAAATGGAAATGTGATTTACTGATGTTCTCACTAAAGTGTGGCGGTCATCCAGAAGAACTAACACACCACAGCATAAATTTGATGTTTTTCTTGCTAAAATGGGCGCATGCCCTATTAAGAAGAAGAGAGCCTTCCCAGATAAATGAGACAGATGGAGTATTGAGCTGGTTCCAATGCCCGCTAATTTAAGAGTGTCGCTGCTGAATCAGATCTTCCCTGCACTCAGTCAGAGATGCTGTGGTCTCTTTCTAACAGATCTCCTATTTTGCCACATACACACAAACATGGACAGTCCAGAAAAAGCCATGTTTTATGCTAGGAGCTTTGTATTAAAACTACACTTAACCAAAAACCAACACGGAGCCCTCCACCAGATGTCCACCAGCTGAAGAAAGAAGTGCTGAGGCCAGGGCAGTGTCTGCCAGGTGTTGCTTATGGACATCTCCTGGGCATCCACACTGGACCATGTGCCCCACAAATATTTGGGACTCTGCAGCTGTGTCACCACACATGTGTCTGGTTTCCAGAGGCCACTGTGGCTCCTGAGGCAGCAAGGTGTGAGCTGCTGGGTTGGCTGGCATGCCCGCTCTGCAGTGATGATCTCGTGCTCTGAGCATGGGTAAAATGTTCACGTGGGTTAAATATTTATGTGATGATACGTTAGCATCAATGCCATCGTGCAGCGTGGAGATACACAGTTAATTGCATATTATATGAAGAATCACAATTTCTTAATCGTTTTGAACCTGCTACCTGACTGTTTAATTTGAAGACAACACACTTTGGTAGGCTGAGAAACGCTCAATGATTCTTTCATATTGAACATCTGTGTATGCCTCCTCAATTTATTAAACCTTTGTCACATTCCCTCTCAGTCATCTTTTTTTTAGGATTTAGTCTTAGTTTGTTTTCTTTTTAAGATTTTAATCATGCTCTGTTGGACCTAAACTACTAATATAAATAAACAAACAAACTACCCCTTCCTCTCATCCTTTTTTGAACTGTTCCTAGTTCTGTCATGCCTTTTCGTGACTAGGCAATCAGAAGTGTGCACTGAAATGTGGGAGCACTCTGGAGTTATGTAATGGCAAAGTAGTGTTTTCTGTTTCTTCCTCTCTTCCTTTGCGGATAATTCCTCACATTCAGTGGGCTTTTTTGACCCGCTGTAGAGGACTGAGCTGTTCAACTCTGACCACCAACTGTCTTTCCTTAGTGGTGGGAGGTAGTTCAAAGGCCACCACTGTGTGTGCAAAGTTAAGTTTGCTTTTCCCCCAGACTTTCTACGTAGCTATTCGAATTACACATGCTATTTTATTGCACAGACACTCAGTACAGTTAGGTTCTTCTACAGCTGCCTTCAGTAAATTTTCTTTTCTACTCCCATGAATAATAAAGTATCTGCAGACTATGGCTCTTTATTGTACTTCTCCAGGTCATTTATAAATATGCTGAAGAGTCCAAGTCACTGCACAGAGCCCTGGGACCTCCTTTCATTTATTCCAGCCCATTGCTCCCTCTTCTAATGAGTTTTTAGTCCATGCAAGGGATTTCCCTCTTATCCCATTCATTGCTTCAGTGAGGCAACTTGTTAAAAGTTTCTTGAAAATCCGAGTCCTTATTCGATTATTCATTGATTCCTCCAGAATCCTCCAGTGGATTTCTCTGCATTGAAGCTCCTTAATACAACTGAAATGCTGTTTCCCGTTTATTGCCTCTCTGCTTATTGGGTTCTTCATTACCATCTGTACTGATTGTCTGCAGTGGAGATCAAGTGTACTGATCTGCAGTTTCTCACATCTGGCCCATACAATTTCAAAATAAATTATATAGTGCTTATTGCTAACTTTTTCACCTGTACCAAGGAAATTTTTTTGCAAGATGCTCCACTCCAAGGTCAGTAATCCAGCAATTTCTTAGGTAAGTTCCTCCTGTCTCTGCTGATCTGTTACTATTCATCTTACGGAGTTGTTCCAAACCCTCTTCTACTGACTCCTAAGTCTGAGACAATTCCTCTACTTCATCTACCATCAAGATGGGTGAGCACATCCCTAGGCACCTTCATCGACCTTTAATGCTGCGCCTTTCTCTTCCTAGCTGATTTTATACCTTGTTCAGCATTTCTGGCTGGTGTTCTGTTCTTCAAAATTTTAAAAGGGATTTATTAGTAGTTTATGATGCCTTTAGCAAGTTGTTCCTCAAAGTCTCTTTTTGGCTCTTGCCAGAGCTCTACTACTTCCTGGTCTTTGAAAACCTCAACAATCTTTGGCTATTTTGCTGGTTTTGGTCTACCTTTTAAGTGATATATGTTTCCTCTGAGCCTTCCACGCACCATCTTTAAACAATTTTCTTGCCACCGATATTTTTTACACTTGAGCTGTTCCTTTTAGTTTCTTCTAAACAAATGTTGTTATTTTTATGTAGCTCCCCTCTTGAAATACAGTGTTTACATTGCGATAGACTTTGCTGGCTTCTTTCCTCCTACAAAGATACTGAATTTGGGTATGCTATAGTCACTACTACAGAACAGCTTTTAAAAAGAGCATTTTGAATCAGAAATTTAATTAGAACTTGAAGACAAGAGCTGTTTCTTCTCTTCCTAGTTTCCCACAGTCCCTTACAGTGTCCATACCCTGGCTCAGTTTCATACCATGCCAGGTTGTTAGCCCAGGCTACATGGACTAACTCAGCTCTTCTGCTCTCTCTGCCTGTCCGCCCTGGCATGTTGCAGATACGTTCATGCTCCTGCTCAGGTGGAGATGGTAAATCCCACCAGTCTTTTTCTCCTCCTGGGGCTTGTCATTTCAATCTAGTCATACGTATCTTCCTTTTTGAATTAAGAAACTTACTTTCGATGGGGTTATCCTGAGAGGAGTCTGGAATAAGCCATCAGTGACAGCTCCTGAGGCAAAAGTTCGACATGTCCCCATGTTGATAAAGGTAGGGCTTTTGCAGGAGCTGGGGAGCAGGGCACCCTGCCCTGCCACATAGCTATTTTATCACTTCATCCTGGGACTGGAGGAGCAGAAGACCCCACATGCCTCTCCACAGGCTCTGAGTAGTGCTATTATTACCTTCTTTCTTACCCTGGGGTATAAGCAGCGTGTGTGAAGGGAAGGCTTGGAGACCCCCAGGTAAGCCTGGCCTACAGATGTGAAATTGCGCCAAACCTGCCAGATTTCTGTGGCAGGGGCTTTGGCGTGAACACCGTATCCAACACGCTCTGTATGTGTCACACTTGGTGCTGCTGAGCTCACGTGTTGGGGATGCCCACACAGCAAACGCAACACGCCTATGAGGTTTCTGTGTACTAGGCTCTCTGGGCACAGCTATTCCCTACCTGTGCAAGAAGCCTAAATTGTCAGGACTCCATGGAAATTTGCTTCACAGATTTTCCACAGATGTAAGCCAACTGCATTTGAACAGAACCAGCAAGCGAGGTACATGGTGGAGGAAGATGAGTGTTTGGTGAGGAACTCTAGCGATAAGAGCTCAGCTCTGCACTAACACCACTTTCAGTTAGGAAGTGTCTCCTTAAATAGCGGTGTCTGAACTTGAACCAAAAAAATGGTGCAGGGTATTTCCTGTAGCAGGTGTTAGTATATGAACAGTCCTCTCTGCCTGGGATTACGTGGGTATATTGCTTTACAGCTTGTTTGCTTAGGTTTATAAGTTCACTGGCATTGCAGGAGGGCTTGTCTGTGCTTTACTGATTACCTATCACCTCCTGATCGCTAGAGCAAGCTGAGGACCAGCAGAGAAGCAAACTGCAGCTGATTATTTGGGCGCGCACAGTGCCAGACTGCAGCCAGTATGAAGTGATATGCATGAAGTGCTGGCTATAGGGAGTGCCCTCTAGAAAGCACTATATTAGCTCAGGGAAATGCTTCACGCAACACATTATCTTTCTTCTTTTTTTTTTTTTTGTGTGAACAGACTAATTTTCTTACCAGAAAAGAAATCTCTGTGGGAAACTCTGGTTCTAACGGCATCCTCCTTAATTTAGTTTCTAGATAAAATCCACAAATCTCCACATTGAGTCTGAAAAACCCAAATCACGAGTCTGCAGGAAGCTAACTGAAAACCTTGTGGACAATGGTGACACTGGAGGTGCGTTTCCCTGATCTTAACCTGCCCAGCCAGGCCCACCTCGGCAAAAAGGAGAGGGTGTGCCGGAGAGTATTTGCAGGGTCTGACTGCGGACCCAGGGAGCTGTAACTGAGAGCTGGCGTGGTCCAGAGGTTCGGGTGACGCTAGAAAAGCTGGACCTTGGGGGTGACAGAAGTAGGTGTGTGACAAGCCAGTCACATGCAAGGAGGAAAGCTGTCAACAGTTCCAGCAGTATTTGGGCACCACCAGGAATTACCATGTATTTACACTCCCCTGACATCCTTTAGAACTTTATTTCTTCTATGCGCTGCAGCATAATTTCAAAAGAAGTGCTGAAGACGTCCCACCCGCTATAATCGTTCCAGGTCCTGCATGTCAGGATAGACATGCCTAGATCAGTGAGTGGCTGCTTAGGAAAAGTGTCCATGAGGGTGGAGGGGGCTTGGCTTCCCTCAGGCTGAGGATGAGATGCCACCATGTGGACATTGGAGTGGAGGGAACAGAGGTCATCACCTACTGAAAACACGTTTTTGACCCAGAGGAGCTGCCTGCAATAGAGCTGGTGTGGGTGCCAGCAGGTGCATCTGAGGACCTGTGTCGGCCCAGGAGATGCAGCATTCCTCCACTCCATGGCTGTCACGTACAGGTGACTCTTCCAGAGGTTGCCAAGGCAATAGGAGAGGGGCCAGGGAGCTGGCAGATGCAGCGTGGTGCAATTGTCTCTATTTTAGTACCGTGAGGGAGCAGCTATGAAGTCTGGTGAGTGGGCAGGAAAATTGCCTTGAAACCAAAGTGATGGCTGAGCTTTGTGTTTAAGAACTGTCACGCTCGAAGAAAGCATCATTCCCTGTTCTTGATATCCATGCCTGCCTTGCTCTCACTGAAGGAAGCTGACATAAAATGCTGTAAGCCCACCTTGGATTTATTCATGATTTGCTCTTGAAATCAACTGCAAAGAGCAGTGAGAAGCTATCTCGGTCCTGAAGTCCACAGGGCATCTGTTATGCTGGGAAAAACAGAGCAGGTTCCTTCTCTTGGGGCCCTCCTTGCAGGCTCTGATATGACCACAAAGTCAGAGTTTATCTCCCCTACTTACCTCATCTATCCAACCTCCCCAGCTGATCCCTCTGGTCCCCTGTTTCCTGGGCTTTCCTTGGCTAATTGTCTTCAGGGTAGGCATCTGGCAGCCTCTGGTTCTCAAATATTTGCTCTGATGCTTCTGGGCGTTGCCCCCGTGCACAGGGCCATATGCAGAGAGCCCTTGTCATCTTGGTTATCACCATTTTGGGGCGTGTGTCCTTTAGTTGACCCAGAATATGCTGTTCCCTCCAGAGACTGAAGGAACTGCTTGGTCTGACAAGATCAGCTTTTCAAAGCACTCTGGGTGGGTTCAGTTGGAGATTTAAAGTCCTTGAACCTCCATGTACACTGGGTGTTGAGCTCTTGCTGTGACCAACAAATACCTTGGGTTTGATGTGTGGATGTCAGCAGAGCCATTGCAGTGCTCTCAGACATCCCCCACCAGCCTGTCATAGGTCTCCTGTCTCCTAGCCCTGTCCAGGTATCTCACATACCCTTCCATAGGGCACTGGATACTTATAGTTAGGTACCTAACCTGAATTTAACTCTAATGGGAGTTTGGCACCCTGCTAACATATAGATATCAACATGTAGACATGTAAATGTAGTCATCTTAAGGTGTGATTCAGTCTCCTCTGGTCCATTATAAGAACACTGTTACGAACAGTAATGCACGTTTTGTAGTTTATGGATAGCTTCTATGCTGCTGAAGTTAATCAAAATTATGCAGAGCAATTAAAGTAACAGGAGACTATTTGTGAAAGTGAGATTTGATTTATTCTTCTTTATTAAAGCCTACAATACCTTAGGCTTGCAGGGGCTTGGCTAAGGGCCCCGATTCTCCAGCTCTGTCCAGGGTTTGGTGATGCCATCCTGACATGCAAAGTTCTCACAGAAACCTTCCAAACTTCAGTGAAATTCTTGGTTTACCCCACCCATTTCATTTCATCCTCCTTTTCGTCTCAGAGATGTGACGGAGAAGGGAGGGAGGAGGCAGTTGTGGCAGTCCTGGGTGAGGAGGCAGTTCCCTGGTGCTGATAAGGAGCAGGGCAAGCAGAGTTTGCCTGGTAGAATCAGGGTGGTGTTAATATTTTTGGAAGTATGACAGAGTGATTTATGGTCACCGGATTTGGGGAATGTGACTCATGCTTCCCAGCCTCCTGAAAGTGCTGCGAAGTCTGGTCTGTATTACAGGTTTTGTGGGACGCGTCCCGGTGGGTCTTTGTGCTGTGGTTGTTCCCATTGAGCTGCTTCCCTGAAGATGAGCTGAGTCAGTTTGCTCCTTCTAAGTGCCTGCGGTGCATTCCCTAGTCACATCGCTCCTCCTTTCCACGCTGCGGCATTTTACCGGTGGGGACCCACAGTACAGAAAATGAAAGCGGCTTCCCACTGACCAGAAACACACCAGTGCAAAACCGGGAATGACTGGGACTCCCAGTCTCGTGTGTTGGCCCTGCAGCCATACTTACCACTCTCTTAAGACGGGAGCACATCAGGAACAGCTGAAGAGTGTGGTGACATTGCTGCTTCAGTCTGATGGCCTTCAAGAGCATAGAGTGCGCCCAAAAAAACAGCCAAATTGCTTTGTTTCAATAGCAGAGAAATTAAAATTAGCCAGTGGGTAACAACGCCCTGTGATGATGTTCTGTGTTTGAAAATTTTTGTTTACAACATAATGAAAGGAAAAAAAAATCTACAAAGCTTTGGACATTTTCTTGCTGATCCCAATTGCTTGAATATTCATTTGCAAAGTGAAAAAAGTGGGTTGCAATATGAGTTTCTTCACTAAGGAAACCTTGAAATTCAGAAATCCTCTGCCAAAACTGTGCTTAAGCCAATATGTATACACAGAATATTCAGTCTTTCAACTAAGCAGTATGTTTTCATGGAAATGTGTTTTGTGAAGTGTTCCCACCAGTTCGAATTGACACTTGTTCCTTCATCAAGATGCAAACATTTTCTTTCAACAGCATTCAGGTATAGAGTATGGTGATATAAACCCATATTTAAGCAGAATGCCTCCAAAAAATAAAAAATGGAATGTTTTGTCAGTATTGAAATGAAATCAGAAAGTTGTTTCTCCCTTTTCCTGTCAAATGCCGTGGGAATGGAGATGTTATCACAAATTTTTGCACTTCGACAAAATGGTGTGTTTATGATGGAAACTCTTGCTGCCAAAATTGTTGTGACTGGCTCTACTAATGACAGCAGAGCAAGACCATAGAAAAATCTATTTGTCCCAAATTCAGGTATAATCTTGGCATGAGCATAAATTTCAAGATAAAAGAAAGTGTCTCAATGGGCTGGTGTGATCTCCCATGTCCACCCAGTACGAGCCCTGGAGGTCCCTGTGCACACCCCTCCCTGCTGTCAGCCGTCGCTGATGTTGGGCTTTCGTCAACGAGCAGCGGCGGCGGAGCCTGACACCTAAAGCCAAGCTCCAAAGGCACGCGTGGAGTTGCCCAGAAGTAAAGACCGTGCAAGTGGGTGGTGGTTATACACCGGTTTACGAATGCTTCAGAGTTGCAGGTGACCGCAGGGAGTCATGAGTGTATCCGGGCTGCCGAGGGTAGCTGCGTGCGGCTGTAGCTCGTGACAGCCGCATGTTGATGCTTCAGGGCTGGCGTCTTTATCACACTGCAGACAGCCTTCCTCTAGACCAGCCTTGGGTTTCCGCTCTTCCCACAGCTGTGGCGGGGAAGATTTGCCACCTCTCAGGTGCATTGGTGGATGGAGGGTTAGGAGAGGCAAGGAGGGCAGGCGAGAGGGTGTGACAAGTGCGTCAGTGGCACTGGTGAGTGGAGGGGACAGCGTGGAGTGGGGACACTCGCAGGTTGTCACACACCACACATGGCTTTGCTGTCGTCCATTAACAGGTGGATAAAAATGGGACATGGCAAAGCATTTGTGAGAGTCATCATCAGTTACAGTGAGGGGACCATAATAAATATCTTGCCCTGCAGGGAGAGGTAACATCCCCCAGCCTATGCCTTCCCAGAGTGTGACGCTGCTTTAGTCCTGGGCAACAGCATGAGGCCAGGGTCTGATCACCAGCATCTATTCCAAACCATCGGTTGACACTCTCTAACTAATCCCCAAAGAGATGGGGAAAAAAAACCCTGGACACAGTCTGTTCTTGCCTCTTGTCCTCTCTTCCTGGACAAGGGGCCTTTTGAAAGTCATAATCATCATTAAAAGACAAAATCATCCTGGTGGGAAGGGAACTCAGGAGGTTTCTAGTCCATCTTCTTCTCCAAGAAGGATCAACACTGAATTCAGACCAGGTTGTGCAGGACTTGCTCCAGGCAGGTCTTGAAAAGCTTCAGACACAGAAACTGCACAGCCTGTCCCTGGTTCCAATGCTCTGTAGTCCTCATGGGGAAGGATTTTTTCTTTAGCTGGTCAGAAAAAAAGTTCTAAAATTTATGACCATTATATTTTTTTCTCCTGACATGCATCTCCATAAGGAGCCTGGATCCCATCTTCTTGGTAACATCCTCACAGGCACAGGGCAGGTTCCTGAAGCCTTCATCGTGGTTTACCCCCAGCCGGCAACTAAGCCCCACGCAGCCATGTGCTCACTCCCCCACGGTGGGACAGGGGAGAGAATCGGAAGAGTAAAAGAGAGAAAAATCATGGTTTGAGATAAAGAAGGTTTAATGGGTAAAGCAAAAGCCACGCGCACAAACAAAGCAAAGCAAAGCAAGGAATCCATTCACCACTTCCCATCGGCCGGCAGGGGTTCAGCCATCTCCAGGCTCCATCACGTGTAATGGTTTCTTGGGAAGACAGATGCCATAACTCCGAACATCCCCTTTTCCCCTCCTTCTTCTTTGTCCCAACTTTATACACCGAGCATGACGTTGTATGGTACGGAATATCTCTTTGGCCAGCCTGGGTCAGCTGCCCTGGCCATGCCCCCTCCCAGCTTCCTGTGCACCCCCAGCCTGCTTGCTGGCAGGCCAGCATGAAAAGCCAAACAGTCCTTGACTGCTGAGGAACAACTCAAAACACCAGCACGTTATCAACATTTTCTCATCCCAAATCCAAAACATAGCCTCACACCAGCTTCTATGAAGAAAATTAACTCTATCCCAGCTGAAACCAGGACACCTTTTCTTCTCCCAGATGAACAGGGCCAGTTACTCCTCCTCTTTTCATATCGTACGGGCTCCTCAAGCCCCTTGACCATCTTCAAGGCCTCCACTGCATTTGCTTTGGTTGATCAATGTCTGGGGGGCTCAAAACTGGGCACAATATTTTAAATATGACCTAATGAATAAAAGGGGGTAATAATATCTTGCTACACTCCTGTTACCAGAGCCCAGGGTGCTGTTGTCTTTCAACACTGTCAGGGCACACTGCTGACTCGTTTTTACCCTATTGTTCTCTAAACTCTCAGCTCCTGTTTAGCATAACTGCCACCCATCCAGTCAGCCCCCAGCCCATATCAGTGCAGGGGGTCACGGTATCCCAAGTGTAGGACTTCGCATTTGTCTTTGTTTCATGAGGTTGCTGTTGTCCCATTCTTCTGGCCTGTCCACATCCCTCTAAATAGTGGCCCTGCTGCTGAGTGTGTCAACTGCTCCCTCATGGGTGGTGTCATTTGCAAACCTCATGAGAGTCTCTTATGAATCTCATTTTAATAATGATGTTAATAATGATGGAAAAGAAAGACCTCCTAGGGAACTCCATATATAACTGGTCTCCAGGTCGAGTATACACCTCAGTCTTTGAGCCCAGTGTTTCACATAGCTTTTCAAAATGAGACATTCCACATCTCTGCCTCATACAAGACTTTCTATCTATCATGGAGAGATGGATGAATCTGTCTTGAGCCGAGACCTTTGGGTGAATATTGATTGGTGCTGAGGTTGTACCGCTGCCTGCCAAAGCACTGCCCTTCTGCAAGAAAAATGGAAACCTTGTGAGAAGTTTGTGTCTGATCAGAAGCTCAGTACTGGAGAAAATGGCATAGCGGCTCTATGCTTCAGTGATTTCTAAGCAATCGGGGCCTGTGTGAGAATTAGCTCTATCCTGAGCTATGCCTTTCTTGACAAAATCCTCAAGGAAGGCAGATCTGATTGTTTCTTTACTATTGCAATAAATCTGAAAGCACTGTATAATTACCTGTCAGAGGCTCACAGAAGTTGCATAACTTCTCAGGCTTTGGAGGATGTAAAGATGATTTTGCAAAGATTATTTATAGAGGAAAGTTATTGATAAATGGTAATAATGAACTGTAATTACAATGTATATTAGATAAAAAGTCCCTGCTCACTAAATTAAGGTGGAGGGAATCAGGGGAAGGTGCAGTCATTGCACGGCTGTCCTGAGCTCCTGCCGTGTCAGCTGCAGGATATGAAAGTCTCACTTGTCAAGTGACTGCGCTCTCTTAATGCACGCATTTACCATGGCGTGCTTCAAAAGCGCAGGCGAAGAGCGTGGCCCAGAGGACCGCAGGCTGCAGAGGATGCAGCCGGGTTTAGCCTGCATCTATCTGGCCATTATTGAGCTCCTGCTGCTGCTTTGTGGACCACCCCAGGGCAAAGCAGAGCGAACTCTCAGGTACTGCACGTTAAGTGTGCCAAAGTCAGTGGAGCTGAACTGCAGGTCATCAGTATTTGATTCACACTAACAATTTAGAGCAACATTTTCACTTATAGGAGTGCTCTAACTCTTTTTTTTTTTGGTTACTTTTTGTATTTTTAATTACGAGGGCTATTGCATTTTATGAATATAGTGTCTTTGCTCCTTGAGTTCATGTTAATTCACTTGAAAACCTATTAGTGATGGAAGAATCTCTAAAGCTTTTTTCATTCTAGTAAATACTTGGAAGAAATCCAAATAAAAATTGTAGCCTCAGGTTCCTTAAATGTGTGCAAAATGCCAAACCACGTTTCCATCTGACTTTGGCTCTTGATCATCTGCTGACCCCAAACTCAGTCCTCCCAAATTTCCCAGATGAGTCAGTTTAATGGCTGGGACTATGGCTATCTCACAGGCTTTTGAATATTTCCACTTTGGCCATGGAGGAGGAAGTTCACAACGTGTCTTTATCATCCTGTGTCTTGATGTAAGGAGTGGGAGGTTCCCAAACCTTGAACTGCCCCTTGACACAGGTGGATCTAGCTAAGTTGGCTTTCTAACAGGTTTGGACAGTGCTTATTGATTGCCCAGATAAGAGGAAGAATTAGAAGAAACAAGCCTTTGAATGTTATCAGACCCTTTATCAAGATTTTCAAGAAAGGACTCCTCATATATGTAAGCTCAATGACATTGATATCCAAATGAGTTCATCCAACTCTTTATCTGGGATACTAAATCCTGCCCATCATGTTGCCTGAGTGTTCCCGCCCATAAGACTTTCCTCCAGCCTGTTTATTTTGGGGTGTGGGTGGTGGGTGGTGGGCATGGAGGCTGCAACCACACAGTTTGAAAGCCACAGGGTTTCACATCATGATAAAACTCCTGCTTTTATTGCAGTCACTGTGGACCTGTCCCTTTGTTCATGCTTAATACAGAGCAACCTGCTGCAGCCTTTGCTGAGAAGAGACTTTAATAAACTGAGATGTCAGGGAAGAAGCAAATCCAGCTCTTAGGGAATTGTACAAACCTGGTGTTGCTGTGTCCACTGCTACTTTGTATGGGGGCCTGGTGGGATTTTTCAGAGAGCTGGTGACTATGCATATGTTTGCATTGCTGCAACTGTTGGCCGGAGTGCTAAGACAAGCCACTTATTCCCAATAAAGCTAGCAAGCAGAGTGTCATGTGGAGAGGGCTGTGAAGCAGAGACATAAGGAAGACATCATGGGGTAATTGCTAATTTTCCTCTTGAGTTCACTCATTTTCCTATGTGAGCGGTGGCACGTCCAGGTAAGCTGGCAGTCGCTATGTTCCCCAGCCATGCATGCCAACTGGACAGGGTCACACTCTGTCATCTTCCGTGAGGTGACACCACAGCGAACATGAATAACAGTGCACAACAGTCATGTAGCTAACTGACAATCAAAGTGGAGAGATTGCACTCCAAAATCAAAATCCAAAGCCAACTGGTGATGGTCTCTCACTGCAGTATGAACAGACAGTCATGCCAAGGAAATGCACATGAGAAGGCAAGGGCTTTTAAATCTTTCCTTCTTAAGTCTTCATTTGCTTTAAGTCTTCTAGGGAAAGTAAAGATATTTGCTAAATATCCTACCTAGAGACAACAGACAGACCAAAGGAGGGCCCCCAGGTACTGTTTTCGACCTGCAGGAAGCTTTACACAGGATTCAAGTTGCTAACTTTGGCCCCACCACTCAAAAGGTCATTACAGTCTGTGCTGAGGAATCCCCAAGCATTTTGGAGAGGCTTTTTGCTTTCTGTCTAGAACCAGCAGGAAGTTTCCAAAGCTGCAGAGCAAAGGAAGCAGGTCCTCTCCCATTTTACCAACCTTCTCCTTCCTCGGTGGGATGTTTCCTGAGACAGAAGGAAAGGTAGTGCTGGAGCTTTATTTCAGTGTTGGATCTGTTGGGGAAACTAACCCAGGGCAGTGGTTGGACTCCGCCAGGGCTGTCAGAGGAGGATACTAGAGAGATGGGTTTTCTCCAGGAGTAGACACACAGTAGTTGGTTGTCTTCTGCTGGACAAGAGACCTGGCATTGCCTCAGGACTGGATACGGAGGCTGGGCTGCTGCAGCTGTGCCCGTGGGGTGGAATGCCCAGCTCTCAACCCCTTTCTACTGGCAAGAAAGCTGACTCTGCATTCCCTCTAAACAGCTTACAAAGCCAATCCACGTGGCAGGTGACCTCCTAGTGCTAACGAGAGCCCCGTGTGTTCTCGCTGACGTACCGCGCTAGACGCAGCCCAGCAATAAATACTGCCTGTATTGCTAATCAAGAAAAACGTTTCCAGAGCCACTGAGCTGGCAGCTTTCCTGCCTGCTGCGCAGGAGCGGTGCTGTGCTTTTTCTGTGACAACGGTTACAGAAAAAGCCTCCTGTGCTTTGTTATGCACGGGAAGGGCCTGCCGGCAGCGGCTCCTGATTTTCCCAGTCACCTTCAGGGATTCACATGTATAATAAGGATGGAGGAAAGCTGCTGCTCGTTGTCAGACAGCATCTGGGGCCATCCGTGGGGAGAAAGGTTGGAAGGAGATGAGCCTTGGGTTTTTGCTTTGATGAGGTGGACAAGAATACAGTTGTTACTATATATAAAGCTAGAGACAGGCAGATTAAAACAACAGCAGTTTGAGAAAACTCTCAGAGAAGAAAGTCAGCTGTATGAGTTGTCTATGAAGTGGGGCAGGACAGATAAGAGGGATGAGTGGAATTAGCTATATGAATTTAGCTTTGGGAACTAACCGCCACGAACGTGGCTAAACTAGGATACGCTCCCACTTGGAATCCAAGTTCTGGTTTTGTTTTCTGCCGCGTGACACCATGTGACATGTCAGGAGGTTGGTCTTGCGTACCGGGGAGTGTTGGAGCTCAGATCTGTGGATAAGTTGGAGATCAGTTGGAGATCAGCTCTGTGGATAAGAGTGGTCCTGCTGGGACGTGGCACGAAGGCAGGAGGTGACAATCTCAGAATATGTCTCCCTCAGGCAAAAGTGCTTTTTGAGGCTGGTTACTGGCAGTAGAATCTAGCCCAGTATCGCTCATCCACACAACACACCAGAGCACACCGGGGTGCTCCATGCCATTGGCATACATCCCAACGCCTCTCTCCAGATCATGTTTTACCTCCCTGCCTACAGGTGCTCCTGGAAACAAGATCCATTGGGATCTTGAGCCAATCCACTCTGCAAAACAGACTCGGGTCCGAGATTTTAAAAGGAAAACCTAAATGCAGAGTTTCATTCCAGAAGAGACAAAAATATTGGCTGAGCCACAGAGATTTTTCTTTTCTTTTTTTCATCTCTTAGCAAAGAAAAATCTGTTTGGATTTGTCTTGCTTTGGCTGGGCTGGGAATAATTATTTATTAGTGCAATTGGTTTTGGTTTGATCAATGAACTGTAAAATGAATGCCTTGCAGAGCTCTAGTTGGCCATTTTTTGTATCGCAGACAGTCTGCAGCTCCAGCTACATCCCTGTCTCAGGAGCAGGGAGGTCTGTGAGGAAGGGGTCTTGGGTGCGTTAATTCTTTTTTCAAAAGTCTGTATCTGAACAGGTAGATAGCATCACAGGAAAAGCGTCACTAAATCTGCATTAACAACACTTTTTGGTGGTGAATTATGATAATATTTTTAAGCCTTTATGATAGCCCTACCTGGAGCTATCATAAAGCAGTAAAGCAGCCATAAATGCGATAACAAAGACTTCTTTCCCGACATGCAGCCAGACTGATTTTATGGCTACAATTCATGTTAAGTGTGCATTCATTAAATTATTCAGAGATGATAATGTCTCCTCTTCCTAATCCTTAATCACCATGCCAATATGATTCTGCTTACACTGGCTAAAGAGTAGCTGAGGGAGAAATGCATTTTGGCAGGACAAGGATCACTAACACTTTACAATAATGGTAGATTAATTAGTGACAGATGATGATGGAGTGTGTATCAGAGTAAACACAGCTTCTACCTCAGCACTGCAAGGACTCATCATGGTCAGCATTGTAACAAGAAGCACCTCAATGCTCAACATCGTAAGACAGACTCACTCCCTCATTAGTGTTACCCTCTGCATAGCTCCAATAGAATAAGACATTTATAGAGGACAGAGAAGAAGCTCTGTTGCCAAAAAATCATTGGGCCAGAAGAGACTTTTGATAGAAAATAACGTTTCTCTAAGGAATACATATATTCCCCCATCAGTGCTTGCAAGGCATCCACCCTGGTGTGTGACTTATGCCCATCACTGTCCTGCTTCATCTGTCCTGCCCAGGAAAGGTGAATGGTAGTGGCTTCGTGGGTGACAAGCAGTCCATGCTCCTGTGAGTGTCATATGCCACACACTGTGGTGTGATCTTCTCCAGAGTTACGGGGCTATCTGGTTTCCCTTGTCTCTCTGGAGAGGTCATATCAAAAGCTGTGCTTGACTGAAGATCACATGTGCTCCATCTAAACCATATGGTCATACTGTCTTATCCACCTTCACTCACACCTGCCTGATCCTTTCCTAGACTCTTACAGCGACAATGTGAGTTTTGGCTAAACCTTTCACTTGCTGGTCTAATACAAATTCTGGACCTTTCCATAGCAGGATTCATGGCTTAGCCTTGTATTTGAAGGGCAACAGTTCTACCAATTCTCCAAGAAAAACTGATCCCAGACCTCAGTCCAAGTTGTGAACTTGGAACTCAGAAACGTGGGCCTTGCAGATAAAATTACTGCTGGTGAAGAAATCAGTGAGACCCAAATGTGGTGACTCCAAAGGGTACTTTCATTTTTTTCCATAGTGGCACCAGTCCTGGACTCATGGTCCTGGAGTAAGAGCAAAGGTTTAAGTCCATTCTCAGGAATCTGCACATGAACACAAAGTGGTTGGTTCCCAGTGTGAGCAACTGGGGCAGGAAGGAGACTATTCATTCTGGCAGCAGATCTTTCCAAACCACTTGCAATGCAACCATCGATGGTGTAACAGCTCTGCAAGGACTGTTTGTGTTTGCATCTTCAAGAGGGAAAGTGCTCTATATATGTCTTAGCATGGAGTGATAAGTTTATCTTTGACTTTCCTGTGTGTATTTTAACCTAACTGCTGTGTCCTTGTCTTGAGCACCCAATAACCCATACCTCCTTAATTAGGTACTTATGTCTTCTATATCGTCATGGCAGGGACAGGTGCCTTTGAAGGAATCTGGAGGAGATCCTGTCTCCCTGGGTGGATAGGATGCGTTTGCATAGGACCCCTCCCGACTGACCAGTAAATAATACATGCACTTTTCTTCAAAGGACAGGGTTCCTCCACTATTTTTTATAACAGTGTGCAGTTTTGTTTACTTTTTTTAATCAAGGCCCTAGCTTTCGGGTAGTCCCAATACACATTGTCGTTCAGCGCCTGACAAGAAGTCTCAGACCCCAGTCCTGCAAGGGCTAACCAAGACACTACTCCAGGCAGTAAAACTCCCTTTTTCTATGAAAGGTCATGAAAAACCTTTCTCTCCAGCATGCACAAGGATGACAAGAACCAGGGGCTGGATGTCAGACACAAGCAAATTGGGACCAGAAATAAGGTGCAAATATCAAGAAGAACCCCCCAATGCCCTTTCCTTGCTGTACCTGCCTGAACAATACTTCTTCTTTGAGACATCTTTCCCAGGTCTCTGTGCTTCAATACCAGCAACTTTGTTAGAGCATGTCACCAGGAATCCAGAGCTCTTTTTACTTTCATGATAAATGGAAAATCTTGAGCTTCAACTTAAAAAAAATAAAATTAAAAAATGCCCTGCAGGAAATGTCTTCCTTGGGGCCTCATTACTCTCCATGCTGATTGCCTGCAGGAACATCAGTCACCTTTTAATGAAACCCAAAGGAAGCAACCTGTTCTGCTTGGGAGCAAATGACATGTGGTTTCCATCTGGCCTCACAAGTGAGCCACACGGTGCATTCACCAGCTGCACTGAGAAACAAGTTAATTATTGAAGCCCCCTGATAAGCATTGATTTTTCCTAGTGTGGACCAAAGGGACCCTCACTCTCCCACCCCATTCAGTGTCCCCATCAGAGGGCTCAATGGGGCACCCACACCTCACTCCTTTTTAGCATGTGATTAAATGTGTGATACGTCATCCCGTTTTTTCCTGGTAAGAAAGCATGAAGCCCACTATACTCCTTTATGCAAGACTGAAATCCAGCATCAGATGTTGGCAACTCTTCCAATGGGAATGGCCAGCAGTAAAGCGCTTGTCAGAGTTGGGCAGGACAGTGCTGTCAACAAGTGTGCGCATAACCAAGCTTGCTCTCTCTTGCATTTCCACTGGGAGAGGTGTTTCCCCTTTTTCCAGTACCTGTTTTCAGTTTTCTGAAAAGACATTCAGTTTTCCCTTGGGTTGGGCATAGAGTATTTGACCTATGTCACATTATTTTATTTCTTTATTCAGACTGAAATGCTTTGTGTCAAATTAGTTCAGAATCCTGTCAAACAGCATTTCTCTGCTGCTTGCTGTCTGACAGGAGCTTCTCCGTACCAAGTCCCCATCTCCTCCTGTGGACTGGGCTTTCAGGAAGACCCCCTCACTTTGAGCATGCCATGGACAGTGCAGGGTACGCAGAGGAGCCGTACGGCTGATGGCCAGAAGCCACAGCCAGGCCAGCGGGCAGGGGAAAGGGGAAACAGGTTACCAGCTCCCATGGAACGATGTTGTACAAGTTTACTTGGAGCCAACGGACTGATCATCCCCATGGGCAAGAGTGACATTTTCCAACTTCAGGAGCAGCAAAACTGTCAGCTGTGATCCCATGACTTAAAGCACTGGCAAAGGATGCTCTGGAGTCGTCAGGACCCTGGGATGGTGATAATTAAGCAGGCACAGAGATAAAGCAGGTAGTTGTCCTGAGCTGCTGCTGTTCAGGAGTACTGTGTGGATTTTGCTGAAAACCAACACAGGAAATCTCAGACTGCCTTAGGAAGAGGATTTGAGCTGTGATTTTTTTCAGTGTGGAATCTAAGAGAGCTTAAAGCTGTTCTTGTGGTAGATATGTAAAGGTCTTTGCCCACATCTCCCAGTAACGCGGTGGAAATGCAGTTTTCTGCCCTGCCTTATTTCCTTGCGTTTGCAAGGCTAAAAAGCAGCTGGTTCACAGACGACCAAAACTTGGACTGCTCTGGAAAGGAGGTTGTGTGCTCTTCCACCGAGGACCCCCAGTCTCTGGGCTTTCTTCATAGTCCGATATTCCTAGCTATGATCCTTCCCTGTGTATGACACAGGATACATCAAGGGACACAGGGCCACCAGGGTACAAAGCTGAACCTCCTGCATGTGCCTACTGGGAATTAAAGATCTTTCTGCCTTTATTTGAGATACGACAGATGAGACCCAGCTCTGCTCCCAAGCACAGAGGCATTTCTGCAATTCCACAAACCACAGAGAGGTTCGAAAACATGGGCAGGATCCCAGTGTACCCAGCAGTTTATCAACTATTTGATTTTTGTGTTAGAGGTAGATTTAATCCCTGAACCTGGTCTGTCAAACTAGAGTTTGGGTCAGATGTAGTGCTGTGGTCAGCTGTAAATTTGCCTCATGCATTTAACACAGTTGCAGCTTATTGGAATAAATGAGCTGAGACTCAGCCTGGGTCCTGCATCCTCCTTTGCAAACTGGTCCTTGGGGGAACCTGAAGCTCAAAATGAAATTTAAGGATGTCTGAACCCTCTATGAGTGGTTGTCAGGATTGATTCACTGGCTTCAATTTACAAATGGAGGAAGCAACATCCAGGTATTTTTTTCTGTTTGATTTAATGTCACTCTGTCAGCAACTGATCTCAGCTGAATTATAACCAAACAGAAATGAGTGTGTCTAGACAGAGTTTTGCACAGTTTAACAACATACTTCCACTTAATTTGGTGCTGGTTTATGCACAGACCCACAAGGAAAGACAGGCACAAACACATCTTTCCATCAGAAGTGGCATTGGACCAAATGTCCTCACCTTGCAAAAATCCTGGAGAGTACCTCACCAAAAGCAGAACCTTCTTTGGGCCTCCGGCACCAGAAAAGGTAACTGGAGAGGCAGCAGGGAACTGGACAAGTGGCACTGAACCATGCATTTTCAGTCTCTCGCGTTAAATAGGGGCAGCTTCTGCAATGGACTGCAACAGTGGCCTCTCACAAGAGTAAAGATGCTCACTCGCTGACGCAGAAGAAGGTTGCCCCTTGACCTGGGTGGACATTGGCCACCTTGCCCTTTACAGCAGGTAGTAGTTACTCCTCTCCAAGGAGGACACAGATCCTTACTTTATTCTTGCCTCAACCTCAGTTGGGGTGGGAGGAGACAGGGCCTAGCAAGCAAAGAAATAAATAACATACACATTTAATAGAGTATAATCAAACTCATCTGCCAGTGGAGCATGCTAATTAGCTTAATGAGATTTCTTGAAATGAGAAAATATTACTTATTTCATTAACTGCATGACAATTGTGCTCCTAAATGAATCAAGAAATAAATCTAAGAATTAAGATGTAAAAAATAAAATGTTAATAAAATAACCACTGCCAGAAAAGTGCTTTAACCCGGGAAATCAGGTTAGGTTTAATATCCAGTAATATTTTATGAAATAAATGACATGAAGCATCTGGAATGTGATTGCTTGCTTCTAAGACAAGCTGTGGAGAGCTTCTTCTCCCGTGTTCCCCGGGGTCCTAACACTAAGGATTTCTTCTGTAACAGCTGGACCACGAGCTGAACCTGGGCCCTGGGAGGGGAACAGCAGGGATGATGGCCCACAATGCGGGCTGGCATATGGCACTTACAGCCGCAGTGCTTTTGAGCTCGTGTCCACCAACAGCACTGTCTTCATCGCTGGGGCGAGGGGTGTGAGCAAAGAGCTGAGGACATGGCTTGGGGCAGGGCTGTTCCGATAGACGTGGTCCTCTGGGACCCGCCATGTCGGTCTCCAGAGATGCTAGCAGAGTTGTCAGCGGTTCAGACACCTCCTTTCCTGGACCACGGTTGTTAAACGGAGATGAGCTAGTTTGCTTTGACTGTGGAGAGCATCAAGAGTTGCTAGGTTTGGGATTCAGCTGGTAGCCTAGTAGAATTTAATGATAATATGAAAATTACTCAGTGAATAATGGGCATATTGGTTGAATAATCTCTTGGCAAACAATATCTGATCTGCTTGAGCTGTCAGCAAGGGACATGTGCTGCCTGCGTATGCTGTGGGAAGGCACTGGGTAGTCTGCAGCTTCAAATTTAAGCTTTGTTAAACAAAGACAAACAAACCCCATATGGTTTATGAATAAAAAAGGTTTTCATCCTGTTAAAAAAATGTAAACGTGCAGTCAATGGTTATGTTGAGCTGCCAGGTGAGAAAGTGAGTTAAAATGAAACCAAGCAATCTGATTTCACTCTGTAAAGGGACTAAAAGGAAAAATGCAAACAAGGTCAGGACCTGCACTTTAATATACCAGAAGGTACAGAACACCAGTTGCCTTAGCAGAACTCAGAGCATCCTTTCACCTCCAAAAATAGGGGACCAGCAATGGAAGTCCCCAGAGCATTTCTGTGCTGTTTGAGCATGGCCATGGGGCCATGGAAAGGCACGGGGAAAGGCATAGTCCACAGGGCTTCACCCCACAAGTGCTCCATGGAGGGAGGTCTGAGCATCCCCTAAACCCACTCCCAAACTGCCCCAGAACACAGAGCACTGTCTGAAAGGACACTGGAAGTGTTACACCGAGAACCTACAGACGTGGGGAACCTAATTCCTGTGTGAAATGCATAGTGTTTCATAAGTCTGGGGAATGGACCCGATGGGATTTACTGAGGGTATCTGCTCTGCAGGCTGAATCAGTCCCCACTGGCCAGAGGAGCCCGCCCTGCCCTCATCCATCCTGACCCTGCTTCTGACCTGGCAGCTCATTGCACATAACAGGGTCACACTTGGGCAAGTTGAAGCCATCTCCCCCCTTGCTGCCTGTCTGCTTCATGCCCTGGATGTAGCCCAACAAAAAAAAAAAACAAAACCCAAAAAACCCCACAAAAAGGCCCGAGTGCAGGGACTCCGCCTCTGCCATTGCCCTCATTGCTTGAGCCTCCCCCATCTTCCCGCTCCCCTCCGGTTTTCTGCAGTGCTGTGTCACACTATGTCACTCTGCCTGGTGTTTGACCCTTTCCCACAGACTCCTCAAAACTGCTGTCATACAGCCACCTTGACTATGCCAACCATTTATGTCAGTGGCTTGTGACTTACAGAAAAGAAGCAGGATCTTTGCTGGAAAGCAGCGAACTACACTGTGGTGATGTGCCATTGAAGTGGCACCATGGTTGAAGGGTGGGTTGAATAAGGTGCCAGGCCAGAATCACAGCCAAATTCTGTCTTTTCTCTAACAGAGCCTGGAGAACTGGGAAAGTGCTCTCTGGTGTCCCCAGCACAGAGCCCACAGCCTGTGGGCTGATGTCTGAGGACGAGGTGAGATCATGGCACCACAGCACAGTCAACTCTTCCCTGCTCCTCCACCAACTGCAGCCCAACATCTTCTGCAAATCTCATTTCCATTCCCCATCTTCCTTTTCTCCAGCACAAACGCTGTGCAAACGCTGAGGTCTTCAGCCAGTGCTCTACCAGATCCCACAGTGGAGGCAGAGCTGGAAATCAAACCTGTGAGCCGGAGGACAGTTCCAGATACGAGCGGACTTCAGTGCCCTCATTTCTGCCGAGCCTGTCTGCATCGATGGCTTCAATTTTTCTGCTGCACATTGTACTCCTTAAATGATAGTGATGACTTTCACCCCACACTGCATTTTCAATGCGCTGCTCTGGGTAATGTACACTTTGAAAATGATAGCCAGCAGCTGCAGTGTTTCTTTGGTCCCCTGAGTTCCCTGTTTGTTTAACAAACTAGTGTTTTTCTGAACAGCACAGCCCATTGTGAAGATAATCTTAAAGGGAAAAAATGCCTGTGAACGGAACTGATTAAATATCAGAAAATACAAAGCATCCTGAAACTGAAATGACAGAGCCACCTGATGAAAAATCCACAAAGAGATTTTAATTAAATTGATTACAACAGGCAAAAAATAAACATCTAAAAAGTCAAGATTAAATCCTTCAATCAATACAGAACTTCACACTGATAGAGTACTCTTCCTCCTTTCTGACATCGGCTCATTCTCTTCTCTGAAGGTCCCTCAAAACATTGGGGCAAAGGAAAAAAGAGCTGGTGCAGCAGATTTCACAGCCAGATGTAACCAAGTGGCCTCATTCCACCACTATCTCCTGTCCACGAGCTCCCAGCTCCATGGCAGCAAAGAATTTTCATTTTGACTGAACCAGTCCGCAAAACATCAGTGTCCTGGATCCCTTGCTTCTGATGTTCACCTGCCACCTTGCCAGATTTCAGAGCACAGCAAATATTTGCTCCACCTGCATCCCAAGTGTTTTGATACCTTCACCAAGGGCTTCACCTGGGCTCGCCCTTGCTAAATGCACCTTCCGCTGCCACCTCGCAGTGTGGGTAATTGGACTTTCTGTACCTTGAGTCTAAATGCTCTGCATATCGGTCACGCAAGAGAAGACATGAGGTAGCCCCAAGTTACCGCTGGGCAGCAACGTCCCATTGATAACAGTGTCCCCGAGAGGGACCCAAGCCCCGCTGTGTCCCAGCGTGTCACCTGTATCACAAAACCGAAGCTGCTGCTGGGTGAGAGAGCTCTGCCAGGCTGCGGTCAGCGTGACCCGCCGGGCAGCGTTGACCTGCTTCCCGAAGACTGGGATGCAGAGGGGACTGTGTGCTCTCCAGGCCAAAACTGCAGCACCCTGAGCTTAACAGTACTGCAGGGTTCTGGTTTCAGGAGGCCATCCAGCCTCTCTCGGTGAGTATCGGCACACAGAGCAGCTTTGTGGACTCGGTGGACTCAGAGCTTCTCCCTCACTGTGCTGGTTCTACTGCCATCCTCTGGCAGCTGCTTTTGCTTCATACACTCTTCCTTTGGACAGACCAGGCCAAGCACCAGATGAAGGAGGAGGGCACTATTCTCTCTCCAACACACCAATCTTATTTTTCCCGTCCTCCTTTCCTAGCAGAGCCTTAGAGCCTGACAAACTTGTCTCTGGCTGAAAGGGCATACAGAGCACAATTCCCACCAGGTCTCTGCTCTCGGTGTCTTCAGGGAGAGGACCTGTCACTGACCATCTTGGGTGGGGGACAGCATCTGATAGATGGACAGACTCCTCTGACTCTGCCATTCGGATGCAGTCCCAACAGAGAGTCCTTCAGAAGTGCAGGGGGGTGAGTGTAGAAATGCAGACGAGAGACCCACTGCCCAGACCTACCTGGGCCAAAGTGGCAAGGCTGCACCTGGTGTAGTGGAGGTTTTACTTTGCAGTTTGAAGTAAACAGCAAGGACTGAATTCCCAGCGTCTGACAAAATGGGATGACATCAGTTACAGACAAAGCAGTTATTCTGATGCCAGGCATATTCTATTTCCACATCGTGCGGTTAGTCAGTGATAACCAGGCTGGTGCTGAATTCATTCGGTCACACTGTCATAAAGCCAGTGTGACACTGCTAAGAGTGACCATTCCGTAAGCGTAGGAGCGGGCAGACTCGATCACAGCATTTTCATGGTTTTTTTTCCCCTAAAGTTTTTGTTATATCCTGCCTGAGTATCTCACCTCTATTTATATCTGCAGTTTCTCCTTCTCCCACCATGTACTGCTGTGAAAAGCCTTCCCCTGTCTTCTTGACCCGCTGTCCCAAACAGTATCCCTCAGATCTGGGAGGAAGCCAGGTGTTTAATGGAGATTAGGGCAAATTTCAATAAACATTGTTCTGAAGACCTGGGAACTCCATGCCTTTCCTTGGTCTAGTGGTCGCCTGGAAGTGCCTTACTGAAGTTGGGGGGTAGAGACCTGGGTCAGTATGAGATCCTGTCACTGTCGGTTCTCTTGTCACTGGGAAAGGAAGAGGAAAGCTGGTTTCTCTGCAGCTCTGGCTTGCCTCTGTGCAAAGCAGCCTGTATCTCTGAACAATCCTGACAGTGCAGGAAAAAAGACTCCTGACAAGCATATAATCCAATTAGCTTCTCGCTTTCACATCAATTCAGTTCTAGCTCATGAAATTGCTTGTCATTTATCCATCACTCGAAGAGGCTCCAGAATCCAGTTGCCTTTCTTGAAGCCAGAAATGAGACACTAACAACGGGACCCATTAGAGATGTCATTCAGGGCTTCCACTGTTGCTCTCTCAGATAGAGGATGAAGTTCTGTAGCAGATTGCAGCTCTGGAATAATTCTGGGCAGCTTATTCCTCTTCCTTGGAGCCTGTGCAGAGTCCCCCAAGACACACAGAGGCAGACCCTACAGATGGCTGTGTCAAGACAGGCCAGCACATCTCCAAAAATACACCCAGCTGCAGCAGTCCTGACTTCACAGTAATTACTTGCACAAGCTGTTGGGTTTTTATTTTTTTTCTGTTTGCAGTTTTTTTAATAATGACTAATTTTTTGATGAATTTCACCTTTCTTTCCTGTTTACTAATTGCCTTCAGATAGATTGCAAAAATACCACAGATATTTGGGGACTAACTCTGGAAAAGTCAAATGCCACAAGGCCAGAAGCTTCCAAAGGGGACTTCATCTGTTCTCCAATGGTAGAAGCCAAGCACATGGCATGGGAGGGAATCCTAGAGCAGAGAGAGAGGTCCAGCAGGGAGAGACAGAGGCAAGACTCCCTGAGCTGCAAGCAAAAAGGTACCTGATGGCAATGGAAGCTCTCTGTGCACATGGAGAGCCCCGAGTAGAGAGAAACCAAATCGTTTCCTGAGAGTCACTGAAGTTTGTTGGATGCAAAACACCTTCAATCACCAATGGTCAGAATTTTGGACAATGACCTACAGCCTGCTATCCTCCCAGACTCCAATGTCTTTGTCCTACAGGACAGACATGCTAAAGTCCCAGTCTGAATGTCTTTTCTGCTGTTACCACTGGGAAAAAGTTGTGTTTTGTTCTGCTCTTATTATCCGGAGGATGTGGGGCTGCAGCTGCTTCTATACCCAGGTAGGTATGGACTCCTGCTGATAGCAAACAGTCTGCCTGGAGTCACCTTTCTAGCAAAGTGAAAGGCTTGAACTTTTCAGGGCAGAGTTTGCAACCATGGCCTTGCAGATGATGAGGGGTGGAGCACCAGGGCTGACAGTATAACTGCTGCAGACAATAGCACTGTCACACAAGGGGACTCCTCCGTGCCATATGTCTGGGAGTGCCCACCTCATGGAACTGGCCAGGCCTTGCCCCCAGAACCCCTGGCCTTTCATGTTCATGGCCTTTCTTCTTTGAATCTATTGGCTTCTTGTCCTGCACTTTGGAGAATTATCACATCATGGAATCACAGAATCATCAAGGTTGGAAAAGACCTCTAAGATCATCAAGTCCAACCACCAACCCAACACCCCCATGCCCACTAAACCATGTCCTGAAGTGCCACATCTACACATTTTTTTAACACCTCCAGAGATGGTGACGCCACCACCTCCCTGGGCAGCCTCTTCCAACGCTTGGCCACTCTCTCAGTAAAGAATTTTTCCTAATATCCAATCTAAACCTCCCCTGGTGCAACTTGAGGCCACTTCCTCTCGTCCTATCGCTGGTTACTTGGGAGAAGAGGCCAACACCCTCGTCGCCACAACTCCCTTTCAGATAGTTGTAGAGAGCGATAAGGTCTCCCCTCAGCCTCCTCTTCTCCAGACTAAACAATCCCAGTTCCCTCAGCCGCTCCTCATAAGACTTGTGCTCCAGACCCCTCACCAGCTCCATTGCCCTTCTCTGGACACGCCCCAGCACCTCAACGTCTTTCTTGTAGTGAGAGGCCCAAAACTGTTGCCCCTTGTCCTGTCACTACAGGCTCTGGTAAAAAGTCTTTCTCTGTCTTTCTTACAAACTCCCTTTATATATTGAAAGGCCACAAAAAGGTGTCCTCAAAGCCTGCTCTTTTGTAGGGTGAACAACCCTACTCTCTCAGCCTTTCTTCATAGGAAAGGAGTTCCATCCCTCTGTTCATTTTCACGGCCCACCTCTGGACACACTCTAACAGGTCCATGTCTTTCTTGTGCTGGGGAGTGCAGAGCTGGATGCAGTACTCCAGGTGGGATCTCACAAAAGCAGAGTAGAAGGGGAAAATCACCTTCCTCAACCCACTGGCCACGCTTCTTTTGATGCAACCCAGGATAGGGTTGGCTTGTCGGGCTGCAAGCACACATTACCAACTCATATAATTTTTTGGTCCACCAGTATCACCAAGTCCTTCTACGCAGGGCTGCTCATACCCTTTAAAGTAGGGCTACAAATTGCAGTATAGGTCCAGATGAAGGTTTGCAGGATGGCAGAGGAGTCTGGTATACACCAGCACCAGCAGAGCATCCTAAGTCATCATCCTGTCTAGAAGGGCAGGCTCCAGCTGCTGATTCTGACTGCTCGTGCCCCTTGTGTGCAAATGTCCATTTCTCCTGGACTGTCATGCCAACAGGAATTGAATGTGTATGGGGAACCCAGCTAGCAAACAGGCACACTTGGCTTTATTCTCACTTCTCATTTACTATGGCCATTGACATCTCTGTCCCTGCCATCACTTCCCCTTGTCAGGGCCAACACAACTTATTGGGAGTGTTGTGCTGAAACCAAGCAGGAACTGATCTAATTTTAAGTGACCAGCATGGCTTTGCAGGATTTATTAATATGGATCATGTCTCCAACCGGAGGCCAAGGACAGCCTCAGCAACACCTTTGTAGACCTGATGGGAACAGTAGTGCTGCAGCACAAGGTGAGAATAAACAGTAGATGGAAACATTAGGGAAATCCGATGACTAGGGACTTCCTCAAAGCCCTTTGTCACCAAGCTACAGCCCATGTGGCCTGCAGCAAATGGCTCAGGTGATAGCAGACTTTACAGACTCCAGAAGCCCAAGAAATAGAACCAGGATTTAAGGTCATGTCCAGTTAGACCCCACTCACTGCCTACTGTCACACCAGGTGACAAACAGGGCTAGGAAAAAAACGACATTTCCTCAGTCGTTGAGGTTTAGGTACCTGAGGACGCTCTCAAAACACAGAGTCTGCACCATGGATCCAAGGCTTCTTATTTCTCTGGAGAGTCACTGGGATTTGCAGCCGATGCAACCCCAGCATTCACCCCTGTCTCCTTCACTGTGCTTACCAAGATGGGCCACAGGAGCAGGGAGTCCAGGGAGCAGCATTCATTTATCTTGCCTGGAGCATCCTCTTCAAAGTGGAAATAGCTAGAATGAGGCTCCAGGTAAAAAATTACAAAGCCAGCTTCTGCTCTTGACTGACTGTTGCTAGAGCCAAGCAGGTTTTGGTGCTGTAGCTGTCACTGCTTTACTGTTGAGGCTGGGACATGGTTTTTCACCAGGATTAATTTCAGATAAATGACTGTGGCCCTCCCTCCTCTGGTTGGTTTTGAGTTTCTTTAGGGAAAGCTCTCTGGTGACTCAAGGAAATCCTTGTCTCGTTACCACCCACAGAGCAGCACTCAGTGCTGTGCCCTGTGTGTGTTTATGATATTAACTCCTGCACTCTTGTTCAGTTGTGGCAACAACACATCTTATGGGTGTGAAGATTATGAGAGACCTAGTCATTCAAGAACAAGAGCTTAAAAGTGTTTAGTAGCTTTTTAGCTCTTTTCAAAGGGATTATTCCCTTCCTTTTTTCAGTCTTTTTCTGCACTTGACATGACAGTAAAGCAAGCTAACGGTGTTCTCAAGTCCCACAGATACACCCATTTATAAATTGTAAGCAGTGGCTCAGCTTACTTGTGAACACCGGCTCCTGTCGCATGCCCCATTATCTCCCTGACACCATGGTCTTCATGTGAAAAATAGCAGAAGCTCCTGTACAGTTCACATGGGAGTTGCACAGCGGCATCCACATTGGGGTGCAAGATTTGGGTCTCTCAGGCTCCTGTTTACCTGCTGTGAGGAAAAGGCTCCCTCCAACACATTATCAGTGATGTATTTGTTACCTCTAATTATAATTCATTATTGTGCCCGCCTGTTGCATCTAGTTCTGGGCAAGTCATGGGCAAAATCCCTCAGTGCTAGAAGCTGGGTCATATGCAGACCAAGCCACCTTCAAGCGTGATCCCTTCTGCTTTCCAGGAGCAGACTGGAGGAAGGGATTCCTGATAGGAACATTCAGCAAAACATTTTTAAAGGGTGTCTGCCAGGGTTGATCCATCATTCATTACTGTATGTGCAGCAAGGAAGTAGTCTATGTGCTTTTAGCCCATCCTCTCAAGATTTAAAAACATACAACATGACCAGCGCCCAGCCAGAACAATTTGAGTTTTGAACAAGGGATGTTCTCCTCTAACAGACTGCTGAGCAACTGCAGGTGGGAAATTATTCACAGAAACTGTGCAAGGAGTGATTTCATAAATGTGAGAAAATAACAATCTGCCCACGAGCAATGTGTGAGCAGAACAGGAGTTACACAATGGGAAAAAGCTTTGTGCAAATCCTCCTTCTCCCTGCACCTTTCAGAGCTTTTGTCTCATTGCCTCCAACATTAGCAGGTCAGGCTGCATCCAGAAGCAAGACAGAAAATGTGGAAGAAACAGCTGTTTTGGAAAGAGCAGAAAACACCTGCTGCCAGTCTTTGCTGGATTGAGGAGCTAGAATAAGAGGGGCCATGCATTTAGTCTGATCTGATAATACCCATATTTCTCTAACATTGAGAGGCACCAGCAAAGAAGGGCTGTTTGGCCTGCTCTGTGCATGTGAAACCTGATTTGCCAAGGACAAAAAAATCTGGGAGATAATATTTTGCAGAAACCCTAGAGGTCCAGAATTGCCCCTCCAGAGTCGACCTGAGTGCTGCTTGCTGATGTGACTATCCCTTGCACTGCCAAAAGATGTTATGAGGGTGTTATTAGAAGATGTTGGGTGGGAGTGATGACCTGGTGGAGGGCAGGAGGGGTCTGCAGAGGGATCTGGACAGGCTGGATCAATGGGCTGAGGTCAACTGTATGAGGTTTAATAAGGCCAAGTGCTGGGTCCTGCACTTGGGTCACAACAACCCCATGCAACGCTACAGGCTTGGGCAGGAGTGGCTGGAGAGCTGCTCAGTGGAAAAGGACCTGGGGGTGCTGGTTGAGAGCCGGCTGAACATGAGCCAGCAGTGTGCCCAGGTGGCCAAGAAGGCCAACAGCATCCTGGCCTGTGTCAGCAATGGTGTGGCCAGCAGGAGCAGGGCAGGGATCGTGGTCCTGTACTGGGAACTGGTGAGGCCGCACCTCGAATGCTGTGTTCAGTGTTGGGCCCCTCACTACAAGAAGGACATTGAGGTCCTGGAACGTGTCCAGAGAAGGGCAACGGAGCTGGTGAGGGGTCTGGAGCATAAGTCTGATGAGGAATAGCTGAGGGAACTGGGGTTGTTCAGTCTGGGGAAGAGGAGGCTGAGGGGAGACCTTATCGCTCTCTAAAACTACCTGAAAGGGAGTTGTGGTGAGGTAGGTGTTGGCCTCTTCTCCCAAGTAACTAGTGATAGGATGAGAGGAAATGGCCTCAAGTTGCACCAGGGGAGGTTTAGATTGGATATTAGGAAAAATTTCTTCACCTAGAGAGTGGTCAATCATTGGAACAGGCTGCCCAGGGAGGTGCTGGAGTCACCATCTCTGGAAGTGTTCAAAAAACGTGTGGATGTGGCACTTCAGGACATGGTTTAGGGGGCATGGTGGTGTTGGGTTAACAGTTGGACTTGATGATCTCGAAGGTCCTTTCCAACCTTAATGATTCTGTGATTATGGCAGAAGAGGCATGGACTGGGGAGTGTTTGCACAGTACGTCCACCCCAGGCATGAAGAACTGCTGGTCACTACACTCACTACACTCTGAAGTGTACTCGACATGGACCCACTCTCTCAGGGTGTACCCACAGCTTCAGCTGAATGGGGCATGGGCATCACTGAACGCCACCAGAGGTCCTTTGAGGTATCCCTGAGAGCTTTCATCTCCGTCTCCTGTTACTCTCGAGGAAGTAGATTTTGCTCTAAGCTGCTCCCAGAGCTGTGATGGTCCTCAGACAAATGTCTAAAAGGGTTGCTGAACACTGTCTGACTGTAGTGTTCTCCAAAGCCCATGGAGCAAACTTGAATCACTGTTTGGTCCTAGGATAACCCAAATTTTAGCCTGCTAACACTTCTTAAAATGAATTTTTCTGGATATGTTTAGGTGGCACCAGCTTTCTGTGAGACCAGAGCTGTCACTCCTTCACTGACAGTCCCTGGTATTCCTCCTTGCTAATAGCAGAAGGACTTTGGAAATGTCTGCATTTGGGTGATGAAAGGTATTGAGTACTGCACAGCAGTCCTGAGACAGCCTTGAAATCCTCCTGGCACGAATCACTCAAAAAGCAGAGATTTTCTCTCATCTTGTTTTCTGATCACCTTAGTGCAGAGATTTTCTCACAGCTGTTGTAGTTCAGTAAGTATTGGCTTGGCAGCAGAGGGTCTCAGGACTGGTTGGGACTTGACTTGGTCTGAGCTAGTCTTAGGTTATTTTACACGTGATAACAGTGCTGTGATTATCATCTACCCTGGGTTAGCTCCACTCTGTGGTAAAGCCCTAACAAACCCTCATTTGTTTGCACAATAAATGATAGCCCTTTTTGTTTAGGGGACTTGGGGAAGCTACTGAGGCCTTAGCTGGGAGCCAATGAAAAAAGAGCAGACTATGATATGAAAATGTGTAAAAATAGACTCAAGTAGACCTAAAACCAAAGAGAAAGAAATCCTCACCATGAACATCGTATTCCTCTTGCTGGAGGAACCTGGATGATGGCGAATTGTAATGATCTCCTCCAGGGCTCCTCTGAGGACTCTGAGGGTCACAGAAAGTGTGAACATAGCCCTAGAAAACAGGCATTGATGCTAGGGAGTTTTTGTATAACAAATTTAACCATTTTATTTAGGAAGTTTTTCTATATTAATAAGTACTATTAGTACTATAGTACTAATAAGTACTATAAGTCCGATAATTCAGACTATTTAACTAATAAAACATTACTCAAATTAACAATAAATTCTTTTCTCTATGTATAAGTTCTGTTTCCTTTTGTCACAATAACATTTTGACTGCAACAGAGTGATTTAATATCCTTCCTGCAGACGGTGAAGGAATCCTACCAGGAGGCTCTTTGAAGTCAGACACATTTCAGAACAAATCTGCTGAGCAGGCAGGTTTTGCGCTGGGAATACTCCCCAGTTTGCTGCTTGCCAGGTGAAGTGGACAAGATGTTAATAAGGTCAACGAGCCTAAATATGAAAGGCAGAGAGTGAATGGCAGTTTCCAATGACAGGAGCTAGTGAAGGCCAGAGTATTAAGTGTTTCCAGTGTGAGTACAAGGCAGGCAGCAGTAATGGGAGTCTGAAGGTTCAGTTCAGCCTGCTGGAAGGCCAACTCACTTTGGTTTTATCAGGCCCTTAACGTGTCAGTCATGAGCAAGGTGACTGGGCTTCAACTCTTTGCTTTGCTGTGGATTCCATCTATGATTCTTCTCTGTGCGATGACTATAATGGTCACGTTTCTGTCCTGGTGGAGCTAGGCAGGTTGATCTATCCTGTCAAGGGGCTGGAAATGCAGAGTTTAACAAGACCAGACAAACAGGATGTCTGTATGCCTGTGTCTGGAGGGGAGTTTCAGGTTTATATATCGGTTTGGTGAAAGACATCCCTTGCTTCAAGTCAATATAGCGCCAGAAAAAGAAGTCTGGTTGGAAATTAGATAAAAATCCTATTCTCCACCACACTGGAGGCTTGGCCGGGTGGCAGGTAGGCAGTGTGCTTTCCACTCCAGCACCCCATGCACACAGAGCTTGCATGCACAGAGCCATTCTCTCTGAGGGACCTCAGGGGGAACTGTCTTTGCTTTGAGGCTGGAACCCATGAATAGACTTGGGTAGTCATCAAAGGCTGTTAGGTGTGAATTGTTGTCGAAGATGGAGTCTTCAGTCTCTGAGACTGGGAAGGGTGATCTAACAGCAGCCTGAAACTGCTCGAAGGGTTGTTACAAAGGCAATGAATTCAAACTTCTTGATAGTGGTACCCAGTGTGAAAAGGAGCAGTACCCACAAATTATGGCCAGGAAGGTTCAGAATGGACACTGGGAAAATCATTTGCTCAGGAGTGTCGAGCAGAACTGTGAGAGGTCACCCAAAGAAGTGGTGAGATTTATCTCTGGAGGTTTTCAAGACTCAGTTAGACAAAGACAGGGTGACCTGATCCAGAGTTAGCAAGATCCAGCAACATTCAGCTGATCCAGCAATAGCCCTATTCCAGGTGAGCGTCCCTTCCTGCTAAGTCTTCTCAGTTTTCTCTTCTTAGACTGTTCTGGAGAATTCCTGAAGGCAGCAGACCAACCAATACAGATGAAAAGTTGTACTGACACAAAGGACGGCATGTTTCAGGGTGACACCAGACTCCAGCCTAAGGAGAGACAGTCTAGGTTACAACTCTGATTTAAACCAGAGCCAGCTATTACAGATGGTAGAAAGACCCTTTGAGATCCTTTGGAGCTAAGGCAATTTCTAATAAGAAAGTAGAAATTATAACTGGAACAGGACAAGAAGGGCACTACCTAGGAGATTCTCTTCTGACTTGATCCAAAGGATGATAACAGGGATGGAGGAAGGGCAGAGGTCTGCAAGATAATATTTGTACATATTGTTTTAAAGGGAAAGTTTCACTGTTAAAGCCTTAGATGAAGACGATGAGGCTTGACCTTGTTCAAAGTCACACGTAACTTGTAAGAAGCAGCTAAAAGAGGAGCAGGTACCTGATGATCCTGTACTCTGTGAAAAACAGGTTTGAGGATGTTCACATCTTCTCATTGGACTGGTTCCCCAGCTGTGTTGTTCCATGGACAAGCAAAGAAACAAGTGGCCAGAAACATCCTGATGTGGCAAATTCTTTTTCTGTTCCCAACCTGAAGTGAGGATCATGTGTCTTTGAAAGAAATAATTTGACCCAAAGAGAAATTAGAGCTGAGTGAAATTAAGGATGGTATTTTCTGGTCTATGAGAAAGGGAAGGAGACCAGAAGATGGGTTTTGAAGTCTGGTATTCTGCATCTACTTGAATTGTGGCCCCCAACTTGGCCCAAAATGGGACAACATGTGGGCAACTTCCTCAGCAAGGCCTGCCTCTGATGCCAAGACTACTGCAAAGGTCGTGCGTCCTCCCATCTGTGCTGCTTCCCACTCTGAGAAGAGGAAGTGTGGAAGGAGAGGGCCCCAGCCCAGCCCTGGCTCTGCTTCACAGGTCCTATCTCACTGCTTCTAGTAAATTTGCTTTTGGCTACACCGCAGCTAGCAGCCCACAGCTGTGTGCACAGAGGCCCCACGCTGGTAGAAGACTCCTGAGGAGCAAGGTATTCCTCAGAGCTTGGCACCATCTCTATAGCCTGGAGGTTATCCTGCCTAGATCTGTCTCAGGGAAACGCGCACACTGTTTGCACAGAGGGTGTAGTGGCCTGAGGAAATTCTGTTTTATACCGGTTTTGCCTTTGGCAAAAGATCCTGACATTAATTCATTAACGCCTGCAAAATACTTTGAGTTTCTCTCACAAGAGCTTCTATCGTAGTGCATAGAATTCAATTATTCAATTATTAATTATTGCTATCAATAATTCAAGCATTCAATTATTAATTGTTATTACTACTGTTACTCAGACCAGAGACCAACATACACAGAACAGCTCCTGGCCTGCCTAAGAGCAATCAGAATCACAGAATCACAGAATCATTAAGGTTGGAAAACACCTTTAAGATCATCAAGTCCAACCGTCAACCCAACACCACCGTGCCCACTAAACCATGCCCCCAAGTGCCACGTCTACACGTTTTTTGAACACCTCCAGTGATGGTGACTCCACCACCTCCCTGGGCAGCCTGTTCCAGTGGTTGAGAGACCACCCTCTCTGTAAAGAAATTTTTCCTAATATCTAGTCTAAAATGCACCTCCAGTTCCTGCCTCTAAAATTTCTTTTGCTTTGGCAAACAGCTTGTACATATCGGTGTGTCTGGCTTGCACAGTCCTGTCTCCTCTCTCTGACACCCAAGCCTGAGCATGACCCATGGGTGATTCTCACACCTGCTTGGATGTGGATGGATGAGCTGAGCTCAGAGCACCTTTTACCTGCTGGGAGAGGGACGTGGGTTTTAAAAAACAAACCTGATGATCCATCGGTTTTGCAAATGGAAATTTGGAACTTGATTCACTATGAAGCAGAAAATTGTTTTTACAAATGTTTGAGCAGTTGGATGATATCCAGGAATGCATGTAGCACTGGGAAGGTTAGCATGGGCATATTTGGTTGACAGATCGCATCTGAAAGGAGTGGTTTTTTAAGTCCCCTCTGTCATGGTCCTTTTTTCGTGATGTTCTGGTTCAAGCAAAGTTTGTTTTCTTTACACATGTGTTTGAGACTGCAGTAAGGGTCACACAGCCTGCAGGTACGTCTGTTCACAGAGACTTCAGCATCTGCACCTTGCACAGACATAGTTGTCTTCACGCTTAGTGCTGACCAGAGCAACACGGGCTGCAAATTCTCCTACTTTTTGAACCACAACATAGCACCTGCACCACAAAACCTGGCAGCAGAAAGCAGGACATTCCAAGAATTAATATCGTTTGCAAGCAGAAGTAAAATTCAGCATTAAAATTATTTAAGTGGCCTTAAAGTCAGCAGAGACACATCCCTAGGGGTGTGATTCCTTCGAGGCAGATGAATTGCTCCTCAGGAGGCTGTGTCTCTCTCTGTTGCCTGAGAAGGACCTCCAGGACAGCTGCTCAGCTGAAGACATCCCCTCTGTAAAGTCTGATGCTAGGTGATACGACCCCTTCTTGTGCCTCCCCTACTCTGGGTAGTGCGCTGAGTACCCAGCTCTACCCAGAGTAGCTCTCTCACAGTGTGATTTTGGTTGCCATGAATGACGGCAAACAGCCCAAGACAGCAAGCTGAAGCCAACATGCTTGCAGAAGGCAATACTGAAACAATTTCAGCAAGGACTGGCTGAAGCTGGCAGTGGGACCATTCAACGAGCCGGTCAAACAGTAGAGGGATGAGGCGGGGTCTCAACCCAGTGCTGCACGTAGCAGCTGTGGGTCTGCCCCATCACGCACACTGTACGCAGCAGTTGCCTGGACCAGCAACAACCACATCCCACCGGCAGCACACTCAACTGTTGCTGCCTCCAGAGCTCTCCAGGCAGTTGACAGGGATACCTTTATCTGCATCCTACAAAGGGACCAAGGCTTCCTTGCTGATGCAGGCACACTGAAGGAGCAGCACACCTTCTCTGGGCTGAAGGACAGACAAGCATTGTTTTCAAGCGTATCTCCCTGAAGGTAGATGCCGAAAAAGGAGGTGACTTGTACTAAAGTAATTTAGTTCTTCTCTAGTCAACGGAAGGAACCCTTCATCCTGCCTTAGACACCTGTCTTAGTTTGCAATGAATAATTTCTAGAAGTTATCACTGGACCAGAAAGAGTATCTCTAAAGAATTCAGCAGTAGAGGGAAGCAGCAAGGGCAAATCCAGCTCTCCCACCACTACTAATGCTTTGATTCACGCTTGTGCATAAGTTTGGCCTGAAAAGCCAAGCTTTTCACAGACTAAATGAACCATCATCAGGGACAGATAATTTCCTCTGGTTCCCATGTTGGCTTAGGGGATGGTAACTAAGAGGACAGCAGGTGACAGCCCAGCAGAGGTGCTCCTTGGAAAAGCCTGATCCAAGGTTGGTCTTGAGAGTGCTCACAGGGCATCTGCAGGACAACCAAGGGATCAGGCCCAGCCAGCATGGGTTCATGAAAGGCAGGTCCTGCTTGACCAACCTGATCTCCTTCTATGACCAGGTGACCCACCTAGTGGATGAGGGGAAGGCTGTGGATGTTGTCTACCTGGACTTTAGTAAAGCCTTTGACAGTGTCTCCCACAGCATTCTCCTGGAGAAACTGGTGGCTCGTGGCTTACACAGGTTTACTCTTCGCTGGGTGAGGAACGGGCTGGATGGCCGAGCTCAGAGAGTTGTGGTGAATGGCATTAAATCCGGCTGGCAGCCGGTCACAAGCGGTGTTCCCCAGGGCTTGGTTCTGGGGCTGGTCTTGTTCAATATTTTTATCGATGGCCTGGATGACAGGATCGAGTGTTCCCTCAGTAAGTTTGCAGATGACACCAAGTTGGGTGGGAGTGTTGACCTGCTGGAGGGTAGGAGGGCTCTGCAGAGGGATCTGGACAGGCTGGATCAATGGGCCGAGGTCAACTGTATGAGGTTTAATAAGGCCAAGTGCTGGGTCCTGCACTTGGGTCACAACAATCCCATGCAACGCTACAGGCTTGGGCAGGAGTGGCTGGAGAGCTGCCCGGCGGAAAGGGACCTGGGGGTGCTGGTTGAGAGCCGGCTGAACATGAGCCAGCAGTGTGCCCAGGTGGCCAAGAAGGCCAACAGCGTCCGGGCCTGTATCAGAAATAGTGTGGCCAGCAGAAGTAGGGAAGTGATCGTGCCCCTGTACTGGGCACTGGTGAGGTCGCAGCTTGAATCCTGTGTTCAGTGTTGGGCCCCTCACTACAAGAAGGACATTGAGGTGCTGGAGCGTGTCCAGAGAAGGGCAACAAAGCTGGTGAGGGGTCTGGAGCATAAGTCTGATGAGGAACAGCTGAGGGAACTGGGGTTGTTCAGTCTGGGGAAGAGGAGACTGAGGGGAGACCTTATCGCTCTCTACAACTATCTGAAAGGGAGTTGTGGCGACGAGGGTGTTGGCCTCTTCTCCCAAGTAACTAGTGATAGGACAAGAGGAAATGGCCTCAAGTTGCACCAGGGGAGGTTTAGATTGGATATTAGGAAAAATTTCTTCACTGAGGGGGTGGTCAGGCATTGGAACAGGCTGCCCAGGGAGGTGGTGGTGTCACCATCTCTGGAAGTGTTCAAAAAATGTGTGGATGTGGCACTTCAGGACATGGTTTAGGGAACATGGTGGTGCTGGATTAATGGTTGGACTTGATGATGGTGAAGGACTTGAAGGTCCTTTCCAACCTAGTGATTCTGTGATTCTGTGATTCTGTGAGTATGAGATGATGCTCTGTGGAGATGCAGGTCTCCTTCACTGCCAGTTTGTAGGCTTGGACACTGAAGAGCAGGGGAAGGAGAGTATGGTGAGATCTGTGGTTGTCAGAAGAGCAGATTCGAGTGCTAGGGACACCAGAACTGTAACCGCAGACCCCCAAGATGATGATCATCATCTGCAGGAAATAAAATACAACTGAAACATGACAGAAGGGGCCTCAAAAACCTGGCGCCAAAACCAGTCCCTTGGACAGTGGGATTTGGCCTAGGCTTAGCTTTTTTTTAATTCATTTTTGATGGATCACAGAATCACAGAATCACTAGGTTGGAAAGGACCTTTAAGATCATCAAGTCCAACCATTAATCCAGAACTACCATGTCCCCTAAACCATGTCCCGAAGCGCCACATCCACACGTTTTTTGAACACTTCCAGGGATGGCGACTCCACCACCTCCCTGGGCAGCCTGTTCCAATGCCTGACCACCCTCTCAGTGAAGAAATTTTTCCTAATATCCAATCTAAACCTCCCCTGGCGCAACTTGAGGCCATTTCCTCTTGTCCTATCACTAGTTACTTGGGAGAAGGATGGATGAATGGATGCAGGATGAGGGAGTCGCATCGCACAACCCTGCTGCATAAGCTATATATAGACTCTTTGCTGTCTACAGTGTTGTGTCTTAAGTCTGTCGATTCCCACTCTGCAGGGCCCTCACAGCCGAGGAAAACTAGCCTTTGCCAAATATACTCAGCCCCTCATCGTCAGAAGCCAAAACCTCTCCCTGTTAGGCAATAAGGTATTATCAGCTCCCAGTGCACAAGCTGACGTGGCCCATGTTGCTTAGCATGATCCTGTTGAAAGGGGCATCTCTCTTCCGTGGAAATACTTTTTCTCACACATCACTTGCTCTGCTTTCCTCTTGCACTGTGAGATTTTCCTTCACGCAGTGACAGGGATGAAAGCACATGGGAGATCCCACCCCCCGCAACAGAAACATTCCATAAACATGAACTTCACTCGAAATAGTGTGGGGAAGTGTGACAGCTCCCACTGATGAAACCCTAAAAAATAAAGCTTTGACAAATTAGGGGTATCACTTAGCTGCACCCCCTGCTCACTTCCACCCACAATAACAGGTTTTCCCTGTCTTCTATTCTGGTGCTTGACGCTTTCTCATCCTTGCAGCATTTCTGTGCCATCCACTAACACATGAAGTCCCATCATTAACATCCGTCGTAAATAGAACCGGTGTGGTGCTGTCCCCAGCAGTACCTTTGGGGAGACTGGTACCCATTTCCCACAATGCTGATGGAAAGAAATTTTTTAGTGGGCTGAAGTTTGTTTTATTTTTTTCTTGTTATAAGCCACTAGTGAGGCTTGTTGGCTGTAGGTTCAACTCAGATAAAAATATTTTGGTTTTTTGAACCTTCGGAGCGTTTTGGTGTGATTCAGTCCACAGTAAAACTGTGCTTTCCTGGAATGGCGAATTGCTAAAGGGGTGTTGGTGGAGGTGGGTCCTGTTCTTTCAGCTGGGTTTGGCAGTTTTACCACACTGCATTTCCCATGGTTAACCCAGTCTGTGCCAAAGCAAGGACTCTGCACATCATGGAAATTACAAAGGTGTTGGGACATTGTGGAAACTCACATAGCAATGCATCTGGCCGCATCGGCAATAGATCGCAGAAGATATTTATCCAAAACAATACAATAATCCCGCGTCAGATTTGAAATGAGAAGTTTGGTCAGGGTGACAAGGTGAAATAGTGTATTCTGCCTTGGGAGTGTGAATATGTTTCTTATTGAAAGCATTGAAGTGCAATGAGTTGTCACTGTCCGACTGAAATATTTTGAAGTGGATTATTCTACAAAAAGATAATGTGGCCTTTTCTCCTCTAAAAATAAAGTATCTCCAAACCAGGCATGGGCAAAAAATAAGATCTGTGATAGTCTTCTGTCAGAAGACCTTCTTCCCACGTGGAGAAGCACAGTACCCGACCTGCACTGTTGTCTTTGGGAAGACAGATGCTGGTGCACGAGAGCAGCAGTGGCTCAGAAGCTGGGCTGCGTGAGAAAAGTTGTTCAATATTGTTCCACAAGGGATGTCATAATTTAGCCTCGCTCTCATAAGTATGATCATTTCACGTTTCTAAGCTGTGTCTGTGGCAAAATAAAGTCTGAGACACGTTGCATAGTGGTTGAAAGTCTGCTGGGACACCTGGTCTCCTCTCTGGACTAGGACAGGCTCCGTGGGGCTGGGCTGGCGACCTGGCAGCAGAGCAGCGCCGAAAACTTCTTCAGGGTTGCACTTCAAACCTGCTGGGAGCTCCTGGCTCTTGCTCCCGTACTGTGGCAAATGTCTTCTGCTTCTCAAAAAGGCTCATTTCTGCCAAATTTCTACAGACCAGTTTTATGGCAGGGTTTCTTTTGGGGCCTCAAGCTGAAATCTGGCGACTCGGGCACTTTCCGTTGGCATTTTGATTTCCTCTTCAGGACTTGTCTAATTAAACTGCACAGACTGTACCAAACAGCTGATGGCAGGATGTTGTGTTGTCTGTAGGCTAATGAGGACCTACTTTTAGTTGGGTAAATATAAACTTGTAATAAGGTCTCCTCCACACAGACAGCAGTTCACACTCTTGACATAACCTATTCACATATTTATAAGAACTTAGTCTTCTTGCAAGAAAAGAAACATGCTGTATGTGCCACGGTTGCATGGAAAGAGGGAGGAATTCTGTCCTTATTATATGATCACAAAATAGCTATTTTTGGTGACTTCAGCAGTGGATGCCAATTGCTGGTAATGTAGGCTTGTACAAACATGAACAGCAACACATAGGTGTGAGTATGGAGTAATTAAGTGAATATTTCTGTCTCTAAAACTATATTGTTGTCATAAAATCTGATTTGGACACATTGTGTTGAAGGTAATTACTCTTAAGGGAGACTCAGTAACATAAAATACAATTTCACACTACTCTGCAAGGGCACACTATTAACTACTGTATCTAGAGGTATTTGTAAAAGTTGTAGAAGGAAGTTCCAGGGTCTTTAAAATAACGCAAGAATGATCCTGCTCCCACGCAAGGGCTTTCTGGGAACATTTGAAAGCTTTTCACTCACTGCATTTTCTTTCCCAGGCACTGAACGGTAAAGTCTCATCTGAACAAAGCACAGATGTCAAAGCTGTTTTCAAACATTAATGAGCTCCACAAATCTTTACCGCACGCCGCTTGCATTATTTTTTTAAATTAACATTTTTGCTCACTGTTCAGGGCTGGTGAGCACCTAACCCCCATCCTGTCTAATATTGGTGCTGCCAAGCACAAGCGGCAGCCTGCTCGTTACAGCCCGGAGCAGGAAGCCGAGTGGTTGGGTTTCTAACAGCACACGGCAAACACGAAGCTTGGGAGGGTTTGCAGAGTCTCCTCCACCTCCTGTGAAGTCCTTCTTTATCCAGAGCACCTGTGGGGGCATTCTGGAGGCCAAGCTGGCCTTGACAGGTCACCTTCCCTGGCAGCGTAGGGGTTGGTACGAGTCACCATGAAGCTTTGGGAGGGGGCAATGGGGGGCTCCAGCGTGGCAGCGGGGTGTCCTGCGGGAGCGGGCGGCACTGCTGCCCTTGGAGCTCCGCTCTCCACCTCTGGCTTTCTGGAGTGAGTTCAGAGCCTTTGCTGCTCGACAATCAAAGTCCTCAAAAGCCTGAGATGTGCCTCCTCCTGACCCTGCTCTCTTCATGACATGTTGCCAGAGAAAGAATCAGGGAAGCTGCTTGTCCTGGGCTCCAGGAAGTTTGCAAAGAGAAGGTCTGGCCACAGAGCTCCTTCCCACCACCCATCTACTACCCAGCTTCAATGTGCTTCTGCCCCTCTGCGTTAGGTGCTGTGACATGGGACAGAGACAATCTGGAAACGCCGCTGTGGCTCCCAGCCTGGAGCCAAAAGGGAGGGTAGACCAGGGTGGAGGGCAGACCAGGGGTGGAGGGCAGACCAGGGGTGGAGGGCAGACCAGGGTTGGAGGGCAGGTCAGGGTGGAGGGCAGACCAGGGTGGAGGGCAGATCTGCGCACAGGGATGTCCTCGTTCGGGGAAACACCTAGCACCAGGATAACCGAAGCTACTGCCAGGCTCATTTAGCTCTCTAAACTGCAGATATCCTCTGTGTTTATTCAAAGACCAAGGCAGATGAGTAAAGAAATAGGGGTGGGACCAGGGAAGAGGTAACTGTCAATCACATTGCACAACTGTCAATCTGCTGGTAGTTCCTGGGGAGAGACTAGATGTGATGCATCGCATGAGGGAATCTCTTTTAACAGGAAAATAATGAAGAATGAGTGACAAGAACTCTATTTCCAAGGATTAATGGAACTCCATGGAGTCAGAATTATTTGCATGAACACCTATCCTGAGATGAATATTTATAAATCATTTTATGGCCTCCCAAGTACCTGTGATCCAAACCTGCGGGACAGCTCTATTAACAGCAGCAACTTCCTTTTTTCTCTGCTCATGTGGTTCAGCTTGTGACTTGAGGGCCTCACTGGTCTCTGCCCACAGGGCAGAAGGAAAGATCAAGCCTGATGTCTTGCTTTAAGAAATCGAGAGACAGAGAGACACCTGGGGTCTCACGTAGGCCAGCAACTCCATGTTTACTGCTGACTCTGTTGTAGTCATGTTTTAACATGCTGACAATGGCCTTTCTAAACAAACCTTTCTCTTTTTTCTTTTTTTTTTTTCCTTTTTTCTTCTTTCAGCTGTAAAACTGAGTTTCAGAGGCTTGGCTTATATATATATACAACTGAAGGGACTGTGGGTTTTCCCCCAGGAACATCCAACCTCTGTACGTTTTGGAGCAGATAAATTATCCTTTTGGTGGCACCCTCCCATGTCCTGCTGATTACGGGTTTAATTCATACAAAAAGAAAGACCGTTGGGAATGGAGTTAATCAGACATGATAGAGAGCCAAGGAGTGGAATTCTGCCTGAACATCACTTTCCCTGGTCCAGATGGGTGCTTGTTCATTTAGCCAGGTATTTCTGGAGATGTCTTCTGCTTGAGAGCCACCCCCTTAGACTCATCAGTACCTTCATTTTCTAGTTTATCTCTTTCTTTCCTTGTAAGACCCCTTAGCTCCCTGCTGTACCACATACAGCTTCAAAGAGCTTGTACTAAGGGCAACAGGTTCCCGTGAGGTTAGTACAAATGGAGAGCCTGTATTTTCAAGCAGAATACTTCAAAGGGGAAACCGAATAATTCTTTCTCTAGAAATTCATCTGAGCTTCTGCGTACTTTCAGTTAGGGATGGTGTTACATTAGCAATGCTGGTTCTGGGTTCCCTTAAATTGTATTTGACTATCCGTCACCATCACAAAGCACAGTTTATTTTTAGCATAGTCCTTTAAGAAATTGTAGGGAGACCTGTCACTCACCAGTGGCAAACTGGGACCTCTCCCAGAAGCACAGGGGCATCACATATCTGGCATGTCAGTAAACAATATGCACAATTTTTTGTGGTCAAAACAATACTATTTAAGTTGTTTTACACAGTATTTGAGCACAGTATCAGCATACTAAAGACGGTACAACTTAGCAGGGAGGCAGTTGGTCTCTTCTCCCAACTAACTAGTGATAGGACAAGAGGAAATGGCCTCAAGTTGCACCAGGGGAGGTTTAGTTTGGATATTAGGAAAAATCTCGTCACCGAGAGAGTGGTCAAGCATTGCAACAGGCTGTCCAGGGAGGTGATGGAGTCACCATCTCTGGAAGTGTTCAAAAAACATGTAGACGTGGCGCTTCAGGACATGGTTTAGGGGACATGGTGGCGTTGGGTTAACGGTTGGACTTGATGATCTTGAAGGTCCTTTCCAACTTTAGTGATTCTGTGATTCTGTGATTCTGTGATCCCTACGCAAGCTGTTGTGTCAGCATTCACCTGCTTTTCCCAGGCAGCACTGCAGTAGACTTGCAGTGCCCCGGAGGGATGCCCCAGCCCACCTCGTGCCACAGCCCCTGCGTCTGTTGCTAAAATTGCAGAAAAATCTGTGGAAAATCCTGCAAAAACTTTCTCAGTCCTCTCTTGTGAATGGAATGCTTTTAATTAATGTACAGTATCAAAGGCTGCAGGACTTCATAAGTCAATGCAAATCCTCTATTTGTACAGTAGTATGAGCAGGCATATTCTAGCGCACCACTCTGTGAAAAATGAGTATTACTCTCATGGCCTGAGTTCAGTGCACAGATGTCTACTCAGTAATGGATTTCTGGCATTAAAATATTTTCTTTAATGCTATAAGACAGCTTGGCAGTGTTTGATCATGATTACCTTAAGCATCCCACGGTGTTTTGGGGTGTAATTAGATGGGAAAGTGTCCTAGCAATTTATTCTAAATAGCAATTGTCTCATGAAGTAAGCACTTCTGTGTATGAAACTACAGCACATTGACAAGGTTTCATTTCACAGGCATTTGTGTTTCATCTGGTGAAATCTAGGTCTTCCACCCTGAATGTCTAACCCCCTGCCTGCTTCATCTGCCCCTGCCTGCCAAGTGTGGGTCAATTTGGCCTCCAGAAGTACCTAATCTCAGCAGAGGAAGGACAGTTTCTCTGACAATATGCAAAGAGAGATCCAGTTCATCTATGTTACAGAACCAGTGATGAGTGTTCATTGCACTGCCTACATGCCTAAGACAGAGGCCAAATCTTCTCATTTGGATTGTTCACTTTCTAGCTCTTCCTTCTCTTTCCTTCTCCTTCACCTTCTCCCTCTCCTCCTCCTCCTCCTCCTTCTCCTTCTGTAAAGGAAGCTGAGAAAGAAGAGCTCAAACCCAAACATCTAAGCTTGAGCTACATAAAGTTATGTCATTGGGATCCTACTGCTGAAAGTCCATCCCAAAAGAACAACCTGCACCCAGGTCTTGGCTCGGGCCACTCCACTCAAACGTGCTGAGTTTCTTCCATCCTTTGTCAGAAGTAAAACTAAGGTCCCAGCCCGCCAAGACAGACCGTTCGTCACCTCCACAGCTAGGAACACTGACACAAGCTGGACATGGGAAATGGGAGAACAAGCTCTCTTGCTGAAATGCCGGGAACATCGACTGCTTGGGGCCCGTGAAAAACCTCATTCATTGTAGTTTGTTACTGAGATGAACCTGCCTGAGAACGTTCTGAGAAGGGTCAGTCCTTGACTAAGCATCTTCCACACCTGGTCGTATATTGTCCCACGTTGTTCCGCTAGAAATCCAAGGGCTCAGCAACTGGCTCACTTTTGGGGAATATGAGAGGTGCACACTCAGGCTGCTGAGGGCAGGCTGATTACTGCCTGGGCAAGGGTTCTCACTGGGTACACTGTATGCAGTAGGTGACGCCATCTTAAGTTTGGTCCTAATGCCAGGTTAGTTCCTTTGAGATTTCCAGTTCAAGTCAGGCTGGGATCCTAACTCCACATCAGATGGCTTGCAGTTACACCCTGGAGCCTTGTTCCTCTGACTAGCTGCTGTAGGGAAAACTGAGACATCCCAAGAAGGCAGTGAAGAGAGGAAATATAATTTCTGTTTTCTGCTTCAGATGTGTCTCTCCAGGCTGCCATGGACAGTCCTGATCTTGTCTTGTGCTGTGAGCCAGAGACGTGTCTGGCTTTTTGCTCCATTCCTGTGCAAGTTTCCAGAGCAGGAAGGATAAATCCCCAAACGAGAATCTGGCAACTGCTCTGCATAAGGACAAACGGTCAGAGAGGCCAGAGAGGGCAGAGTCAGGCTATGGATGCTCCTTGTGTGCCACAGAGGCCTGATTCAGAGCAGAGGAAGCACACAGCACCTAACAGAGCAAGCTTACTGGAGAAGCTACAGGCAATAAATTGTTGGCTGATACCTCAATCTATTTTAGCTCCTGCTCTAAAAATGTTCATGAAGCTAAGAAATGACAGTATTTGTAGAGTTTCCTGGCTTATTCTGAGAGAATTATAGAAGTGCTGGAAAGGGATTCTGGAGGTCTCTAGTCTGTTCTTCCTCTCAGAGCAGGACAATCTCCAGCAGCAGATCAGGTCAATCATGGCTTTGTCTAGGAGATCCCGAGCACTTCCAAGGACTGACACTACGTTCTCCCTGGGTGATCCATTCCCAGGTTGTGCCACAGCGAACATTTTCCTTATTAAAAAGAGAGAAGACACAGGGAAGAAATATTGGTGTGAAGAGGCTTTCCAAACACTGGTTAAATCAATGGATGGAATCAATCGCTGGATCCTGCTGTTGCTTATCTGTTGCCAGCCGTTCCCCATAGCTGTGAAACTAAAAGCTCTTCTGCTAATCTTCCAGCATGCCCTAGTCAGACCTTGTCCAAACCTTAAGAACATACAGTTCATCTGGGTGTTTGATACTGCACAAAACTAGTATTGAGGGCATACAATTTTTGTCATCCCCAGTTCTCCATCAGAGAGAAAATGCAGAAAGTGATGGCTTCCTAATCAGAGTCTCAGATGAAGGAACGCATTATATATTAAAAGCCCCAGATGTAACGATCCTGCTTTGTCTGCACCTTTTTGACGCTTCACAATATTGTCATTTATATTTATGAGATTATAGAGAGATTTAAAATGTTATAACCTTCCCAAATCCTCAGAGTTAAAAAAAAAAAAAAGGAAATAAGATCTTTTTACTTTGAGTTTATGAACAAAATCCCAAAACCAAGTCTAGAGGATGCAGGCAAGAAGAGTGAGTGCTGTTAGGCAGAGAAAAGTGGAAATGCAAAAGAAGTCAATCTTAGCTGCAATTTGGGAGTGTATTTCAGTGAACTTCACCTCTTTGCAGTATGGGGAAAGCCTGCAGGGAGCTGACGGTTCAGCAAGAACCTGTTCTGACTGTTCAAACTGGTCCTGGGCGTACAGGACTGCTGTTTGGGTTTCTGTGCATGGCACACCACAGCTGGCAGCTCCCCCATTTATCAGACTTTTCCCACTGCTGGCTGCCACCTCTGTTTTGCACATTGCGGCGGAGGGTGGGGGGCCGTGGTCCCTCTTCAGCACTGTCACCTCCTCTTCCGAGCAGAGCAGGTCCACCCATGTGGTGACTTGCCCAGGGGACCTCATGATGTGGTTTTACCACAGGGGTCCCCACCGTAGAGAGAAGATACTCAAGAGGACCCACTTGTCCCCACACCAGTTGCAGCTGTGCAACTGGGAAGTTAAGAGGGGCACAGCAGAACACCCTGTTACAGCACACAGTTTTCTCAGAGAGATTGAGTTTATTAGTGCAAGTTAAGCTGCTGGAATTAAACCCAACTACGGAGTAATATCTCTCGGAAACAAGCACTTGGAAAGCTCCAGGTGGCGGGGCTGCCCCAATGCAGCAGCTATTTGTACAGAGCAGGAATGTGTATTCCTCCTACTTGGATGATGTATGGATTCCACCCCTGCCAATTCACCTTCAGAAACTCCTGGCCTGCTTCTTTACCAGAGCCCTCTGGAAAGGAAAATTCCCAGGTCTGTCAAATGTTCTTCTCTTCTTCCCATGAATCTTTTGGTCTTTTCCTAGGTCTTAGAATCATAGAATCATAGAATAGTTTGGGTTGGAAGGGACCTTTAAAGGTCATCTAGTCCAACACCCCTGCAGTGAGCAGGGACATCTTCAACTAGCAGGTTGCTCAGAGCCCCATCCAACAGGATATTGAATGTTTCCAGGGATGGGGCATCTACCGCCTCTCTGGGAAATGTGTGGCAGTGATTCAACAACCCTCGTAAAAAATTTCTTCCTTCTATCCAGTCTAAATCTACTCTTTTATAGTTTTAAATGCCTTGTCCTATTGCAATAGACCCTGCTAAAAAGTTTGGGGTTTGGTCAGAAAAATCAGATTATGGTTTGGATGCAACAGAGCAAAATTTTTACAAAGGACAGGAGCGTTATAGGTCCCAGGCTTGATTTCCTCATCTGTTAGTTATCCACTACATCCTACAAAACCATCCACTGTGGCTTTGACCAAAAACATCTCCTGAAATCCCAAATGTTGGACATCAAAAGTCTTGAGTGAAATCAACATGGGACTGCCCACCTTCTCCTGGCTGTGTCAGGGTACGACACCCATGGTGGGGAGTTCAAGGCAGATGTAAGTCTCCACGCCTTCTGACAAGTCTTTCTATACCAGGATCTGGGACATAGCCGTTTGAAGGGCTCTAAAGGGCTGACAGTCCCAGGACAGAAGGAGTGTTGCTGAAGATGGGCTCTAGACCTGGTGGAAAGCTCATCACTTGCAAAAGCTGTGTCCTGCCAGGCCTTAATCTTATTCATCCCTTGAGGCCTTCTGGGTGCAGCAGCACACATCCCTCCTCTAGAGCTGCTGTTTGACACCTTAGCTCCTCAGCCAGCACTCCTTAGCCTGGGCTGAATCAGTCCCTTCATGGCAATGGCAATGTTATGAACATCTCCACCCATGCTCCTTCTGGCCCGGGCTCTTGTGTCTCCTGCAATCCCTGAAGACTGTGTATTTGTACCAGTCTGTAAAAATAATGGCCCAGTTGCTGGGTCAAAGCCTGTGGTAATTGGTACCAACAGTACCTGTGGTACCAACAGTAACTCTGGCTTTGAAAACTTGGATCCAGCTGAGAGGGAAGTGACCTTTCCAGAGCAGAACTATGCTTTCTAAAAGCTGCTGGTACGGCATAGCAACTGAAAGCATTTTGTTCTCTACACTGCTGAGCCCTTTCACAAAGGTGTCTGTGCTGACTTTTCTCCCTAGCCTAGTTTAATTATTATCCTTACCTTGAAATAGCAGCAATACTTGTAAAAGGAGAAAAAAAAAAAAAAGCTTTGCCAGTGAAGGGTGTGAAAGAGAGCACAATAAAGTGGTGCAGAGGAGGCCATTTCTGTGTGCCTTGCAGGACCCACAGTACTTCTGAGGTTCTGCAGCACTTCATTGAGGGATATCTGAGGGAGCAATGACCCTCCATGTGACCTGGGAATATTTCTTCTTTCTTCTGTCTCCATCCACACATGGACAATCCTGTTACCACCTGTAGTAGTTTCACATGACATGATTGTGCCAAACTGTCAGCTGTAGTTTGCTCACACTCACAGATGATTTGCAGCCCCAAAAAATGTTAAGACACAAGAACAAGAAAACTGTGTCAATGATGTTTGGCTGTAACCCAAACCCAGTATCACAGCAGGCGTGGGAGCTCCCTCGGATGTTTTTGCTTGACAAACTCCCACTTGAAATGGCTGATGAATTTCAATATTTGGACAGATGGCTGGATTCCCAAATCTGATTTTAAAATACACATTGAAGCTTTTCAGAAATTGCAGTATCCTCATTTGTAGAGAGTTATTTTCTTGGAAGAAGATATTCTTCCTTTTTTGTTGTTTTAATGACCACAATTGGTAACCTCTTCCCATAACAGACTGCACTGGACCTGTGATCATTTCCTTGCTTGATGTGCCTCCCCATGATATTTGGAAGGTCTGTGCTAGGGATCATTGCTTTTGCAATAGACTGATTTTTTTTCTGCAATCACAAACGTCTCTGGTGATACTAGGTGACAAACTCTAGTCAGTCCATGTTCCCATAAACCATATCCAAACTACCCACTTGCCTGCATCTGCAAAGCTAGGATGAAAATCCTATCATCATATAGTGGTTGGAATGATAAAGGGGAAGTGAGAAAAATAAAACTGCCAACACGATAAGTTTAACTATAACCATATAACCTTCCTCCAAGTCAGTGTCATTCTCCTGAAAATACTCCCCATGAGCCAGGACCTGCAGTACCTTTGCTAAGACCTTGCTCTAAACAAGCCACCCACAATGGAGAAGACACCTACAGTTGCCTGGCTAAGAGCATAGAGTGGGTCAGGAGAAGAGTCAGGATTAAAAGTGAAGTTGACAACAACCTAAAGGCCTTTGGATACTCAGTAAAAAGAGGAGAAGGAAGTTTGCGACTCCAGTTTTGGATGTAAGTTAAGGTAGGGAAAAACCTTTATGCTGCTCAAAGCCCCATCTCCCCTGCTCAGGTACTAGCAGCCTTCCCCTTTCATTACAGGGCTTAGGAAAGGTCCAGATGATAAAGCTGAGCCTGGGAAGAGCTTGTGACTCCTCAGATGTTTGCTGAGTGCTGGCTCTTGATGCACAGCTTTCCACCTTTGCTGTCCCATGAACTTACCGCCCAGAAGACACTCCTGGCAACATCTGGGCTAAAGCTCCTCCTAGTTAATGCAGGGAGAAAACATGTGTGCTAAAGTTCCCTCAATGCTTGGGCAACAGTAAAACATCTGCAAACACGCAGATGAAGGAAGAAAGGGAGAGGATGACCTGAGAAGGCACAAGTTACTGGCATTTTTTGCATCACAAAGAGGGGCCAACTCAAAGTGCTGTGCCAAAGAGAGGTGAGCATGCAATCCTGGTGGTGCTTGGCAGTGAGCAGCCCTGGGGATCTTATGATGGATGTTAGGTCATCCGGAATACTGTTGGCATTGCTTGTCCCTTTCACCAGACAACAGACAACAAAAAGAAAAGGAAAATAAACCTTTTAGATTGCAGTTGTTATTTCAATAACAAAGCGTTCTCTAGCTCTGTCTGGAAGGAAAATGCCATTGGGTGTTCCTTGCCTGCAGGAGATGTCAGAGGGTGGGAAGCCCTTGTTCCCCATTGTTCCACCATTCCCAGAGGGATGGTGGAGCCCTGAGTGAAGTGTCAGTCCCAGGGCTCAATGTCATGGTGACATACATTCCCTATGACATTGGCAGCATGGAGTCATCGAGGCCACAGTCACTGCTCCCTTCTAAGGAACTCCGTCCTGCCTAATCTACCAGCCCAGAGAGTGCCTCTCCCGCTACGGAGTCCTGCCGGGTGTTCGCATCCTCTCACAGCGCAGCAGCATGGTCTGGGGCAGCCTCTCAGGCTGCCTCTGTGCAAAACAGCCCAGGCATGGGGGGCTTCTCACCCAGCGAAGCTGTGCATGGCTTTGTCTAATTGGCCTAATTGCTATTAATTTGTTGTTGTCGTTGTTGTTTAAAGTCCTCTCAGAGATTTGGATTACCAAAATAAAAATGGAAGATACGTCCTACAAATCAGAGAGCAAAACGTGCTACAGCAGAATACACTTAATGGGGCTGTTGTCAGGATTAAACCTTGTACAGGTGCCTACAGAGCCAGCCCTTTGCTCTTAAAGAGAGTGGGATACTCACAAACCATATGTTGTAAACTGAATCTCGCTGAGGATGAAGGTTTTTGCTCTGCTAGCATGAAAAACATGCACTCCAACTCTTGTTAGAGTGTAAACTGCCTGGAAGCTTTTTTTTCTCAAGGAAGATGTTTATCAAGCTCCTTCTTTGATCATACAGGGGGCTAGAAGACTCGTCTATGGCTGTGCAAATAAGACTACTAATTATTTTGTTCCAGCAACCAGAACAGGCTGGTTTACTGACAATGATTTATGAACAGCTCTCTTCTTTGAGGCTATGGTGTTAATTAATTGCTTCTGGAGTACTTGGGTAAAAACCGTATTTATTCATGCAATACTCAAATGCTAAATATTTTGTGCATTTCACAAATATTTCTAATATGTGTCCACAGAACAATAGATCAGCGAATGAAGCAGCTGCAGAAGAGGCAGATCAGACATATTTCTGAAATAGCCAATTATTTAGATTAATTAATGAGTAATGACTATGCATGCATTTTGCATATAATTTGACTATTACAATGCCAGAACTTTCAGCTGTTGCTGTACCAGTCAGTTATTACGCCTTCAGCAGAGACACACTCCTTACAGCAATCACAGGGCGTGCTGCTTTACAGAGACTTCAAGGTTTCCCCCCCAGTGCTGCTGCTGCCTGCCAGGAGTCCTTGAGAAACCAAAAAGACATCTCTGTGGACTAGCAGAGGCTCATGTTTAAACTGGTTCCAGGGAAGAAAAATATGTGTAGGTATCTAACAGGGTAGGTAGGCATCTGTTGGGATTTATTCTGTAAATGCCTAGGAATCTAAAACTAGATTCTTATCTGTATGCAGGCACCTTCCTCCCACAAAATTACCAGGGATTATGTTTTTGGTTTTTTTTAAATCCTACTGGGTTCTTATTTGTATCTTTATGTGCCTAACTACATTTAAAAAAAATTCCTAGCAGCCATGTCTAAACAAATCCAAGGGGAATCCCCTGGTCTCTGCTCACCCTCTGATTTGGGGCAGGTTCACGTATTCAATGACACTCTGACACTCATCGCTTGCCTATACAGCCTTTCAGAGGTCGCTATGCATGCGGGACCCTCTTCTGCTAACCACCATCACCACACGATTTTTTTGATGTCCTTCCACCTTTTGCTGGAAACTTCCCTGATCTGCCCAGTTGTACTGAAACGTGCCTGGAAAGCTCTAATTAGTATCACCAAACTACTCTAAGTCACGGCTGACACGTGAATATCCATGTGTTCGCATTCTGATGAATGTGTGTGTGCTGAGGGGAAGGGGTGTGATGTGTCTGGTATAGTATTTATTTATAATGAGTGCTGAAAATGGAGAAATAGTACTCTACAGTTCAATATTTTTAAATATTTAATCTATATTCTTTACATACCATACCAAGAGTGGTGAAGATACATGGAGCACGTTGCATGCAGCTATGAAACAACTTCTCTCTTGGAATTGTTCTGCATTGCACTGTTGATGTCTTGCTTTTTTGGCAGTGTAGTTGGGAATGAGAAAGATCTGATGTTGAAATATGCTGTCCCTGTGTACTTGCAATGAACGGATTTCTTAGGCCACTATATATATAGGCCTACTCTGGTGGGGGGACTACTGAATGTCTAACCATTGCACTTTTCAGAACTGCAACCTTAATAGATAACTACAGTGTGACTTTTTTGGAAATTAAACATACCCAGGATTGTTTTCAGCCCTGACTTTAGTGTAACGTGGCTTGTAGCCATACCGCTGAACTCCACAGAAAAAAGTAGGTGAATCAAAAAAGCTCAGCGGGAATGGTCCACAGCAACCCCTGAGCCATCCCTGAGGACCACCTGGGAGAGCCCTGGTTAGCACAGCTCAAAACCGTGCCACCAAGCGTGCTACTGATCAGATGCTGTGGGCAATTGCCAGAGAGTGCTTAGCCATTTCCTGGCTTTGCTGAACTGCTTAGTTTCACACAGGCTCAAGTTGCCCAAGATGGGCTGTTGTTACTGGGCTTTGCCCCACTGAAGCCCGTAGAGCAGCTCAGACAGCCAACTGCACAGGGAGTGAAGGTCCTCCCGGCTCCCTCCTTCCCTCTGCCTCACCAAGACAGAGGAGGAATGCATGCCAGAGAGATGTGGGGAGACTCGTTATGCCAAGACAGCCCTCAGCTTTGCTACTTGTACAAAGTATTCTCCTTCACGAAGGGACTGAAAGAAAAAAAAGAAAGAAAATCATCCTGCTTTAAAATGTTTAAGAACTATAACAGTACCTCCAGGAACCTCCTACAACTCTACCCCAGCCCAGAAAGCTCTGCAAAGGGCAAAGGAGCAGTGAGACCAGGCAAAAGCTGTGTCTGGAAGCACATATGCTCTGCCTTGACGTTGTAGAGTCATTCAAAACACAAAGCTGATATCAAGGTCTCTTGGCTTCTTTCTTTCACAGGAGCTGAGAGAGGGAGGGTGGCATAACCTTTCAGACCCGCAGTAATTTCTTCCCCCTTCTCCCCCGGCAGGCAGGGAGGAGTTCTATAAATTATGCAGGTGCCATGGACACCTGATACTCTGAGAGGAATGAAACCAATTGAAAAATCATGATGAAACTGTCTTCATGGACTGAAATGGGACATTAACCCCTCTGAGGTTTGAGCCAGGGATGAGAAGCACAAATATAAGACAATGGGGTGCCAACTTATTTGACTGTCCCCCTGGGACTACTGGACCCCTGAAAGAAGCTCCTTGTCCCCTTTCCCTCTGTAAAGAGAGCTTGGGAACCTGCTGTGAAGTCTCAGAGGACTAAGTGGTCCATTGCTGCTCTCAACCCAGAGGGCAGGTTTAGAACCATGCGACATTGGTCTGAACCTTTGTCAGTTCCTGGGGTGCCCCATGCTCTAGTCTCAGCTCTCTGCAGTAACTCCAGGGATTCACCTCTCTGTCTTCCAAGAAGTTGATTAGGGGCAAGTGGACTGACAGCAAAAACAGCTCTTCCACTGTAGACAGAGGACCTTCTGGAGGTGGAGAAGGTGCCACCCTGCCAAGCAAAGCAGCGATGTGAGGGATGCCCAGCTCCTGTGCTGAGGATTATGAGTGACAGCACCGTCACAGCGGTCTGTACAAAGGTCTGCCTGAGGGCAAAATCCCCATGCCCGGTGTCTGTGAACATCCAAGCTGTAAGCCTGACTTCCCTGGGACACCAAGTTAAGTGAGAAGCTTGAGGGCTGCTGGTTGGCTTCTCATTGAAAGTTGTCATTCCTTCAGGCTGTTTCAAGTAGTCACCATTTCCCTTCCCTCACAAGCAGGTCTCCAGAGATCCATGAGGTTGTGTGGGCTGCTCTTAGATACTGCCCGATCCCACTGAATTTGCTAGGCAGGAGCCAGACTTGGCTTCTCTCATGCTCTCGAACAGCACTGGCGGGCCAGAAAGCAGGAACAATCAGCCCCAAAGCTGGGTTCATTTCTGAGCAACACGCATGAACACCTGGTGCCCTGTGCCTTGGCCCTGGACTCACTCCTGACAAGTCATTTCCATTCTATTTGCATTTTCTGTTATCTCCAAAAATGTGTTCCTCGGGATGTGGGGCCCACGCTGCCCATGCTGAGTGACCACCTGCTGCAAGCAGTGCACTCTGCTGATGACAGGAGCTTTTGTTGGCAGGCACTTGCAGTACAAATTTGGGATAACCCAAGGCCCAAATCTGAGCTCTGGGCTGGTCATTGCATCCATGGAGCTAAGCAGGTCTTCTAAGCTGAGATGTTCTCAGAAGAACCTATCTATGGAAAGAGCCTAATCTAATGGAGAAAAACCCAAAATGTTTAATAGTTTTGCCCAGAATAGTTTTGTTTTTCTGTCTCCTTGGCTTCAGCTGATCCAAACAATGACATAAAACCCCATCCAAAGCCAGTGTGTAAATCTAGGAAACATCCTCCATAGATTGTAATTAATTAAAACAAAAAAAAGAATCCACCAGGTCTAACTTAATAGCCTGACACATGAAATACCAAGAAATGAAAGCTGACAGAAGTGGAAAAAACTTAAGATTTGGAAGAATATTTCTGCAGAGTCTAAGGGCAACAATGTCTGTGCAGCAATAAAGCAGCATCACCTTCTCAAGAAGACACCCTTCAAGCTACAAAAAGGTTAAATTTTGAAGTTAAATCTTCTGATAAATAAAATATTACTGAACACTGCATGACTGCAGGAAGAGCTATGGATTAGCATAGCTTGAAATGAAATGTCAGTCTATGTGTGGGTGTGGGGAGGGGGTTGCACACAGTATGCTAGGCAAATACTTTGGATCCTGAAAGCAGTTATAAGAGAAAAGTCTTGTGGAGAGCCTTAAAGAATTAGTAAACCTCTTCCAGCCGGACTTGCATGGGGTGCTGAATTCAGGATCCATCTAGTGTATTTGTATGCTTTGAAGGATGAAAGCAAGATTTAGCCCTGCTACCGCTGTAACCTGGAGGCACGCTTCTGTGGGGTTAAGCCTGCCCGCCTGGGAGCCCAGCAGGCCTAGGGTGCAGGAGCAGTGCTAATGCAGTCCCTTTCCTACAGACCCCCCAGCCAGCCACCGGCCACGTGCACCCCGTCCTGCCCCGGCGCAGGGTGACAGACACTAGTGGTTGGTGCCCCCACTACAGTGCTTTACAGTCACATCTCCAGCAGCATCCTCTGCCGCGTCCCCACCGACGACCTGCAACAGGCGTCATGTGGCAGGGCGAACAACATAGGCAGAACTCCAGGGCCTTCTTCCCCATGGGGTCTCCCAACAGGCCCTGCAGTGAGCTGGTGGGACTGATACTTGCAATGGGGGAAGCTCAAGTAAGCCAGAAAGTCTGCTTTTCATAAGCAGACCCACGTTGTACGTGCCTTTAAACTTATATATTTCACTTCACTTACAGGTTGAACCAAGAGCTGAAACTCTATCTGTAACCCTTACTCTGTGGAGGAGAAGTAACTCATTAGAGGGGATTATAGCAAGTAAAGTTTGAGGAAATTAAAGTAACTCATTAAAGCAGGATCATTTTTGTTTGCAGCTTGCACCTCTAAAACCTCTGCTGCAAGTAGCTGTGTTTCTCCCGCAGAGCTGCATGGTGTTGCCAACATCACAGGAGTCCTGTCCCTTTCAGACTGCTCAGAGACATGTGTGGAGAGGCTTTGGTGGTTTCTGCCTTTTTTTTTTTCTGTCAGATTAGTGACAAGATAGCCGAGCCTGTGCAACTTGAAAGCTTTTTCTTCTTTCATATTTTTGCATCCAGAAATAATGAGTGTCACCGATGGCTGGAGAATATAGCAAGTGGGAAGGTCAGCAGAGGACAGTCCACAAAAGAATATAAAAAAAAAAACAAACAAAAACAACGTCATGGCTAAGGTAGAGATCCACAGATATTGAGAAGTGAAGGCTCTCCTTGGAAACTTCTCTTCCACAAGGATCTTCAAGTCTTTGCTGGAAATAAGGAAAGGCCAAGGGACAAACAAAGAGAAAACAGGGATCACAGTCCAGAAATTACACCAAGGGTCTCACCTGTCATGTGAGAGAAAACAGGAAGGATTGAGCTGGTACTTCGGGACCTGGGGTTTCAAGACATCCTCTTGAGAAAGGCACCAAATCCCTCAGCCCTGGGGAATGAGGGCTGGGCAGCGGGGAGACGTGTGCCAGAGGGTCAGCAACAGTGTGAGGGGACACAAGTATCTTAACTATATATACCAGCAGTGTGCCAGCCTGAACACAGCTGATAGACAGTGAGGTTAATCGGGTCTCCTAGCCCCAAAATGACACTTGGTTGGAACCATGAGTTCTCTGTGGGACTTACTGTGCATCCCTATATGCTGCAACATGACTTTCAGAGCACTGCTGAGTTTAAGAATCTCAAGGGCCTGACTGAACACAAGGCTCATGGGACAGACTTTCTCATGCTAAGAGCTCTCGCTGAACTACACCCGTCCTATGCAGAGAGATTGCAAGGGGTCTGGAATCACCACAGCAGCAAAGGAAGCCATCAATCCCTGCTGCCTGAAGAAGCCTGTGGAGACACGGGCAATCCAGGCCGGGTGAGATCGTTTCACTCCATTGTCAGCAAAGACAGTCCTTCCTCAGGAACTGTAAACTTGACCAACTGGAAGAAGAAAAATACAACCTCTCTGTTCATTTTGTAGGACACAGTGTGATCTCCTGCTTGCTTCCCACAGCAACAAAATGGTGAACAGTTTCTAAGTGGGCTTGCTCGGACTGGTCCAAGCTGTCACTACACAATTTCCCAGGGGAGCTGAAAAAAAGCAGCTGCCTACAAGCCAGGAAACTTTCATCCTTTTTTTGATCTCTTTGAAGGTTTGGAGCTTTGTGCTAGCTGATGAATGCAGGTATTATAGCAATTAAGAGTCCACATATTTTCATGAAGCCATTGAACATCCCAATTATACTGCACTGGCAAAGGCTATATTCACCACCACATCTGCTATCTCCATTTACAGGAGCTCTCTTGTAAACCTACATATGTATTACTCTTAGATAGTTCCTCTGGGAAACCTGCTTGGCTCACTTCCAGCTTTATGACTGTCCAATTACTTCTACTCTTGCCTTTGCCCTATCCCATCCTACTGATTTATATCCTGCTTTAAGGGTGGTTTTATCCAGTCCCCCAAAGTGGAATACATCATCAGTGCTAGTAGCAAGTTATCAAAGCCAAAAGGGTCTTGGAGCACAAGAAGAAGGAGATCTCTGCAAGGCTAAACAGAGAGCTTGCCTAAATCCTTCAGAAAAAGAGGCTGGAGCAGGGCTTAAATCCCAGATCTGAGAGCACAAGATTCTGCAAATACCAGAACCCACGGACAGCACAGCCAACGGGACCGTGTATCAGACCTTCAGACCTGTTTGCCTGTCCTGCTGGCTCCAGTACAGTTAGTCAGGGCCCATGCACTGCTCTGCAGTTGCAGGAGGTCGAGGCAGGGCTGCAGAGGGACATCAGTCAGTAGTGCTGTTCACTACTATGGTTCATTATTCAATGAGTGAGACTTGACTTGTTGAATGAGAGTGGGAGTAATTATTTGAGCATGATGAGTGTTTCATATTAGAGATACAGCTCAATGAGGTTTCTGAACAAAGTCAAGCTCTTCATTGGCTTTCTGAATTATCTGGGGAACTTCAGGGATTGTAGCCAGTTTGGATGAAAAAGGAGCAGTGCCACTCAAAATACCATGTTTGTTGTTCTATGGACTAATGCAACTGTGAAAGAAACCTGGAGACAAAATGTGGTCCAAGTTGTTTCTTTCTTTCTTTCCTACCCATCACTGCAACAGGGTGGCTTTTCCAGAGGTGTCTGTCACCCAGATAATATTCGACAGCCTTATGCAGGATGACTCCAATGAACTGAAGGCAGAAGGTTGGTGGTCCACAGGAAGAATATCACAGAACCACAGAATCACAGAATCATTAAGGACCTTTAAGATCATCAAGTCCAACCATCAACCCAACACCACCATGCTCACTAAACCATGTCCTGAAGTGCCACGTTTACACGTTTTTTGAACAATTCCAGTGATGGTGATATATTGGGTACCAATCCAAACACAGCCCTGGCGTGTACAAAAGCAAATAGACTTTGTTCACGTTTCCGTCCTCCTCTGAAATGAATGTGTTTCTCTGCATCTGAACCCATTTTTTGAGCTTTTCACTGAGATCTGGTCTGCCATTTTTTCCAGAAACATTAGGTCTTCAGCTCATCTTGCCTGTGGCAAAATGTTCTTGTTTCTTTCATCCACTCATTGTTTTCTCTTCTTTCCCCTCCAAGCAGAGCTGGCCAATGTGAAGGCTGAATTCATCTGGGTGTGAAAAAGAGGGACCTTCCACACTGTTCCTTGCAGAGGTCATGCTGTCATTGCCTGTTTTGGGTCACTTTCCTAGATTTTAAGTTATTGCAGTGGTCTTACTGTCAGATGGGATTTCCCTAAGCAGATGTGACAGAGCTATCTTGGAGCTCTCTGACCACTTGGAGGTATGAGACTGCAACCATAGCACCATGGGCTACATGTTGTTGTCCTATGCAGACTTCAAAGGGGACTCCATTTTCAAACAGATTAGATCTCACCTAAAGGCTTTGGGGTCTGAGAGCCTTTCTGGACTCCTGCAGTTTCTCTTCTCACATATCTTCACAAGGGACCTGAAGGGCAGCATAAGGGGCCTGAATTCCAGACTGCACTGTTGAACTCTTATGAAGTTCTGCCTCTGCCTTCCAGTTATGCCCTTGGCAACACTCACAGCTCCAGCATCATCATGGGATTTAGGTACATTTTAAGAGCACAAAGCACAGTACCCAGCAACACCTTTCGTCCTAGCAGGGTGTGCCTTGCAGGACATGAGAGAAAGCAATAAAAAGTTCCTCTTGTCCTTGCAGGAAGCTGGCAGGGTTTACAGGGGAGGAAGGCAAATCCATGGAGTCCATTTCTCCAAGTGTTTTGCAGAAAAGTTATGGATTTTAACTTCTTCAGTGGCCAGTCTGTGGGATGGCCCATCACAGTGGAGACAAACTGTTGTTGGGCTGAGACACTGTCTACTTGGAGTTCAGCTGCCATCAGCAGAAGGTCTGAAAAGAGCACAAACTCACATTGAAAATTGCTGTTTCCTCCTCTTTACTGCTGCGCAGCGTCAACAGCCTTTCAGGAGCTGGTTTGATATCTTCACCCAGTTCTGCTGCACTTAGGTTGTTTGACTAACACAGAACTGTTCTGGAGCCACCCTAGCTGGCATGAGACCCTGTTTTGCCTGCTGGAGTGACTGAGAGCGCTCTGAAGATAAAGCAGGTGAAGAGTGGGGTTGCCCATCATTTTCTATCCCCATGGTGCAGGACCATATCCAGACTGGGAGAAGAACAGTGTGGGAACTGTGTTGAAAGCACCCTGCAGAAACAGATACCAATGGTAGATCAGGAGAAGTGACAGCCACGGCAGCCTTCACATTAGATGGGACAAACACGGACATCAGTGTCAGTACTGATCTGCACAGGGACTTTGCAAGGAATTTAGCACAAGAGAGCAAAGGTGGAGTTGAAAGTGCGGTGGCTCCATCATGCTGTCTGTTGTGTGGGCATCCCCTCAACCATGGCGCATTGCACCAGGGCAGCAGCAATGCACAGGAGCACAGCCTGCTATCCAGTTAGCACTGGGATAGCTAAACGCGAGGTGGAGCTGGAAGGCTCCCAAAATCCCAGTAGTGGATCCTGACCAATCAGGAAGCAGCAGCGCCCAATAAATCCCATGTGCAAAGGTGGGCTAGCATGCTAGGAAGGTTGAGGGTGTTGATGTTTCTGCTGGGTTGGGGTCATCTAGAGAATACCTTTAGTGGCAAAAAGCTGTATTCTGCACTGGCTGTTCCCTGCTATGTGGTTGCATAGACCAACAACTGATCATCTAAGAACTGTCCTATGCCCACTTTTCATAGAGCGGCTTCTGCTGAATGACATCTATTGAGGTGTTGCCCCAGCCTCTACAGTGGAAGCATTCAGGCCAGGAGGAATGAGATGGTCTGGAGAAGCTGCCTTTTAGAAGCAGCTAAAGGCACCATCAGGTATGGATTTGACATTTCTAGTGTTTCTCTTGAAAAAAAGACTAAAAAAAAGAAAAACCCAAAACACATAAAAACTACCTGGAGCTGCTCTTCAGGAGCATGGGAAGAACCAATACATCCTCTCCCACACCTTTGACCAGATTTGCTGGATGAATGCAGTATAATGGAATATTTTGAGAAGAGACAATATGTCAGCTCTGGGAGGATGCTACAAAAGATAAGGTTGAAATGAAGATTAAAGCAGGAGATAAAGGCAAGATACGGTGAATTTACTTAGGCAACCCTCTGTTATATTTTGCCGTGTTTGAAAATTGAGCCCCTTGGCAGGGGTGATTCAGAGCTCCAGGTTAAGCACTCCGGGTGTGAATTAGGGCCCTGTGGAGGAGAATTCGAAACCCATATTACAAATATAGGAAAGGGAGAGCTAGCTGAGAAAGTATGACACGCCTAAGTCTTCCTAAGCAAGGCACCATTTACCTGTCTTACCAGCACCCACAGTTTCTTCTGAGGACAGTCACACAAAACACCACCAATTAGGTCAATTATTGGCACCAGTAACATTTCCTGGAATACATGAGTGAAAGAACCATGAAGCTGAACAGTTAAAACGTTGCCAGACCATGCCGTTAACCTACCCAGATATTTACAAGCGCTAGAAAAATAGATGCTTCTTTAAGCTCCTTTTATCTATTGCCTAAAAGACAATGATGAACAGAGCAGTTCTTGATGCTGCATTGATTTAAAGCTTGTGGGCCCACAGAAAGTGCTTTGGGATATATCAGTTAATTAATAGTGCATTTTGGAAAGGCATCTCTCCTCTCCAAAAGAATGGGTGGTGGACAGAAATTAAAAGAATATGTGGAAACCCCCAAGGCAGAATCCAATGAGTGATAGATCTGGTTTATGTATTCTTTGCAGAGGACCAGACCTCTTGTCAGTATTCCCATAATGCTCTGTTAATTCAAATTCAACCTTACACCCATATGCATAAGCTCTAAAGAAACTAGTTTGTGAAGGAGAAAGACAATTTTGTTTATACACTGAACTCATGTCTCAATGATTTTTCTCAGATTTCCGCCACTGGCATCAACAGCCTTTGTCTATGCAAATCCAAGGGACAGGACTGCGTGACCGGACTGCTGAGGTACTCATTAGATGTTGTTTGTTTCTATCACCAAGACTGGTGTCATGGTTTAACCCTAACCAGTAACTAAGCACCATGCAGCCACTCGCTCAATCCCCCACGGTGGGACGGGGGAGAGAATCGGAAGAGTAAAAGTGAGAAAACTCGTGGGTTGAGATAAAGAAGGTTTAATAGGTAAAGAAAAAGCTGCGCACACAAACGAAGCAAAACAAGGAATTCACTCACCACTTCCCATGGGCAGGCGGGGGTTCAGCCATCTCCAGGACAGCAGGGCTCCGTCACACGTAACGGTTCCTTGGGAAGACAAATGCCATCACTCTGAACGTCCTCCCCTTCCTTCTTCTTCCCCCAGCTTGATACGCTGAGCATGACGTCATATGATACGGAATATCCCTTCGGTCAGCTGGGGTCAGCTGTCCCGGCCGTGTTCCCTCCCAGCCTCTTGTGCCCCCCGGCCTGCTCGCTGGTGGAGTGGGGTGAGAAGCAGAAAAGGCCTTGACTCCGTGTAAGCACTGCTCAGCAGTAACAGAAACATCCCTGTATTATCAGCACTGTTTCCAGCATAAATCCAAAACACAGCCTGTTACAAGCTGCTGTGAAGGAAATTAACTCTATCCCAGCCAAAAGCAACACAGTCGGATTTAATTTAGCTGTTAAATTTCATCTCCAGCCTCACCTTAATGACTGGGCAGGACATGAACTCTTTCCCCAGTGCCAAGCAGTTTGCATGGTTGTTTCAGGTGATACATCAAGATTAAGCAGAGGAAAATGGAAACAGACCCAAAAAGGACTACAGGAAACTGAGTATGGATCTCCTCAAACTTTTGTTGTACCTCAGTCACTAATTCACTGTTGGTCTTCAAGGTCAAGATTGAGGCAGGTCAAACTAGCTGAAGAAAATCCACCTTTTTTAGCTATGTGGTACAAGCAGTTCTGGCATAAAACTCTGATACACCCAGGTGCTGAGAAGCTCCCGAGTTTCTGTAGAAAACTCAAAGTCCTTTCTCTGTTTGCATTGCATAGACAGTCTCTTTGCTAAACATTATTGTCTACCATTTTCTGCCCTGTTGTGTCAATCATGATGCAAGATATGCCTGTCCAAATTCCAACTCTACCTGAGGTACCCAGGTAACTTTCGTTCTCAGTGGAGCAATGGAATTCAGTGGGCATGAAAAGGAAGAGATCTTGGCCTTTTTAGAACCAATCAGCAAGGCAAAAAAGGAGATGGATAAGAGGGGGAGTGAAGCTTTATCTGCACCACACCTCTTTATGTGCCTTCTCTAATGGGGTGTGGCCACTTCCCTCAGGCAGGGGTTAGATCTTCAGTGAGGGACTACAAGAACCTTAATTTTCTAGAATGGTCCTGCAGCACCCACAGCTTTCAGTGTTGCAGTGTTTGCATTACCCCAAAAACCCATGGACCTTTCACTCCCTACCTCCCAGTTGGTAGATAAAGTGAGATGTGTTACCAGACCCTATCAGCACTGCCACTTCTCACCAAACTAATAAATAATCGGGTTTGAATCTAGATGTGGTACATAGGCTGCTATAGACCTGTGTACCCTCACAATGAAAGTCCCAGGGGTCTGGAGGAGGATGGAAGCTTCAACCTAAGGTGTATTTACGTTGCTGGACGCAGTCCTTCATGCAGTCTGACCATGTTCTCTATAGATATATTAACCTGGACTCCACATGTCTGAGATATGCTGTCCTCAAAGCCACCTCCTGCCCTTGCTGTCTGAGTCCTCTTCACTCAGCCTGTGGGGTCTGAGCCTGGACCTGCAAGGACACAGTGAATGCTTGTTTTGAGGAGCTAGATGGGCAAGAATGTCAAGAATGTGCAAGCTCCTGCCTTAGAGCCTTTGATCCTGTGTCCTCCAAAGAAGGAACTGTCTCACTCTAAGCCCGTAGATAAACTGGGTCATAAATGAATAGTTTCAGGTAGCTTTTACCTTAATGCTGCCAACCAACAAAACTCATACACCTTGTTCATAACTGATCTCACTGCAAGAGCTGCCTGTCTCTGAGGGACCTGCCCACCACACTTTGAAATGGTTTGAAAGAAGGTTTCTTTGAAAGAAGAGAATGCACACTACGTTCCTTACTTTTTCATTACGTTTTTCAAAAATTCCACATTTCCAGAACTTTATTCTATTTATACAGCCTTATTTTCTGATAACAAAGATATCTTTCAGTTTCAACACATGTCTGTAGAATATGATGGGACTGGAATTGAATTTCCTGTTTGTTTGGGTTTTTATTAGCATTTTTTTATCAAGCAATCTGACAAAAATAACCACATTTACTTTGTACGTTCGGTTTCACCATATCTCCATTTACTTTCCTCCTTCCAAATGGAGACCAATAATAGTATTTAGTTATTTCCCAGGTGGACCCAAACCTTTCTGGTCATGTTCACATGAACTTCAGGTGGGCAGATGGATTCTGGGGCAGGAATTCAACATCTTCACCTGCATTCAGCGGGAAGCAGGGATGAATGCACTGTAGGCTGGTGCGAGTGTTGCCAGCACCAGTGTTATTGTTGGTGGGGCGGGAGGTATCACAGCGAAGAGCTGGCCAGTAGTAACCAGAGGGGATTTCTGACAGTGCGTAGCACAGCGCAGTTTTCAAACAGCATAATCTGCAACATTAGGGATAACCGTGAGAGGAGATGCCATGGAAGGACAGGGACTGTGCTCGTCCACCAACACAGGTATGTCTGGTCACCTTAGAGGCAATAAAGGTGGCAGGACAGAGAGGAAAAGAAGGTGACGAGAGGAGCAAGAAGATTTGCATGACACTGGGAAGCAGAACAGACTGCCAGCTGGGGAGACTGGGAGCTCAGGGAGGACAGGCTCCAGCACTGTTCTCACCTCTGTTTGTGGTTGCCCCTGCCACCACGCATTCACTGGAGCAGGACTGCCATGACTGATTGCATGGGGGCAGCTGCGAGGGTGCGTTGCCCCTGACTCCTAAGAGGTGGGTGTGAAGCACAGGGACTGGTGCTGGGGAGTGATATGCAGTGGCTCCAGCTGTCAGCCCCTCTAGTGACAAGCTGTCATGGAGGGGACAAGGAAAGATGTACGAAACCGTTGGTTCTTCAGGCTCTCCCACCTTTTTACAAAACAGGAGCAAGTGTCTCTGGGAATATGGTTGACCCTTCCAGGTGTGTCTTGCAGCACTGGGGTTCCTTTGGCTGCCCGTGGCTCCTAGTGAAAGGCCCCAGTTCCTGATGGGTCCAACGGCTGCTGTTTTAGGAAGGAAAGACCAAACAGGAAGAAAAGTGTTGACCCTTGCTTTTGATTATCTTTTCTTTCTCAGCTGTTTTCTCTTGACTGGTGAGCAGAGCAGGGAGCATTAAACAGACATCCCTGGCACTGAAAAACAGAGCAGAAGACTCCTTACAGTTGTTTACATAATTGGATTTGGAGCCATCCAAAAATGAATGGAGCCATCTAGCACAGACCAGAGGCTGCCTGTATATCCAAAAGAGAGTTGTATTGATTTAGACTGACACACTTTCTGCGGGATGTGATTAAGAGCCTGTTTAAACCCTCCTGTTTAGCACTTTTCCCAGCGAGCTGATCCAGGACTGGAAGAGCCAGGCAAGCTCACCTTCTCTCTCACTGCCAGGTGCCCATTTATAAAACAAGGATGTGCTGCATCAGAGGATGCAGCTGGGGAGCTGGGTATCTACCCAACTGGCTCATCTTTAAAAGACCAAGTTCTGGTCTGTTGCGTATAAGCAATTTCTTCTCCCCTGCTGGCTCATTTCCCTGGGTGAGCGGCATGAGTACTAGAAACGCCCTGACTGCATTGTTAGGTCAGTACCTTCCAAATTAATGTTTTCTTTTTACATCTGACGCTTTACGTGAACACCTGGAGCTGTCAGAGGGCTTGTCAAACTGACAGTGGTGCAGAGCAGCACTCAGCATGTGCCATGGTGCTGCCGGGGAATTCAGCCACTGCACTTGCCAGTGCTTCTGTCAGACTTCTGCCCCAAAGACTGTCTTTCACCTGCTTTTCACTGGCAGTAGCTAAATAATAATGAGGCAGATCCTTCTGCAAGGAACAAGTACAGGCAGTTCAGATGTGCCTGGGTCTGTTCAGAGCTGCAGGAGTCCTGGAGACTTTGGCATGCTGCTGCTGGTTAGCCTTTAATTTACAATGTTGTAATTAAAGGCCAAATGTAGGGAATTCCCAAAGATGCTGTGATCCTCTAAAACCAGGACATGTGAGAATCCTGATAGTGAGAAAGCCAAAAATCTTGTCCCAGTGTCAGGGCAGTAGTAGCCCAGTTTAATGGCAGCCCAGACTTACTCGCTCTGGATCGAAAAGGAAGCTACCGGTGCTGAAGGATAAATTAAGTGTTGGTTATTTTCCTGCATTGAACAGAGCAGAGCTACTGCTGTCTCATATGAATTTTGCGTGTTCCTGGGTGGCTGTAAGCTCTGAGCCATGTAAGCTCTGAGCCATGACTGCTCTCTTCTCTTGAATGAAACTGTTCAAGCATCACAGGCTCCCTGAGTGTGGCACATGGTTTGTGTTGTTCGGATAAAGGGGGTCTCCAGTGAAGCACATCCAGCATGGGTGCCTTCAAGGCTGCTTGTGTGGAAAGTAACATCATCTGCATTCCCTGGAGAAAGGCACTGCAAGGAGGCATAAGGATTCATAGGGAGAAGATTAGGGAAGCGGGAAGAGAGAAATGGAAAGAGTTTATCAATGGGAGTCAGTATATGGGGGTTTCTGCACCAGGTTCTCTTCCTGCTGCAGTGTGCCAGGTCCCAGGTGTGGAGATGTGGCTGTGCAAATGAAAAGCAGATTCATCCCATCCCTCCTCCCAGGCTGGGTTTGTAGTCCAGTGTGATGGGTGGCCTGGTTGTACCAACATGATACACACATGTGGTGGACATTTCTGCTGTGCCAGCATGTTCTGGAGTTCCTCATCTTCAAAACGAAGGGTCCCAGGACTGCTGGTGGAAGAAACTGGCTACAAGCAACCTCTGGGCATAGGGAATTGGATCCTGCAATGGAATTAGGAGGAATATCTCAGCTGTTGCAGTGGCTGTCCAGCCTGGGAAGTGCACTGCAGCCAGACCCACTCTGGCATGACACCAGGCAGATATTGCAAACTCAGGATGTTTCAAAAAATCATGATTTGCAGGAATTTCCCATCTCACAATCGGATTTACATGGCTGTCCCAGTCTGCAAGCCATGGTTTTGTGCTTTCATTTTTCTACTAAACTGGCTACTAAATATACAAGTCCACCAAATCCCATTTCCAGGAAAATCAAGGTAATAAGGAAAGCACCATTTTTCATTAGCTGAGGAGTCAAGAAGAAACTAGGAACTCCCAAACTCTGTTTTCATTGTAAGAACTTGAGATTTGTGTTCCTCCCTTAAAAGGTTTTATTTTGTATTACTCTAACATGACGTGTTCTGCTATATATCTGTGTCCAAAGAGACCACAGAGACCATTTGGTTTTATCCTGTGGAGTCAAATCCAATCACCAGCACACAATGATGGAAGACTGAGGAGGTATTTCAGTGTCTTGGAGACTATGATGAGCAGGCTGTCCCCCTCAGAGCAGCAGATCAGGGCCCACAGAGGGAAGCACTTGGCCCAGACTAGAAGTAGAAAAAAACTTGATGAAGATCTGATACGAGCTCTGAACAGACTCTCCCATGAGAAGGTGAAGCCCAAACAGTGACAGCCACTTACTGATGGTTGCTCAGCAAACACAAGCAATCAGTGCTCGTCTTGTGAAGAGCACTTCTCTTGCATTAGACAATCTGATGGGATGAGAAAGTGCTTTCAGACATTGTCTCTGGCAAATGAGAGCACTCTTTGTCCCTGATGCTGCTCTACTGAGTCAAACTAAAGGGGCATTAGCCGCTATCACGGTTTTGACCATTGATGCAGGGCTTTCTAGGAGTTCTTTGTGTCCATAAGGATCCTTTTCGTTTGTGAGTTATGGGTTGTCCATGCTCTCCAGAGCCTGCTCTATCCTGAGACTGTGACTGCCCAGATATGCATGCTACCTGAAAACATTTTCTTTTCCAGAGCTATTTTGTGTCTGTGGAGCATGTGGCTAATGATCCCAGTAAAGATGCGTTGGCTGTTGCCTCCACCCCTTCACCCCAGTCTCTGTGCACAGTGGCATCCTGAGAGGTGAAGGAATCACCCCACCAAAGACCAAGTTTTCCCTGAAAGACCTATGAGATTCACCTCCTGATCTCTGTAATATCCCTCCTGGTGAGCAGAAATTTCGCGGGACAGTTCTGACATGGGGTGGGCTGCACCACTCTCCCTCCAGAGCCTGGCAGTTCCCTGAGGAACTACCTCACTCAGAGATGCACAGTTAGGGGGGCTGGTTTCCCTCCACTCCCCACCAGCACCCTGCCCAGAAGCAATCAACCTGACAATTCATTTGTAGCCTTGGATCATGGATGTGTTTGCTTCAGTGAGCTTTTTAAAATATTTTTAATGCATTCAGTTCCCTGTAAGTAGTGTCTTTTAATTTCTCATGAATAATTATTAGTCTATAACTCCAATCAGTTCTTAAGATCCTGCACCTCATCAGGAAGTTAATTACACTTAGTTAGCAATTGCAACAAAAGATGTGTTTCTTGTTGACTCTGCACCAAATCCTCATTTCTTCTCCTGACGGGGCTTGTCTTATCTCTCTGGGAAGTGCCTTGGCTATCGTTTATTTACAAGGCTGTCTTTATTTCAAAGAAATACTGAAGTGACCTGACAGGAAGAAATCTGAGGAAATTATGAGAGAGGACTCGCTGATGGTAAAAAAACAAGCTGAGATTTCCAGTAATAAGTGTCAACTGAAGCAATGAGACATCAGATCAGCTTATTGTAGCGCATGAAAGGCCTACTTCTCAACCCGCTTGCCTTCCTGTATTCATCAGTTACTCAATGACTGCTTATGGAAATGCTTTTTATTTTCTAATTTGCATGGGGCACCAGAGAGCATGTGCAGGTTCCTGAGCCAGCTCCCTGCAATTCTCTTGCTACACAAGCTCCTGAGCTGCTGTACATGGACCCTCCTGGCTAAGGTTCCTCCCTGAGCATCAGCAATGTCTTCGTGAGCTGGTCCAGGCTCCTTTTCAATTCCCTGTGAGAGCAGGCTCCTTTCGTGCCCTGAATCTGCCTGTAAGTCTCCAAGAACTGAGAAGAAAGCCTTGACTCTGTTGTTGACGTGTGTCACATGCGTATACTTGAGTAGTTAAAGCCACCGTGATACCTCTCCTATCTGATAGCTTTCCTCCGCCATGGCTGTGATCAGGCACTCCAGAGAAAGAGGCAAAAGTTGCAGTGAAAAACAGCAACACACCAAACAGCTTAGAAGGGAAGATTCATTTCAATCTCTTTCATTCCCTAAGGCCTATGGCCTTTGTAGGCTTAGATTCAACAATCGGTTAACTTTTGAAAGTTTGTCACCATGATGACTCACACTTCTTCAGCAAATCTTCATTTCCTGGCATTCCCACAGGACGTGGTAGCTTGATGTGCTACAGGTCTCTGCTTTCCTTTTGGAACTGCTCTTCCTAAAGAGGTTTGGGGGCAGTTTATAGTTACCAACTCTCTGTAGTGTTTTTTTTTCTTAAGCTAAGGACTTAGTTTTCTCAACATAATATCCATCTTAATTTAGTCTTGCAGCTTCTGTAAATGTGGCTTTTGGCTCATAATGTTGATAATTCTGATCTTTCTCTTATTTCCCTCTCATGTAATACAGTCTTGCTGGTACTGTAACAAAAAGTGTTGCCTTCCTCTGCCTCATGACATCACGTGGTGTCTTAGAAGACCTAGAGAAAAAACATATAAACTCTCCCCTGGCATTCCTGAGCATTGCAGCTGTCACAGGTGGCTTAAAGTTGCACTGCTACAGGGAAACAGCATATTTTGAAATGTGTGAAATGCATCTTTCCTTCAGATCAGTATTTTGAGACCTGGTACACTTATTATGGAGCCCAAATTGCATTAGCAATAAAGCCATCCAGCCTCCCCTAGGGTTATCCTCTGAATAGGAAAGTTTCATTTGGCTATGATGACTTGTCTGTGCTTTTGATTTTAGCAGCAGTTGAAAGGGAGAGGATTCATTTTTTCTGAAGATTTTATGGGCCATCTTCTCCAGGAAGGAGATCTGTGGCTGATTTCCACGCAGAGTTACAGTGCTGTTTGGTCTGCACAATGTCCATCATACCCCTCTGCATAAACTCGTTGTGGAAGCTGGCGTTAAACCAACAGACCAACTGGTCAAACAAGGGAAATTGGCATTGTAGGCTAGGACTTGAGGATCCTCAGAGGTTTTTAGAATTCTGCTTATGTGGTGCTTAATACGCCTATCGCTTTTGGTGATTGCATCTGAAAAACTGCACTGAGCAGCCAGCCTGAGGGGGAACCCTGGCCCTGCACAGTCGGCTGGGACTGGAAGTGCTGCAGGAGGGACCTAGCTGGAGAGGAGCCCCGGGGCTGGGAGCCAGGAGGGCATGTCCCGCTCTGGCTCTGGCACTGCCCTGCGCGGTGGCTTGGGGGGCACCTCTCATGCCATCTCTGTCTGCTGCGCTGCTCTGCCTCCGGGCGACGGTGTGTAAAGCAGAGAGCAGAGCTGCCTGAGGGCTGGATTTCAGCTGCAATCACACCCTTTTTATGGTTCACAGACTTTAAAATGCTTTGTGTGGTCTGGGAAAAGGGGTTGGTTCAAATCCCCTTTTTTCCCTGCAGTCTGTTTGCCTCGTTCTCCCTAGCAGGACTGTGCACGATCTCAGCCACTTCCCTAGTCCTGCTCTCCTTCACCCCGGGAGAGAGTCTGGGCACTGATCACATAACCTTGGCAGCCTTTCTTGGAAGCCCCCAATACCAAACGTCTTCAGGTGTCTTCCTGGCTCGAGCTTTTGCAGCCTCACCGCTACTCCTGCCTGCACAGTGGGTTTACCTGAGAGTCGGCACGGCTGTGTTGCCAAACCCAGCCGCTCCTCCCTTCTAGCTTCCTCTAGCACCTTTCTGTTTGTTTATAAAAATTCTTTATGTCTCTCACATTCATTAGCAGTTTGCCATCTGCTGTCTTAATAAAGTAATAAATGAGTGTCATGGTGAGTTTCTTGACAGGGCTGAAAGCTTCATTTACATAAGTTTTTCCATCCATCTTTTCTAATTCTGCTCCCTTTCATCTGCAATGTGTTCTGGCTCTTTATGTTTCTATACGTATCTTCCTAAAGACTGTGGCAACACTGAGGCAGGTGCTTATAATGCCCTTGTGAGATCCCAGGTCTACCCATCCTCAATGCCTTTCAGAGTGGAGCTGCTTAAAACAACAGGAGACATCTTCACAGCACATCTGCATCTTCCCAGGCCCTGCTGCTCCGCCAGAGAGGGGTTTCCTTGGGTTCATTGGACACTAAAGCAGGGCAGTGTCAGAGGGCTTGTTCTCTGGGTACTGCTAATATTTAGATCAGGTATGTAAAAAAATATCCATTTTAGCAGCTGTCGTTCTGTCCTCCGTGTAGGCTTACGCAGCTGGGAAGATCGATCCTGTTTCACAGCGCTTCAGTTAAAGACACCAGCAGAGACTACAAGATTGTTTCCCTCCTGGCTTGCTTTCTGCTTATCAATTCTTTCTCTATTGCAAGAGCGGCAGTGGCTAATGATGGGATGGAGTGTTTCGACACTCATCACAAGGCTCCTCAAAGCCCTTTGTTGAGACAGAAATACGGTTTGCAGGCAGGCTTAGCATCAGGTGTATGAGGGAAGTGTGAGAATCAATTGCATCTTCCAGTACCGCAGTTAATGATGCTCCACAAACTCAGGCTAAAGGGAGACCTCCCAGTGGGGTGGTCCTTCCTTGGCACTCACATTTCGAAGGCTGGTTTTCCCCTCTAAAGGTAAGAAGGTCTTTACTCCCTCGTTTTGGGGAGGCTCTGCCTGCAGAAGTGCAATGACACACCTCTGCCCCAGCCAGCTCCTGCCTGCACACCCTTGGTTGCTTGATGAGCATGGGTCACCCGGAGCCCTTGCTCTTCAAATGCACCGGTCACTGCCTAAGCCGGATTAGAAACAGTCCCCATGACCTGAGAAGCAAGCTGCAGGGCCCACAGGGTGAAACCTGGCCTTCAGATGATTTAGGGACTTGGCTGTAAAAACCCTGTGTGATATTAACCGCTTTTTTCTTTGTATGAAAAAAACTACCACAGATCGGACACGCTCAGGTAGGGGGTGAATAGCAGAGTGCGAGACAGACAGCTAGGTGATTTTTTGGGTTGGTTTTGTGGTGGGGTTTTTTTCCCCTGACAAATAGTTGATGTGTTTTAAAAATGCAGTTTCAGAACTTTTTGTGAATCAGTAAATAGTTTCAGCTGGGGGAAAAAAAAAAGAAAAAGAGAGAGAGATGAAACAGCCCAAGTTAAAGGCAAACACTTTAATTGCAACTTTTTCCAGACTCACCATTTTGTTTTGAAATCTGGTTATAAATTATCATTGTAGGAAAGAATAAAAAACACGGAGGTTAACTGCAATGCGGTGGGGAGGTGGGGGTTTTTGTTGAGGTTTTTTTCTTTCTTTCTTTTCCTGCTGTTTCTGTTTGTCCTTAGGTTTTTGTGAGGAAAATGAGAGGGCATTTACATCTCTCGAGCTACCAGAGGTAGCTCTTGTCTTGGTGACTGGTCAAAAATATTTGTTTAGGAGGCCTTCATGGACAGAGTGAAGAGAATAGTCTGGTTTGCCTGTGCCCTTTCCCTCTAGAGGGATGTAAAAGAGGTTAATGATGCACAGCAGGACTCCAACCTGCTTATGTCCTGCCTCTTGGCCAGAGACACCTTCTCTCTGCCCCTCTGGGATACACATTCCCAATTGAGCCTTGAGCCTTTCAGGTCCATGGTAGCTATGAGGCTTCCACCCCACTGCCAGTTGTGGTTAAACCTGCTTGATGGATACCAAGGTGAACAGTAAGGCAGCTGGAAACCAAGGAATCCTGGGCAGGATGAATACATAAGAGTGGCAGCATCAGCCTCATTTCTCAGAGGAACCTGGCAGGGCAACCAACCTTTTTATCTCCTTTCTCTTCATTTTAATGCTCCCCTCCCTATCCCAGTGATGCTGCCTTGAATGCTGTCCTGCACCTGAGCATGATAAAAGGAGATGACACTCATGTCCTAGTCCCCTTAGAAAACACCTCAAAAGGGGTTGAGTTGTTACTGAGGTGGAGATGGGGACACATGGACCTGCCAAGCTGTATTGGGTCTGGCTGAGATGGAGTTAAGTTTCCCCACAGCAGCCCTGACAGTGCTGGGCTTTGTATTGGTAGCTAGAACAGTGTCGATAACACACCAGTGTTTTGGCTGCTGCTGAGCAGTGCTCGCACAGCGTCAAGGCTGTCTCTCCCAGTAGGCTGGGGGTGGGCAAGATCTTGGGAGAGGACGCAGCCAGGACAGCTGACCCAAAGTGTCCAAAGGGATAGTCCATACCATATGATATCAGCTCAGCAATAAAAGCTAAAAAAAGGAAGAGGACGTGGGGGCATTTGTTTTTTTACAGTGTTTGTCTTCTGGAGCAACGACTACACTATGTACTGCATCCCTGCTTTCTGGGAGGTGGGTGGACATCACCTGCTGATGGGAAGTAGAGAATGAATATTTTGTTTTCCTTTGCTTCTGCATGCAGCCTTTGATTTTGCTTTATTAAATTGCCTTTATCTTGACTCACGTGGTTTTTTTCCATTTTATTTTCTGACCCCATCCTGTCCTGCTGAGGAGGGGAGTGACAGAGTGACTTGGTGGCACCTGGCATCCAGTCAAGGTCAACCCATCACACAAGCCCAGCAGTCAACATGGGTGAGCTGCAGTCTCCTAGCATAACTGGTTGGAAAATCCTTAAGCATTTCTTCTTCCTAGAAGATTCCTCTATGGACAAAACTCCTTCTGACTAACAGATAAATGGTTTAATTTCAACCTCAATGCCTTGAACTTTAAATAAAATTAAAAGATTTTTCACATTAAACTTTCTGGAGTTTCTGAGGTGGAAAAGCAAACAGCTGAACAGAAGAGTGTGTGACAGCAAAAATGTACAAAACTTCTGAAGATATTCACTGGTGAGACTGTCCAACTCCACCAGCTCTATGCCTACGTTAGCATACTCATTCCTCGCCTTGATGCTCTCTTAACTCTTACCCATCAGAGGCTGTTTCCCAGACAAATCCAGTCCCTGCACAGGGACACAGACAGGATTTTTTGTGCATGTTTTATTTTTCCTGATCTTCCTGCAGAAACAGCTGACTACAACAAGAAATAACCAACTATTCTTTGCTGCATGTCTTATTGTGCATCCGTCTGTCCCTGGACAAGACAATCTGTGTTTCAAAGGAGTTAGGCTGGTGATGCCTGCCTGACCCATGGACTCAAAATGCCTGCCTGACCCACTGCCTCAAATCCAGCTCCAGACAAAGCTGTTTATTTCACAAAGTTTCACATCTCTCGGTCTCTGCAGGACACGCTCTTTTGGTCCTGGTCTCCAAGGAGATGGTTTCCAATGCCTGGTCCCTCTAACAATAGGATTTAGCCTTTTCCTTAATGACATGCACCAGTATCTGACTGACAGCTCAACTACAGGAGATATCTCCCCTCTTTGAGCTGATGTGCAGGAAGTTGTGTGCAGGGAGGCACCACTTTTGTTCTCTGTAGCTCGGGAGGGCTCCTGGTCCCACTCAGACTAGCCCTAAGTCCCTGCTGCTACTGGGACCGCTGTCAGTCAGAGGGAAACTCTTCTGCCTCTCAGCTTCCTTGGACTGGCTTTTCTGGTGACATCTGCTGCCAGGTGCCTCCACGCTCAGCCTCAACAGTTGCTTGTCCTGAAATTTTCTCACCCCAAAAATGTGTCTTTCAGTTTTTGCTCCTCCGCAGAGACTCTGCAAAGTCCCAACTCACCCACCGATGGGCAATGTCAAACCACGTTTAACCTTCTGCATTTCTGCATTTTCATGTGTGTGTTCCCAAATCTGGGTGAAGATAATGATATGGGAGGTAGTGCCTGGTTCCCATCAACACTTGCAGTGTCCTCCAGAAACTTGCTGTGGGCCCGAGGCTGCCTGCCTGTCCTCCCCAGCACACAAAAAGCCTCCAGTAGCCCAGAGGCAATGGTGGTATATGCCAGGCACTGCCCTTGCTGTTGACTTCCTCTCTGCTCCTCTCAGTGAAAAGGAGGAGTTGGGGTCTCTGGGGACCCTGATCCCTTTCCAGGTATCTGCAATAATCGCAGTAATTCCTGATGCCTCTGGGGCTAAACTCAAACCAAAAGATCACCCCACACTGAAACTTGTACAGCCCTGTTGGTTCTTTGGTTTTTTAACTGTGATTAGATTGAGACACTGAGTTCATATTGATTTTGGCTGTTAGCAGAGTTGTCATTAGGTTAAAAGAGGCTTGAGCGATGGAGGGGAGCAGAGGTGACTGCTGCCTCCCAGCACAGTTCAAGTAACTGAATTTTGGAGAAGGGTGTCAGCTCCTGCCTACAAAAGGGAAGGATGAATTACACCAGCACGGTTTCACAGAGATGTACCAGTGTTTAATGCACTGAACATGATTTTTTCCTCACTGGTGTGGGAAATGTTTTGCTTCAAAAGTGGCGATTATTGCCTGAAGCTGAGTCCTCTCCATCAGCGTGCTGGGGCATCTTTCAGCAGGCACTCAGCAGCTGTGGATTGAAGCCCTGTGGGACAGGGAGGGTGATGGGCAGTCAGACCCACTGCGCTGATGAGCGTGAGGTTATAATGATGAAGGTGCAAACCTGATCTCCTTGCCTGCCCTAGTCATGCCAAGTACAGAGCCATACCACCCCATCAGCATGCTGCAGCATGCAAGACACCCTGGCTGAGGGTCCCAGCTCAGCAAGGCACTGCTGTGTGAGCTCAGCACAGTGCTGGACACCAGAAGATGCACTCCTCCATCATTTGTTTTCTGCTCTCTGATGTCTAGCGAACGACAAGCCCACATGTAGTTTAATCCAGTTGATTGGTCCCATCTCCTGCGGAGCCCTTTGCTTACTGCCCTGGTGTTTGAGTCATCCCCACATGCCATGGCATGGAGGAATTGCTCTCACGAGCCAGCTTGCTCCTTGCAACCTTGTGCACGCCTGCTGGTGCCCCAAAACCTCTCAGAAACAGGCCATGATGGCCAGTGTCTCCTTTCTGCCCTTTTGTCTTTTTTCTTCCTTCCTACAGCTCACAACCCCTTTCTCCTTTGGAGCAATTCCTTTTCACCCCACTCACTCACTCCCTCTTTCACTCTTTCTCTCCCACCCCCAGGAAGGGTACAGCAGAGCTGCTGTTCAGTGCTGCCAGCTGTGCTCAGCGCAGTTGCTAGAGGTGTCTGTATTTTCCAAATTTCCATCTCCAGAGCTATGCTTGTTGCTAGTTACTCCGCTGTGCAGGGCTTTGGGACCACAATGCCTCACACAGTGCTTTCCTGCTTGTGGGGTTGGGGTTGTTGGGATGCCCCCACCCTTCTGAAAGCCCTTAGAGTATACGCTTGCAGCACATTATTAAGCACAAAGCTCCCAACATATGTTTTGTGACAAACTCCTCATTTCTTCGTCAGCAGTTTAGGAAAGACATCAGTTTGCAGGCAGGTTGTTTGCAGCAGGGAGCCCTCATTTCTCGTTAGGGCTGACAGTGCCTTTTGGGCTCTGAGTTTCAACAGGAACATCTCACGTGGCAGGATATGGCCAAACCAAAACAGACATTGCTGGTGGACTGAGCTCACAAACTCCTGATAGTCCACAGGTCTGTGGTGGAGGCCCTGGGGAGATGTGCCCCGAGTAAAGCTCCTGGGGTCAAGGGAAAGGCAATTCTGGCTGCGGCAGGGCTGAAGACAGGGAGAGGATCTGCTCCTGCCCGTAGACGATCTGTATGCATGTGTGTGTGCCTGTGTGTGCATGTGTTAAAGAGATGTCAGACCATGGCTCCGCTAAACCCTTGATGTGTTTGAGCCATTTTTGCTCTTCCCACATGTGGATGATTTGGCTGCCAGGCACTCTGGCCAGCAGGCAGCAGCAGAGATGGGGCAGCAGGAAGCTTGGGGCTGATAATTGTCAATACTGATACTCACTGATACTGGTATTCACTGGTATTCACTCCACCCCACTTTTGGGCACTTGCCCTTTACTAGCGTGAAGACATGCAGTGACAAAATTTGTAATTCTCGTGCTTGGTGGGTTTGGTTTTGCCACTTCAACGATAAATAAGTAGCCCAAGTTTATTGTACAGCATCTGTCTACAGCCTAAGGAATGACGAACCACATGCTGGGATGACCCTTCCTGTCCTCGCAGAGGTACATAAGGTGGGATGAACCTTACCCTGGCAGTGCCTGTCCTGGTGTAAGCCCATTGGCCTGGCCTCCTGGCTTTTAGAGGATAGAGTTAGATGAGATGAATCTCATCTTTGTGCCTCCAAGTGTCTTTCAAATGCTTTCATTACTTGCACAATCTGCACTTTTTGCTGCTCTGGGTGTATTTAAAAGGCTTCTTAGTATGTTTCTGAGCACTCAGGATCTCTGGGATGGCTTTGTAATTTATACTTGTGATATATCTGGTTCTCAGTCCCCCCAGTCAAAAGGAGTTACTATTCCCCCTTTTGCCTGCCTAGAAGCCAGGCTGGAGGGGACGGGCACTGGCTGGGTGACCTGAAGACTCTTCATCTCCAATCAACACACAGCAAACTACCAAGACTTCTGTGGTGTTGCATCTTCTCTGGGAGATGATGCTCCAGCAGTATGCAACTGGCAGGAAGTCCAGGGCTGGAGTGGGTGCAACTCATACCAGCATCTTTCCAAACCCTCTGAGGCCCTTTTCCAGGATCAACACATACACAGAGCAAACTTCTGGCCTGAAAGGAGAAGGGGAGGAATTCAGACAGGGAAGGTCAAGTTACTCAGATCCCACATCCTGAGATGAAGACTTTATGAAAGCTTGAGGAGTCTAGCAAACTTTCAAATAATATCAGAGCAGGCTCTGACCTGTCCAGACCAGGGCTTGGGGACTGCTGTGTTTTCCAGATGACCCTGCGAAACAACACAGGCTGCGGGCAGGGTAAGCGGGCTGGGAAACAGAGCAGAGCAAACGCGGCTCATCCCAGGAGCACAACTGAAGCAGGTGACTGTGCAGAGATGGAGCCAGATGTAGATACCTGGCAGGAGCCTGGCTGGTGGCTGTCTGACTGCAGGCCAGTGGGAAATCACGGGCAACAGCCTTAGGGAGCGAAGCTGAGGTGCAGGTGCAAGGGACTGAGGCTCAGAAAGCAGAACAAGCGCTTCCCCGTGTTCGCTGCCTCTGCGAACAAGGCACGTGGTGACACTGCAGGGGTTGCTCCGGGCTGGAAAGGCAATTGCTTGAGAGTGTGCAAAAGAAACGGACCTTCCAGGGAGGCAAAGTCTTTGTTTCATTCTCTAAAGGGCCAAGTGTTTTGTGGTTTTCCTGATTAATCCTGACACAGGGGAGACTCACCCCAGATTTTCTTGGCGGTGATGGGTCAGATTGTACTGGTTTCTGTGCAGACACCAACGGGGGAGGTGTGCACTGCTGAAGCTGTTGTCCAAACCCTGGGGAATGAGGTAGGATGTTCTCCTTGCAGTGAAAAATGGCTTACGGATAGAAATGCACCTGAGTCCCCTCTATCTAGAGACATGTCCCTGGTATTGGGGGACATACCTACCATCGGCTCTCAGCACAAGGCTGAGTTAGGGGAAGGAGGATGGCAGTGATCTAGGCATTGTTTCAATTTTCATGCCCTGCTCCTGCCTCCTGATACCCCATAGAGTGCTATCAGGAGATCTGGTCTGTCTTCTTCCACCGCCCCAAGCCTGGGCTCGTTCTCCACCCATGTCTGACTGCTCCTTCTTGACGCACCACGTCTAAGGCAAGGGATCTGGAACTGAACACAGAAAAGAAACCTGACATAGTACTGTTAGAGTATTTCCAAAGTGAGGTGGTTTGCATGCTGGGGTGCTGTCATGGCATCAAAGCAACACCACCCTCTGCGCACAGCTCCTACGGGCCTCCCAGGAATGTGGCAGCTACTGCAGTGGGGGTCACAGATCCATCTTCTGTGCTCAGGAGAGTGGGGAACTAAGCTTGTGTTTAGTTTCCGACACCTTCCTATTCCGGGCAGGGGTTGCAGGCTTCTTGCAGAGAAGCTGCCAGTGTTGCTTCCTGCTGGCATCCCATTTTCCTCTTGGATTTCCATCACCTGGCAAGGAAATGTGTGGGCTGCTAGGATGGGCCCACGGACAGAGCAGTCTGTTCCCTGACTGGAAGCGGGCAGAGGGGCTGGACACCCAATTCATTCACAGATGCACCAAATGTCCTCCTCTGAACTTCTGAGGAACTTCACTAGAAATGTTAGCTCTGCTTTCCCATCCATTAAGTGCTTCGTTTTGTGATAGCTGACAAATAACAGAGGTTTGCATTGCACACGAATTTTTGCTGCTTCTGCAAACTTCAGTAGGATAAACAAGGGCATTTTTCATTCATTTTAGGAGCACTGACAGCAACTTTTGACTTCAGCTTGAACTGAGATTTTCCGTGTAATAGAACCTTTGACATCTGTGGCTCTAGTTCTGTCTGGAAGGGCTTTGAAGAACTTTCTTCAGATTACATGTTTGAATTTCCAAATGCAGTGCCAGATTGAAAGGTGGCATGGTCATGAGATGAGATAACCACGTTTAAAACAATCCATTTTTCAGGGTTTCAGGCAGAGTCACATCTTCAAGCCCTCGCAGTTGCAAGCCACAAGTCAGAGGCATCTCTGCATTAGCACACAGACAGGAATTGACAGTAGTTAATAAAATTGACTATCACCTCCAGCAAGAACAACACAAACATCTCACATATTTGAAAACAATTAAATACCCCTGACCGAGGACAGGCTGCTAAACAGAAAAGCCCACAGCAGATGAGCTGCAATGGGCTGGTTTCACTGCAAGATGCACTAGGGCAGCCTCCTCCCCACACAAGGCTCCGCTTAGCACCTAAGGCAAGGCAATGTTGTGGAGGGGCCCACCTGGGGTATTTGCACAAGGATTCAGATTCCAAATTAATGTGGAATCAATATTTCTTCTTTTGTTTGATGAAAATGATATAGATTTATCTGACCTGCATAGCGGGCAGCATCTAGATACTTTTCAGTGAGGCAAAGTCTTGGAAGGTGGAGAGAAAGAGAGAGAGGCGGTAAAAGGATAAAATTATGAAGACACACTAAAAAAAAAATAATTCAGAGAATCATCTTTAGAGGGAGGAGTGGGCTCTGTCTCTCTATTCCCAGTTCCCTTTTGTCTTTTTCTTATCCTCATACAGACACCAGTGCAGCAACAGAGGGTTTAAGTCAGAGAAGACAGGATAAGCAGACTTGGAACAGGGCAAGAACCAGGGCTGTGAGGAGCGCACTCACAGCTGAGTCCTGTCCCTGGCTCGGTGCTGGCTGCTGGACGAGCATATGCTGGTGAATGAACAACACAGTCTATCCCTTGAAAGCAGCACTGGCCATGGGGGTGGCTCTTCTTCCCCCTACCCGTTTGATATTTCCAAATTTCCCCTTGCACTTTATGAGAGATCCGGCTGAGATCCCATGTTTGCACTTGCTTATGAACCACCCAAGGGGACTGCCTGCAATACAGACCATTTGCTACAGCAGAAGCAGTGCCCTAGACCTCAGATGCCATATTCAGTTTGCCATAACACAGGACTCAAAATGGGAGCAACAAGCTTCATTGCAATGAAGCAATGCTCATGAGCAGATCCAAGTGTGTGGCCTCAGTTCCGGCACAACAATCCTTGTTAGCCATCTGAACATCAACACTAGCTCTCCAAGGAAACTGTATTTTACCCCCTTCTCTCAGAGCCGAAGTCCATTTTGGCCAATTCCCCCCACAAAAAAGCCCTCCCTGAATCTCCACTTTACAGGCACAATGTTTAGTGCATCACTTTCTCCAGAGACAGCACTGCCTTATGGCAGAAGACAGGCTTGTTATTTATTTAGAGTAGCATTTTGTTCAATGTGCTCCTGCTATGCGCTTCTCTTGTTACTCCTGCTGTCACAAGCATCGCCCTCCCTACCCCAGACTGTCAGCTGTTGCACTCTCTTGAAGAGCAGTGTGGCCCACCTTGGTCCCTACTGGACCCGATAATGGAAACTCTGGGGTCTCCAGAGTTTTGGGCCAACCTGGACAAAACACCATCCAATGGGTTGCCCTTGACCACCCTTCCTCCTCCTCAGGACAAGCTGTCCATAGGAGGTGCTACAGATGGTCAGCAGCACTCCCCTGAGCAAAAGGAAAAGTCAAGCTCTGCTCAACGTGGTCTCGGGCCATGTCCCAGGAGCTCTGCAGTTGTCCCCTGTGTTCCTCCTTCAACCATCGCCTCTTTGTAATAACCTGGAAAGAATACAGGAGCTTCTTTTCAGCCTTCCACCACAGCCAGACCGAGGGATAAAGTAAAGGACAACATGTCCTGGTGCAACATCTGGAGCAGGTTTACTTGGGCTGCGGCACAGGAAGAAAGACTTTCGCAGGGCAGCTGAATCACTAAGACGGACCCTGCACTGCACAGTGTGCAAAGCCATTGACTGCTGCCAGCTCACAGGAAGAGCCCCCACAGTGTTTTACTCCTGCAGAAAACAAAGGCAGTGCAGGGATCAGTGGTGGCAAAATCGATAAAGATGGACCAGGCTTTAAAAGCCACTCTAGCAAGTGGAGCTGGTGTGCTTGGCAATGCTCTCACAGCCTCAAGAACAGCAGGCACCAGCAACTGCTCTCAGAGAGGATCCTTCCTGCAATTCTCTGCAGGAGTACATTCATGATCAGGGCCATTTCATATATCATAGAATCATAGAATACTTTGCGTTGGAAGGGACCTTTCTAGTCGAACCCATGGAATCATGTCCCTGAGGATGTGCAGGGACATCTTCAACTAGAGCAGGTTGCTCAGAGCCCCGTCCAACCTGACCTGGGATGTTTCCAGGGATCTGGAAGCATCTACCACCTCTCTGGGCAACCTGGGCCAGGGTTTCACCACTCCCACCTTGTGAAAAATTTCTTCCTTATATCCAATCAAAATCTGCCCTCTTTTAGTTTAAAACCGTTACCCCTTGTCCTATCGCTACAGGCCCTGCTAAACAGTCTGTCCCCATCTTTCTTATCAGCCCCTCTCAGCCCCGGCAGCTGCAGGAAGGTCTCCCCGGAGCCTTCTCTGCTCCAGGCAGAACCCCCCCAGCTCTCCCAGCCTGTCCTCCCAGCAGAGCTGTTCCAGCCCTCGGAGCATTGCTGGGGCCTCCTCTGGCCCTGCTCCAACAGGTCCATGTCTCTCCTGTGTTGAGGGCTCTAGAGCTGGACACAGCACTGCAGGGGGCGTGTCTCAGCAGCTTTTCATCCCCCAGTACACCCAAGTCCTTCTGGGCAGGGCTGCTCTCCATCCCTTCATCCCCAAGCCTGTACTGAAACTGGGGGTTGCCCCGACCCAGATGCAGAACCCTGCGCTTGGCCTTGTGGAACATCACAAGGTTCACATGGGCCTGTTCCTTGAGCTTGTCCAGGTCCCTCTGGATGGCGTCCCATCCCTCAGGCATGACAACTGCCAACTGCAGCACTCAACTTGGTGTCATCTGCAAACTTGCTGAGGGTGCATCAATCCTTTACCCAATTCTGGTTAAAGAACTGGTTGGATGGCAAAGCTCAGAGAGTCGTGGTGAATCGCATTAAATCCAGCTGGTGGCTGGTCACAAGTGGCGCTCCCCAGGGCTTGGTTCTGGAGCCGGTCTTGTTCAATATCTTTATTGATGACCTGGATGAGGGGATTGAGTGCTCCCTCAGTAAGTTTGCAGATGACACCAAGTTGGGTGGGAGTGTTGATCTGCTGGAGGGCAGGAGGGCTCCGCAGAGGGATCTGGACAGGCTGGATGCATGAGCGGAGGTCAACTGTATGAGGTTTAACAAGGCCAAGTGCTGGGTCTTGCACTTGGGTCACAACAACCCCACACAACGCTACAGGCTTGGGGAGGAGTGGCTGGAGAGCTGCCTGGTGGAAAAGGACCTGGGGGTGCTGCTTGACAGCCGGCTGGACATGAGCCAGCAGTGTGCCCAGGTGGCCAAGAAGGCCAACAGCATCCTGGCCTCAGAAATAGCGTGGCCAGCAGGAGCAGGGCAGGGATCATGCCCCTATACTCAGCACTGGTGAGGCCGCACCTCGAATCCTGTGTTTAGTGTTGGGCCCCTCACTACAAGAAGGACATTGAGGAGCTGGAGCGTGTCCAGAGAAGGGCAACGCAGCTGGTGAGGGGTCTGGAGCACAAGTCTGGTGAGGAGCGTCTGAGGGAAGTGGGGGTGTTCAGTCTGAAGAAGAGGAGGCTGAGGGGAGACCTTATCGCTCTCTACAGCTACCTGAAAGGGGGTTGTGGAGACATGAGTGTTGGTCTCTTCTCCCAAGTAACTAGTGATAGGACGAGAGGAAATGGCCTCAAGTTGCGCCAGGGGAGGTTTAGACTCGATATTAGGAAAAGTTTCTTTACTGAGAGAGTGGTCAAACATTGGAACAGGCTGCCCTGGGAGGTGGTGAAGTCACCATCACTGGATGGTCAAAAAATGTGTGGACATGGCGCTTTGGGACATGGTTTAGTGGGCATGGTCGTGTTGGGTTAACAGTTGGGCTTGATGATCTTGAAGGTCTTTTCCAACCTTAATGATTCTGTGATTCTGTGAATCCCACCATCTATGTCATTGATGAAGATATTAAAGAGTACAGGTCCCAGTATGGACCCCTGAGGGACACCACTCGTCACTGATCTCCATCAGGACATTGAGCTGTTGACCACTACCCTCTGGGTGTGACCATACAATCAATTCCTCATCCATCCAAAAGCCCCCCCATCAAATCCGTATCTCTCCAATTTAGAGAGAAGGATGTTGTGGGGGGTCGTGTCAAAGGCCTTACAGAAGTCTAGGTAGACGACATCAGTAGCTCTTCCCTTGTCTACTCATGCAGTCACTCCATCTTAGAAAGTCAGTAGGTTGGTCAGGCAGGACGTGCCCTTGGTAAAGCCATGCTGGCTGCCTCCAATCACCTCCCTGCCCTCCATGTGTCAAATTTAAATACGAATCTTTCTGCTCCAGGGGGATGTCAAATTTAAATACGAATCTTTCTGCTCCAGGGGGATGTGGAAGCTCAGTGTTCATTTTCCTTCTTTCTCTCAGGATCTCTTGCACTTCACTACCATGGTGCTCGTGTGCAGGGTGGCTCAGGAGATGCAAGGCGGCAGCTGCATGTAGGCTGCCGCATGCATATCCATAAGGAAATTCTTCTGCTCGGATGGAAAGGGCCCTGCCCACACATTTGGCTGCTCTGTGCTGGCTGGGTATGCAGCCAAGGGCTGTTGGTAGGTTTTTGCCATGAAAAGAAGTCAAAGCTAAAAACAATGTACATTTTTCTTGGCTCCTGGCAAGTGTCGCATGGCAGCTTTCTCCTGGAGTTGCTCCGGAAGATAGACTTACAGATATCCATTCCCCTTTTCATTCAGTTCCGTAAGGAAATTGTCTCTCAAAACTGCTTTTAAACTGGATTTGAGGCAGGACAAATGCCAGCACTTCACAGAGGGAGGATGGTAGGTGACCTTGGAGGGGGCCCAAGAGCTCCAGGAAAAAAAGCATTTTGCATTTAAGACACGGATTTACACTGTTACGAAGAAAAGCAGACTCATATCCTTCTGCAAACGGCTGACATGCAGCTTCTAAGGGCTAATGAATTTCCCGAAAACTCATTTGTAAATCCAATAATTAGCTTATGAATAACAATTAATTAAAAATTGGCTCCCCCAAGAAATGTAGCATGTCATCCTGTCATTTGTCCTGATTGATCTTCACAGAAGAATATTGCAAATGCCTGAGACACATATATAGGAAAAATTAACTGAAATCTGGCACACAGGCTATATTTTAGTAAAAATTGATTGAAGTGAAATGCAATTATTAATGATTGTCATATATAATTGCTGTGATTATGGGCTGCATTCTGGGGAAGGGACAGATAATTCAGACAATTGGCATGTCAGAGATAACTCGATTTGTCACCACCTCCCCCCCTAATCCTTTCCCACACCGCGGTGGCGCGGTGCTGCACCGGAGACGCGTCCACACAGGACGGAGCAATGTGCCCTGCCAGGTTACTCTGGCCCCGCTCGCCCCGCTCTCCGCAGCAGCTCTTTCCTGACGTGTCAGGACGGGACCTTTATCCGAGGATGCCCATCACGCCACAACCCAAAACTCCTGATTTTAAATGAATGCCAAGCTGGGAAAGGCTTGTGCTGTGCTGCTCTGGTATGCCCAGCTGAGCGCAGAGGCAATGGCACTTGGTGACCGGCGTCACAGTGACCCAAGTCATCTTAAAAATGGGTTCAGACTTTTTTTGTTTTAACAGGTAGTAAAAGTACCAGAAACCTGAAATTCAGAGAGGCAAAATACAGTTCAAAGTGACAAGAAATATTCTGAAATTTGGCCTTCAACTGAAGGAAAAAGATCAAGCAGGAGGACTAAGTTCTGAAAAGGAGACAAACATTTCATTTCATGTTGATGGTAAATTTTAGTTGACTAAGAACAGTGTTTGTAAAGGGGGTGTTCATCCCACTTAAAAAGAAACAGCACCAATTTTGTTTCTGTGTGACATGCCATTTTTCTTCTGAATTTTTTAGTTCAGCAACTGAAGCAGAATATTCATCATTTTCCAAAATCTGCATGCAACCAAGTTGATAGTTTAAAAAATTAAGTGCGAGATATACCAGTACCTTTTGTCTGCTTTTCACTAACTGAGATAAACCTAGACCAGCTCGCAGCTGTACTCGCTATGCTTTTTGGTCTGTCCCTGAATCTGCCTTTATTATTTTGAAATTATTTCAGGCTGATTCTGCACCTCTTCCCATGCTTAAAAAGGAGATAATTTGGGTTCTTGATTAGTATTTGTATATAAAATTTTAAATTATTTAGAATAAGTGAGGCAATTCCCAAAGAAGCCAACAATAAGTGTCAGAAGTGACAAATAACTGTAGTAGCAGAGTCAGGCTTCATCCCTGCTGCCTCTTGGCATCCAAAATCGGGAGCCGGTTGCCCTGGGCCCTCGCTGCAGTCAGAGGAGAGGCACAGGTCAGACAAGTCCCTTCAAGGGATGCCCGTCTTCAATGCCCATCCCTGGATAAGGTGAATCTGCACACCCAGGTATTGTCCCACGGACAGCTCAGTCCTCTTGCCTGGAGAAAAGAGTCTAAAGGCCCTTCCCGTGCTGGTTTATAGCAAGTTGGCGGGCTGGGGCTCTGGAGAGAAAGAGAGGTCCTGGCTGTGCAACACCATCTGCCACTGACTGAACCACCTCCACGTCCACCACGCCCGGGCAATGTGGGGACACAGACCCCACACCCTATCTTTCCCAGTGGGGGACAAGGGTTGCAAGGTGGACTAGAGATGGTCGTCTTCCTTCTGGCTGTACGTTCATCTCCCTGTGCCAGAGCACTGCCCAGAGCCTCAGGACGTGCTGGCCCAGGCTCTGTGCAAGGCTTCTGCATAGCAAGAGCTTTGTCTTGGTGACCTGAAGCGCTCCTGTACCCCGTGGACACACAGGACACAGCCTCTGTGATCAGGACTGCTTAAAAAGCTCCCTTTCTCCTTACAACCTCTTTTGTGCTCGCTGTCCTTCTGCCTTCTAAAAACAGCCAGGAAGTCCCATTAAAATACCAGCTTATAGCAATTTCAGTGCTAAGTCCAGAGCCCAGCACAAACTGATGTGTTCACAAATGAAACCTGTACTTTGATGGGGTTAGGCTTACGATAGCTCACGGCAGGAACTGCGAGTAAACTGCAACTTAGGGATCTTTTCATTGCCCTCTAAACCATTATTATAAACCCAGAAATTCACAGTTTCCTGCTACATAGAGAATAAACGCTGGCGTGCCACAGTCCAGAAAGGCACAGTTGAAGTACTAAAGCAGTTTTAATTCTGTCTTGCAATAATGATAAGCAGTAACATGTTATTATCAGAAGGCATCTGAGATCACACACACCCAGGTATTTAAAGCTTATTTGATCTTTTTTTTTTTTCCTCCCAATCCTTATATTTAGTCCTCCTTCCCCTATGTGAAGAATTCTTTGAACTACTTGAACATGGCAGGCCATGTCCTCCTTCTCTGATATCAGTGAAAAACACCACCCAAAGCTTCACCCCTCTCTGATTCATTTCCTAATGACCTGGCAAACTTGAACAGTTGCTTCAGGCATCTTCCATTTCTCCCTGCTTAGGCTGAAAAATAGGAAAATAAACACTTGTCCATCAAAGGAAGAAAGAGGAAGCGGCACACAAATTCGCCATGGGGGTCCCTAGGAGAGTGACCCAAAACCTCCCACGAGGTAAGACCCAGACAGATGAGTCCTCCTACCTGGGTGTCTTTTCCTTTAGCTCCACACCCGGAGAGAGTTTGTCGGTTCACAGATAACTTTATGTACTGAGACATTTGGGCACGAATCCCAGGTAAAAAGCTTTCCAGCAAAAATACACTCTAGCCAGTCCCTGCAGCAACGCTACACAGCACTGTTGAGCCAGTATAACTTTGATCTCCAGACAGAAATGAGCCTCTCTCCCTCGCTTAGTCGCACCATTTGGAGTATTATTAGACGGCAGGATGAACACTTGAAGTTACACCTGAAACTAGGGCATATTTAAAGCAGTCTGATGCCCTTTTCCGGCTCTGAAGTTTTGAGGAAAACAACAAAACAAAGCTATCTCCTTATGAGCCGAGGTGCTGTAGGCAGCCATCAAAAATATTTTGAGCTAGATGGAGCAAAATAAGTTCAGGCTGCCAGAGCAGAGCTGTGTTCCCACTGACGTGTATGGGCCAGCTTTACAGGGGGAAGTTTTGGTTTCCCAATGTTGAAGTTTGGGAAAGTTCACTGAGTCCAGCTCATTAAGCCATGCCAGTAACGGGGAGCCAGACCTCTGGGACATGCTTGGGTGCCATCTGTGGGTCAGCAGTACGCAGATCCCACTTTCATCAGGTGAGTAGATAAAGGAAGACAACGTGCAGATGACGACAATTTTTTAAATCTCCATCAAGAAATCTGTAGCCCCTCAAACCTTCTGTGGAAGTTTATTCTGGAGAGGAGTGTCATGAGGTTTATAGGAGGGCAGAATGGGGCCCATTTCATCAGATAACATTAAAGAAATATTGGAGCAGATGGCAAAATCATTGTCAGAATGGTTTTACAGCCACAGGTTTACTGCAAGACACCAGGCAAGAAAATCTTCCATGCGAATATGTTTTCATTTGGCAAAACAGGCAAACAGAAATGCTTTTTTTTTTCCCCAGCAAAGAAAATGTTGCTCTGAATATCACCTCTGAACAAGCATGTTTCATGTAGAAATGTTGACTCAAAGCATTTTCCCAAAATTGATAGTTTGATTAAAATGATAAAGTTAAACCAATATTTTTGTTACAAATAGATATTTTCCATCCCAGCTGTTTGCCCATTTAGGTGGACTCATCAGCCTGATACCCTGTTCTTCACCCAGCCCTGATGGGGTCTTCAGGACTAGACAATTTAGAAACAAACAGAAAAGGGAGGCAGTGTTGCCTCTCCTGTGCATGAGCCAACACATTGCCAAGAGCATTGTCCTGTGATGGTCTAGACCTAGCCTGGTCCCAGGTACTGTGGCCCGGTGGGTCTGGAGAAGCATTTGCTCACTTGCCTCCCTTAAAACCAGAAATATGTGGCCACTTTTCACCCCCATGCCGACTCCACTACTAAGACTGAGCTGAGTTTCGCACCTGAAAGGGTGTTCCTCATGTTCCTTGTGAGTTTTGTGCCTAAGTGAATCAGCTTCCTACTTATCTATGAGAAATTCGGCTTTTCTTTCCCTTTCCCTAAATATTATACACAACTCTGAGTACAAAATTAATTGTATGGGTGTTTAGTATTAAATATGTTAATTGGTTTATGATTTTAAATTAATTAAAATACGGTCTTTTGGGAAATTTAGCATCTTTTGTCAAACCACTTTGTTGCTTGCAATGACTCCAAAATCAAAATACCCCATACTTCTCCAACTTTCTGTTGGGTTAAAACTCATTAAACTTTCTTTCTTTCTTTTTATTTTTAACTTAGCCATAGATTTTTTTCCCCCTCAATTAGTTGCTACAACTCTTTAGTGTCTCTGTCACCGAAACCAATGATATATTTGTGCTATTAGTATCCCATGAGGAATTCATTTGTCCTGGTAAATCTGTCACCTCCTTTTGTTCTGGATGGAGTTTAAGCCATAGGTTCCCATTTAAATCCGTGCCTTTGAGCCCCTCCAGTAGTCAATCGAGAGAAAGAAGTGTTCTTGGGAGCAGTTCATCTCATCCTTTGGCAGAATTCTGAAGGAGGTCATTATGCGGTAAAGCTGAAGTGCTGTTTTCTCTGCTGACTAAATGGGAGTCTGGATGATCACAACAGATGAAGATATCAACAGAGCTGATCTGAAGGCAGATGAGATGAGTCCCATTCTTGAGAAGGTGGAGCAACACTCCAATTAGATAACAAACTTGAGATGGATCTATTCACACGTTTTTCTTAACAAAGCACAAAAATAACAAAATGTTCCTTGAGCTTTGAACCATGTCTTGCCTGAACATAAATTAGAATAAAAAACTTGAATTAGAGAAGCTCTGCTTAATGGAAAAAAACCAACTACCTGCAATTGACACAACACCCCGTCACTTCAACCCTTGCAAGAGTGGAGAGGGGGCCCTTTTCAGCCTTGTTCTCAGTTCAAAACTCTCTAATACTTTCCTGGTTTGCACTAAAATCTGCACAGCTCACTGTTACTGTCTGTGTGCGTCCTTCCTGCTCCTCCCGGCAGTCTCCCAGTGTCTGCTGGTGTTGCTGACTACCTCCTGGCTACGCCTCTTGCCCTCTCCTCCTGCTTGTCTGACCTGAGCTCCAGGGCAGGGGCTCTGCCGGTGCTCTCCGGACGCGGCACACAGCAGCTAGCCAAGCTGCACAGCTCCTGCGCACACACAGAAAATGGACAAACGAGCAGGTAGGCAGGTATTGTCCACTAGAGGAAACAATATTCTTCATTTCTCTTACAAACAGCTAAATAGCTCAGGCCACTGAAGGCAAAACACCATTTTCCCAGCTGCTGAGAGGGAGGGTGGCTGTTTTGGCAGAGAATAAGTCTCACTAACAGATATGAGAAAAAAAAGAGTTCTCAGGTGGCAGCTTCCTTTATTGCTTGGTTTAGTATCTTTCCCCCAAATCAACCCCTGAGTATGAGAAATCCACACAGCTGCACTTAAATCGAAATGTATGTAGCCCACAGACAACATCAGTGCCCCGTCTTTATTTCATGAATCACCTTTGTAATCCTCTGGGATCACAGTCCTGCCACACACCACAGCAACAGTTCTGTAATAAGATGGATGGGCAAGAATAATCTTAGATGTGGTGGTTTCCAGAAGAAAGGACCACTGTGGCATATTTTTATCCTGACTTAACTTTGTTCGATAACACAGACTAGGGAACTTAATCCAGAAATTTCTTTGTCAGTCACAGCCTGTGTTGGAGGGGTGGAAGAGTTATCAGAAAGACATTGAAAAATAGTTGACAAACGAGCAGATTTTGAGGAAAGCACCAAACCTTTAGGCATGGAGTTGCAAAGGTTAAATGTGGCCACCTAGTTTCTAGTCTGAGTTTCCTTGGCTTTAGCTTGCCATTCTTCTCAGTTGGCCTTTGGCTTCTCAAGTAACATTTGTACCTTCAGCTATTGGAAATCTCTTCCTGTACTCATTGTTACACTGAGACCAGTGAACTTCTGTAATCAAGAAAATATGTCTTCTCATCTCTCCTTGAGCAGGGCTTTCCAGATCTCAGTCCTTACATGACTCTGTTCTGAAACCTTTTTGTTTTTCATTTCTGCTTTTATGTGGAGGGTAGTATCTGAACAGAGGATCCCTTAGAGTTGTCACTGGGACCAAATAAAGAGGCATCACCAACTCTGCCCTACCATCACTTGATCTCTTTGGATTTCTAGATCCAAGGATCATGGCTGGTCCCAGTAGACCCAGCCTCACCTTGGGAGCTAGCTTTAGAACTGTTTCTCCTCTCTGTGTTCCAGGACTTCTCTCAATCTTAGATTTATCCTCTCTGCCTTGACGTTCTTTCTGACAGGTGACTCAGATCAGCTCACACAGAGTAGCGTGATGAACCTCATCAGCACGCACCACTGTCTGGCTACAAGTAAATGTGGATCCTAACATTTCAGTGAGGTTTGCCTCTGGAAAACCTTGAAGATGCATGACCTTAGGGTTCATATTGTATGGATCTGTACATTTTTCGATTGCACAGCCCCAGGGCATGAGAAAGTTCCACTTTCCCCTTGTGTTGTGTCATCCACCCTTAAGTCATCGTTGAGCATTGTCATCTTAACTCCTAGGTTTGCTCTAGGCCTCAACAGCTCTGTTCAGTCTCAGGACTCCTATCAACAGCTGGCGATTGGGGCAAAACTGGGAAATCATCCTGAACTACACAAGAGATTAACAGGCTGAGATCACTCCAGAAGTAGGAGCTGGGGTAGTATCCTGGATCTCATCTTCCTCCCATGGGCATCTACGCCCATGTTTCAAAACCAGGCTCACAGGTGGTTCTAAATCTGAAGCCCAGAGGGGATGAAACAGCACAGGGTGGGAGGATGGAGGATTTATTCTCTTTCTGCAGTGCTCAGAGCAGCTTTGGACACAGTGTAGGGAAGAGTTATCAGAAAGTGTAGGCAGTGTAGGGTGGCTTGGGGTAATGCCTGTCCTGTTGCTGCCCTATGTTAAGTCTTCTCAGAGGCTGGGCAGGTCCAGGAAAGCCCTCACCTGGGGTCTGTTGCCCATTCTACCATCAGCTATGTTAGAAAGAATGCCTGTCTGTGTGTGTCTCTGTGCCTCCCCCTGTGGCCACAGCTGCCCTCTCGTTCTGTGAACTTGGCAAGTGCTTCAGTGCTTCTGGACCACGGGGATCGCATTTCATCTCCTTTCCATCAGCCTTGTGGGGGACAGAGCAGAAAATGGCAAGGCAGAGTGCACAGTTAATTTACAGGGAAATTGTCTTTTCCTGTGGTCGGTTTTGTCTCCTGGCAGTGCGCAAAGGCAGCACCATTATCTGTTTCTGCCAGTGCTTCTGGTGCTGAAATGTCTCTAATTAAAGGCATGCCGAGTTGTAGATATAGGATATCTTAATTATATGTGTGTGAATAAAGTGTTCAACAAGATGTGAGAGGTCCTTCCCTTCCCCTTGGAGCCACCAGATCAAAGAGCAAACCCGCTCCCTTGGAAACAGACAAAATATGTTGGTTCCTGGAGGGCTGTTTTGTCATTAGACTTACCTCCAGACTTTTCTTGGGCTAGTGCCAAACTCTGAAAACTATTAAATAAAGAGAGGTATGGTATGACTGGTGCTGCAGGAGCTCTCTCCCTTTGAGAGGTAGCCCCTGCTCAGTCGAAGCCCAGCGATGCACACTCAGTGAGTCGGGGCAATGGTACCTCTCCTGCAGAGATGCAGGCAAGCCTGCCTCCTCAAGCAGGACCTGAACTGCCCAATCTGCAGCCAGCACCTGCTCAAGTGGATGAGCTGAATGGTTTCATTCATTGGTTTTTAGCCCCCAGCTGTCAGCAGGCAGGGCTACCCTGATCCTGTTTGCCCCGAAGTGGAGCCAATGAACCACCTGTACACTGCCATAGAGGCACCATTTCCTCAGAAAGGTCCCATTTTAACAGGTTCCTCTTACCGCCTTCCCCCAGTGAGAAGCTCTTGCCAGTCCTAAGTGTTGTAGTCACCTCCTATACCCATGGGTGATCTGGCACAACATGAGTCTGTAGGCAGGGACAAGCATACGTGACACTGTGGTGAGGTGGTCAGGTCATCTACCTGGGAGTAGAGGCTTGGCTCCTTCGACTGTTCTTGCACCATGTGTTCAACAATTATTGGTAAAAATGAGGGATCAAATATAGGTGCTGGGAAGGTATATCGACACCCATCTCCAAACACACATCTGGGCATCATATGCCCTCTAAGGATCTTGCCTTCTCCCACTGCAGTGATTTCAGTGAAACAGGAAGAAAAGTCCGTTTTCAGGTGAGGCTACCAAGAGATGAGCCTTTAGTGAGAGGAACAGAGAGCCTTTTGCCACCGAATCTGGGGCGTTTTGCAGGACAATAGTTACCATTGGCACAACTGAGGAGTGAAGAGGACCCTGGTTGCAAAAGATGGAGAATCACTTGCTCTGAGATCAGGGATTCCCACAGATAACTCATTTGGCCTGCAGTGACTTTTTATTGCAATACCTTTTGGGGCAGCTTCAAACTCCAATGCAGAAGCCAAGAGCACGAGGTGGCAGGTTTCTCTGACATGTCTAGCCCTTTGTGGCTCTGGACAGCACAGGAGCTTAACACTTCATCCAAAACAGCTTGGCTAGACAAAAACAACTAGATGTTACCAATGTGGGTTTTTTCCTGCAAGAAGCTGGAAGTGGCCGAGAGAGGCATGGTTTCCAGTATCTTTGCATTAATTACTCTCACCTGCAATTCATTTCAAGTCAAACACAATAGTTTGGGGCTATCTCTGGACTGACCCTAATCTTGTGTTGTGTTCAGGGCAGCTTTACAGCTTGATGTTGGTTTGAGTGAAAACAGCACCTAGAACCTGGCGCTCTGTTAAGTGAGTGAAAACATCCATTTCATTCAAAGCTAAGGTGAATCATATTTCTAAAACGTTTAGAGGAATTTTAAAATAGCTTTTTAGAGTGCGCTTACAGAGAGAAAGGTGTTCGAGTCACATCAATTATAAGACCTCACTGGGTTTTGAAGGTATAATACAGGCTCCTAAATCACTTTGGAAAATCTCTGCTCAGCTCCCTACATCTACAACAAGATGCTCTGATGCAAGCCCTGCCCTCCATGAGAAAGGCAAGTCAGCAGCCAAGGTCACTCACTGTTCAGCTTTACTGCATCCCTGGCCAGGTGCCAGCAGAGATTCCCTAAATGATGCTACTGGACAAGCGTCCTTGGCAAGAGGGGAAGCACGCTTGGCTTGCAGACCCTTTGCCATGCCAGAGGGAATCCATTGGGAATGAGACTTACTGGTGAGTGCTGGGATCAGGTGAAGGAAATGTAAGGACAAGCTTCACATGAATGTTAACTGCTCTGCTTGCAGCTCCAAGGCACTGGACACTAAAAATAGTAAACCACAGTACAATACAATACAAATACAAATAAAATACAGCTCTGCCCAAAGATGATTGGGGGAAATGGAAATAGAAAATCAGGATTCCTATTTAAAGTAAGTGTTAGGCCTGTTGGAAATACCTCCTGCTGCTCTTGTGAGCAAGAGCAGAGGTGCAGACAGGTTGATCCTTTGTTCCCTTGTGGTTTTTCCAAGGCCGTGGTAGGTGTGTGCTTACCCAAGGGTGCTGTACATGGCGGTAAATGTGTGGGACCTCTCTCCCACACAAGAACAACTTAGACCTCACCAGGTCTTTAATTCAAATACAAAAGCTGAGACGTGATAAGCTGGTTGTTCCCACCAGGGAAAGGGAGAAGAGGGAACAAGACCACCCAGGCTGCTGGGATTTCCATTCCCTTCGCACTTACTGAGGACAGGGTTGGCTCCTGGGCAAAGGGACATCTCCACTCATCTCTTTCAGCAGCCCCAGCCAGGATGGTGCCCACCCAGGCAGGGTGTTTCTGTGGCCTTGCTGGGAAGCTGGAGGCCAGCCGATCACCAAGACCATGGTATGGCATTGCCGGTGCCCAGCTCAACCTGGTCAAGGTCCATTCCTTCCCAGGGGCTCCTCCAGACCCATCCCATGCCCTGCACCATGCGCCTCCATCACCTGCACAGATCCCATGCCTGCGCTGGGTGCTGCAGGCACTTTCCAGGGGTGCGTCCAGAGAACGAGCAGCTCGGGAACAGCCTGTCCCAGCCTATCTCTGCAATGCTTTTCATCTAGCAATATAATAAAAAGCAACCACCCATATTTCCCCTGAGTTTGGATAAGCTTTCCCTCTTCATGACATTACTGTTTTCTCCATGGATCAATTTCTCCCCTGCCTGTCTTGGCTTCTTTTTATAGTGGACTAAATTGTTTTGATTAAATGAAAATGCAGTGTATTACCAGGGAGGCTCAGGCTTTATCATATAAACAAACTGCAAGGAGGTGGGTAGGACAACCACCAAGCGAAAGCAGAGCTGCTGCAAGTTGCAGAGAGAAGTGTTACACAGAACATTCATCCCTGCAGTTCATTATCTCGTGGCAATAAATTTTATATCTCAGCTTTCTTTTTTATTGCTATAAAACATAATGGACTATTTCCAAATTAAAACCATGATGCTGGGTATAATCTGTCCAGCAAGCAATAAAGCAAGATGATTTTTAAAAATTTCTTCCATTCCTTCAATCCCAACATAATCATAGAATCATAGAATAGTTTGGGTTGGAAGGGACCTTTAAAGGTCATCTTGTCGAACCCCCCTGCCATGAGCAGGACCATCCTCAAAGAGAGCAGGTTGCTCAGAGCCCCGTCCAACCTGACCTGCGATGTTTCCAGGGATGGGGCATCTACCACCTCTCTGGGCAACCTGGGCCAAGGTTTCACCATCCTCATTCTGAAAAATTTCTTCCTTACCTCTAGTCTAAATCTGCCCCCTTTTTGTTTAAAACTGTTACCCCTTGTCTTATTGCTACAAGTCCTGCTAAAACATCTGCCCCCACCTTTCTCCCCAGCCCCTCTCAGCCCTGGCAGCTGCAGTAAGGTCTCCCCGGAGCCTTCTCTGCTCCAGGCTGAGCCCCCCCAGCTCTCCCAGCCTGTCCTCCCAGCAGAGCTGTTCCAGCCCTCAGAGCATTGCTGGGGCCCTCCTCTGGCCCCGCTCCAGCAGGTCCATGTCTCTCCTGTGCCGAGGGCTCCAGAGCTGGACGCAGCACTGCAGGGGGGTCTCCCCAGAGCGGGGCAGAGGGGCAGAATCCCCTCCCTCACCCTGCTGGCCACACAGCTTTGGGGGCAGCCCAGGACATGGTTGACCTTTTGGCTGCGAGCGCACATTGCCGGCTCATGTCCAGCTTTTCATCTACCAGTACCCCCAATTCCTTCTCCATGGGGCTGCTCTCCATCCCTTCATCCCCAGCCTGTGCTGATACTTGAGGGGGTTGTCCTGACCCAGGTGCAGGACCCTGCACTTGGCCTTGTTGAACCTCACAAGGTTCACACAGACCCATTCCTCAAGATTGTCCAGGTTCCTCTGGATGGCATCCTGTCCCTCAGGTGTGTCAACTGCACCATCCAGCTTGGTGTCATCTGCAAACTTGCTGTGGGTGCACTCAATCCCACTGTCTATGTCATTGCTGAAGATATATAAGCAACCTTCCTGAAATAATTCAGGAGAAGCAGAGGCTGACAGCTTCTGATGAGTCAGCACCAAGTGCGTGGAGAAGTTTCAGGGCACGTTCAAGCACTTTGTCTGACTTTTCCTCTTGCAAGATGCAAAAAGACTGAATATCTATCCGAGGTAACTCTGGCACACTGTTGCCATAAGTACCTGAACACTCTGTAATCATCAATAGATTTGTTCTCCTAGCACACGGCTATGGCCAGAGATTGATACCATCTCCATTTTATAGATAGAAACCAAAAGCAGGGAAAGTCCAAGGACACACAGAAGCCAGGAGGCAAAGCCAGGGACTGAAATGCAGGCTGAAGATTTCTTTGTTAGACCCTAAGAACAGCCTCGAATTCTGGCTCTGGCCTGGTGCCTTCTCGTTCATGGCATTTTCTACTGGTAACAGATAGCCACCCACAGCACTTGGTCTTTACTTTGATGCTGGAAGTGGTTTCACTCTTTGCTGCAATGACAAACCACTTGGGAAATATTCCAGGTCTCTTCAATACTGCCTGTATCAAACAAAGCACAAGAGCACATCCTGCATCTGCTCAGGATGTGGAGTGGGGACAGGTAGCTGAGGGGCTTCAGATGAGGCATTTTTCTCTCCAAATCCATCTCTTTGATACATCCAGGAAAGTAGCACAGAACACATCATAAATTGCATTTTTAAGTATTTTTGGCTATGTCATCTAAAGGGGTAGAAGGAAAGGATACCAAAGCATTAGCTCTGTAAAGAACAAATATCACCGACACTAAATCATATTTGCCCTGAGGTTTCTAGAAGAAAAAAACAAACTTTATGTTTGTTGTTGTCTCACCTGGAATTTTTACAGAAAGAAAAGCTAAATTCTGCCAGCCAGAAGATAAGATGAGCTCAAAGCTCATTGTAAATTTCAGCCTAGGGAGGTCTATTTGCCTTTCAAATTCTGTCCCTTAGTAGAAATGGTTAGTATTTCTTCTTATGTTAGATTAATGCATAAAGGTAAAAATACTGTTTAACGCACACATCCACATGCATACACATGGTTATTTTTTTCTCCAGATAATATGTATTCACATTTTCAAATTGATTCCTGCAATTGCAAAATGACAGTGTTACAACACTGAGAAGCTATTTCTGAGTATGTCTGGCATTTACAAAGGGTGAAACACTGAAAATTCTGCTAATCCCTGACTACATTTTGAGACCTCCAAACAACTTTAAAAACCCAGTTTCCCTGTCTGTTCACAACCAGGAGCTCCTTCCACATCTAATTACAAAGGCAATTCTCTATGATCTATGAAGCAATCATCAATTGACTTTGGACTTCACTGTCATTATTTTCCACTCCTCTAAAACGCTGTAAATCCAAAGTAGCTTCACTGAAGCCACAGAAATTAGGAATACAGAAATGAAGGACTGGAGGAGGCATATGGTACTGAAGCGATGCGAAAGTAGTGCCCCTGTTCTTCACAAATGTTGACATAAGGTGCAAAGTTCTGCTGTGGAAATGGAAAAGCTCCTGCCTGATGTGAGCAGGCTCAGTAAGGAGGTAACCTAATTGCTAAAAGCAGAAGAGGCTCAGCATGACACGTGCAGGGGTGAAACTGGGCCCCGACTGCAGTATGAGATGGGGAACCAGAGCATGTGCGAGCCATGCTGTGGGCTTTCATCCACCTTGTTGGCAACCCTTAGTGTGTGGAGTTCTGCCTCATCACAGGCGCGCTCTTCGCTCTGCCGCAAAGACCGACCGTGAGGCGGTACCTGATTTTTCCTCCGATGTGCTGTCTGGCTATGGATAGAACCTGTTAGGTCCTCGTTCCTCTAACATCATTCATCTGTTTAAATTAGACTTTCACGTGCGTTTGTGTAACACCTGGCACAAGGGGAACCCTGGACAGAGCCTCTAGAAACCCTCACGATCACAAGAAAACTCTCCGCTCCTGGGTCTAAACTACCTGAAAGCATGCCTGCTGCTGTCTGAGCTATTCTCATGAGGTTCAAGAGGGGAAAGTCCTGCTTAACTAACTTAATTTCCTTTTATGACAAGGTCACCCATCTGGTTGACCAAGGGAAGCCAGTAGATGTGGGGTTTTTTGACTTTAGCAAAGTTTTTGATATTATCTCTCTCAAAGCATCCTTCTGGACAAAATGTGCAGCACACAGCTAGATAAGTCCATAAATGTTGAGTGAGCAATTGGCTGTCAGGTCAGGCTCAAAGTCATATAGCAAATGGGGTTACATCAGACTGGCAGCCAGTCACCAGCGGGGTTCCCCAGGGCTCAATTTTAGGGCCAGTGCTCTTTAATGTTTTTATAAATGAACTGGGTGCAGGAATCAAATGTACATTAAGTTTTCCGAAGATACTAAACTAGGAGGAGCTGTGGACTCCCTCAGGGGTAGAGAGGCGTTACAGAGAGATCCGGATGGACTAGAGAGCTGGGCACTCACTAACTGTATGACATTTAAGAAGAGCAGGTGCTATATTCTGCACCTGGAACAGAGTAATCCTGGTTATACATTCAAACTGGGGACGAGAGGCTGGAGAGCAGCCTTGCAGAAAGAGATCCGGGGGTTTGGGTTGATGGCAAGTTGAATACGAGTCAACAGCGTGTCCCTGGCAGCCAAAAGGGCTGACCGTGTGCTGGGGTGCATCAGGCACAGCATAGCCAGCCAGTCGAGGGAGGTGATTGTCCCACTTTGTGCTGCAGTGGTGCAGCCCCACCCTGAGTACTGTGTCCATTTTGGGTCACCTCAATATAAGAAGTGCATCAAAATATTAGAGTGTGTCCAGAGGAGGGCAACCAAGATGGTGAAAGGCCTCAAGGGCAAGACTTACAAGGAGCAGCTGAGGTCCCTTGGCTTGTTCAGCTTGGAGAAGAGAAGGCTGAGAGGTGACTTCATCCCCGAGGTGTGACCTCATCACAGGCTACGACTTCCTCAAAGGAAGCTGTGGAGGGGTAGGTGGTGATCTTCTTTCTCTGGTGACCAGGGATAGAACATGAGGAAATGGAATGAAGCTGCGTCAGGGGAACTTCAGACTGGACATTAGGAAAAGGTTCTTCACTGAGAGGGTGGTTGGTCACTGGAACAGGCTCCCCAGGGAACTGGTCACGGCACCAAGCCTGTCAGAGTTCAAGGAGCACCTGGGTGACGTTCTTAGTCATATGGCTTAATTTTCAGTAGTCCTGCAAGGAGCAGGAAGTTGGACTTGATGATCCTTATGGGTCCCTTCCAACCTGAGGTATTCTATGATTCTATGAGTCTATTCTGGTCCAGCTTAGGAACCAAGACCTTGCTGCCTCAACCAAAAGGCTAGCTCAGGTGCTGCACAACCTCCTTTTCTGACCACAAGACAACATTTAGACTATGAGACAGCACTTGGGGCAGTAAAACTGGAGCAGTAACTTCTGGGTTTGTGCTGTTACTGGGGAGTGGGTACTCTCAAGCACAGTCACTGGACTGAACTGTATTGAACCCTTTTCCTGGACATGACTTGAGGTGCAATCAAATGTAGACGTATAAAGAAGCCCTGCCTACCATCTCTGATGGCTGACATGCTTAAATTTCAGCTTCTCTAGTACTGTCTGAATGGCCAGCAGCACAGCAAACACCTCCTCGGCCCGATCCAGGCCCTGCCTGAGTCAGAGGGAATTGTTTCACTGTATAGGCTTACCAATTGCTCATGCAAAGTGTGGGGTGAAGTGTACCTTGTATGGAACCCCAACTAAAGCAGATCTGCAATTTCAGGGAGAAAAGGACTTGCATCATCAGCCAAACCTGCTGGCTGCACCTGTCCATCCTCACACAGAAAAAAGGAGTTCTGTAAAAACAAATTTTCATTAGCTTCTGCCAATCATTTCTGCTCTCCATCTAGTTTAATTAAAATTTATCATTCAACTCTCAGACAAGCCTTACACACAAAGAAGGTTAAAAGCCTCCCTCTTTACCTTCTTCCTTACATTTTGGGAAAGGTTCCCTGAATGGCCAATTTAGAATATAAATACTGGCTACTAATTTTATTTCATATTAAATGTCCTGCAAAATAAATTTCACAGGTCTTTGCACTTCATCAACAAAATTAAAACAGTTAAGGAAGGGATTTGCTGATGGAAGATGCTAAAATTTTCTGTCTTTAATTAATCCAGAAAAAAACATGCTGCAGTAGAGAGCCTTTACTTCATGTCAGCATTTCCCTGTCCACAACGATGTTAATTCAGCCATTATGGACTGGGTTAAAATTTAGTGAGACTCAGATTGTTGGAGCTTCACCATTCATTTATGTTGCGCTGGGTTCGTGGGTAGAAGAAGGTGTCCTCCAGGGAAGCATGGGAGCACTTTCAGCCCCAAAGCAGAAGCAGCTTGGTCTGTCAAGACTTTGTTCTTTTGACAGACCTTGGTCTGTCAGGACTTCCAGTGGATGAAGAAGGAGGGATTTACGGGGTACTCCATTTACCAAGTGCGTGTTGGGGGCAGACATAGATACGGCCACACAGAAGGAGACAGACAGCAGAAAGGAAGAGGCCGATAGAGCCTCAGACCATTGGTAGCACAAACCGGAAGGGAAAGATAGATCTGGGGGTAAGTGATGCCTGGAAAAGTTCCAGGACTGAAAACAGAGGCATGACTTTTGCTATGTTGTCTTTCTTGATGTCCAAGAAAACAAAACTTTGTGAATTTGTGGGTATAACAACTGGCATCTCATATTCGATCACAATTTATTCCCCCAAAGAAATGAGACCTGTAGGACTAAAGATTTTACCAGTCCCAGGTCGTCCTGTCACCGAGCCACAGAGGCACTGGAAAGCTGGCATCTCAGCTAACTGGTCACCCTGGCTCCTTCCATGGTCATACAGGTATTGCCAAGGTTGTACACGTGGTTTGGAGGGGAATAAACGCAGCAGCATTGTACTCAGGGGACAAGCTGTGAGGAGCCATTTGGTGTGGGAGACCATGATGAGCTGGGGATCCCTGGGATCTCTGGGAGGATTTGACAGAAAATGGCTAAAGGACTTTGGGACACAGCACCTCTGGAGAGCCCCAGCCCCTCCTCAGAGCTGGAACAAGGATCAGGCTGTCCTATGGGCTGAGCAGAGTGCTGTGTTTGCACACGAAGTCCCAGCCCTTGTCAGGACTTATCCACAGCTCCTCATTCTCACAAAGTTGCACTATTTTCTCAGTTAATGGCTGGGCTGTGAGAGACCATTTCCCATCCTTCCCCTCTGTAGGGGACCACTGTGAAGGGAGCAGCACAAAATTCATGGATCTGAAAGAGTGAGACTCCAGAAAAGATCCTAAAGAGAGGGAGAGAGCACAAGATGGAGGTTAATGGTTTGTCCCATTGATAAGGGCCCTCTGGAGAAGAACAAGGAGCGTCATGCAGCACTCAGTAGGAAATGTGACATTATTCCAGGTCAAGGATTTCTGTCTGCTTCCTTAGAGAGAAGCTGCAGAGACAGAAGGGCACACAACAGATCAAAAATTAAAAAAAAAAAAAATTAAGAATTGGTTTTTGTTCAAGCAGCTCTTCTCAGGAGCAATAGCCAGCTTGTGACAACTTGCAGGTCTTGCAAGCAGCTGAGTAGAGTGGGAGTGAAGACCTCAGCAGCAGCTCTTTCTGGCATCCATGTTAGTCTGGCTTCCTAATGCCATTAGCAAATCGTAATTACTGAACATTTCAAACCCAACACCTCTATACAGGCAAACAGCAGCAGGCTGGCCAGCATGGTCAAATAAGCAAAATCAGCAAGCATAGATTGCGTGTGTACACAAACATCTGTGTTGGTCTGCCTGCCCATCCCGACCCATTAGCTCTCAGCTGCAACGCCATCAACCCATAGCTCAGCTCCATCACACTGGCTGCTCCCTCACATAAAGGACAATCCCACTCCCTTGCCCGGCCTGTCCTGCCTTCCCGTAGATTCCCATGCTCTGAGCAAAAGAGGGATGGGGTAAATGCAAACCAGCATGGAAAAAGCCAGAAGGAGCCAGGACGAGTTACTAGGATCTACAAAAGAGGCAGTGAGAGATGATCAGTCCTGACACAAGAGAGCTGGACCCTGAGTGCTATTGCTCCATAAAATTGACAGCAGGTAAACATGGAGCAAACAGAAACTGCATCTGCCCTGTCCCTTCCTGGGATTTACTACCGCTGGGGCAAGGGCAAGCCATGCTGGAGCTAGCAGAGCTCCATGCCACCATAGGTGGAAAGCAGTAAATCCGTGGCCAGTGATAACCACAGCAGATCACAGAATCACTAGGTTGGAAAGGACCTTCAAGATCATCAAGTCCAGGATAAGACCTTTTCCCTTGGCAACCTAAGATGAGTGCTTCCAGGGAGCCGAAATCTGCAAATGCCCACGAGCAGAAGCCCTGGGAGGAGAGAGGGCTGGAAATGCAAGTGTGGGGTTTGTCGTGGACATTGGCACGGTCACGGGCTGTTTCCACTTTGTTTGCCATGTAGCCAATTCCCTCGTTAAGTAGTTGATTTAAATAAGAACATCTATCTTCTAAATTGTGTGTATCAAACAATCAATCACTTGGAGGCTGAAAACTCCCCAAATCTGTAATTATGGTGTCACAGCTGATTGTGATGAAAGCGAAGCTGTCAGGGAGACATTTGTGAGACAAACACACTTGCGCACAGCAGTTTTCCCCAGAGTGCTATGGCAAGCTTTCCTGCCATATGGGGCCATGATTAATAGCCCAGCCTATATGTAAATATTTAGCTGTTTAGGAAACAACAGGATCCAATTACCTTTCAACCCATTTCTCTCCTTATGACAAAATACAAAGCAGAAATTCTGATTTTTTTCTTTTTTTAAAAAAAAAGGATGAAAAAAAGCCCCAATGACTCATATTCTACTGATGATATTAAAGACATTCTTCTCTGTGCCTGAGGTAATACAGGCTGAGAGCTCAGCTGGGCAAGGCAGCTGAAATCTCTTATTTTCTCATTACTATAATGTCCCTCTCCAAGGAAGCGAACGCTGGCACTTTCTGCCGATAACCCCTCGTGACTGTCACCGTGACAGTGGCCTGGAACCAGAGCTCTTGCTGTACATGATACAATCTGAAGAAAAGCTTTTATCAGGAGCCCTGTGGTTTTTAGGATGATCCTTAAAACTTACAGCTGCTGGGAGGAAGAGCTGCCTGAGAACCACAGCAGTCCCCGGCAGGGAGAAACCAGGCATTTCTGGCACTCTCAGTAGCAGGGACAGTTTGAAGCTCAGCTTTATGTGCACCCAGAATGGTGAAGAGGAGGAAAACCAGCCTCCACAACGATTTCATTTTTTTTAAACAATTTTATGACTTCTCTGTCAAGGACAACACTTGTGACTGTGTTCTCCTTTCCCAGCAGAACTATCCACCTCCATGCCCCACACCTCTCCACCCTCTCTCCAGAGCCCCAGCACGTCCTCTCCTCGAGGCAATACTGGGAACTTCTCTTGGCTGGTTACAAGTACTGTTTGCTGCCTTCCGTGACTTGATGGATGACGGCTACCAAGGCCTGGACCACCAGGCTTCCTCCAGCTCCCGCCTCCGGGCACAGGGTCGTGGCTGGATTGCTTGGAAAACCTCTTCAGTCATGGTAATAGTTCCAGAGGGAGTTGCTCGAGGAAACATGGGTCAAGGTACTGTGGCCTACATGGTCTCAGTCAGCTTTCTCTCAGCACAAACGGTGCTGCTGAAGCAAAGTGCAGATGGTCCCTTGGGCCACAGGAACCATCCGGATTAACTATGGCCACTGCCATTAACGATGCCTGAAGACCCAGCTTGGCACAAGGGGATTTTCAAACGCAGCCTGCAGGGACCGGAGTCCTGCTGGTCCCTCGGGCCGCAGACGGATGTCTGCTGCCCAGCCCCCACAGGACCAGCTGGGATCCTGACCGGAGGGGTCCCAGTACGGGCTGTCCTCCGCACCAGTCCTTGGGAAATAACGCCAACGAGCTCCCGGCATGGCTGGGAAAACGCTGTCCCTCTGACTTCTGTTGAACGGCCCTGAGGCCAGAGCTGCCTGTGCTTTAAAAGCTCTTTTTAAAGCTTTTTTATAGCTCTGCTGCTTTAAGTGCCACCAGTCATTAAGCGCTGTGGCTGATGAGGCTGGGAAGTCCAAGGCCGGAACCGTTGCGGTGGTCCCAACAGGCAGGGTGCCAGCCACTCCTCGCAGCCTGTAACCAGCGCTGTAGGCCGTTGCCTCGCTGCTCCTACGGCGGGGGCTGCCCAGGGGACGCTGCCGCCGGCTGGCCACGCTGCACCGCCATGACTCATCTGCTTCGGCCTCTGCTGAAATGCAGGGCACAAGAATGGGAGCCACGGCCTGATAGCCTGACCCCCCAGGGACAGCAGGAGCGTTGACTGCATTTGGAGGAGGAAGAAAAATCACTCGGTGCTGCTGCGTGGCCTCTGCCAGGCTCAGGGGGCAAGGATGGACGTGCTGGACCACCATGATGAAGCAGAGGGTGGGAGAGACATATCGTGTACAGGAGGAAAAGCATCTGGTCCCAGACCTGTCCTAAAAACGGAAAGCGCTTCTCAGAGCAGCTTTCGCAGGAGATCAGAGCAGGAAAAGCAGCACAAAGGTACTTCCCGGTGCAGCTGAGAGACGCTGAGCCCCATCCACGCCAGCACGCTCCGGGCCCCTACCCAGCCCACAGAGGACACCCAGGCAAATGGTGTCCACTTTCCCCGGGGCCTCCCGGAGGGCACCGGCTGTCCTGGGACACTGCCCACTCTGCAATCCCAGGCCCTGGCCAGCCCAAGCCCCAGCACAAGGCACGTGTGGACGTGGCACTTCGGGACATGGTTTAGGGGACACGGTGGCGTTTGGGTTAACGGTTGGACTTCATGATCTTGAAGGTCCTTTCCAACCTTAGTGATTCTGTGATTCTAGACAAACCTAGATGCATTTCGAGTAAATTGGGTTGATAGAAAACAGTTAGCTTTACCACTGCCGATAAAAGAAGGCCAAATATTATTAAAAAAGGCACCATCTGCACTGCAGAGACACCTTGCAGTGAGTGTTAATTTTTGAATCAGTCATTTTAGTGGTATTTCCTAATTAAATTGGACTGATTTTAAAAAATACATATTTTTATATATAAATATAAAATGTGGTTTTTACCCATCATGAACTACTGATTGCAGAGTTAAAAAGTCATTTGGCTCCTTGGGACAAACCTTTTTTCCTTTAACAAGTTTGAATTTCTTCTAAGTGTAACATCAACTCTCAGTTTTCCACTGTTACAATATTTTACTGGGGAGTAATTATTGACTTTTTCTGTCACATTTTCCCCTGCGACTGTTTCTTCCTAGTTACACCTTGCACTGTGTTGGTCCTTGGAGATATTAAAAAGCTGACTGGACACAGCCATCACGTCCAGTCCTCATGTCCTACCTCAACCGTTCTGTGCCTCGGCAGCTGTGCAAAGCACACGGACACCGAGCTGAAAGGTCAGGCAGCAGCAGGAGCACCTCTGCCAGGCTGCAGGTTGCCTCTTTGAACACACAGTTAAAGTGTCTGCAGTCCGTCTGACGGACCCAAACGCCTTTCTGTGAAACAGGACCATCCATCAAGTTCCCACGTCTGGAAACACTGTGCAAAACTCTTCATCTATGTGTGGAAATCTGCTTGGGGTTTTTTTTCCTACTGCGGACAGGGGTGTACAGAACAAAGGTGTTTTGCATTCAGCAGGAAACTGGGCTTTGCTTCTCAATTGCTCAGCAAGCCCGGCAGTATCTCAGGGGGCCCCAGCAGAGCTATTTCTGACTTATGCTGATCCAGATGGGCCTCAAACAGGGCAAGGCAGTGGGAAAGGCTGCCGCTTCCACAGGAGAAAGAAGAAAGACTAGCAGCAGCAGGAAAGACATGTGCTGTGCGTGCCTGCGGCGTCGGGGAGGTTGGAATCGGGGAGGAAGGGGAGACTCGGAAGGTTTCAAACCATTTCTACCTGGGCCTTGCTCAGCAGTTTCTTCTCTGGATGGATCCAGGTCAGCCTCAGCCCTCTGGCCACAGCCACTTCGGCATTTCAAGGGACGACATCAAAAGATAGCACAGAGACACTCGCAAGCGCTGAGGCTTGAAATGTGTTGAGTGAAGGAGTCTCTGGGGACCGGCCCCGGGTGTAAAGTACAAATTGATCTGACAAACTGCAGTGGAGATGGGGGCAGGGAAGGGCTGGCCGTGCCAGCCAGCACAGGGGCATGTGTCCTCACCAGGGTCTGGAGTCACCACATCTTGGATGTGGTTTGCATTAATGCCGGGTTCGGTGGATTCAGACGTCTCCCACAGCTCCGCAAGGGAAGCAGGACTGGGTACATTCCCCCCTGATCTGTGATGCGAAGAAATAACCAGCTTTACATTGCAGTGTCCTCACCCACTTCTGACCATCCTCCTAGGACTGCTTCAGGCTTTGGTCTGTCAATGCCGCGTGGATGACCTTGCAGCATGGAAGAGGACCCCCAGGTAAACTCAAAGAAGGTGCATAAGGCCAGCGTTTTGGCCCAGTGCAAATGCAAAGAAGGTTGGAGCTGCCCTCTTTTCCAGCGTGGGGGGTACCTTTCAGCAACTGGTAACTGGTGCTGAACCTGACATGAGTGCGTGATGGCCAAGGACCTCCCCCCCAATCCACCCCAGCAGGAGACTCCACTGTTTACAAATCACTTTTCACAAATTCCTTGGAATGTATTAAACAGGCAAAGCGTAGCCAGGCTTTGCTAATGAATTTTTTTAAAAAGTCAGAAAGAAGATCCAGCATGCAGCACATCAGAAATCCTGAGGGGAATTTTCTCCACCTTGATGACAAAGGATATTGCATTTTCCATGTCCTTCTCTTTCCAGGCAGAAGATGCCAAAGATGCATGAATCGCTCTTGTGGAGGGGAGCTGGCTTTTCCTTTTTTCATTCAGATGACATCAGCTTTAGCTAGCAGGATCCAAATGCCAGGGCTGCTCTGGGTGCCCCACACAGGGAGCAAAGTAGGACAAAATAGACAGTGCCTTCTCATCTGAGCACGGGAGTCTCTGGAATCATGGGCAAACAGGCAGACAGGCTGCTGTGGCTCATGCGCCGCGCTGTGCAGACACACTGAGGACCAACCAGCTGGGACCGAAGTGTCTTCAGTAAGACATTCAGCTGTATTTTGCCCTGAATGGACAGAGAGTGTTCTCCATCTGTACAAGATCCATAGTTTAATATAGTCTGATGAAAACACAGGGTAGACAGTGAGAAAGAAATAAAATTCTCCAGGCTTTGTCTATCAAATAAGGGTCCAGATCAACATGACTGTGCTGGTACAAGAAATTAAAACTTAAAATGTTGTTTGCAATGGGATGTCACATACTTTCTATGCAGAAGAAACCCACTGGTTCCTTCCAAACTCCTCCTGAGACATCCTGTTAATTATCTAGTCAAGTCTTCCCAAGTGTACCCAGCCTCTTGCAGAAAAAATAAAAGCAGTCTCAGCCTTTGACTGCTTCAACACCAAGCAGATCTGAGCACGTGAGACCAAGTCAACCACTCAGTTAAATCAATAGAGATATTCTTTTCAGGTGACTAAGGAAGCAGTGATCCTCAGCCCCTACATTAACCCCTAAAGAAAGAAGACGGATTATTTGCTGAAAAACATTCGTGTGCTGAGAGGGACCTTACCAAAGTCAGCAGAAACAGTGCTGTGTCCCTGCCCTGTTGTCCTGCTCCCCGTCATGGTTCAGGTTCCCGTAGCGTCTAAGCAACACCAGACAGCGCTTTGCCAGCATTCTCACCACAGTAGTGCAAACAGTGAGCACTGGATTGGAGGCCCTCCTCTTTCCACTGCCCACAGTGCATTTAATTGGGACCCTGGGGAGCCAAGTGTCTGTCCATGCAAGCCCTTTTCTCCTTCTTTCAAAGTCAGGATTTCTTCCAGGTTCCATGGAAATAAGCTTTGCAGAGATCAGAGAGGAGATGCATGCTGTCCTGTCCTGCTCTGCGTATTCCCATGTGTGCAGCGGGGGGAAGGAGCTGAGGGGCACCCCTCCAGCTTGGCTGAGGTTCCACAGCCACCAGGCTACATGGGACCAGATACAGGCACAGACATAAGGTCCTTGCCAGTGCAAGGCCTGGGGATTAAACCAATGGTCAGCAAAGCATGATAGTCACTTGGACAACCGTGCCAGGCATGACACAGCAATACGCGATTGGGCTCATATTTTATTACCACTTTTACAGAATGAGAGGTCCCTATCCCCCATTCCACTTCTCCAAGATGCACAAAAGCATGGCAGATGCAAAATTAGACTCAGATTCCAGTGGCTGACCCCTCCAAACAGCACCCAACTCAGACCTGACAGAGATAGGAAAGAAACCTTCCCAGCATGAGGAAAACCATGTAGTTATGAGTTGTCTTTGTGGCTGCCCCCCACCCCAGACCCATCTACAACACTATAGAAGATGCTGCTGTAGGAAAGTGTTTCCATGCAGAAACGTTTTGTGGTACTAAAGTGAAACTTTCGTATGTGGTTTCATGTCCCCAGACATGATCCATCATCAAGAGAGGATACTATCTTTCACTTGCTGGGGGAAGGCTGAGGGAAGTACAGAAGGACATGCTGTTTCCAAGAGTCTACTAAATGCTGTGGAATAACAGAGTAATTCCACTGCAGCAGATGTGCCAGGCAGTGGTAGTGGGAAGTGGGGGTTACCTGCTCTGGTTGTAGCATCTCTGAAACTACCCCAGTGTCTCTGCCACATGAATGTGTGCACTCTGGCTATGTCTGCACTTCTCTGTTGTGGCCCGTGCCAGGATCTGTGAGGAAGGTCTTAGTCCTGCAGCAAGCTGGAGAGAGGAGCCTCTCACAGTCTGCTCCACACACTCCCTCAGAGCCACCTCAGGGTGAAGGGTTGAAGGACCATCAAGGAGGCTCACAAGACCACCCTACCAGGCTGCCAGTACCACGAGCATGGAAGAGGACCTCTTCCTTGCACTGGGGCACAGCTGAACATGAATCTCTGCTGCACATGGATCCAGCTCCTGCTGCGAGGTGCCCGTGCAGAACATCCCCCATCATCAGCACAGGCTGAGTGCATCCTGTGTGCTTCTGCCCATCCTCTGTCACCCTTTGCTTCCTGCCATTGCTTCTCTGGTCCAAGGTAGCAGGAGCACAGAGGCAAGAGGGGGGCTGCCTGGGGACCATCAAAGGCAGAGGGGATGGTTTAGCACCACAGAGACTGCCCAGGCAGAGAATGCAGGTGTTCTGTGGGAGAGAGGGGGAATGATCTTTCTGCAACTTGTCATACAAAAGCATATCCTGGCACCCTCAGGAGGGAGAAAACTGATTGTGAAACATAAATCCTGCCAAAGGCATGTGCAAGTGAGCAATTACCTCTTGGGAAAGTTAAGACTTTGGCATTCAACCCTGTGCAATTGCAAAGAGGGAGAAGCAGAAGGTGGAGATGTCATTAGACTATTAATAACTACATGCATGGTACAGCCATTGCAGAATGATTTGACAAAATAAGCAGTTCCAGAACCAACGCCTCCTGCTAGTCCTTTTAATTTAAGCACCAGCAACATTGGCAAATACCCCTTCTCCTGCTGGCATTTCTCAGTGTACAGCCACAGCCACTGGCAGGGGAGGATTTGCACACTAGACCCCTGGTCCAAAAGCAGGGGCTAAAAGGTCCGATCATGTTGGCTGGGGCAGGCTCAACATCGAAGGAGGACATGGTTCCATGCGGAGTCCTTTTCTTTTAGATCATTTCCAGCTTGTTACATGGGGGTCTCCAAACCCAACAGTGAAGTGCTGCTGAAAGGAGTGGGCTGGGAGCCTGAACACCTGTGTTTTCTCTTCCACGCTCACCTTCCCTGTTCCCCAACTCCAGCCAGAGGGGCATTTTAAAATGTCGTCTTCTCTTTGGATTTCCTTTGTTCATACCATCTTTTTATGCTGCACTTTCTTCTCCAAATAACAAACATGCTTCAGAGGCGGCAACCAGGCTCCTCAGGCTGCACAGCTCTGTCTTTGGTGAAGATACTTCACATACCCAGTCATGCTAGGTGAACACCAGTGATGGTCTCTGGCATCTGGTAAAGAGTTCAATACTGATGTAACATCTCGTACAGGTATCTCTGCCTACCGAAATTAATAAAGCCATAAACCCTGTCCTGAAAAACCACCATGCCAAGGTGGTTTTCTATTTTTTGAAAGAGGCAATAGCAGTCTTCAACTCCCAAGCACACATTAGCAAGTCATGAGCTTTCCTAGGATACTAATTAGGAGAGAGGGACAGCATACGTTAATTATCTCAGTCACAATGAACAGTTTGCCCAGATGTTCATGTAGCCTGGTCTATTTTCATTTCCAGCTTTTTACATAGATCCTCTAAACTAGCAAAAAGTGTCTATCAATTTCAACATGGCAAAATAATCTCATCTGTGAGCTCTTCCGGAAGATAAGTGACTACAAGCTGGAAGTCTCTGCTTCAAGGCATTTTCCTGATATATAAGCAAGAACAACATAAAAGCTTTATAGCAGGCTTCCAAGAAACTGAAAAGCAGAATGCTTTCTCAGATAACCATAACTCAAAAATAGCCTGTCCAATTTAGCACTTCCTCATACAGACAAAGCACTCTCCTCTGGGCTGAGCCTAGACATAAAAAATAAGATGAAGGTTGGAGCTGTTGTCAGAAAGTTAGAGGAACGGTTCATTTACAATTAAGTTTACAGTGGATTCTTCTAGCCTTGACAACAGTAGTGACAGTGGCTCCATAATGCCTGTGAAGTACTTCGAGATCACCTGATGAAAGACACTGTTAAAGAGCTGGGCACTATTGTAATACAGGCAAAGCCAGAAGGAAATTTTCTTCGTTAAGCAACCCACCAGCTTTCCAGCATCCTTAGATCAAACTCTGCTTAAGCCATTTACTTCTTTTTTTCCTATGATGATCTCAAAAAGAAGAGAGGCTTCAAATGAGAAAAAGATGTAGAAATTTTCAAAGAAAAATAAAAAGGAGTGTCTGAACAGCAGCAGAGACTAGTCTGAGCTTGCCACATCACGCAGCTCTCCATGATTGAATCTAAGCGCTGTGCGACTCCGAGGCTGATGTCTGCAATTATTCCCACAGGGACCAGGGAGTCATTCCTGTCTATCAGCCCTTACTGCTCCACAAGCCTGCCAGGACTTCACTGCCCAGCTGAACTGCTCTGTGGGACCTGGAGGCACTAGGATATATGAACAAATTGGTTAAACCAGAGGCTCGTTCAGTCTTACCAGACAAACTACGAACAGCAGAAGTTAAGGGTTCTTAGCCCTTAAGAGAGCCAATAGACAACACAGTCAAAACTAAGGTCACTGACCAAGTTTATCCTGACATCCTCCTTCCAGGTGACAGTGCGCTCTGCTCTTGTATCTTCAACATCCTTCTCTCCCTCTTGCTCTTCAAGGGCTGTCATTTTAGTCCTCACACAAGGCTTCTTTGCTTGCCTCTGTCAAGCTTGTTCATCTCCTTCAGCAAGGGGTGCAGTGATAGACTCCACAAAAGTAATCTTGACCATCTTTTTGATCTAGGGGTGAACTTGGACATTTGTTCTCCTGCCTAAAGCTATCTGCCTCTCAATGAAATCGTTCACAGTGTAGCTCCTAGTCCGTAGACAAAACACAATCATGTTGTTTTCCCCGCAGTTCCTACATCCTTCCCACAACAGTGTGCCTGCTTTAGCAAGTGTCTGCTTTGTAACATGCACCTCCTGCACAGCAGTAGAGGAAAAATAACCAGTTCTATTGTCTTGACCCAGTAGAGCAGGTGTTGAAAATGGAAGGAGCCCCTAAAAGTAGGTAGTGGTACAGCAGTGTTCTGCTGACCAGGGGTGGTCAGTCAACGACATTTCATCAGAATGGTTGCAGAAGTTATGTGTTTCCCTAAGATATTCTCTCTGAGAAAAAATTGGTTGAATCAGCTAGGCTCACACATAAAGAAAAAACGATGACAAGCAGAAAATTGCAAAGCTTTGGAAAGTTACGAGCAGTTAGAAAGCATCTCGCACAGAAGTCTTTATGTGACTTAACCTAGCTGCTGATAATGTTCCAGCAGTAATAAACAGTAGCCATTTCCCTTGTCCCTCTCCTTTGGGATTCTCTGCTGCAACACTAGTTGGTACTTGAATTCCCATAGTTTATAACAAAGCTATTGTCTGTTATCGCAAACATAGTGACATTATTACAGAACTTACCCTGCAGCAAGATATGAATTAGAGTCAACCTTAGCAGACACCAAATATTTACTTTAGAAAAGGAAAAGATATTATTTCATAAATCAAAAATTGTTCCCTTGGCCCTTAAAGGAAGTTTAGAAACAGCCTCTGTAATTACAAAGTACACCATATAATGCCAAACCAATTGAATGCAGGGCTGACCCATCGCTTGTGGATTCCCACCCCAGCACTCTGCCTATGACAAAATGACCGAGCCCCATTGATAGGTATCCCTGGCTGCCACTCAATTGTGCCTTGCAGTGGCTAGAGAAGGGGTGTTCAGTGCAAAGGCTAAATTCATTTGGGAAATGAAATGAGGTGGCACAGAGGTGCTGTTTCATGAGAGGGTTTATTAACAGTCTCTCTCCTGTGTCAGTCGTTCAAAATGTGAAACTATTTATCTGTCTTGCCATTACCTAGCTTTGTCCCCTCCTGAATGCACTTCATAACCTCTTTTTCCTGCTGCCCTGCACATTTACCCCTTGTCTGTCTCTAGATGATCCTTTGTTTGCCTACCCTGTCATAATGCCTTAAATGTAGAGTTCTCTGCAGCCCTCCATGAGGTATATTCATGGGGACTGGTTTAAGGCAAGAGGATGATGGAGCCATTCATTACTGTCTCACCCTGATCAAAGGAGGATGCTGATTTATATCACATTGGGATCCGGACCTCCTTGGCAAACTGTTTTGCCCTCAGTTAATGTTACCCTTCTCAACACCTGGACATCCCAAGCCATCCCAGACCTGTGACAGAATCGCCTTGGAAATTGATCTATGATCCCAGTTAGGTTCTCTCCTGCTAACACAGTCTGGACTTAATGAGCATGTTTTTTTTTTCCTTCCTGTTCCCCTAAATAGTGAAGAACAGTAGTCTGATTAGCAACCACCAAGTTTGCTTAGAAAAACCAGGGTTGGCTTTGCCTGTTGTTTCTGGTCCTTGCACTGGAGAGTAGAAAGGATCCAAGAAGAGAACACCTTTGTAACCACAAGGGCACACTTCTGGCTCATGTTCAATTTGCTGTTCACCAGCACCTCAGGACTTTTTCTGCCAAGCTGCTTTCCAGCCACTCAGCCCCCAGGGAATGTTGGTGCACAAGGTTATTCCTTCCCAGGTGCAGGATTTTGCATTTTCTGTTGTTGAAGTTCATGAGATCAACATGATTTAGAATAAATCAGAAAAAAATTAGGCTGGAAGGGGGCCCTGGAGATCATCTCCCAGGCAACTAAGGAGAAGCTGACCCATTATATCAAGTACCTTAAGGCTGTTGTCTCTTGCACCTTCTGGAAGGGTAAACTGCAGCCAGGACCTACGGAAGCTCCATGCCACCCACCAGCACACAGCCCATCCTGCTGCCACTCCCCATCCACAGTCCACATCTCTGCAGCAGAAGGAAAGGCAAGTGGCTTTCTGCCATGATGTACAACCCATTCGCTCAGCCCCCAGTACTTGGAGACAGCATATCATTGTATGCCACATTTCAAACTTGTGCTGCAAGTCCTACACTTTAGGACACCCCACCAGAGGTACCTGCTTCACCAGGGACTTGAAGGTCTTCAGCAAAAGCTTTTGACTTGAGATAGCCAAGAAGTTTTCAGTTCTAAGCAAACACATGGCAGTGGAGAAACACAGGAATCAAAAGTAATGCTGTACAGTCACAAGGGCTGGTAAACTCCCCAAAGCTGACCTCCTTGTGCTGTTGACAGCAGCAGAGACAGTACTGACTGTGTCCAGGAAATTAGACTTCATGATTCTTTGGTTTAACGGCATCTGTGGTGACCCACATCCTGGCCTGCATTTGGCCATTTGGGTCAGATGAGGAAGAACGGGGTCCACTCTGAGGGGAAGAACTCTCTCCCAATATCAGAATAGCTTCAGCTATCCAGCAAACATGTGTAGGCAGACACAGCTGGGTTTTTCATCAGCTGCAGAACCCACTCCAGACACCTTGAGTACTGCTAAGGTTGAGCCCTGAAATGAGCCAGGTCCTCGGAGGACAGCAGGGCAAAGGGAGTCTTGCCTTGGCCTTTCCACCAGGCAAATGTGTTCCCGTGGGCTAACCTATAGCTGGAGCATTTTGAACCCCTCACCCCACTTCAGGCTGTGAACCATTCCAGCTCTCTGCTGAGCACGTTTAAAGTCAGTAGGGGGTTTGCAACCCTGCCAGACTCACACATCAACACACAAGCCATTACACATCTCCTCAAGCATTATGACACCCCACCCCTCCAAGGTCTTCCTGGGTGCCTTAACAGAGAGATGACCATCAGCAGAAAGGGGCCTAGCCATGTCAATGCAGGAGGCAAGTAACACTCCACTGACTACAAGAAAAAGGGGTCCAAAAAGCCTGCTAGCTCTTCTCCCAGCCCCTGCTCCCCAGCCTGCTGGCATAACCGTGTGAGGCACAGGGCACCGTTACACAAACGGTTCTCTGAGATTCAGTGCTGGTTGCTAAAGCTGTTTTGGTCCAGGCATCTGCCCCCATTGAGCTGCCACAAGTCAGCACTCACTGGAGCAAAGCTGAAGGAAGGAAGGAGAGGTGCATCCACACCGCAATGGCTCTCATTCACCTCAAGATACTTGATTAAACTGCTGGTGAAAGCAAGTTTGCACAAATTGCCAGTTTGAAGCATTTGCAGCAGCCGATGCCCAGCCCACCCAGTGCCATAGGGTATGCAGCTGAGGCAGTAACTTGTTCAAGAGCTGCAGCAAAGTCTGCTGAGCATATTTGCCAAAGATCTCCATGGGGAATGATACTGCCAGCATGGCACCCCTCACGTGGCCACGCTGAATGGACCTGTCAGAGACCATGAAGGAGCCTGTGGCCTCCCTCAGCCATCCCATGCCCCGACTCATACTCCTGGGACGAAATCCTGAAGCTGTCATTGTCCGCAGATTTTTCTAGGTCCTGTCACATGGCTTCTCACAAAAAGAAGCAGAGTTCATTGACACTTCAGAAAGCTTCTGCTAGGTAACATCCAGGACCACCTGCCAGTGCAACAGCACCATGAACTGATGCTGCAGGAGCAGATGCTGAGTGGAGTGCTGCTGTGTTCCTGCACATGAGTGGCAGTCAGCTGGCGGGACAGCTGGGGCTGGCTCTGGCACCACTAGTTCAAGAGGAAAGGCAGCTTTGAGGATAAATCAGGGCCTTTTGGGATCACTGAATCCAGAATTCCCAATGCAGTAACAAAGAAGGAGATTCAGTAATTTTGCTCTCTTGGAGGATGCTTCAGTGCTTGCAGATGGTCATCAAGAAGAACTCTGAGTTGGAATTTATTACAAAGATGAGACTTTAATACAGCAAGTAGCCAAGAAACATTTTAGCATGAGCAAATTCTTAATGAATGCATGAAATTGTTGTTAGAGCCCTGCCACCATGGGAACTGATGCGGGTCCCCTCAGCAACTGTGTTTTAATGTGGAGTCTCCCACACATGCATGGGGGGAGTCAGATGGTGATGGAGAGTCACAGGACAAAAGAAAATGACAGTCTCATTAACAGAAGATGGGACTCCAGCAAGAGGTATCTTCTGGAGACATAGAGGATGATCATATCAGCAATGAATGCTGTGCAAGGGGCTGGCAGAGAAGGAAAAATGGGTCTGAGAATTGCCCTACAAGAGCACGTGTGTTGACTTGGAAAGGCACAGCTGATGAGATACGGATACAACTCCTAGTAAGACAGATGTCACATGGACATTAGCCCAACAAGGAGCAGCCAGATCCTTCCTGCCTGGCCTGAGAGCTTTCTCAGTGACCGGCCCCTTTCCATGAGAAAGGTCCTGCCAGCACCCTTCAGGACCTAACACCTTTGTAGGGGGACTGAAGCAACAGAGGCCAGTTCTGGGGGAAGTGCACACTGGCCATATACACTTCAGAGTAAGGCAAAAAGCCCAGCCATTGACCTTTCCAAAGGGATCAAAACTGGTCTTGTCGTCATTGGTCTATAGTCAGCATTTGGTCTTGTCACCCCACTGGTTTGCTCCCTCCAGCTCCTGCTTTGGCTGGGAAACAGCAAGACGTTTACTACATTGCAATTTAGTATTGCCCCCCTTGGGACACCAACTGCTCTAAACCTGGTATGAAATCTTAGCAGTGGACTGTAGTCATCTGCCTTTGAACATCTAAACCAACCCTCCATACTGCTGTTAGGACTCAGTTTGTGTGTACAGCCCTAAGGGTGTAATGCCATTGAGGTGCCTAAGACTCTCATACCTGCATTTAGCTACAGTCACCTCAAACAAAATCCTATCCCAGGAGCTCCTGGAAGCCTCTCCTTGTACTGCTCACCTCTACGATTGTCATGAGGTGTGATATTGGCACACACTGGCACAAGCTGAATTTGTGTCTTTCTGGCGCAGGACCCTCCCCTGGTGACACAGGGGGGAGTAAGAAGCCACCAAACAGCACTATGCCCCCAAGAGACATTAAGCACACTTACCCTGGAGTGGAATGCTCATACCCTTTCTGGGTTTGCATTTTAAACATACTTTCCACAGCTCTTCACATTCTTCCTGTTGCTTATTATGGCTGGAAATATTAGATTCCAGGCTCTGCATATTAATTCTTCCTTGTCATACTCTCCCTGCTCTTGGGCCCCTTGGCCAAACAATCCCAGGGCATCATCTGCTTTGTTTCACAGAGAATACTTGCTTGTAGAAGCTCATCTTTATTTATCAGGAGTTGTGCTGACAAGCCTCTAAAAACACAGCTGATCTCCATTGCCTGCTTACTGAAAAATCAAAAGAGCCTGCAGGAAATTGGATAGAACAACCTTTAGATTAAATAAAAGCTGGCCCCTCCATCTCCCTTGATTCCCTAATCTGCTCCACAGCAAGTGTAATGCACACTGTGTTAATCTATGGGACATGGGAGGCTGTGCACTCTGTGCTTGTGGGCTGGAATTATATCAACTCCTATATAAGACAATTGAGCAACACATTTTATTGTCCTCATCATTTTCACAGCCTACAGCGTCTTTCAAAAAGAGGTGGGGTAGGGGGAAGGGGAGGGAGGATTTTCTGCAGAGATGAGCCTACGGGGAAATTACAGTTCCTCCCACCGGCTCTGTCTGTGGCAAAGATGTTCCCAGCAGCCTCTAGCAGCAGGTAGCAGGGAAAGTAGGTAGCAGCTTGTCTTGTGCAATTCTCATTCTCATTTCACCTCCAAGATGTAGGCAGCAGCCACAACCCATCTGAATTTTTCATGAAGTCAATAATTAAAAGGAGCAAGAAAAAAGACTGAATACAAGCCACATGACAGAACTTGACCTTCATTCCCTGGACCACTGGAGCTCTACACTCCCTCCTTTTGAGATCTGACGACCTGAGGTTCAAGTACCAGATGTGGGCATATGCCTTCTCCACTTGACTCCACCCCATCATCACCAGTTCATTTGTCCCAGGTGATGCCTTTCTACACTTCAGTAGTTAAAATTCCCCCTTCACAGTTGTGTGTCCTTAGAAGACTTGCCGAGGTAATAGAGCAGGGGCTGTCCTAAAGACCTGAGAAATGACAGAGATATCATGTTTCAGAGACTGTCCCTATTGCGTAGGCTTAAGAACTGGATTTTTTACTCTGGGCACAGGTTTTCTTTACCTAACTGATGCATTGAAGCTATGGATGCTGTAAGCATCACTTCGAGTCCAAAGTTATATCCACCATACGCTTGAGAGGGTGATGTAGCCACTGTAGGATTTTTTTATCTCAGCAAATTCCTAAGCTGCTCAGTTAGATGGGAGGAAGCCAGACCTTACAAAATAAGGATTAGCATAGTTCCTAGTTTAATTAACATTCAATACTCCCCTGTTTAGTCTGTTAAGTCTCAATCTATTGGACCAACATGTCCTTAAGCTTCCCTGTATCTAAGCCCTCCCCTACCCCTGCAGTGTTGCGGGTCACTCTGGGACTGAAGTTGAGCTGCTCAGTGTTGTGGAACTGAAATCATATGAGAAGGGTTGTAGGATCCTGAAGGTCTACTTTGTGCTGACATGGGGAAGATGCAGGTCTCCCAAGCATGATGTGCCATCCTGTACCTCTGTTTCTGTGTAAGGACACCCAGTGCGCAGCATGCTTTCATTGCTTAAACACACGCCACCAGCTCCCTGAAGACAGAGGAGATGATAAAAGGGATTGTTGCAAATGGAGTAGAGAGAAAGGAGGCAATGACAAAGATCAGCAGCTATCAGCTTCAAAGGCACTTGAGAATTTGGTATCTGGGGCTTGCCATGCCCCTGCAGCTGTGTACACACATGAGGACGGTACAGAGCCCGTGGTAATGAACCTTGCTGAGGAGCTGACAAAAGAAACTGGTTTCAGTCCCCGGCTCACTCCACTTCTCATCTTCTAGACTGAAGCTGCCTCTCACATGGATAAACCAGAGGGTGGGTATGTGTCTGTTTGCTTCCATCCACTCAGGGCCACTGGCCTTGCCGGGGACACTAGCCCACGTGCCCCAGTTACTTCTGTCACCAGGTAAGCACTCTCTAATAAGGGACACCAACATCAGCTTGATGCAGTTTGGATTTTCCCTTTGGACAGAGCTCCCCACAGCCTCATGATTAGCCCCAGGCCTGAGGGTTCACCCTCCACCTTGTGTCACAAGAGCTTTTTCCACCACTTGCATCCATGGGCTGCCTAGTCACTTCCCAGTGGGGGCGAATGGCCAGGGGTGTGGGGATAAAGCTGAAGGGATCGTACAAATTTGAGTGGTGCCTAAGCCTTGTGTAGGTTGTGGGCACACGATGATGGCCACCTCTCACTGAACCAGACTCTGCTGATGAGGGAAGGGACCAGGTGTCAGTCCGGCATATCATGAGCCTGGGTTTAATGGAGGAGGAAGGGGGTTCTGTGGCCCCCCTGGCCCACTGGTGCACTCTCCAAGCCACACAATGCAGACGCGGTCCCTGCCCCAAGCCCTGGCCAATGCATCCAGCCCTGCTCAGATCACCAGGAGAGAGTCTGGTCTATGACATTTCCCCTGGCGTGTCACCAAGAAGGTCTCAGCTGCAAGCCTCTGCTTGCTCTTTCGCCCTTCTTGTTGCTGAGGGCAGCCTCATCATGGCTAAAGCACACAGCCCCAGGGCAAGAGTTGTCCTTGAGGAGCCTGCTGGTGTTGAGGAACTGCCTGGCTCAGCGTTGGAGCTCAGCTGCAGCTCTTCAGATGCAAAGTGAGCTGGCTGGCGACCCAATTCCTCTGCACTGTGTGCAGAGTGTGAGATATTTACCAATTTTCCATGGCTCCGGATTTTTGTTTCTAAATGCAGCAAACAAGCCCAATAAAGTTAGCAGCCTTGTCTTATTCATCTTCATTGCTATTAAAAGACCCATAGCATTTTCAGTTAAAAAGGTGGTTGTATTTTTCTTTTAACACTTTTGCCAAGCATGACAATTAAAGAACAGACTAACTTCCAAGGAGGGCTCTCTTACACTAAAGACTGTTATCATCCTCAGGTGGATTCAAGCCTATGAATCACTCGGCTCTGCAGAATTTTAGTACCTGCTGCCATGAGGTAAACACATTTTATCATAAGTGCATTACTCTGACTCGCTGCAATAAGCAGAGCTTGTGAGGTACCGTTGTTCCAGTCCTAAAGCTGTTTAGCTTGATATCATGGTAAGCGTGATCAGGTTCTTTGAAATACCACTGAGCAAGTTCATTGCCTTGGAAATCATCCTGAGTTCACCTCTCTACTGTTGCTGTCTAAGAATTAAACATCTTCCACCAGACCTGTTTCCTCAGCTCCCTGAGCCTTCAGCAAGGAGGGAAAGGGTCTCCAGGGGATGTCTCCTGCCCTCTGAGATGACCTGCTCTCTGTTGGTGTGTGTCTTCACTGGTGGAGACTGGGTTGGCCCAGGCTCAGGTGTCTAACTTCTGGCTCTTGCTCAGATAAGGGAATCTGAGCCAAAGATCAGACTTGGGCCCTCCCAGGATTCAGCAGAGCTGATTCCCTCTCCTCTCACAGAGACCCCAGGAGAGGAAATCCCCCTCCCCAAGCTCAGTCCAGGGACCAGGGTGACCAGCTGCAGATAAAGATTTTTAACCCCTCAACAGCTCCCTTTGTGCAAAATAATGTGCATGCTTCGTTAACTCTTCACAAGGTAAAGTGGTGTGGTGCCCTTAGGCAGTGGCTTTGACCAGTGATGACCATAGGACAGTCATGTGGGGCTGGGAGGACACACACGTGCTGCAGCCTTTAACAAGTTCTTGTGTTGAGCCCAGGTGGGCTCCCAGCCAGGGATGGAGTTGTATGTGTCACACTCTAATAGCAATAACAACAGTGTTGTAATATGGACATGAAAACTTTTGAGTGAGCAGAATTTCACTCAGGCTGGTGGACGGGGAATAGAAAGTGCCCACCCTGGTGCAGGGCAGTTGGCTGAGGATGCAGAGGTGTCCAGGAGCAGGGCTGGGGGTGCTGGAACAAACAGAGTTGTCCTGCTCTGTTCCTCAGCAAGGTCACACAAGCTTCTTCCATCACCTATTCTGGCCACTTCCCTTGGCTGAAGCTTCCTCTACCAGGAGGGCAGAGGTTTAAGTAGAGGAAGAGCAATGCTCTGAGCTTCAGAGAGATGAGGTGCTTGTCCACACACAAGAAGGGCCTTTGGCTCCAGCATTGCTGCATATTCATCAGCTGGGGGAAGACACATGGCGTTAAATGGAGCTCAGCAGCCTCAGGTGAACCTGGCAGAAAACGGCATTTACTGTTCTGAACACTGTGCAACGTTATGATTCGACAAAAGGCCTTGTTCTCTCTGTCACAGAGAAGAATAACATCCCCATGCTTGCTGTGACCCTTTTATGTGGCAGACTATTAATTCCACCGGATGGTGCATCTGTGGAGACTGCTCTGATTATACTGCTGAGCCAGGTGACAAAGGCAGGCAAGCCATGAGGGTAACCATTAGACAAGCCCCAGGGAAAAAAATTACCACTGGTGAGACCTTCACAAAGAATGGAAACTAAAACCAAAAAAACCCATATTTTGTGCTTCTACTGTGGGTTATTTGAAACTCAAGGCAGTATTATTTCCAACCTGTATATCATAAGCCCATTTCTTCCTGAAATGCCTATATTTGCTGTGAAGGTGTAAGGTTAATTTGAACATATATATATATATATATCATATATATATATATATTTGGTTTTAGGTGTTTTGTAAATGCACACACACCTGCACATAATTTTATGTACTCAATCTCTTTGTCTTTTTGTGTGTGAATTTTTAGGTCATATTTATGTCATTTCCAGATTTCTCTGTGAAGCTATGAAAGACAGGTAATTCCCTAAAATACAACTGCTAATCAATGAAAGATTACATCCCCTTGGGACACCGTAAGTCTGGAACGTGGGGCTTTAACTCCCTTAACTAACAGATCCCCAGTTCTTGGTTAAAGATTTGTGTATCTCTGCAGTTGTCGCCAACAAATGCCATTTTCATTGAGGTTTAATTCCTGTGGGAAATTTCAATTTTTTTTTCCAGGAATTTTAGTGTAACAGAGCCCTTTTTTTTTTTTTTTTTGAGAGAGAGAGAGAGAAAAGTGACATTTTCTCAGCCCAGGGATGGCCAGCCGGAGCCATTCTCACTCAGCAAAGTGCAGGGTTTTTGCTCTGAGGTTTTGACAATGGCAGGATCCCCCATCACACAAACACCTCGTATGTTAATTTGACCAAAAGCAGTAACAAACAAAATAACCTTGTTGGAGAAAAAAAATTCTTGGGTAACACCTGTGACACCTTATTCATCAGAAGAGGCACAAATCTGATGCCTGCCTGGAAGCACATCAGATTCATCCAGCTGCTGGGGAACAAAGCACCTCCAAAACCCCCACAGACCATGGAAATGACAGCACACCAAATAATAACTGCTCTGCGCTGAGTCCTCCCCATGGTACAGTCCACAGAGCCCATCTCTTGGAGGAGAATGGGCAGAGAGGTGAATGCCCATCACAGGAGTCCATTTGATGGTCAGCCTCAATGCCTGACATGATACCCCCTACCCAGGATTTGACATCTGCTTTCCCAGACTTCATTGGCTCAACCATGCATCCCTCCCTTCCAACGCCAGTCGTGGGGGAACAGGATGAGGCATAGAAAATAGAAATCCACTGGAAGGTTTTGGGACATCTTTGACCAGGTCTTGCTGGCTGGCTGTAGGAATATGCCTGGTCTTGCTCTTCCTGCCCACCAACCTGGTCTACGGGGGCACCTACTTCTGGTCTTTGTTGCCTTTCTCTGTTTCACCTGCTACAAGTCCACCCTATTCTCCCTCCACTGCCATGGAGCACATGGCAGCTCATGGGGAGTCCCTCCACATTACTGTGTTAGCCCTCGGTGTAAGACAGCAGGCTGAGCTGCCAACCCAGTGGCCAGGAGACCTGTCCTGTGAAAACAGAGCCTGATACCAGGACATCTCCCTCCATCCGCTCTGCTGTACCCTGACCTGGGTTAGATGGTAAGGAAACAGAAGATGATGGATTTCCAGCAAAACTAGGTATTTTTGATTGTCCCTCCCTAATTTCCAGGCCATGGAGTTTACGAATAAGCCATGGTGAATGTGTAGATGATGTTTATTCTTTCCATGTCTGCTGCGTTGGCATCAAGGATGGTACTGTGATCGCAGCTGATGACTAAGCACATGAGCCATGGCAGGAGTCAGTCCTGGCTCTGGGCTTAGGCTTCACATGGGATGGGAATGACAAAGGGACTCTCTGTTGTTGCTCACGCCTCAGCTCAGAAGCTCCACTCTTACAGCCACATTCGAGCATTCACATCGTTCAGAAATTCAGATGACTTCTTATTTTTGAAGGGCTCCTTCATTACATGTAACTCAATGTTTTCGATGAGAAGTCAAGATGGCTGTAAAGTAGCACAGACCTGAAAACACCAGTCAGGAGGTCACGGAACTGTCACACAGGGTCAGGACCAGGCAAAGGTACCCTCCTGCCCCTTGGACACAGGCAAGGCAGGGGAGAGTTGCCTCCTGTCGCATCCCATCTCCCTGAAGCTAATGAGGAACTTGGCGACTCGAAGCAGGGGCATGCACAGCAGGAGGACTGGTGCTGCCTGTGTGTGTCGTGTCGGCTGATTTACACTTCCCAATACAGAGACCCTGGAATCAGCGATCACCACAGGATCAGAGCATCTATCACAAGAAGCAGCAACAAAATTACCTCTTTGCCAGCACTGCTGGTAAGAACAAGATTAGGCCAGTTATTTTTATTGCTGGTTTTATTTTGTTTTACACTGTTCGGGAGAGCTATCAACTCCATCTGTGGAAGTGTGATGCGATTAACCAAGGAGATATAAAAAAAATGAAGATGAAAGGTTCTGCCTTTTGTTTGAAGGCGAAGCTCATCTTCATCTGGTCTGGCAGCACAGTCTCAAGGGCTGAGATAGTTCCTGAGAAAGAAGCGATCAGGGTCAAAACCATGCCGTCTGGGGAAGGACCAGAAATGGATTGAAGTGGGAGATGGAAATGGAGCAGCTGGGAAGCTGCCTGAGGAGCAGAGCTTTTGAAATACAGTCTGGTTTATGGCATTTGGGACATTTGTTTCTATCGCATGAGCAAACCCAGGGACTGAGATGGAAACATGGACGTTGGATTGTGCCATTTGCATTGACTGTAGGACAAGCACTTTTTCCAAAAAACTCAATCTGTCAGTGGCGATAGAGGAGGGGAGAGTAACAACATTCACAAATTAAGAAGCAAATATCACTCAGTTAGATGAAGACTCATTAGCACTGCACAGAGCATCATGCACTGTGAGAATGAAGGAACGTGCAACCAGAGGGGACTCCCCACAGCGTGACCAGTCCCCACTATTGAAACCATTGTGGCATACAATTCTTTTTGGAAATAAGCCTTTAAAAGTGTATAACTTTTAGCCCTTGGCTCTGAGCCCTGTTGGAAGGCTGTTCAAGAGCTTGAAGGAAACATGCTCCCCTCAGAACAAACACAATTTGCTTTGTTTATCTGCTTATTCTGTTTTCTCATATTAATACAAAACACCTCTGCTAGTACTCTGTTGTCCCCATCTGATGGCGCACGGCAAATACCTAAGAGGCCACAAGGCACTACCTCCTCTCATTAGGCAGAAGAGTCCAGATGGGGTGCTGCATCAGCACGGAGGAGAGACAACCAGCTAATTGCAGTCCCAAAGGGATGTTCAAAACTGAGTCAAATTAATGACTTGCAGGTTTCTGACTTTGTTTTCATACACAGCGAATGGCCCATAGTGTAAACAGGATTGAGCAGGGAGATGGTGTTGCAATTCTTTTGTTTAAATACAAGAGAGGATGTGCGGACTTGCGTCAAGGGCACGAAGTAGCACCAGGCTGTTTGTCTCTGATATAAGACTACGTACCATTGTGGGCAGGGTGGAGGTACATTTCTGAGGACAATTTGGCCCAAATTCTCCCAGCACTGGCTATGGATACTGCATTCTCTACCCAATGCATTAAGAAATGCTCCAGGGAGGACTGTATTTGGGCCCCAAACCCAGGCCTTCCAAGAATCTCCTGGAATCCTCTTGTGGTGGAAGTAGTCTTGCTCCACCCTAGCATAGACATGAGCATTTCCATTGCCGCTCACCTTCTGTGCAGCTGCCCGCTGGTTACAGGAGCACCAAGCAAGTGGAAGACCCAAGCTAGATGCCCTCCTTAGACCCACAGCTGTGCACTGAGCTATGGAGTGCTGTAGATAGGAGTGGCTGCCCTGGAAACTCTGCAGGAAAGGTTTCAAAGACCAGAAGGAGAGAAAGCAGGAAGGACAGTAACATGTTTTCAGGTTACTTTTTGGAGTTCTCACCCAGCTAAGGGATCCGTGACTCCCTACTCCATTCCCTAGACTTCTTTGTGCTTCACTTGGTGGGTAAATCATTCTAAATCCATAGGGAGGAGGATTATCTCCTCTAGGAACATACATATATCATCATAAAATAAAACTTGAATGAAGAAACAGTGGGGCAACATGAGGCAGGGAATGATCTGCTGTAGGAAAGGGGACCTCAGGCCTACACGAAGATAAGCAGCTCCAGAAGACGAACACATGAAGAGCTGGAGTCACCAGTGACTGAGCTGAGGAACAGGAGGAGTCCTTTCACACTTCGTAGATGAGCAGACTTCTTCCCTGACTTCAGCATAATGTTTATATTTCATTAAGGCTTCTTCTGAGCTTGGGAAATAATAACGAACTCTTATTTGCAGATCAGTAGGATCTTGAATCTCCAACCACTTTATAGACAAAGGTGTTGAAAGAAAAGGACTGAGAAGCATCCAGTTATATGTTCCCCTGCAGGCAAATAAGGAGATCCTCAGCCAGAGCCTGGAGAAGAAATCATGGCACAATGTCCTGCACCAATGACCTAGTGAACTGACAAAGGAAAGATGACTAAAATGTGGGCTGATACCTGGTTTTCCCCAAGCACAAAAGGTTTTCTTCTGCCCCTTTTTCCTCTTTATTTTGGGTTCAGAAAGGTGCCTGGCAGCTTTGGTGAAATGATTACTTTTCAACATGACCTGTGATGATGATAAAGGAATTAGAGCTTCTTTCATAAGAGGAGAGGCTGGAGAGCTGGACATCCTAGAGAAGAGAAGGCTCAGGGACATTTTTTCAATGTCCATAAATGCTCAATGGGAGAGAATGAAGAAGTGAGAGCCAGACTCTTCTCAGGAGCCCCCACTGACAGGACAAGAGGTAATGTGTACAAGGTAAAACACATAAAATTCCATCTGAATACACACAAACACAAAAGATTTTTTTTTTTTTTTACTGTGAGGGTGGTTGAACACTGGCACAGGCTGCCCAGAGAGGTTGTGGAGTCTCAACCTTTGGAGATATTCAAAACCCAACTGGACAGAGTCCTGGACAACCTGCTATAGTTGACCCTGCTTGATCAGGGAGGGATTGGACTTAATGACCTTGAGATGTCCCTTCCAGTCTAACTGATTCTGTGATGATGAAGGTCCACATCCACAGGAGGCAACTAGGATCCCAAATCCCACTGGTTTTATCTAGGGGGAGCTTGACCTATGACTGCTCTGTGGAGTCATTCTCTGTTTTTCAGGAAAAACTCCACTAAATCCCACATAACTGCTGCAAGAATGACTCTTCCTAATGGGTAAACAGAGCTTACTGTCCCAGGACCATGGTGAACTCTGAAGCTGTGAAGAAAACAGATCCAGCAGTGTCCTCCAGTGATAGGAAAGATTTGCTGTTGGGCAACTGCATCCATGACTGTGCAAGGGACAGCGGTGGCCTCTGGATACGTAGCAGCCGTATTACCAGAGACATCCCTGACTTGGTTTCATGAGGGCCCTCACTCCTGCAGGCCCTCGGCACAGGGTGGTTTGTCTCCAGTATGGCCCAGTTAGCACTAGCTGAGTTGCAGCATCCCTGAACAGGGAAAAGCAAAGCACAGTATCATAGCAGTTTGTGCTGCCTACTGCTTTGTTTCTGAACGTCATAATTACGGTCCCAGGGTGATACTGTCAAGCTTGGAGTTAGTAATGTTTCTGCAGCCATTAGAGCTGAATATTTAATCCAAAAAGAAAACATCAGAGCCCCCTCTGAGCCAGACATCAAACCCTTCACTTAAAAGAGTAAATGTCCCAAGAATATAGCTGTTGGCTCAAGGAATCATGCTGTGGTCAGCATGTGTCCAGCAGCCGAAGCGTGACAGCAGGGCAGGCACACATGCCTTGGCTTGTGCTGTCACCAGCAAAGAGCTTGCAAAGCCAGAGAGCCCACACACATCGTAGGGAGAAAAATCTGCCGTTTCACAAATGCGCAGTACATGGAGAGGAGGTGAGGGGTGGGAGAGAGGGCAGGCCTTCGGAGTGCAGGAGTTAGCAGTGCTTGGGACAGTGCCAGGGGAGAAGAGGACAGAGGACAACCTGCGGGAGCTGGTGTGTTGTGTGTGAGAGAGGGGGGCAGATGTGGCAGGGCAGCTCAGTGGGGGAAACTGAGGCATGCATAAAGCCTTGGACAGACCAAAATGGAGTAGGAGATGTCAAGAGCTGTAGGGTGGAGAGGGAAGGTGTCAAAATAAGTCTGCAAGACACTGGAGGTGGCAGGAAGAGAAAATGGGACTGGGACAAATGAGGTGACAGGACTTTGATAGGTTAACCATGTTACCTTACAGCCTTCATTGGGCTCCAAGTTCAGTAGACGTCTCCAGACCACTCTGGTTAATTGGCCCAACAAACACAGCTGACCCAGCCTTGACACACTCCCTGGCCCCAGGGTGGTGAAGTGAAGTGCCAGCACTTCCTAGGGTTTGACAATACCAGCGATTAATCAGCAGAAGGTTTTTTAATTGTTTTTTTCAAAGCCATACTCTGCTGGGCTTTCTTCTGGTTTTACAGACCCAGCTCTTTGTACAGACTAAATTTCATCTGTGTGAAATGACTTCTGGGGCTTTACTGTTGTTGTTGTTCAGGTTTGGGGGATTTGTTAAAAACAATTTCTCCAGAAACTGTGACTAATGAAAATTTCCATTCTATATATTCTAATTTGAAAATGCTGGTGGGGAGAAGCCAAGCAAAATATTTCATGGATTTTCACTTTTCCCTCAAATCTCCAGTTTTTGTTTTTCAACTGGAAAATGAGAGTACTTGCCTCTACTTTTGGTGACTGTGACAAAGTGAAGAAAGTACTTCTTGCAGAGAGAAAGTAACAGCCTCTCAAAAGTGCCAAAGGGCTGAGGAGTCATTGGGAACATTTCTTTTTATGAGTGAAAAAGTCATTATTTCTTCAAGTTGCTTTCCCTGATTGTCTGTTGTTTCTGTGGCTTTCTCACTGAGGGAAACATGGAGGAGGCTATACAAAAACAACTTTTCGGTTTGAAAACAGTTCTAAAAAACATCCTAATCCAAAAGGAAAATGCTGGTTTTGTTTCCAGATGTTGCCTGGAAACTTAAATGCAGAGCATTTGACAATTTTGTCTCACTTAGAAATTTCCCCTGGGAAAACCTCCGAGTTTTCAATCAGCTCCACTTTTTGAGCTTCCCATGTCACTAAAACCCCCACTGACAACTTGTTTCATGGCAGAAGCCAGCTAGAGGGGTTTTCATAATCCTGACAGTGAATTGTCACTGTCACAGACCAAACCCACCGCTGCCTGCAATGTCCTTATTGACAAAGGGGAGTAATTGATTCCTGTAACATACCACTGACTGTTTGTTTCAAACTCTTTCTACCAGAGATTGATTTTAATGAAATGTTCCACTTCTACACACATGAAATATATCAAATTAAGTTTTCAAATGTGAAATAACAGTTATCAAATACTGCCAAACGAAGGCTGTCAGACCAGTGCAGATAGAGGCTGGGGTAATGGAAAGGGGAGAGGGACCCTGCTGCCTCTTGCAAAAGGTTCAAATCTGGCCCAGGATCATGTCTTCCCCTACTATCACTGAACCTGCACATTATTACACCAGCTATGAATTCTGCCTTCTTTTGACTTTGTAGAGCTTTACTGGCAATAGGACAGGGGTGATAAATTATTCCACTTTTCCCCAGGTAGCCCTGTCTCTAGGTGCCAAGTCCTCATCTCCCCATAAATTGTACGAAATCTGTGCTTGGTCCCTCATCCATCCCAGTTTTCACAAACAGAGTTTTATACAACCTGGAAAAACAGTTGAATACTGACGTGAAATTTGCTGATGATATTGTTTTAGGAGATACTGGTTTCTTTAAGGTAATGAACAAGGGCTGAATAGGGAGAATTACAAATGGGATTGATAACTGGTCAGTGAAAACGGCTGCTGAAATTCTGTGTAAATAATTGTAGAGTCATCTGCTTGAGGAAAAAGGATCCTTCACACGTAAAGTGGAGAGCTCTGAACTGGCCATTGTGGCATGAGAGAGAGCTCCTGTATTTATGCCAAAGTATGCAAACCTGTAAATCAGAAAGATCATAGCAGAACTGGAAGAAGTTCAAAGAGCAACAGAGAAGACAGAAGATGCAGAAAGGCTTCCATACCTGTAACATCCAAGTAGCCTGGGATTTACCAGGCTGTAAAATGGTGAATGGCAGTAGATGGCTCTAAAAACCAGAGCTACTACCCAAACAAGATGGACAAGAATTGATTTCTTTGTCTACAGTACAGAAGCTAGAGGTCATTAGTAATGAAGCACAGAAGTGTTCTGCAACCACTGCAGTGTGGTATTCCCCTTCACTCATGGAGTAAAAGTGAATATAAGCACTCATATCACAGCATCTACCCACCAGAAGGTTCTAGTCATGCTGAATTTTAGCTTTCATCATTCCGCTGTTTCTTTTCAAAGACACCTGTCAGTGGATTATACTGTAAAGCTGATGAAAAAAAGAGGCTTGAACTGGAGTTTTTTCTGTCATAGTAAAGCTGATGCACATGACTAGAATAATGATTTTCTTTCCTCAGAAGAACCCAAAACTGAATCAACAGTCCCGATTTTCCTTGGCAAATAACCTAGGCCCATCTCCAATTATCTGAGTTCTTGTGAAAAACTTCACTTTTATCCACAAAGTCCAAAGATCACTGGAGCTTTCTGATGCTGATCTGCCATGGGATGCAGTAGGAAACACTTTGGGTTTCCTTATCATGGTGCCAAAGGAGGTCAATATTGCTGGGTAATATACATCCTTCTGCAGAGATCTCATCACATAAAATCTGGCTCAGTTGTTCAGATTCAATCAGCGATGTTTGCTATGAGATCAAAATGAAGAGGGCATTGGGTGTATCTCTCACCTAATAAAAAGCTGCCACTGATGGGGGCCAACATGGGGAACACAAACCTGCCCAAGTCTCCATTGTTCCTCAGATATACCATCCACATGAAGAGTTTGCTGGGCACATCTATGGTGGATATTATGACCATGTATCTGACCAACATTACTGCCGGTTCCTGTTTTAGACAAGTGAATGATTTCTGCAGTTTTGCAGCAATCATCTCATTAATTTTCTCTTCTTAAGAAGAATTTTTGCAAGCTAATCTTGAAGTGGCAGCTTTAAGGACTGGTTTCCAAGATTGTGATTCCTGCATACTCAGTTGACATTCCTCAACTCAGCTGTCAGAGGTCCGGAGCAAGACAAGGAGGAAAGAAGTCTGCCTTGGGTTTGAGCAAAGTCCCATCTAACCTTGTATCACGTCTCTAGACAGAATCAGAGTGCACACTTAAAGTGTGAGACAAGTCTTTCTCTATGTCCTCCTCTTTGTTTTCAGTCTGTAACTTAGAGAGTTTCTGAATGAGAGATTATAAATTACTATTTGACAGGTCTTCATAGGTTTTTAATTGCTTTATAAATTCATGCACTATTTCAGTATTCACAATATCTTGTAATAGAAAGTTCCACAGTTTAATCATAAGTTGTATGGAAAATATACGGGGTTTTTTTCCTAACTTGCTGGCGTGTGTTCCAAATTATTCCTTCTCGGTTTGGGGTTGTAAGAAACAGAATAATTATGCCATATCCATCTGTTTTGTGCCACTTACAGTCTTGAGGACTGTTATTGTATCTCCCAGGACATTGTTTTTCCTGATGGAAGAGTTCCCTTCAGTTTCATCTTTCCCCTAAGGAAATCATAGTATACTTTTGAACATCCTTCTTGCTGTTCCTTGTATTCTCCTAGTTCTATGCCTGCTTCTACTTGATCTTGTTAAAAGTTTTTGGATAATCCATGTACACTGCATCAATTAAGTCACTCCTTTACACATGCTCCTTTTCTCCTTTAAAGAGCACTAATTGGTCTGCAAGGCATCGCTTCCCCTGATAAATGCTATGCAGCTGCCTTTACTTTTTATCGTATTTATCCATGAGCCTGCCACTTCTGAAGCCCAACGGGGATTTGAAACAATTCATTTCATTAATTTGAGACAGTTCCTCCAATTCATATCCCATAAAGAAAAGTTCCACTGCTAGAATTTCCCTAAGCTCCTCCACAGCAAACATCAATATGAAGAATTCATTTAGCTTTTCTGCTCTAACTGTATCTTCCTTGAGCCGTTCCTTTCATGCCTCACTCATTTACTGGCCTTGTAGACTCTCTGGCAGTGTTCCTGCTGCTGATGTGTTTCTGAAGGATTTATTAATACTTTTTATACTGTTAGCAAGTTGTTCCTCGAAATATTTCTTGGCCTTACTATGATTTTACATTTATCTTGCCAGAGCTGATGCTCTTTCCTATTCTCCCCATTTAGACATAACATACAGTTCAGGACTTACAGCATGTTAACGCTTTGTGACATATGTTATAGTGGGGAAAAAGCACAACTGTTCTTGAACAGAGATGTTATCATGGTATCCCTCAAAACCTGGATTAGAGATGATACATGACAAACCTGCCATGACCCCAGAAAGACTATTCATCACCATGCCAGTGTTGTGATGTGGGTGAGAAGTGCACTTGTCAAAGTATGCAGCCCACTATGGAAGGCAAGGCTGGAATTCACCCAGCCATGTCATAGATCTTGATATACAAACCAATAGCCATTGATTGCCTTTATAGGTCAAATGAGTCACACCCTAGAAACGCTCATGTCTCTTGTGTGAGTCCAAACAGAGTTGAAGGCAATGTGCTCAGAGATATTTGCACCAGAGATATGTACACCCTGGCAGATGTCCCCTGTCCCCCATTCCAAGGATGGCTCCATATTCCATGTTCAGTAGCTCTAGGCACCTCAAAGAGCGCTTCAGGCTAAATCATTAACAGAAAACCTTGGGGAGGACAGGAGGAGGGCTTTAACTCAAATAGCAACTTTAAGGGAGGGTGTGTATGAAGATGATACATGTTCCCAAGCCTCTATCTTTTTTGTGGAGGAAATTTTAAGATGAAGAGTTCTTGCATGAAAGCCAGATCCTCCAGTGTGATATTGGTCAAATGTTCTGCCAGCTTGAATGCTGCCTGACAGAGGAAGAGACTTCTCAGGGCCCTGCTGACATACTGTAACTGGGTTACCTATATTTGGATTTTCTAATTACACTTTATTTCTACCCTAACTTTTTGCCATGAGTTCAGAGTGATTTCAAGGTAACTAGAAAGCAGGAGGAATGTGCGGGACCCCAGCTGATATGCCCCTAGCTCTGGAGACCCTTCCTTGATGTCCACAGCCAGGCTGCTGCTCTCTGGATCTTCAGACCAAGGTGTCTCAGCTCCGTTGCCACTTTGATGGTGCTCCCATGTCCTCCCAGCTAGTGTCTATCAGCCTGGTCTTCAGAGAGGAATGGCTCACCTGCTGAAGAGATTATAACCAGCCAGGTCTGTAGCTTTTCTACACCATGCCAAAACCTTACTGTAGGTATGGGAAAGTGTCCTTCACCACAGGAAGATCAGACATGGAGGTCTTGTACACGCCCTCCCTACCAGGGTCAGCAGCACCCTCCCTCTCCACTCCTGTATAACAGTTAAAACAGGAAAGCCACTCCTCTAGCTCTCCACCCCAGGGGCTCAGGAGATCCTCATCCTCACCAGTAGGATGACTTACCCTTGCCCTCCTAAGGCTGCAGGAGCTGCTGGACCCTGTGGTAATGCAGGATGCTGGAGAGTCAGGAAGATCAGAGCATTGTAGTCAGTCGTGAGTAAAGGCCACAGATGATGCTGGCTTTGCTGGTACCTGGGCTACTGCTTGATTCACAGCTTAGGCTGTGGTCAGTCCTGTGCAGCGCCTGGCCTGGCACATTATCCTGGTGCCCACAAACTCTGCAGCTGACTGGCAGCACCTCATGCACTCTTGTGAGCCACAGCTGCTGCCCCAGGGGCATGAGCAGAGGGAAAGGACCTTCCACCCCACACCAAACTTCTCCCTGTATCATGAACTGCTTCAGATGGTGGATTTCATGCTCCATCAGATCAGCTTTCCTTGCCCAACAGAGGGTCTTACATTTCTGTTTGCAGGAAGATAAACAAACAAAACTTCCCAGCTAAAACCTTTTCAGAAAGAAATTTAAATTTCTGAAACTACATTGATGAGAAGCCAGGTCTGGGAAGCAGCTGCAGTGGGTGCTGTCAGTGCCTTCAGGGAGCAGCGAAGTCTTACGGCACTGGGAGGTGTTTTTAGAAACATCTCATCTCTATTTTACATGATACTGCAGTTTGGCTGGGAGTTATATCCACTGTAAATGAAAAAGCCATATGAGAAAAATGGTTGCTTACCTGGGAACAGGGACTTCATCCAGGATATTAAACAGCCCTCCCCGGGAAACAGCTTCACCTTGTTTTGCTAGTGGAAGATAGGGATAGGGAAGGGTTGATTCATGGGAGGAAGAGCACCGAGAAGTGTTAGCAAGTACCTCAGCAACAGTTCTCATTGTGGTAGCTTTGTACTTTTTTGGAGTTACACAATTCTATTTTATAAGGGTCTGTGACTGTTTCCATTACAGAAGGCAAAACTGACAGGTAGCAGAACCTGGGACAAAGGAGATGTGAACTGTGGTGAGTCCAAGCACTGGCACACATTCGTCAGAGGAACCTTGTAGGGTCATTCACCTCCAAGCATTTCCACCCCAGCTGGAAAGCACGCATCAGCCAGACCCACTGGTGCACAAGAAAGGCAATGATACTCAGATGACTGGTCACAGCCCACAAAGAAAGGCCGTGTTAGGAATTTTGGAGGCTGCTGACTTCTCAGGCAGTGGGGCAAGTCCTCACGAGCACTTTCCTGGAGCCCAGAGCTATCTGCAAGTGCCAGGGCATAGGAAGAATGGGGCTGCCCCACAAGGGGCAACAATCTGGGAGCCAGGAGTGGCAGCAAGGCAGGTAGGGACAGTATCCTGAATGGGGGAACGCAGCCCCGCAGCACTCAAGCAAGCTGAGCAGAGCAGGTCCCACAGCAGCATCAGGCTCAGTCAACTGTCCAGTGATCATTGGGTAGGTTCAGAGCGACAAGAACCACTCCAGGGTCAGTCCAGGAAGCCCCATCAGCAAAACAGGACAATATAAGAACAAGACCAGGTACAAAACTACCCACAGCATAGGTCAGGCTGAGCTTCCATGGCTCTCCTGGGTCAACGGACATATGGGGAATAGGTCCTAGGTGAGGGTGGTCAGGACAATTACTGTCTGTTGGTGCATTGAAGGCCCTGGCAGCAGGGGTAGATCTTCTTTTCCCACCTCTGTTGGGAAATCACAGAGGTCTGTGATTAAATAACCTCTCCAGAAGGGCTGGTGGGCAGCATTTAATGGGGCTGTCCTGTTCCCTGGACCATAAACAGCTGTTGCCCAAGGTTTCTCCAGCACAGCGACAGCAGTGAGGGAAGGGAAGACTCCCAGGAATCCTTTGTGGGCTTTGAATCATCCTGACAAACCAGAAGCACCTCGGGCCCATCTGTTGATGCCAGAAGGGCCTTCATTAAAACCAAGCAATCCCCCCAAGCATGCATCTCAAAGCTGTTCTCCAGCCTCCTTCATACTTCCAAATCTCGTTTTCCATGGCTGCTCAGAGCTGAGAGGAAGGAAATTTCAAGGGCTTTAAACAACCATTTGCAGTTAATTTGGTGAAGCCTCTCCAGGCAATTAGTGCTGGAGGCACTCCCCGCACCCAGGGATGTCCGTGCTCCCAGTATCAGACCTGGGCTCTGTCTGGCACACTTGCCGCTCGGTGCGGGGAGGGAGTTGCTGTACACAATTAAGTAGCCAAGACACTTAATTTAAAGTGAAGTGAAAATAAATGGGTGACTGTAATTAGTTATTACAGTTTATTAGCGGCTCATATCCTTTGGCAGATACTGTCTTTATTCGGTATTTAATAGGATTAATAACTTCTTAAGCAGGCATGTGACAGCAAAGAGCAGTTAAAGTTTAAAATTGGGAGACAGGCACTCTCTTGCCTCTTCCTTTTTTTCCTTTTTTTTTTAAAGAGGGACATTTTTTCATCTCTCCTATACTGCTTGCTGACTTACTGGCATAGTAAATCAATAAGCTACTGCAACAGGAAAACAGATCGTGGCTGTTCTTTTAATTCACCCTAACTATCTGTGATTCTCAAGTCACACAGCACCAGCTATGAAACCCGCCCGTGGTGTGCTGACTCCCTCGGACATCCAGAAGTGTCTTAACCAAAATGTCTCAGTCTGCCATATCCTGGTGCAAGTTGGCCTCTGCTTCTCTCCCCTTGTCCCACAGTGACGTGTCAGAAGGATTTTAAATTTGACTTCCCAGCAGGGTGAGGGTCAGTAAGTGGTGTTGAGTTTCCATGAGGAGCAGTCTCTCCTTCTGGCTTCCCTCATGCTCTCCTTCTTCTTACAGGTCCCTTTTTAGGATGCCAGTCTTTGCTCAGGTCCTGTCCCAAGTGCTTCCCCCCAGGAGAGCCATTCCCACCAAGGTCCTTATTTCCTCCCATCAATATTCCCAGCATCACTCTCCTCTGTGGAAATGAAAGGCTGTTTGGCACTCCTGGCCACAGCTCAGGACAGGTGAGGAGGACTCTTCCTTCAGCCCACTCAGCCAACAGAGCCATGGGACAAGCTGATTTCCGTGGTTCCCCAGCCCTTTCATCCATACCAGTTCAAAGAGGCTTTAATTTCCCCTCCTAGGACATAACTCTGCAGTTCAAAGAGTGAGTCACTTTGTTCTAGCCCTGAACAAGCAACTTTTCCAGAACAAGAACAATCTCACTGTTGAATGTCCCTGGGCCTTCCTTGTGAGGTAGCCTGGGTGCTTCCATGACCACCAAAAATCAAGCTGGGTTGTGTGGGTCAATAGCAATGCCCAGGGACAGGGTCCCTCACAGTGGTGGTACCTCTGTCCTTCTCCGAGCAGAACCAGTCTGAGGGTGAGCGTGCCACTGTATTTAGCCAATGGAGGAGACAACTTGTTCATCGGTTTAAGGGTAGCTCCGGCAGCCAGCCTCAGCTCAGCCACCCTGGAGGACCTTGTTAGAGCCACCCCACCACCGAGGCACAGCACATTGCTGCAGTCCCAATGTCACGCAGCTCATCTGGCAGTCAATGTTAGTTGCAGCTCTCACAGCGAGTTCTTTCTGCCTTATTTTCCCCTCACCACCCACCTTGATTTCATTTGCTAGCAAACACACCCTTTGTCTATGCATCTTTTTCCATCTGCAACTTCCTGATTTTCTGTTTTGCATCAAGGGGACATAGTTCTTAATTGCTGTTTTTTTGCAGTAGTTTCTTAATTTGAATGAGCAGACAATGTCTGTCTTATTGCTGTCAGGACACAGATTTTCAGTTCTATCCTTTTTTTAAACTCATCACCAAATCAGTGGGATAATATACTAAACAGGAGAGCAAAGTATTCTTTGGAAAGGGTACTCTAGATTTAACCATGTTTGAGTGGAAGATGGTGAGGATCATGGTGTGAACACGCTCTTCCAAATGTCGTCATTCATCTTGTCCATTTGTCATGTTTGTTGTCTACAATGGTGGAGAACAAGCTGATTACTAGGATCAGGGCATTGGAGGATTGATGACGGTTTTGTGTATTGATTCATTCTTAAGATATAGGGATTAGGGAGCTTCAGCAGGTGCTAAACTTCCTAACTGAGAACGTTGGGTAGGATCATGAAACACAAGGGAAAAAAATGCAGGGGAAGCAACTGCCTTGTGGCATCTGTGTCAAAAGTTGAGCATTGAGCTGTGCAAACAACAAAGCAAACTCCATACTGCCTCATCAACATTTTTTCTTGACAGGCCAACAAACTCTCCAGGCAAGACAACAGGAAGGAAGAATAAAATAAAATCAAATCAGGGCACACCGCTGTCTTCAGACCAAGATCTAAGAAACTGAGCAGTAAGAGCCAGGAGTTTTTTAAATATTCATTTGCCCATACTATTCCCAGTTTCTCAATGAGGAAAGAGTGTCATTTGGCAAACTGCCACTGCCCCTACCCTCGTGAACTTCTTCAGCTTTTGTTATTATTGCAAACTTCATCCTTGAAAGGAACCGAAGCAAGTTTAGACAGCCCATTAACTGTCCATTATTAGTGCATACATTCCTGCAAGATTAGCATTGCAAATGACTAACAAGGGGCTAAACTCTTCTTGAATACAATTTGCTGCAAACGGATGTGCTGGGTTCTCCAGCACTATGAAAGACCAAGGAGAACAGGGGGGAGCTGCAGGCACAGACCATGCATATAGGCATCAATCTCACAAATACAATAGTGGGGTGGGATGTTACAAACTGAAGCCGGCAGACATCAGCCAGGACCTCATCCAAAGGGGTTCAATCCATCTCCTCGTGACCATCTGAAATGCGGGATTCAGCTCCAGATCAGGGCATCTGCACTCAGATGTCCACCTGCAGGCTTCTGCTGATGTCTAGCTTTCCTCTGCAGGGGCAGCTGCTTTGGGGGTCACTCAGTCTGTTCTGAAAATAAGTCTGAGAGTCTGAATCAGGCCTCAGCAAAACGCATAGAGTCAACGCCTAAGTTGGGAGGTTGGTTACATTACCACTCTCACCTGGACTGCATGTCTGACTTTAATTAAATGACTGTCTCATGTTTAATGAAGCTCTCAATTTTCACTGCACACAGCACACTGCCCTGTTTATGACACTCTATTACACTGACGCTGTGTGATCTGTCAAGGTCAGTTTAGAGGGCTATTACTTACCAGACAAGGATAAATCCCTGGGTATTTATGACCATTGAAGTAGAAAGTTATCATCGCACGATCCTGTTTCAGTAACATGAGCCTCCCAGTCTGGGCTGAATGTGAGGTTTTATTCAACAGGGTCATGCACAACCAAGCTGCTTGAGTGATGCAGCTGTGCTCATACGGCACAGCTGGATGCGATGGTGCTCTGCATCAGACCTGAGCCTCTTGGCTGGAGTGCCAGGCTGGTATGATCCAGCTGAGGGCTGCCATTCATTCATGGGAAGAAAACCCACCATCTTTCTCAGTGTTTTCAGGGTTACTTATGACTATGTCTAAGTTAACGTGTGTAGATCAGATCCAGAGGTGCCTACCTGGAAATGCTCTAGCTTTGGGCGTTGCTCCCCTACTGAAGGTGGGGCGCATAAGTAAAATCTTTTAGCAACAACAATGGCAGCTTAGGTGGATGTGACAGGAATAGCTCATTCTTTTGTGAGCAGGGAAAACTTCAAAACTCTTCAGATAGAAAATGTGTGAGTCTTCCTTTTAAGAAGAGCTGACTAGTGAAATGATAATATTTCCTAGAAGACAGTGAAATGTAAATAATCTTGTCACTGCACATCTTGCAGACAATCCACTTCCTTTCTGTTTACTTCGAAGACCCATGAAGTTGTTTATTCACACCTGGAACTTTTGCAAAAATTATTAGTTCTATTCTCCAGTTTCCCTGTTGTTTGAGTTTCCTGCTTTATTTGCACCACGAAGACCTGGTCTCAGCTGCTGCCCTGGGCCACCCTGCACTGCAGAATGTAATGTCTTACTGTGAGCTGTGCACACACACACACTTTGTTCATGTATAGAGTGCTGTGTGTCTCAAAAAATGTGGACTATGAGGAGTGTTTTATATAATATTTATGTTTCTCAGACACACGAGAGATCACTCACAACTTGACAGAAGAGAAATGATGCCTCTGTCAGTGGGAGGTGGGTTTTGCTGCAACATCAGCAGAAAGTAAATTAGCTCCCAAATGAGAGTTCACAGAGTTTCTAGCTGTCATTTCCATCCAGCTTTGGACTATGCTCGCATCGTCTTTCTTAGTTGGAGGAGAAGTTTCCGCAAGTCTCTGGTCAGCACCAGGTATATCAGCTACTGATGCTGGAAATGGAGCACAAAGGTGATCAAGCATTTGCTCTCATTAAAAGGGAAAGAAATACTCAAGCTGCAGCTCAGGCGCTTCTTCCCATTATTGCCAATGAGGTCAACTAACGAATGAAAAACTTGCACAGAGCAGAAGAGCTGGGGTGAACACCTCCATTTGCCAACCCGATTTGCAGGTTTCCACCAGCTAGCCCTTTTCTCCAAGAACTTTGCAGCAGTTAAAGTACACAAAATAAGGAAGTCTTGCATTTCTTTACCTCCACCCTCCTTGTCAGGACCCTGAGCACAGAGAGGTTAAATGACATCTCCAAGGTCATGACAGCCACAGAAAGGGAAGTGTGCTGATTTCAGCTTCCACTTCACAGCACTCAGCTGCCTTCAAGCTGCTCACAGTATGTTCAATGAAAATAAATATATAAAAAAAAAAAAGTCATGAGCATCTCTAACGAGTTCTGCTGGTTAGGGGGTGCAGTGTAAAAAGGCCAAATACATGTATGATAAACTTTTGTGACGAGCAGGTGATGTCAAGTGCTTCACTAAAGTTGGGACTGATTCTCCTGTGTTGTGACTGTGTCATTAAGGTGCTTATTTAACACAGGGGTCTAGGACCATTTCACGAACCCCAGAGTAAGCAAGACATCTGGCCAAGGCTGACAGATACGACACAGTATGTTCAGGAGACCGTCTTTCTGGAAAGACAGCTGGAAGACAGGCAGGATGTCCTGAGGCATCTCAAATAGCATTAGATGCCTATGTTTAGCTGGCTGAATCTTAACCTGCAGCTGAACAGGCTGCAGAGGAATGGGGCACTGTCACTGACTTGCTTCCAAAGAGGCTGAGGTCCATCTGGAGTCCTGGATGTAAGCTGTGTTTTGCTGAGCTGTGGCTTGCTGATCCCCTAGTCCAGCAGCTTGTTGCAAGACTTGGAGTCAATCAAACACTGCCCTTGACACAGTGACAGCCCTGGAGGGTGCCCAGCTGCACCATCTTCACTCTCTGAAGTCTTGTTTCACTTTTCTGTCCCACTCTTGACCTCTGTCATTTGTTGAGAGGGAGTACAATGGTAAATCTCTTCTGCCATTCACCTGAGTAAAGATGTCGTGAGACTTTGTCATGTTACAGCGTCAGCATGTGAGACAGCAACATCTGGGAGAGACTCTTGTCATTGTGATACAGGACGGTCCTTTGCTCTGTCCGCACAGGAGGTCAGACAGCTTGATCATGTAAGTCCCTCACAACTCTACCCTCTTTAAATACACCGTGCAGATGCTGGCTGTGCATTCTGAGACGGCAAGCCCTATTCAGGAAGGGTCAGGAAGCCACTGAGACCCTGGAGCGAACCGTGGCGCTTGTGCCGGAATGCAAGGATCTTAGTTTTCCTGGCTGTGAAACTGCACATATCTGACCCTTTCTTTGTGGCCTTAAAGGAGCATTTGGTTCTAGCCCTGCTTTTCCTCCTGATCCTTCCCATGCTTCCTCTGCCCAGGACCGACAGCTGAGCACTGACTGTGCTGACTTCCCAAGCAGACTGGTTTTATAATTATTCTCTCCAGTCTTCAAACTTTGCTGCTTCTAGAATGCATCTAAGTTTTAAAGAATAAATGCTTTAGGACCCTTTCCAAAAAACACTGTCATCAAGTTTTCCCATTGAGTTGTGTCAGTGTTAGGTGATATCCCTATTTAATGTCTTTTAATGACATTGAGGTTTCATGGGTCAGACACAAGAACCAGCCATTGGTTTGTAGGAGCTGGAGCACAATCAGGGCAGACAGTATTAAGGCATTTCAGTCCCTAGCAAATGCCTGTTTAGTGCGCAAACTATTCGCTTTCTGGAATCTTAAAATGTGAATGTGACCATATGTCAGAGGGACAAGAAAAGATACATTCCTGAGCACAAGCGGATCTCCCTGAAGATGTCCTGCCTTCGCTCCAAAGCAGGATTTCTTTTGGGAATAGAGAAACTCCATATAATCTTTGTTAAAATTTTCAATGGAAGGGGTGACCCCTTCAGTTGAACTCGTCATCATTAGAAAACCCACAGATGTGGCTGATGATAAATGCTTGAACATACTGGCATCTTGCCTACCCAGCTGCAGCCTGTCAAAGGCTGGTTGCTCAGTGGAGGTCACCTCAAATGCTAGAGAGTCGATGAGAAATGTTCTGCTGCTTTTTGCACCTTGCTGAAGAGCAGCACTGAGTGAAGACTTCAGCCAGCCAATTTGGTCACTTAGTATCTGCTGCTCTAGATGTTGGGCATGGACAGGAGATCCACAGATAATTGGAAGAGGGTTTTTTCTGAGCCTCAAAGCCAAAGTTAATGATGTATGCAGTTAAAAAGAAATTGGGAAAGGAAGTACTGAAAGCGAGTGAATTGCTCTGAGTCCCTAGCTGTAGACAGCTTTTCAATGGCTTCCCCTTAGATTTAGATGATCATGTCTAAATTAAGGAAACTAATTAAACACTCATCGGCTAGTTTGCAAACAGCAGGCAATTAACTCCAAACACACTCATTGCTCAAGTTAGTTCAGCTGCAATGGAAAGAGTGTCCTGGACAACACAAAATATCATGTGGTCTTGAAGCTTTGCTTATATGCTACAGACCAGAGCTATGGAAGCTGTAGAGCAACCGGGAGTCCATTAGAGCAGGTATTACCACCACCTGAGTACCCTGGTCTTGCTGATTTAGTGAAATGCTACCCCTTCCAAGCATCAGGAGCATTGACAAGTCTTCCCACTGGGTTGAAACCAGGAACCAGAGCTCAGACTGCATGAAAGTGGGTGTCAACATCACTCTCAAAGAAGGAGAGGACCAGATGATACTGTCATGGGAAAACACAGCTTCGACTGAGTCAGATAAAGATGTGGAAGACCACAATCTTTTCCCTCTTGACCACTTCCAGCCTTGTCATGAAATCACCAATGTGCCATAAATGTGGAGCTAACCCTGCTGCACTCCAGGGGCCAGCACTGCTCCAGAGCACGTGGGCAACTCTACCTAAATTTAGCTCCTAGTCATAAATGTACCTGTGGAGTAATTTCTACATGATTTCTCACTGCCCAGGATATACTTTTGTTATACTTTTGCTGTATATTTGCTAAAATCCAAGGAGCAATTTTCAGGGAAGACTCAGCACAAGGCTTGTTCATAGTCAAGAGGAAGTGCGGTAAGAAAATGGTTATCTTGCCCTGCAGATAGCTACCAGCTATATTTCAGAGAAGCCAACTTGGACAGCCACACCTGTGGCCCCTTAAACAATTTCCATGCTTACCCACTGCCTGCAGCACAGTTTTAACCTAAAGGCACTGATGTGAGAAGTCCAAGTGGTTACACTTATAGCCAAGGAGTAAAAGGGCAGAATTATCTGGGTTGCCACTTGAAACGGTAAAGCTGGCATGAAGAAACACACTCCGCCATTGCAGGGGGATTAAGCAAGACTTAGACAAATTTTAAATAAGACCACTGGCAACACCTCAGTGAGCATTCACAATGTGAGCGGCACATGAGGCACAAGCGGGGATGGACAATAAAGTAGTGTTTTCAGTCACTTTTGAAGCAGTGTGTGACCAAGCTTTGACTGCATGGCAAGTAAATGCCATTGGTTTTATGGGTCAGTGCCCAACATGGCAAAGTAATTGCAAATATCCCAGAGAGGACTCTGCATAGCAGGTGTCCAGCCTGGATTGTCACTGAAAGAGTAGAAAATACCACAAGCCTTACCATTCCCACCTCTGAGAGCTGCAGCTGGGAAGGTGTGAGTGCTTGGTCAGACTTCCCCAGCAGATTGTGGGGACGCAGCCCTTTCAAAGGAGCCCATCAGGTGGCAGGCATAACCTCTCCATTCCGCAGCTCCTGGGGACCCTGGGACAATCAGGTCAGACAACTCACTGCTGGGCTGTCCTACCCTTGCAACACTTCCTGGGGGACTGAAGGATTTGTCCCCATTCGCTGCTGTAGAGGGGGTACCACAGTAGTGAATGGGGCTTCAGGGCACTTGGCATTTGCAGAGTGCCTGGTAAAAGGCACCACTGCCAAAGACTGTTCCTGTGTTTTCCTCCCAGTAGTCAACAAGGAGGGATGTTGCCAGCAGCAGCAGATGCTGAGGTGTAGGTTCACTTGCTCTCTTAATAGCTTAACATGGGGCATGAGCTGAGCTTGCCCTGACTTGGAAGTGTATGTTTGTTCTCTTGGTTTTCAGTGAATAAAGCTGAGGGACTTGATACAACCTTGGGGATCCACAAAGAGTGGAACATGGCTCGTTGACTCGGTAGATGAGAAATAGCCTAGGTTGTGTCCTGTGTTGCTCTCCAGATCTTTTCACTCCACCTTGGGACAGATGCTGGGTCAGCTCCAGTACCTTGGCATTTTATATGAGGGAACAGACCTATGATGTTGCAAAAGATCCCACTGACCTTAGCCATCTGTACCATCCTGTAACTCTTGCCTAGCTTCTTTCTGAAGACTTTAGCAATGGATTCAGATCTTCCCCATGCAATTTATCAGGCGCTATTATGATCATACCATTAGATGAACATATCTTGACCACCAAGGACATGGCACAAGGCCCACCTTTACAGCAGCCTTTTCCATGTCTGAGTATGGAATTGCCTTCTCTCTCAAAGTTGAACAACTCCAGTTCATCATACCACTCCAGGGTTTTATGTTACTGATTGTCATCAGCGTTTATCTCTGGAGTCTCCTGGGTTACTCCGGTTGTCATGCTGTGCAACACTCCAAACTGGGCATGGTGTCCCAGCTGGACCTTTCCCTGGTAGAGGGTCCTGGTGTCCTGAGCCCCACCTGCACACAGCCAGGACGGCGTGCACCCTCTCTGGTGGTCAGACACTGCTATGTCACACCCATGTGTGATCCCTTCTTCCATCCCCAGTTGGATCCCACCTAAAAGGAGAGTTTTATATTGTCCTTACTGAACTCTGGACTAGAGGTTCTTTTTGGCTGTTTCCTCAGTCTCAAGGTCCTTTTCAGTCCTTTGCCATCTGAGGCCATTTGCAAATGCAAAGATGAGCATCTTCTGTTCTATAGTACAACTCACGGATGGCGATCTTGAACAGCCCAAGGTCTGGGGAAGGCCTTATGGACAAGCTGTCCCAGGCTGAGAAAGAGTTATTGGTAGCTGATCTCTAGTCCTGGTTGGCTGCCCAGTTCTGTATCCCCGTCTGGTAGATTCATCTCACACATATTTCTTTAGCTTTTTTATGGGGATTTAATGACCAAGAGAGTTAAAAGTGCCACAATGTCGGCACAGATAATATCTATTGCCTTTGCATTGTCCATAGGATGAGTTACTCTCTTACAGAAGGAAATTAGATGTGTTTGATATGATTTGTTTTTGGCAATCAAGGCTGACTATTACTCACCTCCACATATTTTCCAGGTACTACTCTCCTTAATTATTTTTCCAGGAATTAAAGCTGAGTTACAGGATTCCAGTACTGAGACACGGGACCTCCAGTACCCACTTCTTTCCCTGCTCCCAAGTTTAAACTTCATGTGCAAAGACCTGCATTGAGACCGAAATGCACTGTGCCATGGTGGCTGACAGTGCTGCCTGCGATATCCCCTCCCTGTCGTGTCCGTGAATGCAGCTGGCGCGGGGCAGGTTCCCCAGATGCGCCCTCCCCAGAGCAGACCTCTCCTTGCCTGTGCTCCTGTGCGGGGACGCACCAGGCTCCCACGGCAGGAGCTCTGGATGCATCCACGGCTCCCTGCTCTGGTCTCCTGGTAATGTGGGCTGCAGCACCTCGCTGGCACATGCGTGAGCTGCAATCTGGCCGGGGTTACGCTGCCAGCCAGACTTTGCTGGAGCTTCCCTGCCAGGTGAGCATCTGTGTGCAGAGGAGAAAGCCCTTGCCTCCAGCGCTGGCAGGCAGGGCTGACGGTAAGCTGCACCTCAGGTGGAAGAAAACCTGTAAAATACTATTGGGAAACGCCTAGAAGATCTTCTGCGTCTACTCACATCCCAAATGCTGCCTGGCCTAGAAACTTCAGAGCTGATTTATTGACCAGACATCGCTAAGAGCCAGCACGCAGGCTGCTGGAGAGAGCAGGGAGACTTTATTTTCATACTCACCCTGCACAGAGATAGTGGTGTGAGGGCAGGGTTCAACAACCCGATTGCATTTCAGGAGCTGTATTCAAAGGCACATGGTGCCAGCAGTCCCTGTTTCACTTCCCAGGTGGCTGGCCATACTCCGACCTACTCAGCTCCCAAAAGCTCTTGTTGTCCCTGTCACTCTGTGTCGGTGGCTCCCCAGTGCCAAGTACTTCAGAATATTTGGTCCTCACGGGGACACGAAGCACCAGAAAGGATGGAGAGAGGTCCCATAAATCATATGTCTTGCAAATGTTCCAAGAAGTTGGAATTTCTCTGATTTCTCTGACTCTGCAGACTTGTCTTTGTCTTTTAACCTGATCCTGCCCCTTGACTCCACCTCCTTCTTGATATTGCTAGTTTTGCCTTGCTAAGGCTTATTTCCAGTCAATAATTGATAAATGCTCCTCTCCTAATTCCTCTTTAACAGAGTTTTCTTTTTTGCCTGGGAAACAGCTGCAAAATGCACCCTTGACAGCTTTCCTTTTCACCTCATTTCCAGAGCTCTGCTCTTGTTTAACAATAAACCACACACATCATTTACTGTTATTCTGTAAGTAACACTCTGTGATTCAACTCAGATTTATTCAATTTCACGCTGGAGCAAGCTATTTATTCCCGAGTCTATTTTCTCATAAGCCTAAATCACAATTTATCAAGGTTAAGCATTGTTTTAATTTAAAATAAAATATGAGAGAACCCATTGCAAAAGGAGCATGATCTGCTACAGCCAGGCAGTCACTCTCATCTCGGAGCCGCCGCTCTCATTTCTTCCTGCAGCCTATTCACAAGGGGGCTGGGTGAACAAGGGGACGTTTTACAGCAAACAGGGCTCCAAAGAAGAAGCAGCCTGAGGTGTGACAGCAAAGCTCAGAGCTGAAGTGTTGCATTATAATTTTACTGGGGGGTGGTGGCAGCAGACTTGAGCTGAGCGTGGAAGGGTAAATAACGCAGCCCCAACTGCAAGAGGAGCAGGGGAAGGCAGGGTCCTGCTAGGACCGTGGCACCCACACGTCAGACAGGGAGGGATGACCAGCAGTAGCCACACAAATTCACAGCCGGCCCCACAGCAAATGCCCACCATCAGGCCTGGGAACAGGGGCAGAGGACGTGCTGTCTTCTGGAGACCCAGGATCACAGCATTGACTGCTCTTCAGGTCCCCTGGGCCATGGATGAGACAGCCCTCGCCCAGAGGGAAAGAGAAAAGCTTTTTTAGGATGGCACCAAGGGAGCAGGATAAGCCATGTACCTGGTCACCCCTCCGGGGGACAGCAGTGATGGATGAACCCGTAGAGCCCTCCTGTCCTTGTAAAGGCAGCGGCGGTGCCCGTGCCGTGGGTGTTTCGGAGAACAAACACCTGCCTGCAGCATTTTCTCGCTCTCAGTGGGGCTTCGGCGTTTGGCAAGCCGTGAGGACCTCGTCTTGCGGGGAAGACGCCTGCCCTGCCCCTGCTGGGAGCCCGTCCCCGGCGCGTGTGCTGTCCCCGGGCAGGGAGGCTCCTGCGAGAACCGGGGGAAGCTGAGAGGAGGTGACCTGCGGCTGCACCACCCTCTCGCCGCCACCCGGCACTCAAAGAAGGTATATAATATACCGCGTGAATTGAGGTGAAGCTATATAATACGGGCGAGTTAGGGAAGGTTAATAATTAAATGTTGCTAGAGGAAATCGAATTAAGGGAGAGTTGCCAGAAAGCAGTGGTGTGTACCAGAAGACGTGCCAGTCGGCTGCCATCACGAATCAAGGACGGCAGGCGCTCTCTCTCGGGCACAGAGCAGTGCCCGACGGCTCTCCCAGCTCTCCGCTTCGTGGGCCGTAGGAAATCCCCTGAGCAGCAGGAGCAGAGCGAGCCGCGCAGCACCGCTCCCTCCCGCGCCGTGCACGCTGCTCTGGGGCACTGCGTCCGCTCCACCGCTCCCTCCTGCAGGTCCCCAGCCACCCCCCGAGCCTCCGCCCGCCTCCCCACCGCTCTGCCCCACGGCTCTCCCTTCACAGCCAGCACACGCCGACCTCCTCTGCCGCGTAGGGGCAGAGCCTCAGCACACAGCTGGCAATAAAAAAACTGCTAGTATCGGAGAAAACAGTTTGTGAGCAATAGACTTGAAGGGAAAGTGGCTTTAACCAGAATATTTCTGTATGCTGGCATATGCTGGAAGAGGAGCAACTAAAAGACATCAGTATGATGGAGACCGCTCCTGGGAAGGGTGTCATAAGGCAGTTTTTCCTCATACCTGTTTGGAAGATGAGACTGTAAATAGACTTGAAACGAGTCACCAGACACATGCAACTGCCCTGCCGTTTATAAAGTGCTCGCTTGACACATGGTGCCATCCACACGTTGGTTACTTAATGGAAACAGAGGTTCTGCCGAAAACCAGAAACGTGACTGTTTCTAGTGTCTGTGAAGACATTGTGAGAGGGATTCATGGAGCTTTGGGGAATTGTGGAGACTCTGCGTTAACTACAGCAGTGGATATCTGCAGAGCAAGAGGTGCTGCCAGATGAAACTCCTGGTAAATCAGGAGGAGAAGGGAGAAGCAGCTGCTGTGGTCGCTGTTAAAGACCACAGCTCCTAGAAAGACCATATTTCATAAAGCACTGGCAATGCGAGCCAGCTGCCGAGCAGGGAAAACCGGGAAGGCAGCGATGCGCTGATGAAGGGACCAGAAACAGATCTCCTCCTGCACGAAGCAGCAACCAAGGTTCACCGGCAAGAGCCACGGGGTTTTGTAGGGGCTCTGAGCACTGGTTCATGAAAAACGTGGCTCCCTGGGAGCGGTCGTGGGTTGCCTGTGCCATGTGCAATTAAAAACGTGAAGGAGCTGTGAGGCTGGATGGAGAACCTCTCTCCGTCAAGCTGGAAACAACTGTCAGGTCATCACCGTGCCGAAACAGGCAGAATGCGTTCAGTAGCCATCTGGGTGGAGGAGCACAGCAGTTTGGGAGGTGCAAATGTGCAGAGGCAACTCTGTGAAGTGCAGGAGGTGTGCATGAAAGCACAGGGAAAGCCTCAGTCCCAGCGGCACGGAGCTCAAGGACACAGTGGAGAGGTTTGGGGTGATGTTGCGAGAGCCAGTATGGGTGCCACCCCGCTAAGGAGACATCACATGGACATCTCCCTGGTCCTTGCCAGGAGATAGCCTGTGGCACGGAATGAAAGTCCGGGGCATGCTTTAGTCCATCATTTACCACCCCCCTCCATAGTCTGAGAGCAACTTGCTTTATTCATGTCCTACCACGAAAGCTGCTCATTCACTTTGCATTTCATGGAGAAAAAGAGGAAAGGCTGCTGGAGACAGTATCTTCAGTATCTTCTCTACAGAGGTCTATTTTTACGGTTTGGAGTGTAACATTTCCACCAGAAGACTGTTTGACGTATGGTATGAAGTGGACTTAAAACCATCAGCTTTGTAGGGAATGAATGAGACTCCTGTCTCAAGGTCTGAATGCGATGCTGTTAAAATTACTACGGTGGTTTTCATGAGGACTGAAGAAAAGCCGTGTTGAGAATGGGAGGGTTAAGATAAGCGTTTAAAACTCAGTGTTAGGAGAGTCTCACCAATGAGACAATGAGTTTTCCCTGTGTGCGATGCTGCACGCTAACGGCCATAAGGGATAGACTGGCTGGGGTACGTGCGGCTCCGGTGGGACACGGGGGAAGGGAACCTCGTGTCTCTGTCTCGTTCAGGAGGTGCCACGACTTCTGGAGCAATGCTGTGGTGTGAGCCTCTTCCCACGTCTCCAACACGCTCAGCCCCACCATCTCCAGCGTGCTCTTGGGAGCCCGGCCAGCACGGCAAGGTGTGACAGCGGGGACCTGCTTTCTGAGGGAACCGTGGCTGAAGGGAAGCGGTGACTCCCGCGAGCTCCGCGGGCAGGATGCTCCCGCCGGGAGCGGCGTCTGCTCACACACCGTTCAGGCTGCGCTGGTTCGGATGAGTCATCTGCAAACGGCCGCAGTCCGAAACGCAGGCAGGGAGCCCGGCGTGAAGGGACAGCGTCGCCGGCCCAAGGCGAGTGCCAGCCCGGGGCTGAGCCTCCCCAGACAGCAAAGACTCTTAACAAAGAGGGGACACACAGCGGGGTTTCATCTCCAGAGCTGTCACCCTGGAGGCTTAAAACAGCACGGTTCTGCTCCCACTACATGTCCTGAAATGCTTTGGAGGCAATGTTGTTCATATTTCCCGAATGTACTCTGTTCCCCTAAACAAGAGATTTCAGCCCCAAAAGTTCCAGAAAGACATAATTATAGGGGAGAAAAAAAAAAAAAAAACAACAAAAAACAAACCAAAAGCTGTTCAGTGTAGCTGGAGCTATTTCTTGCCAGGGCTGCTCTAGAGGATGCTACTTGCACCTGCAGACAGCCACATGCAGACATAATTTGCAAACCAAGACATCAAGACAAGAAGCTTTCTCAAGTCAATATTTTTACTTCTTTCAAAAACACAAATGAACCCAGCTGCAAAGGACCTTTTGTGAGCTGCAGAGGGCTGTGATCTGCTGAAGAACCTTATTCTTGAAGATGGCTAGCCATATTTTTCAGTGCAAAACTCCTGAAAAATGAGTATGACTCGTAGATTTGGTTTTAATTCTACATTTCTTTGAAATTATATTTTTTCTATCTTTTCCTTACCCTGTTACTCTGCTAGCAGAAAGCGTTTCCCTATTTTTTCCCCCTTTTCCCTTTCCCAAATCCTCACTTTGTGTAGTGGCAGAGTGACAAGAGAACTTTGAACCTGCACAAATCTGCCAGTCTTCCAGCGCTGGCAAAGTTTTGCAGAAAAATAGAACAGTGGAAAGAAAAATTGAAAAAGGGGGAAAAACCCCAAGTGTTTTTTGGCACTTAAAATAAAAATGTAAAAAACTTCTCTAAAAAAAATATCCTCCCACAAGAAATTTGAAGAAGCTCAACCTTGTGAAAGAGAAACACGCTGGACAGATTTTCTCCAGCAGTTTGCCACTTTTTGACCACTTCAACACCATTTTTGACCACTTCTCTTAATCTCTGTGGCAGAATGACAACCCTTTGCCCATATGTAGCACTTTTCTGTAGGAGATACAATCCCGCAATCAAAGGAAGCGGGTTTAACCCGCAATGGGGAAACCGAGTCAAGAAGAGCCCTGATAAGCTCAAGCCAGCAACAAGGTGAGGAACAACGCCATGTCCTCAGCAGCCAAAGCCGGGCTTTTATTGCTGAATTGAAGGATGACCAGAGAAAGGCAGCCGCGCGTGACACGCCTAACATCATTTATCGGCGAACGGCTGAAGTAATGGGAAGTGACACAATCTCTCACCCAGCAGCCGCGAGGCACCAGGGGCGACTCTCGGAAGGACGGAGCTGGCGGAGAGACGCAATTTAAAGGGTTATTGCTTTCAGTCAAATCAGCCAGAAGATTAAAACAGGCACTGGCTGGGCACAGAAGGGTGAAACATTCCTGTTAATCACAGGCGTTTGGTAACGCCGGGCTTTTTCCCAGCTGTCGTGAGCCACGTCAGGGTTTCCCTCCCCGGTGCTCTGCTCCTTGGGGCTGTCCTGCGGGGTCACGGCTTGCAGAAACCCTCACACCTCCTGTCCTGCTCGCTGGATGCTCCTGAGCATCCAACCGCTCTGCCCCATTCCCTATGTGCCGGTCCTTAAAAACCCACCTGCCGTCGACCTCTCTGTGTGCAACCACTCAAGCACCATTCAAAGAAGACTCGTTCCATGGATCCCAGGGAGGGTTTCTTCCAGGACGAGGGCTCTTGTGAGATGGAGCACGCCCTGACCTCCCGGCTGAGCATTACTCTGATCACCAACGCTATTGCAGGCGTAGCACGGCTCTTGGCTTTGTCAGAAACACCTGAGAGAGAAAGGATAGACGTTTTCCTGGTTGGTGCTCTGGGCAGGGTGCGGAGCAGCAGCCCAGGAGTTCACAGCTCAGCTCCTCTCTAACTACCCTTAAGTGGAGGGAAAAACGGTGACTGGTGGTGTGAGGACCCACGGGGGAAGCAATTAACAGACATCCACTTCTGCTGTGTGCAGCGAGTGGAAGCCTGTGTCTGTCTAAGTGTCCCGAAGGTCACAGCTCGATTTAATAAAGGTATCTGCCTAGAAAGGCAGCCTGATATCGCATGCTGCAACAGCAAGCAGCGGTTATTAGCTATAGATCTCAGGGCTTTGCTAATGAGCTTACAAACGTCTCACCTGGAGGTACACAGGGCCGAATCCTGCTCGCTGGAGATGAGAGTTGTTCCCTTTTAACAAAATGTGGTCTGTCTCGGGATGAGCCGGCAGTGCCCAAGTCCCGGCTCCCTCCTCTCAGACTGAGACGTTCAAGGAAGGGTGAGCAGAGCCAGGGCCTGCCTGGGTGCCCAAGCTTGAATACCCCCGGGGAGAGTTCTCCTTTAGATCAGCACCACGTTTTATTGTCAGGGTACTGCAGAATTAATTTTCCCACTGTAGATGAGCGGCTTGTTCTTAATAACCATCATCACCAGCACCTTCCCCTGCCGCCAGATCTGCCCTGCTTTTATCCAGCAGCAGTTTATGGGCTTGTGAGAATCAGTTCACTGCCTGTTTTGCTTCAGGGGGCAACGCGGAGCTGCGCCGAGCATCCCCTTCCCCACGGGCTGGTATTTCCCTCTCCACGTGTCCTGGGACAGAGGTATCCTGCTCCCTCTGCCAGCATGACCCCAGCCCCGGCTGCCCCTGCTCCCTCCTCGGGGTGCGAATAACTCAGCTCCGTTTCAGCCCCGGGCCACACGGTTGAGCAGCTCGGCAGCTGCTGTGGGTCTGTTTTCATTTGTCGTCTTTCTCCAACAAGGGAGGAATGAGCATTTTCCACTGTCCTTTTTCCCCCACAGGTAACCCTGACGATGCAGGGACTTAGGACATGGCAACAGCCTTTATTACTCTTTTTCTTTGCCTGGGATAAGCTATCACCTCTGACGAGCCTGAATCTTTAGCACGGGTGGTCTGAGACTTGTTCGCTAGGAAACTGCCCGCTCCGCGAGGGCAGTCCCTCTCCAGGGTGGTCGGGAGAGGGGGAGCCCAGAACGGGACACTGGCTCTTCGCCTTCCCCCACGCTGCTCCCCCTTCCACCCATGACAGGTCACCCCCCCACCACCACCGTCACAAACAGAACTGAAACTGCTGGCAAAGATCAAAGAGGACAAGGAGGTGGCAGGCACCTTCATTATTTTAGGAGTTGAAAGGGATGTTTACAGCTTCCCGGGCGAGGTTGTGCCTCTGAGCTAACATTCCCAGCACTTTCAGCACTGCTGCTGTCATCTTCCATGATTAAACTTGTTCCCTTTTGATCCTTCCGTGCAATGGGATCAAAACAAAGCAGGCAAAGGTACAAGATCGAGAAGTATTTAGTCAGCACCCAGTTCAAAGGCTTTCCTTTCTTACTGAGCTGGGGATAAACGAGTAAATAAAGTGTACAGACAACTAATAAGAAGGAAAACAGATCCTAAAGAGGCAAGTAAATCGTGGGGGCAACCGTCGCGCTTACGCATGACTTGACACCCTTTCCCTCCGCACTAACCGCCTTTGCCGACGCTCCTACTTTCAGCCGGGTCGAGCTGTGTGGAAGTGCTGAGGAGATTTAAACTCCAGAGAGGAGTGAAAGCTGAATTTGAAGGATGGGTAGAAAACAGGGAGGCTCCCTACAGATGCAGAAAGATGCTGAGCTCGATAAGTAGCTCAGTTGCTCTCTGCAGCCAAAGGAATAAAAATTGCCTGCTCCCAGAAATCTTCATCCCTCCAGTGGAGAAGCTTTACAGGGATTATGGAAAAGCATAAAGATAACAGCTATCTTAAAAAAATCTGTTAAACCTGTGAGGAGATCCCTGGAAGGACTCTCCTTAGGCCAAACTTCTTGACCGCGAAGTACTCCCGCAGCAAGCTTCTCTTCCCAAAGTAACCACTGAGGTACATCACGCTTGAGCTGCATGTGCATCTCAGATCAGAATGTACATTGCACATCTAATAAGGTGATTTCAAATTATTGTTTTTCATGGTCTGCAGGATTTTACCACTCTGCCTTGAGAGAAATACGGCAGGCAAGAAGAGATACAAATGAAACAGGGCACAAGCGATATCATGTAAGAGAAAGTAGATGAGATGGATAGAGGATATGATCTGATCTCTTCAGGTCCAGTGAAGGCAGTATTGATGAAAAGGCATCTCAAAGGGCAGATAACAGGCCTCTGCCATACTTTGCTCTCCCTTGTTTCCCACTCTGAGTGTCTGACTGCATCACTGCTCTGGGTGATGGCTCCAATGGGGAACTTGACTGTACAGATCAGCAGAAGCAAATCAGCCAACACTGGGGGAGAGTGGGCAGGTCGTTTCTGGCTTAGCCTCTCAATAAGGTAGAGATGAGGTTGAAGATGTTTTTGTCCCAGCTCAGCTCTGCCTGGAGTACATCCTTGGCTGCAGGTGGAGCTGAGACCAACATGCTCAAGAGGTGAGCCACCCACGTGGAAGCGTCCAGAGCATAGAATCATAGAATCTTTGGGTTGGAAGGGACCTTTCAAGGCCATCTAGTCCAACCCCCTGCCATGAGCTGGGACATCTTCAACTACAGCAGGTTGCTCAGAGCCCAGTCCAACCTGACCTGGGATGTTCCCAGGGGTGGGGCATCGACCACCTCTCTGGGCAACCTGGGCCAGGGTTTCACCACTCCCACTTTGTCAAAAATTTCTTCCTTAGATCTAGTCGAAATCTGCCTGCTTTTTATTTAAAATTGTTACCCCTTGTCCTACCACTACAGATCCTGCTAAAAAGTCTGTCCTCATCTCTCTTCTAAGCCCCCTTTAAGTCCTCACAGGCTGCAGTAAGGTCTCCCCGGAGCCTTCTCTGCTCCAGGCTGAGCCCCCCCAGCTCTCCCAGCCTGTCCTCCCAGCAGAGCTGTTCCAGCCCTCGGAGCGTTGCTGGGGCCTCCTCTGGCCCCGCTCCAGCAGCTCCATGTCTCTCCTGTGCCGAGGGCTCCAGAGCTGGATGCAGCACTGCAGGGGGGGTCTCCCCAGAGCGGGGCAGAGGGGCAGAATCCCCTCCCTCGCCCTGCTGGCCACGTGGCTTTGGGGGCAGCCCAGGACACGGTTGGCCTTTCGGCTGCAAGCACACATTGCCGGCTCATGTCCAGCTTTTCCTCCACCAATCCATGTGCCTTAGCACAGCTTCTGGGATGATCTGTTCCATGATCTTCCCAGGCACAGAGGTGAGGCTGACGGGTCAGTGGTTCCCAGGGTCCTCCTTGCTACCCCTTTTAAAGATGGGTGCAATGTTTCCCTTTTTCCAGACTCCAGGACTTTTCAAATATCATGGAGAGTGGCTTGGCAACTACATCAGCCAATTCCCAGCGCATTCCACTGCTACCACAGCGGGCAAGCCTTGCCCTGGGAAAAAGCTGCTAATAGAAAATGCCTCCGAGACCCATGTCTCCAAACCTCAGGGAAGTCCTTCAGGGTAAGGATTTCTTAACTCCAGGACACAGTTTGTTATTGAGAGGCATCTACTCTGTCATGTCGTCTGTCCTCAGAGATGTCTGTGACTTGCAAATCATCCTCATTCCCCCTCCTTTTTGCCTCAGCTGGTGTTTCCAGAGAGGGAATAAGGCTGTGGAAGGGAGAACTAAAACAGTACAAGATGTGACACTTAGATTTAAAAAAAAAAAAAATAAAAAAAGAAGGAAAAAAATAGTGGTTCCAAATCTCTTTCCTCAGACAGCCACATATGATTACAGTATTTATCAGCCTCTATCTCAACACTGAGCAGTTCCAGCTTATAAAGAGTGACACATGCAGAGCACAAAATAACAGGGCTGCCACAGGATTCTGAACAGAAACACAACCCACGGCAGCTCAGTAAGTGGATTGAAAACACACCAGGAGGCCATGTGGCTGGGCTGCTTGGCAATTAGTGTGGCAGCGGCTGCAAAAACACGTTCCTCCAGGGAACGGTCAACCTCATCACTTGCTGAAGGAGAGAGCTGCTCTGCTCTGCCATCCTGGGAGTGCAGCTTGGTGGCTTTTAAAAGCATAATGCCTGGAGTAGGGACTGTTTGGTGTCTTTACTAGTCAGTCTTCCTGGAGAATGCAAGGAAAACAGTTCATGTATAAAAGAGGGTAGATTTAGACTAGATAGGAGGATGAAATTTTTCACCATGAGGGTGGTGAAACCCTGGCCTAGGCTGCCCAGAGAGGTGGCAGATGCCCCATCCCTGGGAACATCCCAGGTCAAGTTGGATGGGGCTCTGAGCAACCTGCTCTGGTTGAAGATGGCCCTGCTCATGGCAGGGGGGTTGGACTAGGTGAATTTTAAAGGTCCCTTCCAACCCAAACTATACAATGCTATGATTCTATGTCTTGTCCTATTGGCTTCCCTTGCATCAACAAGGAAGCAGGATTTGTGTCCTCTGCTGTGGCCAGGCTGCATCTGCCCACCTGCAAGGGGCAGTGCCTCAGCTCAGCGTGCGCTCCCGCAAATGATAAAACTGACAACATGACAAAACTCCCAGGAGAAAGTGACCCCGACAGTACTGGGTCCAGGAGGGCTGTGGCTGTCACTTCACTGTCACTCTGGGTCACACCGCTGTTCCCCTCCTCTCTGCCCTCCTGTGGGCAAGGGAATCCCTGGCGTGACCCTCTAGCCTGTCATGAACCAAGTGCCAAGGAAGGGTTATTTTCAAATCAGGTGGCTTGGACCAGAGGGTCCATCCAGGCTGAGGCTTGAAGCTCCAAAGCTGGTTGTCCTCGGGTGTCAGCCCCAAGCCTGAGCGGCTCTCAGACCATCAGCCTTCAGGTATCCTGCACCACCCATGCCTCAGGCTACTCCTGGCCCAGCCACTTTCACTCAGGAGACATCGAACCACTCCAAAGAAGTGTCCAGGCGGCTTGAGGAACACTGTGTGTGGTGAGAAGCAGCTCTCCCTCCCTCTGCCTAACCAGTCTTACCTGCGACTTTCTATGGACATTTTCCAGCTCATATCTGAATTCCCAAGAAGTCCTCTACAAACTGCTTGTCCCTCCTGGCCACTAGCCATGGACCCTCAGCAAACAGCCTGGCATCCTCGGGTTCTCTATCCTGAGAATAAACTCGGTAAGTGTGATTTTCTGGAGAGGATTTTGGGCTCATCCTAGAGATACCTGTCCAGCTGTGATTCACCCTCTCTATCCAGTTACTCAACCTAACCCAGAGCCACTTGGGATCGGCTTTCCGCTTGCCATGCATGGCCTTTCAAGAGCAGGAAATACATTCCTATTGTCTGCTTATAGGCATTGTTATTTTGCCATTATCTTTCTCAGTCATTTTCCTGTAAATCTCAATAAAGAGCCAGGGTTACTGGAAGACCTGTTTTAACAATGAAAGCAGCTTAACCCTAAAACTTGCATTCACCTTAATGAAGAACCATCTGCTACAGTACAAAAAGCACAGAAATAATGAGCGGAAATCTGTTTGGTGATCACATTCTTCACTCCCTGATAGCAGCCATCGTTGGGAGCTCCTCTGCCTGTTGTGAAGGAACACAGGGAACATCTTCTGCCCTTGTGGCTTGGAGTCAGTAAATACTGAGAAACAGGCAGGCTACTGAAAGTTTGCCCAGCCTGAGCCTCTGTTAACAGTCAGGGCTGAAGCAGAACCCCAGGTCACACCTATGCAGGTGGGGGTACCCCTGAGATCTGCAGCAAATATGAGGGCAGGTGGGATCTCCCTGTGCATTAGAAATGTCTGCATCTCTCTGATGCTGGATGGGCTGCCCTCAAAGGCTTTGTGGGACATACTGGGCAAAGACCTATTCCTGGTGAGGGTTTAGGAATCTCAGCCAAGGCTGCAGTGACACATCAGGGGCAGCGCCTGGGTTGCAACTGTGCAGTGGGGATTTCGCCGCTGATGTGCTGTGTGTATTCAGACAGACAGAACTGACTAGAAGAGCTTCAGCCCAACAGGGAAATGAAACAACCCTGCCGTCACCATATCCATCTGTCTCTCTCCATGCTCCGACACATCTGCCGTAGCTGAGCTGCACCACAGAGGAGGGTCTGGAAGAGAGAATTTGCCTTGACACAGCTTGGGGCTGCCCAGACTCCAGCTGCCCCCGTCACCTGCTGACTGTCCTGGGCAGACCTGGGACTTGCAGGACGTGCTGGCTCTCCTCATCAAATAAACCTTTTCATTAAAATGCACCAGGGTCTCTGCAAACCCCATGATGAGGCTTCTAAAAACACGTATTCAGCATTCTCCCCTGATTAGGTGCCTTTGATAGGGAATTGTGACACTCATGTAATTAACACAACCGTTAAGGCAACTGCTGGTTCGTTTTCTCTTCTGAGTTATGACATAGCTCCTGACAAAATGCGCTCTGTGGCTCTTGAGAGACAGACACCCTCTGTCCCCTCCTCTCTTCACGTACAGGACCCACACACAGCTGGATCTCAGGGCTCAGGGACAACTGCAGGACCAGCAACTGGCAGGGAATCTCAGCCCCTTGCATGCTGGCTGCAGGGAGGGGAGATGACATGTCCCTGCCTGCCTACCCATTTCTCATCCTTGCCACTGCAGCTTCACAGCTCGTCTGGTCTTTTTTGCATGTCAAAACCTGCCACTAGGACAAGTCTCCAGCGAAGAAGGAGAAGTTGAGTTGGGTGTGAGCCGTGCATGAGGAGGAGGAGCTCCTTCTCTTAGTTAATCCACCTTAGTTAATCACCTTGTCCCTCGCCTTCCCTCCATGAGTTCCCATGTTCCTGCTCCGAATGCAGCTGGTGCAGTCTCTACATTTAGTGACACTTTCAGATCTTAGCACTTGGCAGAAGCGAGGACAACACCCTGATTCCAGGAGACGGCAGAGGCAGAGGAGTTCAGGACAACAGCTGACCTCCAAGGTCTCGTCTCAGGCCAAGGGTTGCCCTTGCACCAGAGAAAAGAAATGAGGAATAGCTTCATCAGACCTTCCAAAATGGGTTTTCAAAGATCCACTGTCAACTTTGTGTCAAGACAAGAGGGAGACAGACAACCTGTCTGGGCACTGACTTATAAAGTGGTTTATCTGACCATGCCACAGCAGAAAATCCAAGCAGAAAGCAGGAGAGACAGGTTAAATGCTCCAAAGTACTTCGTCTTCTGTCAGCATTAATATGCAGGATTAGGTCCCAAGAGATGTATCCTTGTAAAAGTATCATTAAAATGAGTGAGTCCTCCCAAGGCCCGGCTGAAATTTTCACTTTTAATGAAGAAGGCAGCTTGTCATTTTCTGACTAAAACCATCAGAAAAAGCACAACTAAATCACATTTGGCTTTAAACTTTGGCCACGAAAACACAAAGTTCTTTTTCAGATTTTTAATTTCAGTATGGTAAAAATAGAAAGAAGAAAAAAACAACTGGGTGAAAGTACTTTTTCATTAAATTGCTGTTCTTTCACAAACCAGTTCCTTATAGAACTGAAGTTCCCAGCAAAAATGTACCAGCTCTTCGAAGTGGACGCTTACTTTCTGTCCTACAAGCTTTGGGTAGGAGACATTTATTTAGGATTCAAAAAATAAAGAGCATTTCTATTCCCTCAGTGGCTAGGGCGAACCTGAGACTTCAAGCTCCCCCGGGCACGCAAGGCCACGCTTTCTGGAGCCGTTTTCCGTACCAAATAAGCCCAGGTAATTTGGCATCTTTGGCGCAGATTTAGCTCAAAGACCGATGCCCTCTTCTCCCCGTCCAGTTTTTGTGTCTGCAGAAAGACTGCTTGAAGTTTTCCTTTTCTGGTGACACACAGTGCAATGAACCTTTAGCCCAGACTCATGGAAACCTACGGATGGACTTAATGAGCATGCAAGCTGATTTGCTAGAGAATGGCCATCTTTACAGCAGACCTAGCAAAACCCTTCTGAAGTGACAAAAAAATGCTCACTGCCCACACGTAAACTCCCAGCAGCACGGAAAGAAAAGGCATGCTCTGGAAGATGCTGTTTTCTAGCCTCAGCCCTCCCTCCCTTCCCACCCCCGTTAGCTCCGGAGGCCGTGTCTGGCTTTGCGCTAACAACGCGCAGACACCAAGCACAGTTACCTCGTTTTCTCCCTGGTCACGGTCAACATTTAAATTTACGCCATGTGCCGCTTCCATTTAGGAAAGCAGAATTACAGCAGAGATTTGTATTGGTTTAAGGAAAGTATTTGCTAGGCAGCTTTGGAGGCTATTAAGCGGAGAGCTGGGTTTCATGCTAATTTTCTTTTTAATAAAGAACAAATGGGCAAGAGTTCCACACAAAAGCGTGTAGCTGCTCCGAAACGAACAGGAAGGGAGCTACGAGCCACACAGCCCTGCTGTGTTATTATGTTTTGAAAGTGAATAACTCCTACAAATCATTTGTATACGTTGTCTAAATGGAACGCACAGGGAATAATTTGAAGCGGGAAAGCATTAAGAAAGTGAAGGATACACTACCACACTGTTTGCTTAGCTTAAACTCCTTTCCTTTGTTTGCTGGCCTTGTCAGAGAAATTGTGCCTTGGTTAAACTTAAAATATGAGCGTGATTATAAAACCCAAATATAAACCAACATAGAATAGAAACCACTATTCATAGCCAAAGAGAGCGGGAGCTTTACATAATTTCCATAGCGTGTCATGCATTTCTAGGAAGGAGAAAAAGGTCTTGAAAAGAAACAGCTGACAGGGAAATCATTATGAGAGATTTTTATGCTCACAAGGTAGCCTTAAACGAGAATGATGTTGCTCAGGAAAATAACACTTCCAAAGTTATTTCGGCCTAAAGTTCCAGATGGTCACCTCATGGGGTTTGCAGCAGTGCTGAATCAGAGGCAAAACGTTCGCAGAGGAGCCGCACAGGAAGAGGCACGTCCGGCGGGCAGCACGGCGCGGCCGGGCGGCAGGAGAGGCTCCCTCCCGCCGCCAGCCCCCGCCCGGCCCCCGCCCCAGGGGAGCGCGGGGGGCGAGCGGCGGCGCGGGAGCATCCCCCCTCGCTGCAGGGGGCTGAGTTACGGCTTAGCCCAGAGGCACGGGCAGTGCCGGCGCCCGCCTTCTCTCCAGGGAGAGAAGGAGGCTCAACACGCAGGAAAGAGCGAAGGGGGCGGCTGGAGTCGCTCTCCGGGAGGGGCAGGGAGGTGGGGAGCTGCAGCAGCCCCGCTCATGGCACGCCGCAGAAGCGCAGAGCAGGGCGCCTGTCAAACCTGCGGCAACCAGTGTCGGGGGGATCTATGTCTGGGTGAACTCGGGGAGGGAAGAACGTGCCTTGGCTTTTCCTCTGCCTGCTTGAGTCTGCGAGATTTCCTTGAGCCAGGTTTCAAAGTCAAACACTAAAGTCATTTAAGCTCAACCAGGATAGAAGGAGTCCTCAGAAATGTGGTGCTGGCAACAGATATAACAATCTGCAAAGTCAGTAGCTCCTTTTCTCCGACGCCCTGTGAAGTGCGGTGGCAGGAGGACAGGCAGGGGACTGCCCAGGCAGCGTGGGCCGGGACTGTCCCTTTAAGCGGAGTTTCAAGTCTGGTGCCAAATGCTCGCTCCCAGTTTTCATTTATTTATTTATGCTTTTAATTCTCTCCTAGATGCTGGGAAACATATTTGCATTTCATTAAAATGTATTTTCCCCACTTAGTTCTGCGTTCTTTTCTGGCAAACGTTCCCCTTTTGTCATTTTCCCTGTGCCTGGAGCAGACTCAACGCGCTGCAGCTGCTTTGCTTCACCAGCCACTTGAAGCTCAGGTTTGTGCTGCTTGCTGCTTCTGACCAGATGCAGGCACCTGAGAAGGCTGAGGCCAGCAGTGACTCCCTGCAACTCGACGGATCGTCACCTGTCACAAGCCATTGCACCCTGAGAAGGTACAAAGAGCAGCCACGTCCATCCAGAGGTCCCAAGAGCATGGGCATTAGCACAGGCCCAGGAGCTCAACCGTTGCAAAAGGGGCTGCGGGTGTGATTTAGCGGCAATTGGGCACGTGCGTTGCCATCAGTGTAGGGGCCAGGCTAAGCTCTTCTCTCTCCTGGGAGCAGCTTGACTAGCACAGCTTATTGGCACCACTTCACTGCAGCCAGGTCCCCGTCCAACCTCAGCTGCAGCATCTGGGGAGATGCAAAGTCTCCAAGTACCACTTCCTACGCAGCGTTGCCCCTGCATATACACACTTCCCTGCCGCTCTGATGGGCTTTGGCCAGAGGAACAGTCTTTCTACCAGCATGGGAATGTTGAACTATGTTCATTTTGGGCTCCTCACTGCAAGAAGGAGGGTGCTTGAACAGGTCCAAAGAAGGGCAACGAAACTGCTGAGGGGTCTGGAGAACAAGTCCTATGAGGAGCAGTTGAGGGAACTGATGTTGTTCAGGCTGGAGAAGAGGAGGTTGAGGGGAGACCTCATTGCTCTCTACAGCTACCTGAAAGGGGCTTGTGGCGAGGTGGGTGTTGGTCTCTTCCCCCAAGTAACCAGCGACAGGATGAGAGGAAATGGCCTCAAGTTGCACCAGGGGACGTTTAGACTGGATATTAGGAAAAATTTCCTTACAGAGAGAGTGGTCAAGCATTGGAACAGGCTGCCCAGGGAGGTGGTGGAGTCGCCATCACTGGAAGTGTTCAAAAAACGTGTAGACGTGGCACTTTGGGACATGGTTTAGTGGGCATGGTGGTGTTGGGTTGGTGGTTGGACTTCATGATCTTAAAGGTCTTTTCCAATCTTAATGATTCTGTGATTCTGTGTGATTCTGTGAAGTGACATGTCCTTTCTTAATAATGCACCGTGTCACCATCCTCCCATCCCACCTGCAGGTGGTAAGTGTTATGAGTTCATTCCTCGGCGTTGCCCCTAGTGATTGTACTCCCCATCCTCCGCCCCATGCGTCTGGTGTCAAGCTCCTTCCCCCAGCTGTATGACACGTTAACACCTTTTCTCCCTCCCAGAGGAATATATGTTCCTCTCCCTGACTGTCTCTTACTGCTCTGTACACTGACTTTTCCTGCCAAACAGGTTCAAAACTGTCCCGAGTCTCATTACAAACCAACCCTCTGCTTCTGGCCACCAAACAAATGACCTTCTCTCTGGAACAGACACTTTTTCATTGAGTGTCTCACTCAATTACATCTCAGCTGAAGTAACATCCATATTTAATTATAAGAGGTGCTATTAAAGCGCTGTGCCCTCCTCAGCTGAGATGTCCTGTTCTGCATTGCTCATCAGACCATAAGACAGGCTCGCTGAGGCTGGACCTTGGCACTGAGAGAGTGAAATGCAGCCTCCGTGTTTTTGAATGGAAGCAGGTCCATCTAATGATTTGTTGCATTTTAGCATCTATAAGATGTTAAAAAAAATCTCCACCCCCCCCAACCACTTTTTCTTCCAGAGGTATATTTAAGATCATCAGATGAAAGGCACTCGAAATGCAAAGCGTCATTAATATTTGTCAGCTATGCATAAAGATGAATTCAAGCATTGTAGAAATTAACTGGATAAAGATAACCATTTCCTGCAGTAAAGAGCTTAAACTAATTCATATACTTTATGGCAGAAACACTCTCCCTTATCCCTGTATCCCCACACGTTTACTCCCATAGAAAAACAGATAGTGCTTCTGAAGTCATGACACCAGTGTCACAGAGAGCGGGTCTGGGCGGCTCTGGACATCACAAAGCACATCTGGGTCAAAGTCCCAGCTGTGGGACTTTGTGGGACCGCAAATCCTATCTCTTTGGATATCATGCCATGACTTCAGCATAGTCCGGTTCCACCGCACTGTGTCGGAGACCAGTACCGTGCTTGCAGGGACCCCCAAACAGCCTCTCCTCCCTGCAGAAAAGGGGCAAGGGATGCGGACCCCAGCCCCAGCCCGCTCCGGCACGCTGGGCGCCGGTGACGCTCCCCGCCGGTGCCCCTGCCCGGCCAGGAGCCCACCGTGGCTGGAAGGCGACTGCCAAGTCCCCAGGGACCCAGCGGGGAGGCAGCTCCATCAGAGAGGATGTCACCAACTCCACCGCAGGAATGCAAATAAATCCCCTCTTTTCTTCTTGGTAATTTGTTTCTGTGCAGAATAAATTGAATATGTAATTTCATTTTCTCTCTCGGAGCATTAACAACCTTGGAATTGTTCGGATTCACAATGAAGACAACAAACAAGTAATTACCGACAAACTGATACCGCTATTGAGAAGAGAATGCAATTGATTTTAATTCTCCTCAGCCCTGTTTACTCTCCCATTGCATTAGGCATAATAAAGTGTTACAGTAGATTATGTTCTGTTGTAAAGTAGTTCTTATCAGACACCACAAACTGCCTCCTTATTAGAGAACATGCCTACGCCATTACACTCTTGACGCAGCGGCAAAGGGGTGCGCTGCCTCCGGCGTGGCTGCCTGCCCGCAGCAGGGACTGGCATCCCTGGACGGGAGACGGGAGCCGCCACGTCCATGGTCCTCCTTGCGCCAGCTGCTCCCACCCAAGGCTGCTCATCCTCGAGGGACCCTTTTTTGCGCATTACTTGGAAATGCAACCTTGGACGCCAGGCTGTTCTCCGCCTTTCCACCATCCAGGAGCTTTGCAGCATAATAAAGGAAGATGCAGAGCCGTTAAGGACAGTCACTAGGACCTTCGAGCAAAGGTTTGGCCTGGGTTGTATTTTTAGTGATTTCACAAAGTGATCACCATAAGGTTGTGCGACTGCAATTAATTAGAATGGAATTGTTCATGATGCAAAATTTGGTGTACAAAAATGGTACAGCAGCTTACGGTGCATCCTTCAAAAGTCGGACCATCCGGACCCTGTTTCTTTTGCCAACAGAGTCTTGTCTCCCAGGGAAGGCAGGACTCCCAGTTTCAGCCCCTGGCTTAGTCACTGTTTGGAAAGATGACCTTCATGTTTCCACGCCTTGGTGCTTCTGCGTGTTGAAGAAAAACAGAAATCTTTCCCTCTCTCCCCAGAGGTGTGAAAATTTGACCAAAATTTCTGTGGTCAGTCTGTACTGTCACTGATTTACAAGACGAGGAGTGTGGTGAGCACAACTTTCCAGCTTGGAAAGGATGCTCTCGTGGGCAGGCACAGATTATTTCAGTGCTTGTGGAAGGAGCATAGGAACATGGAAGTGTCGGTGTGCAGGGACCTCCGAGGTCTCCAGTCCAGCATCCCACTCTGGGCAGGGTGGTCATCAGCATTTGGTCAGGTCAGCTATGGATCCGGAAAACTCCCAAGGATGGAGAGAGATCACAGTGCCTCTCTGGGTAAAGCCTTCCCACCCTTAACCGCTCTCATGGTGAAGACATTTCCTGGTTGCAATCTGTAACCACCACCTCCCGTCCCTTCCTTGTGCCCCGCCGGCTCTGTCCTCGCTGTAAGCACCCGCTGGGCAGCGCGGTACTGCTGTCCGATCCGCCCGCAGCCTCCCCTTCAGCAGGGGGAAGCCCCCTCCCTCCCCATCCGAGCGATTTGCTGCCGAAGGGGAGCGGCTAACGCCACAAATCCTGACATCCCAGTGCAGCCACTCTAAAGCAAAAGGGCACAGATTCCCCGGCAGTGACCTCTGGCCCCTGGCCCTGAAGCAGGAGCGGGGAAGTTCAGGAGGTGACATTTGCCCCGCGCCCGCATCCCGCCTCCTCCCCACTCCCTGGCTCTCCGCAGCAGCTGGCCGGGCTTGCGGGGCTGGGGAGGATGTGGTACCCATTCCAGAGGCTGAGGGATGCTCAGGAGTTTGCCGCATGCTGCTTCAGAGAGGTTTATGCTCCTTCTTCATAAGCTCACCCAGGACACAACTCCAAGACAGATGTTAGAAATGCCTCCCGCCACTGTTTTCATTGCCTCAGCGCAATTTCTGGGGCTGTCTCCCAAGAAGGTTCTGCAAGAAATTCTTAGAACATCTTTAAAATGAGGCTTTTTCCGTGTTCATGCTGTTTTCTGAGATGTGCCTTCACTTCTATCAGATCTTAACAGACGGTTGACGTTCTGCACTAAATTAGGCCCTCGTGTTATGTGCAAAGTCCACCAGCTCTCAAAAGAATCTTTCTGAGTGTAATTAATTATTAAAGAAAGTCTAAATTGTGAATGATTGTTAAAGGAGACATTGTCTCATCTCAATTATTTCTGCAGAGGTTTTTCTGGTCTTTCTGAGTTTGGTAAGAAAATTGCTTGAGCACTGTCAGATAACCAAGTCCCCAGTTAATATAACTAACGTCTACACATAGATGGCTCTTTATTTTAGTAAGCAATTGCAGCTTAAGTGACCTTGCTAAACTCATATATTAAGTATCTCTCTCGCAGGACACAGATATACTGATTTTATTATACAAATATTCATCTTTATTACAAAATATTCCCAAAATAACCTCTTTGAAGAGGCTTCTCATTTGATAAAGAACATAGGTTGCCACACTGAGGAAAAGATATTATTGTCTAATTAAGCACCAAAATTATACAACAGAATTACTTCGTATCGCCTTCAAAATATTTTCTTCCTTTGAATTCCCAAAGAACACAAAAAATGGAGAGTGCAAGGTGTTACCGAGAAATAAATCCTCTTAAGACAAAATCTGCAGTCCTTCATGAGCAGGCTTAGGCGAAAGCATTGGGGTTTTTGTGCAAAGGACAGTCTTCTTACAGAGCTGAGTAATTCTGAACCAACTTCTCCGTTTCCTCCCGTCTCTTGCAAGCAGGGGTACTTTCTAAAGCACAACTCTTGCAGCGTCTGCCATGTGTAGCCCAGTGTCTTCCACTTCAGCAGGTGCTTTCTGTCAGGTTGCTGTAGCCCGTTTATAGGTGAGATGATGCTGGCCAGGTTTTTATGTTTGGCCAACCATCCCCCGGTCTGCAGGCTAACAACTGTTGTCAGTTTAGAACAGGTAATTAAAAAAGCTCTACCCACTGTTCTTTAGGCAGCACGGTGCCTATGCCCACCCTGATGTGCATCAGTCACTGGCATGAAAGGACTCGTCTACAAGAAAGCCTCGGAGGCGTGCAGAGCTGTCAGCCCGATTCCTAGACCACCAGCAGCAGCAGCAGGGGTGGAGGGAGGTCTGGCACAAAAAATAGAAACCTCCTGAAACAGGAGGCCTGAACATTCTGTGGCCTGAACATTTTGCTCACTCAAACACTCGGGCAAAGCCCTGGGCAGTCACTTCCGGGGACTCTCGGGTCCATTTGAACGGTTGAGTCAGCAGAGGTGAGCCAGGCCATAACACCACGACCCAGCACTAGCAGAGCGTCATCACCGTTGCATCAACAGCCGTTTGGTGCCAACGCCGAGGTGTCTCCTGCAACCTGCTGCAGCACAGCAGGCCCCGAGCCAAGCCGAGGGGGCAGGCAGAGTCCAGCTCCCAGCTGCTGAGGCACCCCAAAGCCAGCAGAACGACACGTCCACCCGGTCTGGGAGACCTGTTATCTCAGGAGCCCACTCCTGTTCCTACCTCACCATTTGCGTTCCAGCCCCTGAGCCATGCTGGACCCAACAAACCCTTGGGTGTCCCTGGTCCAGCCAGGCTGTCTGCAGCCACCCAGGGCTAAGCTGTCTTAACAGCCAGTGTGGAGAGAGTGGCCTGTCTCAAGGGTGACCCACCTTATCTACCTCCCACATCTACCGTAGGATGTGACACACCATCCCAAGAGGAGGAGTCTGCGTCCTTCCAGGGACCACAGGGGACTCCTGAACAGTAGACTTAAACTTTGATCCCTATCTTTTCACGTGCTAAATTTGGGTGAATGGATCCCACTCTCTGTATGTTGCGTGTATGAAACATTTTTAAAAACCCTCCTTTTTTAAACTGTTAAAATAAAAATAGAGTTATGACACATAACCCTAAGGTATAATTATATTATAATTTAATAAATGAAAAATATTTACAAAATTCACACTCAATCCTTGCAGCCAAGGAGCTGAGGAGTCACTGAGAGCTAAGCTAGTGCAGGTGAAGGAAGGAGACTCTCACAGGGAGGGCTGGAAAAAAGAGTTTTCATAATATTGCCCAGAGCTGGCAAAGCCAGCAACGTTTATCAAGGAAGCAAGCAAGTTTCTCTGCAGAAGAGTGTAGATGCCTGAGGATGACTTCTACTAGTTCTCATGTTTTGAAGAACATAGTAACCAGAAGCTGCCTGTTTACACATTTTTGCAAACAATATAGCAATTGTTTGATAAATTGATTTTAAATGCAGACCAAGCCTAGACAGATTTTTCCCTGTATCCGGTTAACTTAAAGTCTATTTAACAATGTTAGTTTAATGTATTTTCATCGAATTTTAATTTGCATTCAAGTGAGTTTAACACAAATGATCCATTAAAGATGCATAATTTAATGTGAATAATGTAAATAATAATTTAATTTAAAATTTACAAACTAAAACCCCTAGTAAATGTATGTTAAGCTATCTAACTATTTAAATAAATACTCATAAAGAAAATATTTCATTCCTGGTAGTAGTATGAAGTGCAAGACTGCATGATGGTATTTATTAACATACCCTAAAAGTTATTGACTATGAGGAGGGGAAAAAAAATTATCATTCTTGAAGACAATGACCTCCAATTCTTCTCACTGCAAATTATTTTCTTCATCTCTGTTGCATAGACAAAACTGGCTCACTAGGATGCTGAGACATACTGTTTCATCGGAGCATCTTCAATTCACAAGGAATTTCTCCTTCCCTCACAAATTCCTTCTTCTCACGTTTGACTCATCTTCTTAACCTTCACCTCAGACCCCAACGTGGCGCAGGAATCAGGTCAAAGTAGAAAAGTGCACACAAAAGGAACACAACAGAGGAAAGGATGGTGAAAGAAGAGCACAGTGGAGAAGCTAAGGGTAGAAGCACAGATGATGCTCCTCGGTAAGGTGGCAGATAATTGGAAGAAATTCAAGTAAGAGTTTGTCTTTTCACGAAGATTAATGGAGATACTTGAAAAATGAACAAAACACAATTATGTTAGTTGAAGAAGAGCAGTATGAAAGATAAGTGTCACGTGAGGAATTGGAAAGGTTGCAAAGAGTGAACTCTAAAGTGAGTCCCAGTTTTGTGGAGTTCTGAATTTGAGACAATTACCATGGGGATCGAACCCTGGAAAACTGGATCCTCACTTAAATTTAGCAAAACTGCGACAGTTTCCTGGTTGCAAGACAGTGTCGGATCATCTTAAGGACTTTGGGAGGGAAAGACAATGAAGCTGCAGGTGACTGAGTTATCAAAATGCAAGGAGTGTGCAGCAGAAAATCAAAGAGTGTATTCCAAGGACAGGACAGCAACAAACAATTAGAGAAGCCTGTGAAGAGCTGAAGAAAGGATATTTTATAAAAAAAGAACAGCATAGATAGTGCCAGCTTTTGGACAGAAGCATAATACCTGCAAAAAAATTGTCGTTTTACAAAAGCCTGAAGGAATGAAAACACCAAAACAGAAAGAAATCACAGAGGATGAAGGAAGGAACAAAATTATGTGTAGAAAGCTTTCAAGCTATAACTGTATCCAGTGATCAGGCTGTCATGCTAAACAGGCATTAAATCTTTAGTTTTCATTTCAGCACTGACCAGCGGTGTAGGGACTTCCCACTGCATCTGAAAGTGCAAAAGCCATGGGTGAGAAAGCCTGGCCAGACTGAAGATGTCTAAAATTCAAATCAGACAACGAGAAAATAGTTTCTACTGTGGGACTCTATGAGCTGACTTAGAGGTATAACAAAATCTTATGAGGATAATTTGGTAATTGTTTTGGGCTGAGAATGTTTCCTCTACAGAGAGTGGGATTCATGTCACCTCATTGTAGAAAGCGACATCTGAGCTAGTCACCTTCGACTCCCTTGACAACCAGGGGAGAGAACAGACACTTCTGGAGCACGATTCATCTGCCCCAACATAGACGCCTACCTAAGGGTGAGATGAATGTACATTAAAATGCCTCGAGTTCTGTCAACTATAAAGGGAATCTGGATTAGCTCAGAAGTAAATATTTGCATTGAAGACATCTAAATCTGTTGGATGAATTCTGCCCTGAGTCTCTCAGACAGAAATTACACTGCTAAGGACATAACCTCACAAAGCAAGAAAGAAAAGAGGGAGATGAAGGGAAAGCAGAACGAAGGAAAACTATTATCATGATAAAGGAGAAGTTGAATTCCTGGGAAGGAGACAAATACTACAAAGGAAACACAAAACAATTTTTGATACTGCTACAAACCAGGTGGAAAGAAAAAGTAGAGCTAACTCCAAACTGTGATATCATGCAGGTAAATGGGCTCTGAAGGAATCAGCTTTGTGTTTAGCCCAGGTTGTTTGGTTATGCGAAGAAAAATCAGAGTGATGTTGCTGTTCCCAGTAGAGAAAATCGAACTCATTAGTGAATGCAACTGCTAGATATGCCATTTAGTGCATACCTGACGTATCTGTGGGACAGCTGACACTAGAGGTGGCAGTGACAGGCAGCAGACAGCACTGGTCTGTCATGTCAGTACAGAAATGTTCTGCAGAAATTTGGTGTGAAGCCTCTTGCACCAAGCCCAGGGTAATGTGGTGTAACAGCTGGGTGGGAAAAGGGAGTGTGTTCTTAAAAAGGACCTTTGAGATGTTTGTAGAGTCTAGTTTGTCATTACTAGAGTATGGGATGGCACCCTTGATACTGTGACTGATAACCTACTAAAATATCATATGTTTGGAATAAACCTGCCAGATTACACAAACACTGATGGCAAATATAGAGGTATGGCACGCTCCTGTGAGCGCTATGAAAAACTAGAGAAGAAAATATTCTGTGTTAAAAGGTCTCTTCAGCTGAAGCTTTTGCAGCCCTGAGACAGTGACAAATGAAGTGTCAAAGTGGAGGGCAGAAAAGCCACTTGCATAAAGTTACTGTGTACTCCTACCTAAAGGAGGCCAGTCCTACCTCAGATCCTAAAGCAGGGCACATCTACAAGTGCCATATTTAGTGTCTTCAGCAGGAGGAACAGGGAAAAAGGCATTACACGGGGTACACGGTACATAAATTCAAGATCCCACACAGAGTGAGAGTCCCCTCTGCAGACCAACAGTTAAGATGATCACATATGGATTGAACCCTGTTGAAATAGTCTTGAGCTACCACTACTGTTTGCTCACCCTCAAGACAAGGTCAAGGTCCTGACTTCCAGGACAATCAAATCATTCCTGGCAGAGCCACCACATGTGCCGCTAATCCCCAGCACCTCTAGTTCAGGGAAAAGTGGGACTGAACATTACTGCTGCTCGCAGGTTGGACTGGGGTGCACTTCCACCCAGCAGGAATGAACGTGGATGACCCTACTTTCATTTTCCAGGCTGTGGAGCGTATTCTGCCCCAGGCCAGGGATACATGAACGTTAATCTTCCCCTCTCCTATTCAGACATATTTCTGGCACAGAGCCAGCAAAACTAAAGAACAGTAAATTGTTATTATTTGCCCAGTGTTTCAAGAAATCATGTGGCCAAGCTGGGAAGGGAACCAGAGACCTGTTTCCTTGTCCAATCTTTTAACTCTTACAGCTATGTACCCACTATAAAACTTGAAATAAAGTCCTTGGAATCCCCAGTAAATCCAGTCTCCTTTGGAACCACATGAGAAATATCTCTTTGTGGTGATTCTTCCCTCAACATCCTGCTTCAGAAGGCACTGGGTCCCCCATTCCCTTGGCCTGGGCTTTATTCATTCTGGAGTGAGCTGTTTTTCCATCTCAGTGTTATGAAATATCTTTACCACACCTCTGTAGATTAGATATCATTATTAATCAACCGTATGTATCATTAAAAAAAATGAGATGAGGTTAGTTAGAGGAGACCTACTTTCTTTGAGGTTGTTGACTAGGGATAAATGTATTCTCACTCTTTCTTGACAGAATCTCATCTCAGCTTTTATAGTGCTTCTATGATTGGGGTCAATCTCTCAAGGCATTTGCCCATCGGCACTTTGGCAGACCATTAGCACTCTTCTGACCTTCAGCAACTCCCAGCATTTTCAGGCCTACTGGCAGTTCATACTCTTGGCCAAGGGAACCAGCTCTTTCAGGACTCTTCAGCACAGGTTTTCTACGCATGCTGAGATAAATATCTTCACTGATGACAAATACTGTTTAACATCATCGTCAGCTGCCAAGGTACTGGAAAATAGTTCATCCTCCTCATGTACTATTCACCCCACTTCTTCCCAAATTCAGAATAGATTTATTTCTTTATATACTTCAAAATTTATGCTTTATTATCCTTTTGTTGTGCCAGCCACAGATTTTCCCAGATGCTTCAGCTTGACAGTTATCTTCAGTTCATAACTTCTAACATATATTAATTACCATCATCAGCATTTCTATGGCTTTATTATTTTTTTATTATTTTTTACTTGTGTAGTTGCTTTATTTGTGTGCTTCCTTTTTGCATTCCACAGTCAGCCCCTTGGGTAAGAAAGGTAAAAACAAGAGAGGCCAGACAGAGGGGCCCAGCCTCCACACCACATCTTCTGCACAGGGATCTCCTGGCACTCCCTGGATGTTTCTCCACCAACATAAGTAGCAACTGTACAGTAATAAAACCCCGTCCTCTGATCTGAAGTGTTTCAGCTCTAGTTTCTTACTGTCACGTGGGAACAGACCCCAAGAACATATCTGGTGCAGGAGAGGAGTCACCAAAGGGCAATGGTCTGTGGAGCAGTAGAGGCACGGGGATAACGTATGCCCAGGGACCCCATCCCCCTGCGTGCGTGGGTTAGCACAGCCTCCGCCACCCCCCCTGCTTCCCCGTGGGGCTTCCATCCACAGAACAGCCTAGAAGTCAATAGGTGAGCTTTTTGGGGGTGGCTGATGCTCTGGGTGACAGGTCCCTATGCAGTCATGGGCAGCTGCCAGCTCTCCCATTGCCAGGACTGTCCCCTGACCTGGGCAAGCCAAAGCCCCGTGCCCAGCCGTTGAGTGAAAGACTTGAAGCTGAGACCTTTACAGCATCTACCACCGATGAGCATAGGATGAGAGGGGATGCCTGTGTATTACCTGTGCACACATCAACGAACAGCAACAGCAGGCGATCAGCTATGGGAAGAACCGAGTTGTTATTAGCATCTTGTTATTGTGTAGATGAAGCACCAACACAGCCAAGCCTCCCAGGCAGTCAGAAGGAAGCCAAAGATCTGGCTGCCGGCTGTGCCTCCAGATGCCTTCCTAAAAGAGAGCAACAACTGCTGTGTTGTATGTTGTCGCTTGCCCTTAGACTGCCTGTAAAGCCTCCCATACTCTACGGTGACGCAGAAGTGGGATGAAGAACCATGCACGTGATCGTTTTCAGATCTGGCAGCTCCTGGGAGTGGCTGCCTTCATTCTGAGCAGCAAAACAAGACTAAGAAATGTCAAATTGTGAAAAGATCTAACCGAGGACACAAGTTATTTCCTGGGGCAGGTGTAGTCACGCAACTGCCTGGTCTCAGCTCAGAGTGCAGCTTAGCTTACAGGATTGTAAAAAGAACAAATTCCCTCTTCCTGTGATCTTGACATGAGATACTGGTGAGAGATCAAGGGGAGCCCAAGGAGCAGGGGGAAAGATGAATGAGCGTTTTCCATACAGGAATTTAAAACAGGATGATTTTTTTCTCCTGAAAATGAAACATAAAACTCCAAGTTTGCAGCCAGCTGTAAACACCACAGAAAGGAAGGAGCTATAAGCGGTACCTCCAGAGATCAGTGCAGCTTCTTGTTTCTACCATGGCCATGAATTTCTGGAGACTCACTGGTGAGGAAGCTGCTCTCCTGCACACACTCAGGTCCCATGTCACACAGGTGACCACCTCTGCCTGTGGCCGACCTGTCACTATTTCTGATGGAGGTCTCACCACTGCCCAGGCAGAAGTGGCAGTGTTGTGTAGCTTCCGGGTAGCCCCAGATCAGCAGAGACCTGAAGTAAATGTGTTTGTCTAACAGCTAAGTGATGGTCAGAACAATGTCCATGGTTGGAGGCCAGACATGACTGAGCGTCCTAGGTACATGTCTCACCCACAGAAATGGTCTACACTGCCCTGGTGCAGGTTGAGGGACAGGACAGAGCCCCTTTGTGCTCCTTCCTCAGCAATGTGATCTTCCTGACTTGTGTTCATGTTAGCTCTGAAGCCTCAGACCTTTTTCTGCAGAAAACAGAAAAGCAGCCCATTCTTGGTCAGTCTTTCCATTTTGTTGAGAACCTTTCAAATCCTGATCCCATGCTCCAACACCCTGCAGCCCTGCCCACCTGATTTCACCTGCAGACGTACTAAGTGTTTTCTCTGTTCCATCACCCACATCTGGAACACAAATACTGGGTAACCAAACCCAAATCAGACCATGAATATGTTCATTTAGCATTTTCTTCTATTTTTATTAGGGTACCACTGATAATAATTGCAGCGGTCCATATATTCTTTACAACAGTCTTCACTCAGAGGAAAACTAACAGCTATGATGGTACTGACAACAGGGGGAAGTTTTCAGCTTTTAACAGAGGAAGAACAAGCCAGAGATTATGCAGATGACTGAGCTATGTTCACATCTTTTGAATCTAACTTAAAAACAGTTTAACTGGAAGCTTAAGAAGATTTCAAGAACCTGAAAGTCTGACAAATTCACAAAGCATTACTGATTCTGAGAGTGTTTTTGAGCAACCCTATTTAAAGCCATCCTTGGATGAAAAGCTCGTCCTGGTGGAGACAGCAGACACTCTCCCAGTGAGGTCAGAGACATCAGGGTTTAGGCTAAAACATAAAATAAACCCAGCAGAAATGGCAGGGGGCAATGCCCAACATTTGCCAGAAAAAGACTCACACTATAAGTTTCCCAAGGACATGAAAGTCCAGCTCGGTAGATGCCATGTGATCGCTCACAAAACAAGTAAAGTCAGGAAAACTGGATGTGGCCAGAGGACAAGGGCCTGCTGACACCACGCCGAGTTGTGCTGAGATGGCAGCTGGTAAATAAGGGACTGGAAATGAATGGTCCAGGATTGCCTGCTAGAAAAGAAGCTCAGCTGAACAAGAGGGTGGGCTGGTCTTTTGGAGCGGTTCCACTCACAAGCACCTAGTATATTCACTGGGCAAGGTCAAAAGCCCAGGTGTGCCTCGCCTTGCCTCTCCTCCCCACCACTCTCAAACTGCATTCAGCTAACACATGGAGGACCTCCTCTGTCCCAGTAAGCACTAATTATCCCATGGAGAGGGATGGCAGGAGAATGCTACTACCACAGGCCATCTCAACATTAGACCCTAACAAGGACAGGAACTAAGGTCTCACCCACTTCAGATGAAAACCTTAGTGTCTGCCATCGCTCCTGTGATCCCATTTTGTGCCTATCCTGTTCAGGCGAAAGGTGGTGTAAGGACCAGTGGGGTAAGGCAGGAATGAGGCTTCGGGCAGCTCTGCATGTTGCCAGGGTTTTTCTCACCATGCACACATATTGCAGCTGGGACTCGGGCATCTCTGGGATTACTACAAGCCCAACTCTCAAGAGGCTTACATGAGGTTGGAGGAATGCTACTGATGCCTAAGTTTAGGTGTCTAAATGCAATGTGAACTCAGCCAGTTGCCTTTAGCATATCAATGCTGATATACACCACTGGAAGAGTGGAAAACCAAGTCTGGTGGCCTGGGAGCTTGGAAAAGAAGAGCGAGCACATGTGAAAGCTCAAAGGGTCAGAGGTAGGTGGCAGTTCCCCATCCTCCTTCCCCAGCCTGCCAATGCAAATTATTTTCTCCTGACTTTAGCTTTCAGGACAGGAAAGCCATCCTAGACAAAAGATACCTGCAGCTCTCAAAGCCCTGGCATAGTTGTCTGGAGTCTAAGCCCATAACAGAAATTATGATCTAGCCCTGGATTATATTGGCTCAACCAGAGTAAGTGCCAGGGACAGGAAGAGACAAGAGTTATGGCTCCCAGCAGTAGGAGGGCTGCTGAGTGTGGAGGGTCTGAGCAATGGTGTGAGGTCCAGCCATGCTCTGGGGATATTTCACCTTACCGCCTCTTGCCTCACTGGGGAAACAAGAGAGATACAGATGCTGGGTTATAAATTTTAAAGCAATTTTGCTGTGAACCTCCTTTTGAATTTAGAAGCAAATCCTTCATATAAATGGATTGAGAAATTCTCCGTCTGAAGTAATGTATCTCTTGATAGGACATCCTGACACCAGCTGAGTCAATCCAGCGTCCATTGTTGATTTGAGTGTGTTCATCCAAGGCTGACATGACATTTCTTTTGTTGACAGAGCTCGTATGTTACAGTAGCCTGTCCTTCATATTTCTCTGTCTTTCACTGCTTCAGCAGCTGCACACCAGGAAAAACTGATGCATTATTTCATTTTTTCAAGGTCCATTTCCTAGACATTCCTTTCTCCAGGTAAAAGCAACATTTGTGTGTTCATCCTAGATTTCAACTGGAGAAAGATTTACTCTGGAGATGATTCTTCAAAGGCCAATACAGCAAAATCCTCCAAAGCACTGGTGCACCTGATTTTAATTTCAGAAGCAGATACCTAATAATGATATTATTCAGCACCTTCTATCCCAAAGGATTCTTCTCAAGAGCTAGACTTTGAAAGACAGCTCTACAGGTGGATCTGGATGAGCAACATAGGCAGGTCTTCATGCTCCACGGCATTTCTGGGAAGGAACATGACAGCTAATTTGAACTTTGTCATATCAAATTCCAAATCTCACACAGATTGCTGAGATGAGGATTCAAGCAGACAGCTCTGCTCTTTTAGCATGATGGGATCTTCTTCACTGAAGGCAAATCTCATTTGTGCAAGAAATGCAGCTGTCCTAGAAGTCCAGACTGGAACAAACCCTCAACTCTGGCTCGGGACGCTGGGAAAGAGCTCTGGGAAATTATGACCACATCCTGGTCCTGTCCTTTTGTCCTAGACACTCCCTGCAGAGGCTTCTAGGGACAGCATGCGGGGCCAGCTGGATCTCTGGTCTCGCCTGATACTGATACCTTCTTATATTACCACCTTATACAGACATGGATCAGTAAGGACATAGCTATGAGCACAAATACTGCTTTGCAAGTTGTTCCCTTGGGAGAATCATCATCAACAACAACAACAAAAACCCCAAAAAACCCACATGCAGCAAGTATTCGACACAGGGATTGGTGCACAGGTCTCCTCTGAAATCAGAAGTGCGGCAGGGCTGAAAACTGCGATGAACAGAGGACAGGGGAAGGGCAAACAGAGACACTGGAAAGATTATTTGGGTTCCGTGGTGCTGCCTTCTTGTACCTGCACCCCAGATGCCTAAACACGAGCACAAGGTAATGCTTCACTAGCTGCTTTCTGCCGTGCAGCAGAACTTCCTGACCTTTAAATCATGCTTACCCACGAGTGAAGTCACCCCAGCAGCTTGAAACATATTTTATAACAGTTACTGAATAAGATTTAAATTATGACTGATCAGTACTAAGGGTTGCGTGTCCACACAGGAACACACTGAGCAACTACTGCTGCCCATGGTGGTGCCACCAGTGCCAACCTCTTGAGGAAGCCATGATCCTGGGCTGATGACATGTGATGATGATGTTTCTGGGTGTGTCGCTGAGAGCAAATACTAAAGCTGGGACTTTCTGCTCTCAAATCCCTCCTGTCTGAGCAAGAAGCCTCACGTTGGCTCTGGCAGTACAGCTCATCAGACTCTGGATGTGTCCCACCCACGCTGTATCAGCAGCGAGGGGCTCTGCTTGGCAGCGACAGTTTTTCACTGGGTGGCTATGCTCGTGGCATGGGTAGGACAGAGGAGCTGGAGCTGGCAAGAGCATACTGGGGATCCCGCTGCATCGTCCTGGGAGAGCTGCCATCTTTTACGTTTGCTGGGGAGTTTCTGCTCTCCTGAGCTTGCAAGACAGATAAAGCTCAGGAAAAACCCTAAATTGCCATTTCCAAAGCAGAGGTGAAGGACAGGTGAGAGAGAGCTACCAAGAGGCTCTGCCCTGCCCGGGGGGTTGCTCCCCAGCGTGCGTCAGGCGCGGGGCTCCGACGGCACCGGCAGACCTGCCGAAGCAGGGAGCCCTCATGCTGGCTGCATCTCACCCTGCCCAACACACTACAGGCTGTGCGCTGCCCACCTGTGTGCAGCCCCGCTTACTGGAGACCCGGGGGATGAAGTCCACCCCTTCGGTCGCAGCCGGGCGAGGTGTTTTCTACGGCTCTGCTGAGGTGGACCTGCTGAGGAGCTCAAATAGCACCGTCCTCAAATCTGCACTCCCTCCTGTCCCCTGACCCTGCTCACCACAAGGTGTTACATCAGTTACAGCAGGAAAATATATAAAATCCAGGCCCTCCTGGGGAGCAGCATCCAGGAGCTGTGTGAGCACTGCTCTCAACGGGCAAGAGCTAACATGCAGTCAAGCGGCCTCTGCAGGCAAAGCTGCTGCAGGGAGACTTTCCTGCTGGAAACCCGGCTCTTAACACCCACGGTCATGCTAAGCACATGGTCCAGCTCAGCTAGTGCCCAGGCTGGGACACCATGTTCTCCCCATCCCAGTGCCAGAGTGGGTCACAGGCTCTGCTCCCTTTCCCGGAGGAACACAGGTCTAACTCTTCAGTGCTGTACTGCTCCTTGCCTCATAAAGTTGTAGTAAAGGCTTACAAGGGATTTTCTGCACAGCTGGCCAACCAGTGCCCTTCACAGCACATCTCCAGTCCTTTAAATATTCATGAGGCTGGGTCTGCTACCTAATTGAATTTTCTCTATGAATGAATCGTTATTTTCCCATCTCCTGCAGCACAGATGCAGATTAAGCATAAAGCTGGGATAGTACACCAAGGAAGCAATTCCTCCCTGGTTAGCGGCTGAGCAAATTCACCCCTGCTGGGATCAGGTTTCCAGCATCATCATTCTCCCCAGACAGTTTGAAAATCACAAATTCATAGAATAATTCATGTCAGGATGGACTGCCAGAGGTCTCAGCCCAACCCCTGCTCAGAGAATGGATACCATCAAAGTCAGAGGAGGTTGCTCACGGCCTTATGCAGTCAAGCTTCAAGTGTCCAAGGATGGAGATGACACCTTTCTCTATGCTCTTTCTCCATGGTTGGGTGTCCCTCATTTTGAAATTTTTATTTTCCCTTACGTTTAGTGGGACTCCTCTTTGCTGTGTCTGTTGCCTCTTGTCCTTTTGCAATGCACCCCCACCAAGAGCCAGGCTCCATCTTTTCTATAACCTCCCTCAGGCAGTTGGCAACAGCAGTAACATCTCTCTCAGCCTTCTCTTCTAAACGCCAAACAAACTCAGCGCTCTCAGCCTTTCCCTGTGTTTCAGCTCAGCCATCATGAGCTCCAGCCCCCCCAAGTAGATACAGCTCTCCAGGAGCAATCTCACAAGTGCTAAACAGAAGGGAATAATCACCTCCCTCAGCCTGCTCACTACACTCTTGCTAACACAGCCCAGTAGGCAGCTGGCCTTCATAGATGCACTGCCAACTCATGTTCACCTTGTTGTCCACCGGGAGCTAACTTTAGTCATGCTGCCCCTAATACAGAATTATTTAAGGCCCTGGTTTTCTCATGAATGAAGGGGAAGAAGAAGCAATGGGCAGAAATGCATTGATGGCGGATAGGGAGAGAGCAGACAGGAGACCAGGTCAAATGCTAGATAGTTGTCTCAGTGTCCCCTGGTGCTCACATCCTGTTTCTTGGAGGTTTTGGGTGTCCCAGAGAAGTTGCTTTGTACAGGTATCTTAGGCTCTGAGGTTAGCCAGGGAAGCTGCTCTATTTATCCTTGGCCAGGAGCTAATATCCAACTGGATAGCAGGAAGAAGGGAAAAGGAGCCCAGTGGCCCCAGCATTTGGGTCATAAGACCACAGGGAGCCTGAGTAGGCTACTGAGTGTCAGGGACAAGGGATGGGAGAAAATGAAGGACAAAGGTGACACATTAGATTGGAAAAGGGCTCCTCCACCCATGCTGCAGATGGCTCACAGGCTTCACTAAGTCCTGGATTCAGATTTATAGCAAGTTTTGCATGTGGAACCCCGAGCAGGAGAGCATCTGTAATGGTTACCTGGTTGTGTGTTGCTTTATCCCCTGAAAATTTCTAGGTAGTTGGCTCTCAGCAAGGATGAACTCAAATGGGGTCCTATCTTGGTCTTTCAGTCATCAGGAAGGAAAGTCTCTCCTCCCTTTTGTGGTGAGCTGGTCCCTTCAGGGCTTCCTGCTGGGAACAGAGTTGTCACCCACTGCAGGATCCACTGACATCTATCCCAAGAATGTGCTCGGGTATATGGCACACAGCTAGTGTGCCTGTGCATATAATGTACAGCAAGAACCACATGGGGCTTTTGTGAAAGACCCCTGCCTGCAGCTCGCATCCTAATACTGCAAACTGAAGTCTAATCTCTCCACTCCTGCACAATATCCAGCCCTCTCCTGCTCCTCTCCAGCTGGGGAGAACCTCAGTGGAGCGATCTGCATGCAGAGACCTCCAGCTACACTGGGCTATCTTTGACAGCAGCAGCAGCCTCTTTCTAAAGTACTGGGAAGCAGAAGGATTCTGTGTGGAAAAATAGTCCTTTTAGGTGCAGTCTTGTGCATAACTGCAAACTCCTACAGGCCGTGGGAGCTGCTGAATCCCTGGCACACAAGGGAGCCTGCACCAGCTTGGGCTGAGTTTTATTGTGCTGGAGGGTTAGGAAGCAAGATGTAGTCATCATGGCCATGCAAGCCAGCTCTGTCCCTTCCTGGTCTGGTTGCTAGGATCTCAGTCTCTAGTCCATCTTGTATTTGCAGCGTAATTTCTTTCTCCACCACGTGTGACAATGGTGCTGACTTGAATTGTACATCGACCACCCTAGAAATTGCTCTCCACTGTTCCTGGCAAAAGCTCCTGTCATTGGCCTTCTTTGCCAACTAGAAAATTAATCCTGGCAGGGATCTCACCATCTGAAGACATCAGGTTATTCCTCAATGACAGGGATTTTTGGCAGGGGTGGGCAATTTAGAGAAGCGGACCCAGCTGTTTGGCACCTCTTTGCCTGGTGCTTGCATGGTCTCTCCAGGGTTGTGGCAAGTTGCTGGGCTTTGCCACTCGCTGAACCTTGGAGCAGCAGTTTACAGCCAAGACAGATGCTGTTGGTGGTGTATTTTGATAACCAGTGCCCCACCCCAGAGCTGAATTTCCACCTTCTGAATGCGAATCACACTCCCCCACACGCTGTCCCTAGGGGAAGCCAACGCTGTCGTTCAGATCAGATCTTTCTGAGATAAAAAGAACCTCATTGTGACTTACAAGGAGAGGAAAGTGCATTTCAGCCACCACTCTGCTGCTGTTCCAGTGCTGCAGTAGTAAGGTGACACTCAGCCGCATGGACAGAGGAAGAACTGGGATATGGGTCCCAAGAGTGGGCGGTAAGAGAATAACATCCCTTCATCCCAAGCCTCTTTATCTTCTTTTACACAGGCCAGTTCCCGGGCCCCTTGCCCTCTGATATCTCTCAAATGATGTCAGAGAGGTGAGAGGCGCTTGTTTCACATCCACAAGGTGCAGAAGGTTAAGGCCATTTCTTCACTGTACAGTGCAGGTGTGTGCAAAGGTCCCCACGCTAACTCGGAAGGACCTAGTCTGGCTGATGTCCCAGCACTGTGCAGAGATGCTCACTGATGGAGGTGGGAACATCCCATTCTCTGCGTGCTCCCAACTCCAGCACCGGCTGAGCATAACAGCTAAGCAACACGACCATGGCGGCACTGGGAATCTGCGGCAGAATAATTGCTAAAGCAGCCACATTACAGGCAGAAAGCAGGCTAAGACCTGAGGCTCAGATGGATGAACTCCACCTGCCCTGGGAGGGACAAACCTCCAGGTCTGTGAAGTTCTGGGTCCTGGGGCCTCAGGTTGTTTCTCCTGTTCTGTGGCCTGGGCTGTTTCTGGGCTGGGCAAACCTTTGGTTCAGAGTGGCTGACAGGCAGCAGGGAGGTGAGGGTCTGCTCTGCTGCAGCTCTGGCAGGGTGTGCTCATGCAAAGCACACTGGAGAGGCATTTCCTAGTTCAGCCTCAGAGAAATACACTTTGGGAGAGCCGTGGAAGCAGACTGGAGAAGACTCCTGTGCAAATGGACCAGCTCCATGACTGGAGTATTCAGTTCTCAGACGTGGTAAAAGAATGGATTAACTCAGCAGGACATTTTGTGGCTGCACATGAATCACGGAAACATTTCTTTTACTGAGTAAGTGGAAGAACACAAATCCCAAGTGGTCTACAGTGTCCCCTTGCGGGCAGAGGAATTGCCTCCCCACTGCACCCCTCCTTGCACGAAGGGCATCATGCTCTGGGTCTGAACATCCATCCTGCGACTACAGTGCCTCCAGCACATCATGAAAATGCCCTTTTTTAGACAGCACCATCCTGTGTGCAGACAGACAGTGCTCTGAGAGCTGCCTGCATACGGATCAATGGAGAAATCTCGGTCTGAGTCCCTGGCCCCTAATGGCTTGGGGACATAAAAAGAGGAGAGTGGGGATTTAAGGGTGAAGGACAGAGCACCAGGCATTCCTGCAGACCATTTCTAGAGCCACTGAAGTATGACTTCAAGACTTGGCCCGCTACATGAATGGAGCCTGCTGGGTTTGAGGGTAAAAGAAAGACAAATTAGCATTTAGTTCAGCTCCTTAAGGGATATCCCTGTGAGATACTGGGCAGCAGGACATGGTGAGCTTTACATTCCCCCAGCAGACATCCTGCCCTGCTGTGGGGAGCGACACAAAAACCTCTTCCACCTCCCTGCAGCCCGTATTGAGGCCAGCTGAGAACAAGAAAAATGTGCCATTTTTCTGACACTGGGGTTTGCTGCATCTCCAGGAGTTCAGAGAGCAGTGAGTGTTTTCACCAGGGATTTCTGAAGGTGTTTTCTTTCCAGAAAAGTATAATTTCTTCTTGAGTCTAACTCTTTCATATGATTAACAGCTGTTTTTCATCCAAAAACATTTTCAGTTAAAATATATTGCCTTGAAGAGGCACTGCTCACCCTGTTTTGCATCTCCCAATCCATGACGATAAGTCAAAGACTCACCTTGGTGTGTCAGGTCCATCTTCTTTTCTGCAAATGTCACTAAACATCTACTTTGAATGGCATATTTGTGGAGCTTCTGAAGGACAGGATAACCCAGCCTGACTGATAAATAGCCTGTTCTTGCATCCAGATATAAACCCCTTTTCTTGTTCTTTCTCATGTTTGCTTTCTGCTAGGTGCTTGCAAGAGGAGAATCATCAAAACATAAGATTATGTAGATTGGGCAGATTTCTCAGTTAGAGCAGATTGCTCATGGCCTTGTAGAGTTGAGCTTTGAATATCTTTAGGAATGAAGATGTCACAGCCATACTGGGCTCCTGTTCCAGTGTCTGAGCACCCTCAGACTTAAAATATTTTTCCTAATTTCTAATCAGTGTTTCCTCCATTGCAACTATTTCCTGTTGCCTTTTAGACAAGCCCCATGTACCTCTAAGAAGAGTCAGGGGCTGTCTCCCCCATATCTTCCCACTGGAGTCGAAGACAGCAATAACATATCTCTCCCCCTTTAGCCTTCTCTTCCCAAGACTAAACAAGCACCATTCTTGCAGCCTGTCTCCATACCTCATATTCTCCAACCCTCTAATCATCTTGGTCGCCTCCACCGGACTTGCACCAATATGTCAATGTCTTTCTTCAGAGAGCCCAAAACTGGACAGAGTTTCCAGATGTGGTCTCGCACATCAGCAATGGGGGGAAATAATCACTCTCCTTGCCCTGTTTGCTACACCCTTGCTATTACAGCCCAATGTTTTTGTCCTTCATCTCTACTACAGCATGCTCCTCACTTGTGCTCTCCAAGTCCTTTTCTGTTAAACTGCTTCCTAGCCAATCGGCCATCTGCCTGTCCTGCTACACAGAGTTATTGCATCCCAGGCACTGAACTTGCTATTTGCCTTTGTTGAAGTTCATGAGGTTCATCTGAAGAGCAGCCCTGCCCTTCCCAGGGTATTGACCACTCCCCCCCAGCCTGCTTTCATCCACACATTTGCTGAGAGCGCACTCCATCTCATGATCCAGGCTATTAATGAAGACATTAAACAGTACAGACCTCAGTATCATGCCAAGGGATGCTGCAAGTAACCAGCCACCGGCTGTACTTTGCAAGACTGATTACAATCCTTTGAGCCTAGTGTTCCAACCAATTTTCTACCCAAATTACCATTTTAATCCACTCTGTATCTCACCAGTTTAGCTATAAGGATATTAAGGGATTCTTTGAGATTTCTTTGCACCTACTTTGCTCCAGAGAAGGAAGGAAGACCTCAGGCTCCCACTCTCAGATGTTGGTGTTTCTCCTCTGGTGACTTGATCTAGGGGGTCCCACTCTGGAGGGATCCAAGTATCTGTACAATCAGTTCTATTCTGAACTGTTTCCTGGCTCTCAAGCTATTTGGAGCCCCAGGATCATGTGAGATGCATTTCTCCAGTTTAGTGATTGTATCTTGATTGCTGCACTAGCCAAGCAGGTATTTAAAGACCAGCAAGAACCTTCAGTCTTTTTCTCTGGCCTTCTATGTGCCCTATGCAGCAGAATTTCTCCGAGTTATTCAGAACTGAGTTCACTAACTTTATCTGGACTAAATTGGCATTACCAAAGAAGTACACAGTAAAGGTTTGAGAATGCAGAAGGTGACAACTGCACCGCTTCCATTGGGTAACCGATCCAGCACTTAAAAGCGTACTAAAGCTGGTGCCTTATTTCCAATTGTCTCTCTTTTTTCTCTACAAGAAAGAAGTGGTCTGAAGAGCACAGAAGCTTCTCCTCATGAAGGCTTTTAAAAGAAAATCTTTTCTCACTTTGTGTTTTCCAGGATTTAAATTGTTTCTTCATTAAAGTACATTTCTACTGTGAAACCAAACTGACTGAGAGTCATTCTGCAGCTTTGCTGTCTTTTTCTCTATCCTTCTGTTTCAACACACAATGAATAAAGTACTCTCTGTTGGTGGAAACCAGCTGGGATCTTAAATACAAGCTGGGTTTGTTCTTTCTTGGAGCTTCAGTCCAGACTCTCATCTATTAGGATGTGTCTGTAGGTCCGACCAGAAGCAGGAAGCCAGCCTAGAGGAACAAAGAAATCTCATCTTGGCAGAGTAGCACAAGAAACTGATACCAAGGTGACAGATACTTCTTAGGAATCAGTAACCCTGGAAGTGGGTCACTTTTCCTCTCTGTGTCTCCCATCAGATGTTCCTCCTACACCAGCTCTCTGGCTGTGGGCTGTTCGAAGCTGAACACCAGGTGGCCTGTTGCTCTTTTTTTTTTTTTTTTTTTTGCCTAAGGCTTGACAGCTTATGCTGAGCTTAACTGAAGGTGTTTTGAGGCAGCTGTTAGCTTGTTTTCAGAGCAAGCTAAAAGACTTGACCTGCCTTGTCTTGGTAGAAGCTCTACTGTGAGTAGCCAAGTAGCAGCCAGTTGGATAATGACTGTACTCTTGGACTTGCAAGTCCCCCATTTGGGGCTTGATTCACATATTTCCAACAGAACGGGTAATTTCTTTTACTCAGTCTGAAAGTTAGTTGCCTGGCATAATCTTGGTGTCAAGGCTCCCCCTGCAGTCACTGGAGAAAGATGGGCACCGCCAGGGAGCAGATCTGGCCTTACAAAGGTTTTCTTTGATGAAGATATATAGAGGAATGACCCTTGAGAAGGAACTGAGTCTCTCCCCAGAGGCCATATGGCAGTCCACACACGAAGTGTAGATGGAAGCATAATTTCTGGGCAGTCTAATCTCTTCCCCACATTTAGCTGCATGAATCAAACCCAGCACACGGAAATGAAGAACACCAATTGGTTTTGTCCCCGTAATAAGGTGTTATATTTCCCGATCTTCCTCTTATTGCTTTGAACTAAATATCGAAGTCCGTCACCCTCCCATCCATAGTATATTTCCAGAGGCCAGAGCCTTTGCGGCTCAGTTCCTTAGGAAATCTGTGGCACAGAGTCAAAGTAATTTCTCCATCTTTCCTCATTTGCACATGTCCATCAGTCTTTCTGACAGAAATGATTGCAAAGAGCATAGATGCATTTGCCTTGTCTGAGTATTTCAATACAACCATCACAGCTGATTCCAGGAGAGAACATGCAGGGAAGGAAGGATGCAAGGAAGGAAGGAAAAGGGCAAAAAAAAGAAAGCAAAAGGAGACAAAGACAAAAAGGCAATTGCAAAGACAAAGGCAGAGGTAAAGGAAAAAAAGGGAAAAAGAAAAACGTTTTTGTAGCTTGCAGTAATTCCCTGCAAAGAAAATCTTCCCAAGCAAATACCATTTTCTTTGAAGAGTATACACTCTCTCCCATGCTGAGAAGTACTCAAAGCAAGATTTGCCATCCTGAGATCCAACAGGCAGCTTCATCACAGATCAGAGCTGTGCCCAGACCCAGCTCCCTGCCACTCTCTTCCAGATCCCTCATCTCATTTTCTCTCTGCTCTGCTGCCTTTCTTCCCTTCGCCTGCTTTTCTCTGCGTTCCTATCTTGCAGCATTTCTACAACCCCATCCCTCTCCTCCAGCTGCCAGGCCAACTGAAGACCTACCAAGACCTACCATCTCATCCCACCACAACCTTAGGATGAACCTGCCACACTCCCCACTGCCTCCAGCTCACAACTCTACTGTTGTTTCTCATTCTTACCTACTGATATTTTACCCTTCCCAAGTACAAAAATGCAGCCAACCATTGTGCAGAGACTTCAGGTAGGGGTGAAGACATGAGACAGAAACTCACAATGCAAGTTTCTAAGTGAAAGCATGTTGGAACGATCCACTTGAAAGCATCTTGCTAATGCTTCTCTGAAAAATATCCCTCTGCAATAAATTTTTTAGCCTTTCTTTGAAAGAATAATTTGAAGAGCTTTCAGCAATCAGTTGAACAGATTTGCTCCTGAACTTAAACATTTCTAAGATATTTTTGACAAAATACCCATTTCCAGCTGAACATCTTTGTTTTCCAGTGAAGATCTAGAAATATTTCAATGCTCCCTTGTGGCAAAAATTTAAACATTGCTTTTCAATGAATCTTCATTTTTCATCCAAATTTCCATGGGAATTCCTAAACAAAAGTCCATAAACCTGCCCTGTGTGGCTGCCCCATCCTTTTGACTTTTTTACCCCTTCTGTTTTGTTTTATCAGAAATTATATTGTCAAATTTAAGGCACTTAGTTGTGTGCATCCAAGTTTTTCCAATTTAATATTCATCTTCTGACAACATTCAGGGTTCAGCTAGCCTCCTAATTAGTTACTGGCTGCAGTGGAGAAAATTGTTGTGGAGAAACACTGACCTTCTACCCATGGGATCTCATTTTTATTTGCTATCGCTAGCTAGAAATTTGGAAGGGAGTGACGCTTAATCCTGCTGGCCGTGCCAATCTTAGCTCCCCATCTCTCTCTAAAGAAAGATGCGTGTGTGTGTACTGCTTCGCGTGCTGAGGGCTGCTCGGAGAAAGCTGTATCTTTAGTAACAAAATTTCTGCCCAAGGTGGCATGGGAAAACTCTGCAACAGCTCAACTTAAGAGGGCCTGGGCTGAGTATTAGCCCTACTTATGTCGGGGTGTGTCTGGAGCATCTCTGTGGGAGGAGCGTTCTGGCCGGGCTGCTGAGATCGGGATGTCTCCGCTGCACAATGCTGGTAGTAGAGAGCTGTTCACACTCATTGTTTATGCTCTCGTTTACTTTTCATTAGTTTGTTAGGCAAATCTTCTTTCAAGTGTTTTCATTCTCATCAGTCAATAAATGATAAAAATCAGACATGGAATGTTCTAAAAGTGGAACCACAAAAAGACCTATTTCCTGTCAGCCCATATGTTCTCAGCAAAGAGAGCTGTATATCCCAGAGGAAAATTAAAGATCTAAGAGAGCATCTGAAAATTCATCAGCTGAGTTTCTCAGCAGATCTCGATTGCACAGACTGAAAAACAAGAGCCCAGCACTAGCAGACAACTAAAGATCTCCACCTAGCGAAATGAAGTAACAGGACAGCTTGCCGGTTTGCAGTCTTCCCTGGAAAGCCAGGCAGAAGGTGAGAAAAACGGTCTTCAATTAAACGGCAGGTTTAACATCCGTGCTGCTGGGATACCTGTTCTGACAACCACCTCAGCGTCGTATCGATGCCGCCAGCAGCAGACGCCTCTGCAGCCTGCAGGGAGAACGCAGTGTGCTCAGCCCAGCAGCACCCCTGCTCCCGGTGCCCGCAGGGAGCCGGGTCACTGCAATGGCGAGAGCCATGACCCCTACGAAATGGGGTAACGCGCAAGGAGCTGCTTAACCTCCGCGTGGCAAGGCTGCGTTAGGAGAGCACTAAAACTCCCCTCTCAAAGTCCTAACCCTCACCCAAGGTGATCATCGCTCTGTATTAACTACAACCTAATAAATTACACGATGCAGTAGTGATGGCTTTTGGCTGGGAACCTTTTCACAAGATGACATTTTTCCTATTTGATGGGATTACCCATTCTGTTGCAAGCACAAGATAATTGTAATTTCCTGGACTGCTACAGAACACATAAAGGTTACGGGTATTCTTGTTAAAGATCTCATATTAGTGGAAAATTGTATGTTATGAGATGGGAGAAAATTAATGGCCGTTCTTTTGCGGTTTGCATACAGTTAAATCCCTAGGGGGCCTTTCTGTTTCATCTGAAAGAGGTGATGTGCACTTTAGTAAAAACATCACCCCTTCCCTCCAACCACTCTGAGGCTCAGGGTTATTTCTTAATACGTCCTGCTGAGCTCACAGGAGTGTGTGACCAGACTGCCCAGCTCTGTCCTGCTGTCTCTGCACCCAGCCACGAGCAACGTGCTCCTACGCTATTAGCAAAGAAAACCTTTCAGATGAAGAAGCCAACTTTATAGGCAATTACATTGTGGTAACGATGTGGTGGGCAGCGGAAAACCAAAAAGCAGTTCTTAGAAATGGCCATAGCAGAGGGACATTTTGAAGCTGGAAGCTACGCACCTCCAGGGAGGTACCTGGAGATTATGTACCTCCAATGCTACAAACACATCCTCGTGCTTAGACCTGGGCTGATGTAGATCCAGTCAGGTAGTTCCCAACCTGGGCCAAGATGAGATGAAGCATTTTACCAATGCTTCCTGTTGTCTAAAAGAGAATACTGATGATGATACCCCTTCTTTGCAAGCTTCCTTGCTGGCCTGAAGCTTTTTCTTCTCCCAAGAGGAGAACTGATGCCTTGTTTTCCCTCATCAGATGGAACTCCCAAAACAAGCGATTCCCTGTCTCTTCAAAACAAGCTGTCCCTTTCGCTTCCCCACTTGCTGCTTAAGTCTAAGAGATAAACGTAATAATTACCCAGCAGTCTTTCCACTGTTTCCATTCCACTGTGTTCAAATAGTGGTGCCTCACTGTGCAGACAGCATGGATCAATCCAGGGTAGCAGATCTCCATCTTAGAAATAATTGAGCTATAGACATTAGGACTAGATCCACCCTGTAATGAGGAGCCATGGAACCTCCACACCAACTTAGCGTCAATCCAGTAGATATGAGGAACAACAAGGTCGATAGTGGGTAACGTCTGTATTTCAGCTCAGGACTTTCACATCAGTCCAGGACACAAGATATGCAGCTGGGCAGCTAAAACACACTTCAGTCCAGGTCTCCATGTCCTTACAGTGACAATTAAATATATATATAAATATATAGCATGCACTGCTACAGTTTTCCTGAATGCAAAGAAAAGGATATGAAGAACTTGAACAATTTTTTGGGGGAGATGCACAGCTTCTCAAAAATATCTCTGAAACCTACATAAAAGTTTTATCCAAAACGTAATAGCTTGGCCAGTCGATTAAATAGAATTGGCCACAACTAAAATGCATCAAACCTGTTACTTCTTCCAAGATGACAGAGCACCTTTGCATATTTTAAATTTCAGAAAACACTTTTCTTTCATTTCATAAAAATAAGTATTAATTATACTTTTACTGCCATTCCCACATTTTTTCAGGACTTTGGTAAAAATCTCTCTGCTCCACCATCAGCTCTGAACTTCGGCTGTTAAATTTGGTTACACAATAAAATAGACCTTGATTCCCTTTCAGTGGCCCCAGACTATCAGGGAGACAGGGACATGTCATGGATCAGGTTTTCAGAGAACACATTTCCAAACTTAGGTCATACTACATTTTACCTTTTTTGTGATCAACATTGATATAGAGAAATTGTTGTGAATTTGCTGATGGGGCTGGAACTGAAGTCATTGCCCACATGTTGACAATAGCTTCATTTGAAAATACTTTGACAATACTTCTCACTACACGGGGATGGGTAACTAGATTGAGATAAAGATGGGGTAAGAATGTGACCTGACTCATGAATCCTCAAATCAGGGGATAGGAGGAAAAGTCAGTTTTTCAGAGAGCCAGCAACATCCATAAAATTGGTCCTTATCCAGTCACCCTGCTGTGCTCTCCCAGTCTGTCAAAACCTTTGCCACGTTCCTCTGACCTGCTCCAGACTTCGCCTTGTGACACCAGTGAGGTATCGCAAATAGAAGAGCCTAACTCTGGTTCCCGCTTTGCCAATAGCGAGATCTATGTACCGTAACTTTCCTTTTACTGCAAGTGAAGCTTGGTTCAAGAAAAATCAATTTTGTTGAGGTCTGCCTAAGACTCATCACTGCAAGGATAATGTGTGCTCCTGTTTACCATGTGGGAACATAAAATTCATTTGGGCTGAAGTATGATTCGTTAACTGCCCCCAAATGGCAGCTGGGCTAAAATTATTTTGGTTTTGTTTAAATGAAAAATATTTCTCTCCACATGCATGGTTGGGAAGGCGAGCACAGCTCGCTGTGCCTCGTAACCCCTGTGGAGACATGAGGCTTTGCTCCAGGGCTCACCCCCATGACGACTCCTCTGCCTTGAATAGTCGCATGGCAGATATGGGAAATGGTTCTAGTTTGCTAAATCATCCAGCAGAGCTAGGACAGCATGTTGGACCTTGTTGCTCTTCAGAGCTGGAGGCATGTGGTGGTCCTTGGTGAAGGAGAGTTAATTTGTCCTTCTGTCCCTTCGCATTTGCAGCCCATTGCCCTATGGACAGACCTTTGGCTTACTGGTTTCTGCCCACAGGAGAGGTCTGAGCTGGGCTATTATGGATGGGCTGTCGGGGCTATGGTCCTCCCTTGGAAGAGGTAACCTGTCCCCTTTTAGGAGTAAAAACATCTGTGCAAAACTCACTTACACGCTATGAGGTGGGACTGGGAGATCAAGAGCAAAGAATCTCAGATGTTCTTCAAGCCGGACACGAGACCTCAGTGCCACAGAAACAACCTGGTCACAGTTACAGCACGGGCCGTGGCCCAGTTAAAAGTCTCTCACAGAGGTGAAGGTGGCAGGTTAAGACCGATTCGGTTCTGCCCCAGCCCTGTCACGTTCACCACAGATCCCATGGTGTGAAACAACATCTCCCCACCATGGCTACCATGGCTACCTGCCACTTTACAGGTTTATGCAGGCGATGATTAAATACAAGCTCTGCTGGGTCCTCTGAAAATGCTGCAGAGTTAAGACTAAACCTAGTACCATTAGTGGAATAAGTTTGGGAGAGCTGAAGCTGCCCTGTACATTTTCCACCCCCACTCCTCAAAAACAAAACAAAACCTGGTCCCAGGACTGAAAGAAACTCACAGCATCTCAGAACTTGCAATTAAAATCACCAGAGGTGACAGCACTGGAAATGCTCAAGAATAATCAAGCCACCTTCGAGTTTTCTGAGATTTGTTTGTTTGGTTTTAATGCTTTCTGCTCAGATGGAGGAGGAGGATTTCATTAGAGCTTGAAAAATGCCTCCCACAGCTACAGAGCACTGGACCGCTGACTGAAAGGACACAGAAAGCTTTATGCTTCCCAGACTTTCCCCCTTCTAGACAGAGGTGCTTTTTTTTTCCTAACTCAATAACTCATAAAGACTTAAAGCAAAGGTAGCGCAACCTCAAGCCAATCGGGGAGGGTTTGAGCCCTGAGAAAATTTGTTTTGAGGACCAAGAAAAATGGCAAAGGTGCATGGAATGGGAGCCAGGACTCCACTGAACACAATGGTGGGTCTCCATGGCCCAGAGAGCAGTTTGGGGCTGTATGTCCCCCACCCCCCAAGCTCTCCCACATCATTTTAATTTGCAGATAAAGCTTGGGAGTTCACTTTCCAAATAAATTCCAGTCCTCTCCTTTGGCCAGTAATGGATCCTGCTGATTTCAAGTCTTGTCCAGGTGTATTGATTCTTCCAGCAATGAAAACACTGGCATATAAATTGCAAATTGGAGCTAAAGGAAGGTGGCTTCATTCAGAGCAGCTGGGATAAAAGAGATTTATAATAAGGGAAAGGTGTGTTTATTCATCTGTTGACCTCAGACCCTGCATTACTACACTCCCCATAGAGTGATGCTTGGTGTTGACCTTGAGACGATGGTTTAGCAGGGGCGGCACAGACAGCTTTTAATAAGTGAGTTTAGCAGAGGCAGAACCATTCCAACAAAACTGCTCCAGAAAGTGATTCTGTCAAACCCGACACAGCAAAATTAACAGCCTCATTCTGTCCTGGCTAATTCCTTTCTTGTGATTATCATTATTATTCTGTTTTCATATTGCAATAAATAATGTAATTACTAAAAGCCGAGTGCTGATTAACAGAGACTCCCTGCTCTGCTGGCAGAGAGACAGTCAGGCTGGAGACGGGAGAGCGAGCCCCCGGCTCCTGCCGAGGGGTGCCACGTGCTACCCAAACAACAGATCACTTGCGGTGGCCACTTCCAGGCGAAAGGGACTGATTTGGTGACCCACAGAGCCCGCTCTGGACCATGCCTGAGGAAGAGTGTGATTTACAGAGACTACTGTAAAGGGCAGAAACCAGGGACTGCAGGAGAGATGTGGATGCAAACCTCAGTGCTGTCTGTGGGCAACTCATGGGCACATAGGAATTGGGCTACTTGCTCCATTTCTCCAGACCTGGTCTTCCCACGAGTGTGATGGGACCTCGAGTCCTCTCTCTTGTCCCCCAGTGTAAGGATGCTGAGCTCCTCATTGAGGGCAGTGCTGGCTGCGGGAGGAGAGAGCAGGACACCGGGCACAGTGAGGGGTTCGTGTCTGGGAGCCTTCCCCCCCACCTTGGGTACAGCAGGCAGAAAACTTGGGAACACAATAAACTCTTACTGCCTTTGCTGAACTGAAATAATAGATATTGAGATTGATTTCAGCTCTATTTAATGAGGGTTAATTAACCCACCCATCACAAGGCCATAGGATTACACTGGTTGGAAATTTTCCAGTTAATGCGCTATTTGATATTTCCGCCTAGTTTTCAAGGGTTTAATTGATGTCTTAATTATGAAAGATACCGCTATTAACACCATTCTCAAACAAATTCTTATCACTGCTGTGATTTTACACAGGCACGTGGGCCTCTCGCTGCCAGTGCCCATGGTGGTCCCTTCCCCTTGGAGACATCTCCTGTCCATGCTCGCTGAGCCAGAGCTGCACGGGAGCAGCTTGTGCAAGACCACGTGGAGGTCTAGGGCAAAGCCAGGATCCGGGTATCTTTTGTTAGTCCCAGGACAGAGTCCAGCCTTCCCCTTATGCAGAACTTGAGTGTTGTATTGGGTTTGCGTGGCGAGGTTTTGGTAGCGGGGGCCGCAGGGGCGGCTTCTGTGAGGAGCTGCCAGAAGCTTCCCCCATGTCCGACAGAGCCAGTGCCGGCTGGCTCCGAGACGGACCCGCCGCTGGCCAAGGCCGAGCCCGTCAGCGACGGGGGCAGCGCCTCTGGGGAACGGAGTGAAGAAGGGGGAAAAAATGGCAACAGCAACTGCAGCTGGAGAGAGGAGCGAGAGGATGTGAAAACAGCCCTGCAGCCCCCAGCTCGGGGCAGGAGGGCTCCAGGCGCTGGAGCAGAGGGTCCCCGGCAGCCCCCGGGGAAGCCCACGGGGAGGCCGGCTGTGCCCCTGCGGCCATGGAGCTCCACGGGGGAGCAGATCTGCACCCGCACCCGGGGAGGGCCCCACGCCGGAGCAGGGGGATGCCCGAAGGAGGCCGTGACCCCGTGGGCAGCCCATGCTGGGGCCGGCTCCTGGCAGGGCCTGTGGCCCCGTGGGGAGAGAGAGGAGCCCCGGCTGGAGCAGGTTTGCTGGCAGGGCCTGGGACCCCGCGGGGCCCAGGCTGGAGCAGCCTGTTCCTGAAGGACGGCACCCATGGGGGGACCCGGGCTGGAGCAGCCTGTTCCTGAAGGACGGCACCCATGGGGGACCCGGGCTGGAGCAGCCCGTTCCTGAAGGACGGCACCCATGGGGGGACCCGGGCTGGAGCAGCCTGTTCCTGAAGGACGGCACCCATGGGGGGACCCGGGCTGGAGCAGCCTGTTCCTGAAGGACGGCACCCATGGGGGGCCCAGGCTGGAGCAGCTCGTGAAGAACTGCAGCCCATGGGAAGGACTCACGCTGGAGAAGTCCGTGGAGGACTGTCTCCCGTGGGAGGGACCCCAGGCTGGAGCAGGGCAGAGGGTGAGGAGTCCTGTCCCTGAGGAGGAAGGGGCAGCAGTGACCATGTGTGATGAACTGACCACAACACCCATTCCCCATCCCCCTGCACCGCTCGGGGGGAGGAGGGAGAGAAAATGGGGGGTGAAGTTGAGCCCGGGAAGAAGGGAGGGGTGGGGGGAAGGTGTTTTAAGATTTGGTCTTATTTCTCATTATTTGAGAATGATCAAATCACTACTCTGATTTGATTCGTAATATATTAAGCTAATTTTCCCCCAAGTCAAGCCTGTTTTGCCCATGATGGTAACTGCTGAATGATCTCTCTTTGTCCTTATCTCGACCCACAAGCTTCTCCTTGTATTTTCTCTCCCCTGTCCAGCTGAGAAGGGGAGTGATAGAGTGGCTTTGGTGGGCACCAGGGTCAACCCACCATAAGTGTGCAGGAGGTCCTGTGCAAGCCCATATCAGTTCGAAGAATAAATAAATCAAGGTCCCTGCCAGCTCCCAGCCTTTCTGCCCCACGCTCCTCTGTAAGAGGAGGGGTAGCTATAGAAGCCCTTCACAGCTCTGCTTCTGTCAGGGCCCAGCTTAGAGCTGTAATAGAGGTGATATGTGAGAGATATATGTGGTGATAGACCTCTAGGGAGGGGGCACGGAAGGTGGTTCACTTAAAAACTAGCGATGCTCCCCTGTCACTACACTGCTGAAGAGGAAAGGAGGCACAAGCATCACTTTTGGGCCCTCGAGGCCAGCCTTATTTTTTGCATTGCTGCTGGCTAATGCAAAGGTGCATGTAAATGTGAGGCCACCTCCCAAAGGTACTTGATAGCATTTGGTATGATGAAGGATGCTGTAAATTATATGTGTGGGAAGCATAGCTCATGTGGATCCACCTGGTCAAGGATGACGTAAAGGTGGTCTTGATCAGTAGAAGCAGGTCCTGGGAATCTGAGCCATGGGACTATGAGAGAGTGGGAGTCTGAGGACACACTGCAAGAAAAGTCTGTTTAGAGCAGACTGCACATCCTGCACATCCAGCCTCAGCATCAGCTGAAACCCAATTAAACACACCAATTATTAAGGGGTCATGGGAGAATAATCATTAACAGTGTACCCAGACACACTCCTACTTTGTAACAAACATCAAAGGATAAATACGACATTTGACGGATTGAAAGGAGACTCAGCACTGAAGAAGTCACCTTTAAAGATCCTCTTCCCCTCTAGGTCTTTGAAACGTCAAGAGCTGAAGGAGCCCAACAGGCAGGAGTCGTTCAACAACCCTTCCTTGCTTGGCCTCTAACTCTCATCCATTAGTTCAGGCCTTGCCTATAAGCCCAACTCCTCCACCCTGCCTTGGTTCCCCAGAGCTGGGGCTCAGGGTTCCCAGCTCACACTTGAACTTTGCTCAGATCAGAGACATGGGCATAAAGGAGATACATATAGATTAAACTTAAGAGGGACTCTCTTAGACAACTCCCTTAGTAGAAGAGATGGCTCTTCTACTAGAGATCGTGTCTTGTGGGGAAACATGCATGGCCCTTGTTGCCTTGACCCACTCATTCCTCACTGGCAGCACTGACCTCTCAGACTTCCTCTGCTAACTACCACCTGGCCTACCACAAGTCTTTCTAAGGAGATATCTGACCTTCAGGGCTCTTGTACTGACCTTAAAAATAGAGATCCCCTCCCAAAGGGGATGGCCTCAAGCTGGAGATCACAGGCTACCCAGGATCTGACCCAACACTCTGGGCAGGTGGATTAGGTCAAAGGCTGCAGAAGCACAAAGTCTTGAGGGGAGTCTCCACAGATGTCGCAGAGCCCTTCACCCCCTCCTCTATACCCAACTGTCTGGTCTGTGCGGGTATCCAAAGCAAGACTTCCCAGAAGACAAGGGACGACTTCCAGGGAAAACGGGGAAGATAAAGAGCCCTGCCAGCTCCATGCCCGAGCCCACATGTTTCTGAGGAGCAGGACATTTCTCATGAAGCTTGAATAGAATCATAGAATCATTAATGTTGGAAAAGACCTCTAACATCATCAAGTCCAACCATCAACCCAACACTACCCTGACAACTAAACCATGTCCCTAAGTGCCACGTCTACACATTTTTTGAACACCTCCAGTGATGGTGACTCCACCACCTCCCTGGGCAGCTTGTCCCAATGTTTGACCACTTTTTCAGTAAAGAAATTTTTCTAATATCTAGTTTAAACCTCCCCTGGTGCAACTTGAGGCCATTTCCTCTCGTTCTATCACTAGTTACTTCGGAGAAGAGACCAACACTCACGTCTCCACAACCCCCTTTCAGGTAGCTGTAGAGAGCGATGAGGTCACCCCTCAGCCTCCTCTTCTCCAGACTAAACACCCCCAGTTCCTTCAGCCACTCCTCATTAGACTTGTGTTCCAGACCCCTCACCAGCTTCGTTGCCCTTCTCTGGACACGCTCCAGCACCTCAATGTCCTTCTTGTAGTGAGGGGCCCAACACTGAACACAGGATTTGAGATGCGGCCTCACCAGTGCCAAGTACAGGGGCACGATCCCTGCCCTGCTCCTGCTGGCCACACTAGTGCTGATACAGGCCAGGATGCTGTTGGCCTTCTTGGCCACCTGGGCACACTGCTGGCTCATGTTCAGCCGGCTGTCGACCAGCACCCCCAGGTCCTTTTCCCCAGCAGCTCTCCAGCCACTCCTCCCCAAGCCTGTAGCACTGTGTGGGGTTGTTGTGACCCAAGTGCAGGACCCGGCACTTGTTAAACCCTTGTTAAACCTCATACGATTGGCCTCAGCCCATTGATCCATCCTGTCCAAATCCCTCTGCAGAGCCTTCCTGCCATCGAGCAGTTCAACACTCCCACCCAACACTGTGTCTTCTGCAAACTTACTGAAGGAGCACTCAATCCCCTCACCCAGCTCATCGATAAAGATGTTAAACAAGACCGGCCCCAGAACTGAGCCCTGGGGAACACCGCTTGTGACTGGCCACCAACCTGATTTAACGCCATTTACCACAACTCTCTGGGCTCGGCCATCCAACCAGTTCTTTACCCAGCGAAGAGTAAACCTGTCCAAGCCATGAACTGCCAGTTTCTCCAGGAGAATGCTGTGGGAGACAGTGTCAAAGGCTTTACTAAAGTCCAGGTAGACAACATCCACAGCCTTTCCCTCATCCACTAGGCGGGTCACCTGGTCATAGAAGGAGATCAGGTTGGTCAAGCAGGACCCACCCTTCATGAACCCGTGCTGGCTGGGCCTGATCCTCTGGTTGTCCTGCAGATGCCCTGTGAGCACTCTCAAGACGAACCACTCCATGATCTTCCCCGGTACCGAGGTCAAGCTGACAGGCCTGTAGTTCCCTGGATCCTCCTTCCAGCCCTTCTTGTAGATGGGTGTCATAATGGCAAGCCTTCTGGGAAATTGTGATTTTGTTGGAAGGAATCTTCCTCATGTCCTCTTCTTTGAAGAACAGAATAGGATGGCCCCAATTAATAAAAATGAGATCAATTCACTTATGAAGAAAGAAGAAAAAAAAGTCTGAACACTGGTGTATCTGGAGTCTACAAGGCCACAGTAATGCCTTTCAGGAGCTGGAGTGCATGCACCATATTTTCTCTGAACTGGGCTTCCTTTCAGCCTCTTCTTCCCATAGTCCTCATGACCAGACAACTGCCATTGTGCACTGTTCTGCATTCCCTAGAGGGTAGATCACATTGGAGACACCCAGAAAGGTGGGTCTAGAAAAGAGATTAGCAACACCTGATTTCTAGTGAAACCTCCCAGGGACTCCTGAAGCAACTCCTCACAATGAAAGTATTGGGGATTTTCAGCTTTTGTTCAAACTGCAGATTTTTTAAATAGACATTTTCCTCATTGGAAGGAACATCTGATCAGCTCCAGTTCTCAGACTCTCTGCCTGAGATTCACAAGAGCAAACACCCATTTCCCAAGGCTGCGTATCTGATTCACAAGCCCCAGATTATAGGATAACTCTCTTTTCCAGTTGTCTCTTCTCTGCCACTGCAGCACCCATGTAACCTGCCTGGATATTGCTGAGCAGAGGATGCCAGCAGCGGGGAGCAGGCCAGCAGGGACTAATTCACTTTGCCTCCTGGCCCACCTAGAGCTCCAAGCTGCTGCCTCAGGAATCTCTGCAGCAGAGGGATGGGGGACCTTGCAGGGACAACCTATTTGCAATGGTTGAACAATGTGCAGCTGGCAGCATCCAGGGAGGAAATGCTTTACGTACACGGGGCTGTTCGCTCCTGCTTTGGATGCTGCAGCTCAATGCCCAGGCATGAGTCTAGAGGTGGTTTTAGGGGAAATGCAGCTCAAAGTGTCTTCAAAAGCTTTAGCTGCCGTGAAATTAATAACTCCATTTCCATCCTTTCCACAACTGACCTAAACTGTCCTGGTTGGTACCGAATTGTCCTCTGGGTAGGGCTGCAGAGAAAGAAAAGCAGGAGCATATGTGTGGGTGTTTTCAAAGGCACAGTGTGTGCGAAGGCCAGAACCTCTGTCCTCTTCAGCTCAGCTGCAAATCCAGCCTAAACCTAATTTCTGCCCACTGCTTCCATGCCCTGATATCCATTAATTGCTCTGGGCAATGTGGTGTAGGAGACGTTCTCTCTCATCAGTACATGTTACAAACACAACTTCTCTGCAGAATTTGGCCTTCTTCAGCATTCTCCAACTCCAAAATAAAACCACATAAAGTTCAAGTTCCCAGCACCAGAGGCGGAGTGTTCCTGCTACTGTCTGAACCTGCCTGGCAAAGCAAAGTCTTTTAAAGACCAGCATGAAAAGGCCCCTGGGTCTGAAGCAAGCTAGTGAAGATGCCTCAAGGCCAGTCTTTATGCCCAAATGGAGGAGAAGATGTCATAGCAGGGGGTCTGTCTGAACAGAGACAATTGCATATGCTGAATGATCCCATTCCTTCTGTCTTTCCAAATCCTTTTCCTCTTGAAGCCCAAGGGCAGTGGCCACAACCTGACCACACTGGGACCTATCTCCCTGGCTTCAAGGCACCTGTAATAGACATCCTCCCAGGACGTTCCAGTCACATAGATCTCACCATTGAATTTAAAAATGCCACAGCTGCCACAACAATTAAAAATGCAAACAAGGAAAACAGCATGCAAGCAAGCGGGAGAGCAGGGATGCGTATTTATAGATCCTTATGTAAACCAGATACAATGGAGCCGTTTGGAGCTGAGATAGGATTAACGTTATCCTCCGTCATGGGATGCCTGGTGCAGACTGCAGATCTCTGCCCCACCGTGTGCTTTCTCTGACTGAGTGAAGATGGGCACAGTATCACCCCTCCACAGGACACAGCCTGCTAAGGGCTGTTGTGGACCAACACGAGGAGAAATTAAAGGTTTTGCAGTCCATAGGAGGTTACGTAACGGGTATTGATGGGCAGATAACAGGTCTCATCCTGCTCCACACATGATGAACAAAGGAAAAGAGTTTGCCTGAATCCAGCTAGACATTTCTAGAGCAGCAAGAAAGGTTGCTTTGCCCTGCCCTTTACTGGAAAGCAGGAATTGCTATTACTCAGCGTCAGCGACCTCAAGGCAAAAACTGATGACCAAGGCCTAATAGATACAACTGATAAATTAATTTCAAAAGGTCATTTTGAACTGCTTTAAAGCAGTGAAAGCACATGAAAAAAGAGCTACTCTCCATGAACATGTCTGTCTGTTCTCTTCTCACATGCTGTTGAATTAGATATTAAATCCATAGATGAGCTAAATGAGTTGATCATGGCTAATGTTATTACCAGGAGTACCAGAGGAATCAAAGATCATTAGCTACTTGTCATAAAGTCTCAGCACAGAGGACAGAGAGAATTAATTTGTCCCACTGACCTGCATTTGGTTTCCATGTGGTCCTCATTGATGCATGCTAGAAATATAGGAAATAAACAGGGAGAAGTGGAAATCCAAGATGGTAAAACAGTGTAAATACATGGAAAATAAGAGACTTGGAAGTGATATTCTAGAAAAGCGGGAAAGGACAAAGATAGGGCCAGAATCAAAAAGGGGGACAATTAGCTAGAGAAGCCAGAGAATTACCAACCAGCCACCGGTGCTCCCTCCTAACCTGAATTATCCTGTGACTTTAAGTGACACACCCCAGCAGAGGATGTTCATTGTGTTCCCCCTCGGGAATCACCTTCCCAGTCAAGACTCTCCGTCAGCACCAGCTCCCACTTTGGGCCAGGCTGCCACTCTCCTGGCCACAAGCAAGCATCTCCACAGATCAATAGGGCTGGAGACCTTGTCCTTTCCCAGTCTTGCTGCTGCTTGCCTTTCCCTCCGTGCTGCCTTTCTTGGCACAGCAAATTTCCCAGAGGAGACGGATTAATTCTCTGCAACCACTACGGATTTAATACATGCTATTTATCACCCAACTTGTCACTCAAATGGAAGAAGTGTGTGTCTGCACAATATATACACAAAAATCTCCCTTGCATTTAGTTAATCCTCTGATGACCATCAATAAATATCAGGGACTTGGAAGTCACTCAGGAAGGATTTTAATAAATAAAATGTTTACATACATATTTTTTTATTGTTGCTCAGATCTCTCACTAGCCCTTCCTATTTAAAAGTGTGTCAACCTACAGCAGCTCTCTTGTTTTAATTATGTCAGTCTGCCAAAGCAGTAGAAATTGTGCTGGTTACATCAGTGCCACTGTCTGGGGAAGGGAATACATCAGAGGAAAATCAGTTATCATTGTTCTGATGTAACCATGTCCTATAAGTGATTATCTCATGAGCTGGCATGAGGTTCTGTCTGCTTTCAGAAACATTCAAAGTAGGATCTGGGCTGGGTCTTCCTTACCTGGCAGTAAGCAGGCTATCAGCACTGTGCAATGCGTGGTGGGTCTGGCTTCTCCAGAAGCACCTCAAGCCTTGTGCAGGGACCGCAGGATACTTGGACAGCAGCCCCAGATGTACAGCTGGGTGAGGACTCACAAGGTCCCATGTTTGCTGAAGCCAAATCAGGCATCAGGTTAAGAAGTGTGCACCACTCATGGAGATCGTTTTGTCCAGTGCAAGAGCTTGGCATGGAGTAGGTCCATTAGGGGAGACCAGAGTCTGCCCTACATGCAAAATGGTCTTATCCAGGACTATTGATGAAGTGTGGGTCTCCATCAGCTCAGTGCTCTGGAACTCGTATGGCACAATGTTCTTGGCCCAGCAATGCTAGAAGGGGGAAATCATTATATCAAACTCAATAAAAAAATAACTCCATTTTGGTCAGTGTGATATTTCAGTGCAACATCCCCATTTTTTTTCAGAACTCAAGCAGCAACAATTTCAAAACAATTTTCTCAAAACCCATTTCCCATCACAAGACAGATTCCTTTTTAAAATCCTAAGACTCATGTCATCACATGTCTAGCGGCACTTCTTGAGCCCTTGCTTACAGCCACCACCACTTAAGAACTGCCCCATCACAAAGCAGATGAAGACGATTGCCCAACTTGACCCAGACACTTTTTCCATCTCAGTCTGCCCCAGCTGAAACTGTTTTCTCCTCATGAGTCATCAGACACTGTCATTTTCTCTGTCTCCTTTTAATTGTCATTCCTAGACTAGCCCCATTTCTGTGGCACAAATACCTCAGTACAGTTGACTTTCTTAAGTACTGCTCAATATTTCATATAGAGACTTCTCAATGTTTTAGACTGTTCCCAAATGATCTCTTTAATCATGAGCAATTCACTGAGAAAGACTAAAATAGTACTTTTTTGCTCCTTATTAGAAGGAGAGGACCAAAGTTTTGTATAAGGGAAAGATGAATAATGAGGCTCAGATAAGGATATTTGGACACGCAAGCACCGAACGCCTGTGAAATGCTCATGCTCTGGGAACCTTTCTGTGAGCTATCCGCAGTTTTCTTCCTACCTGAGCAATGCACATATTGCAAAGCACAAGCCAAAATATAACATGTTTGTATTTGCAAATATAAGCATGAATCACTTTTCCCTAAATGCTCAACTGGCTCAAGAAGCCATCAGATGTACTTTTGCCTGAGTTTCCATCTGCGAAGGACTTGTGAGCAGCTGCAGCGTGTTGTTCTTAACAGTTTGTGAGAAATGGTCCTCCGTAGCTGCTTCTGACCCAATCCCCAGCTAGCTGTCAAGCCCTGACAAATGCAGCACAACCCATCAGCACACCCAGCTAGGGAAAGTGGTATCCTTTCTGTTCTCACACCAGATTTTGCCCCATACAATCTCTATCTAGGTCTACAGGATCCAGAGCTACCCAGCTAGCCAGGCACCTACTTTTTTCAAACAAGCATGTGAATAAACTTGCATAACCCACAATGTTTGAGCCCTTTTGAGATCACAATTCACATACACCTTGCAGACATGCCAGCAGCCACTGCCCCTCCCTGGACTCAGAAGGCATCTCCCCAGGACAGGGCGAGAGGACAAAGAGCTGACTCCATCAGTGCTGCCCCATGGGGTCTGTACCAGGGCCAGGGGTTTGGCTGGCACGAAGGAAAAGTCGCTGGCACGAAGGAAAAGTCCCTGACACCTGGACAGGCTGCAGCTCCTTTCAACTCTGGTCCTGTTCTACATTGCACAAAGAAGCTGTAGGAGGACACACAAAGGTCACCAGCACAGGGCAGGGAGTCTAAGACAACTTTGCAGGAGGAAGGAGAAAAAATATCTCCAGGGATTACAATAAATTGCCACCTTCTTCCCAAAGGCTCCTATGAAACACTTGAAAAAGTGACCTCATTAATTAATGAGATGGGTTAACACTCTCTCCACATACTCTACTTAATTGCAATTCTGTCATTCTCAGTGAATTCTTAAAGCCATATTGATTATTCAAAGCTCTGTTCAATCAATAAAGCAATAAACCATGTATGCTTAAAAAAGCGATTAGAAAGATAAATACATGAGACACTTTAAAGACGCCACGTCCTTCTGCAGCCCACTTAGCTAAGGGCAAGCAATGGGTAAATATGTTTTAATGTCATCGTCTAATTGAAGTGGGTAATTGTCTCATAAATTTATTTTAATCCCTAATCCATGTACAAGTATTTGCAAACAGAAATCATCCCAAACACTAACGCTCTCAGTTTTCACTGGCTGCTTGCTCCGTGCCCTGCACAAATGATAGTCATGAGTGAGCAGGGTAAGAGAGGCTGTGGCCAACAAGGGAGACCACGTGAGCCTCCTGCCTTGGGAGATGGGATGGGTAGGTGACAAAGGAATCCTGAAGGCTAAGTCTACTTGGAAAGCTGCAGAAACATCACAGCGCTGTGGTTGAAATTTCCTTATTGCCAAAAAGGATGCTGTGTCCTACTTCATGGACATGGAGGAGGACATGGAGTAGCCCTGTTCAGCCCCGGTTGGAGCTACATCTGCTGGAGTCAAAGGACCAAGCAAGCCCATTCTTCATCCCTGATTATATCTGTCTTGGTCTCGACACGGCTGATCGTCTTCCAGCTTTGCTTCTTCTTGACTTCAGCCTCCCTGCACTGAGCATCCACCATAGCCTGCAGGGGATCCCTGCAGCCTGTTGCCACCCCTGTTCTCATGGGAGCCACATCGCATAGCAGCAAGGAGGAGTCAGGGAAACTTTGTGTCCTCCCAAGTGTGTGAGTACCACCTCAGCTCTCACCAGTCTGTCATCCTGCTGTGTTTATGATATCACCCCGTCTACATGGATCAAGGCAATCATCTTCTCCACTCCTCCGCAGCCCAAGGTCTGACATCCAGATCCATGATGGTAACTGGTGTTGAAGGAGTTTGTTATCACACTGAGGTTACTGGTGTCTCTGTGGGAGGTGAGACTTGACCTCTCGCTGGCCCAGTGTGACAGACCTTTCCCAGCAATGCACCAAAGATCCCAACCCTGCCCCTGGTTGTACCAACGGGGACGCTCTGTCTGGGCTGAAATCTATCACTACAGTAATCCAGGTTTGAAACTCTTCAGCAAGAAATTCCCAGTTCCCATTTTGGCCAAGCCTTTTTCTCCTTTAGAGAAACAAATTTTATTAATTTGTACAACACATCATGAATCTGGAGCTAACAGATCCCCAGAGTTTCTGACTAGAAAGGATCCAAGGTAAGGGCGCGAAGCTTGGGGGAAAGGAGGAAAAAACATTTCTGGGCTTGAGATGGGTTTTTTCTTCTTCCTTTTTTTTTTCTTGAAAACACCGTGATTTAACAACTACAGGCGTTGTTGAACATAAATAAATAAATAACTTTGAGAACTGGGACACACTAAGCTCTGTGATTGCATAAATATTCAAGCTGCAAAGGAAATATAAGATTTCAAAGGTGCAAACCTAATTACAGAGTTGTTATCTATCCCCCTGTAGTAATTCAAACATAAAGAACACTTCCCCATGGGCTGGCAAGGGACCATAGTGCACATCTGAAATGCTGAACCTGGAAAATAGAGCATCCTGCCACAGCTCAGCATTGGCTCACCCTGTTGTGGTTTAGCCCCAGCCCTCAACAAAGCACCATGCAGCTGCTCTCTAGCCACCCCCGAGGGTAGGATGGGGAGAGAATAGGAAAAAAAAATTGTGGGTTGAGACAAAAACTGTTTAATAGGACAGCAAAGGAAGAGGAAATAATAATGATAATAATGATACTGATAAAGAAATATACAAAAACAAGTAATGCACAATCAGTGATTGCCCACCATCTGGTGATCGATAGCCCATCCCCAAGCAATGATTCCCATCCCCTGGACAACTCCAGTTTTATATACTGAGCATGACGTTATATAGAATCATAGAATCATAGAAACTTTGAGTTGGAAGGGATCTTTAAAGGTCATTTAGTCCACCACGCCATGAAATGAGGAGGGCCATCTTCAACTAGACCACGTTGCTCAGAGTCCCATCCAGCCTGACCTGGGATGTTTCCAAGGATGGGACATCGACCACCTCTCTGGGCAGCCTGGGCCAGGGTTTCACCACCCTCACTGGGAAAAATTTCTTCCTTAGATCTAGTCAAAATCTGCTTGCTTTTTATTTAAATTGTTACCCCTTGTCCTATCATTACAGGCCCTGCTAAAAACTCTGTCCTCATGTCTCTTCTAAGCCCCCTTTAAGTCCTCACAGGCTGCACTAAGGTCTCCCCGGAGCCTTCTCTGCTCCAGGCTGAGCCCCCCAAGCTCTCCCAGCCTGTCCTCCCAGCAGAGCTGTTCCAGCCCTCGGAGCATTGCTGGGGCCTCCTCTGGCCCCGCTCCAGCAGGTCCGTGTCTCTCCTGTGCCGAGGGCTCCAGAGCTGGACGCAGCACTGCAGGGGGGTCTCCCCAGAGCGGGGCAGAGGGGCAGAATCCCCTCCCTCGCCCTGCTGGCCACGTGGCTTTGGGGGCAGCCCAGGACACGGTTGGCCTTCTGGGCCGCGAGTGCACATTGACGGCTTACATCCAGCTTTTCCTCCACCAGGACCCCCAAGTCCTTCTCCACAGGGCTGCTCTCCATCCCTTCATCCCCCAGCCTGTGCTGATACCGGGGGTTGCCCCGACCCAGGTGCAGGACCCTGCACTTGGCCTTGTTGATCCTCATGAGGTTCACACGGGCCCATTCCTTGAGTTTTTCCAGGTCCCTCTGGATGGCATCCCATCCCTCAGGTGTGTCAACCGCACCATCCAGCTTGGTGTCATCTGCAAACTTGCTGAGTGTACACTCAATACCACTGTCTATGTCACTGATGAAGATATTAAAGAGTTCTGGTCCCAGTACAGACCCCTGAGGGACACCACTCGTCACCTATCTCTGTCTGGACATTGAGCCATTGACCACTACCCTCTGGATGCGACCATCCAACCAGTTCCTCATCCACCCAACAGCCTCCCCCATCAAACCCTCCGCACTTTAGAGAGAAGGATGTTGCGGGGGTCATGTCAAAGGCCTTACAGAAGTCCAGATAGATAGACAACATCAGTAACTCTTCCTTTGTCCACTGATGTGGTCGCTCCATCACAGAAGGCAACTATGTTGGTCAGGCAGGACTTGCCCTTGGTGAAGCCATGCTGGCTGCCTCCAATCACCTCCCTGTCCTCCATGTGCCTTAGCACAGCTTCTAGGAGGATCTGTTCCATGATCTTCCCAGGCACAGAGGTGAGGCTGACGAGTCAGTGGTTCCCAGGGTCCTCCTTGCTACCCTTTTCAAAGATGGGTGCAATGTTTCCCTTTTTCCAAATTCCAGGGGCGTCACCTGACTGGCAGGACTTTTCAAATATCATGGAAAGTGGCTTGGCAACTACATCAGTCAGTTGCCCCAGGACTCTGGGATGCATCTTGTCAGGTCCTATAGACTTGTGTATGTTCAGGTTCCTCAGGTGGTCTTGAACCTGATCTTCTCTTACAGTGGGAGGCACTTTGCTCCTCCAGTCCTCATCTTGCAATCCAGCCCCTTGAGAGGTGTGGGAGGAGACACTGCCAGTGAAGACTGAGGCAAAGAAGTCATTGAGTATCTCAACCTTCTCCTCATCTGTTGTTACCAGTCTGCCAGTCTTGCTCATCAAGGGGGGTAAGCTTTCATTGATCTTCCTTTTCTAGCTGACATACCTGTAGAAGCCGTTCTTATTATAGTTATATGGTGGGGAATATCCTTTTGGCCAGTCTGGGTCAGCTGTCCTGGCCATGCCCCCTCCCAGCTTCTTGTGCACCTCCCCACTGGCAGAGCATGGGAAGCTGAAAAGTCCTTGACTGAGTATAAGCACTACAACTACTTAGCAACAACCAAAAACATCAGTGTGTTATCAATATTATTCTCATACTAAATCCAAAACACAGCACCATACCAGCTATTAGGAAGAAAATTAATCCTATCCCAGCTGAAACCAGGACACACCATCATGCACACAATCTGCTCAGTTAAACTAAAACTAAGGGCACAACCTTGACCTGCCCCCGATTCTCCCATGAGCAAAGGGTTGGGGCTCATATCCCTCCCTGGCACATTGTCTCCTTCCATCACTTGCAGTCTAATGATCCCTTCGTCTTGCTTCTCCTTGCAACCTCTCTACTACATTTGATGCCATGAGGACAGCCACAACCTGACAGTGGTGGTGGACTCATCCCATGGACCTCCAAGACCTTCCTGCAACAAAGCTGGGCTGCTCCTGCCACCTCCCCCTGCCAGGTTTTCTGGCTGGATTCCCCACGCCATGCACAGCCTGGTTTGACACAGGTTTCCCCATTCTTCTGCACAGCTCCCACACAGTCAGCTGGAGATGACTCTGTCCTGAAGGCCTAGGAAAGCTCCCATGGGCTGTGGGCAATGCTGGAGGATGCTTCATGTCCCCTTGTTGCTCTGCAAACGCTTTACAAAGGGACACAAAACTCATTCAAGTTTTGCTGCCAGCTCCTTTATCCTGGGATTTGGGGACTGAAAGCCCTCACCGTCCTGCTCCTGCCCCACCTCTGCAGCCAGACACTGCCAGCTCTGCTTGCTGCTGAGCTCCGTCCGGTGCCAGCGCAGCAGCCAGAGCCAAGCCGGCATAGCCCATGCTGGCCTGAGAGCTGGGGCAAAACCCTAGCAGGCTTTCCCTGCCTCCATGGGCCAAGCCAAAGATATTTGAAGTACAAATGCTCCCTCTGCTCTCTGATCAAGACCTTGCAGCTGGTTCAGAAGTGAAAACCTGAGCATCTGCATGCATCTCCACCACGTTGCCACGGAGGACAGTGACTCCAGCTAACCCTCCCTAAAGGTGCTTCATGGCCACTGTTTGCACCCAGATCCCTTCAACCCCCATGCTTCCCGCCCTGGATTTTCAGGAAAATGGATCTTTATCAGTGCAAAGGCGGTTTTCAGAGCACAACACACATAGAACCACAGTACAGGACGAATGATAGTAGCAAAACCCAGTTGTTCATATTTTCTCTTAGAATCCTTAATGGCAAATAACATTTAGGGAGTCCCCCAGCACCAACTAGTTGTTAAAACACAGATGAGAACTGTAGATTAAGCTGATGATGAGCTTCCCCACACCCTCCTCTGCTCACGCCATCGGTGATGAGCAGAAACATTGCCCAGAGGACGGCAGTGCCAGCTCTCCTGGCCTTGGCGGGGCGCACGGGCAGGGTCTGGTGTCTCTGCTTGCTTGCTTGAGGCCAAATGATGTAAATCAGCACAGTCCCACTGCGATCACGTGAAGCCAGGTCATGCAGGTTTATGCCAGCTGCAGGCTGGCAGTGCTGGACTTGGCCTCGGCAGCCGTGGGGCCAGCAGAGCAGCCGTGGGCATCCTGCAGGTGGGCTGTTTGCACAAACAGTTCATCCTGTTATCCAGGACACAGGCAGCTTCAAAGCCATGGGCACAGCCCTGCCCGGGGCCATTAAGCCACCAGCAGTGGGGATTTCTCCTGGATTTTGCCAATGCTTACCACAAGGAAAGTTCACCAGTGGAGACACAAAAACACCACACAGATGACTGACCCACCTGAGCTCCTTCTCACATGACTTCTACTATAGTAACAGCTGAACATCCTTAACAGACTGCATTTGACCACTAGTCCCTTTTCCATGTAACAGGCTTATGGAAAATTGTCCTTTTACTACCTTGAAATCAAATTTTTAATTAACCTTTTAGGTTTTCCACTGTAGTTTGACTGACTTAAAATATTGGTTTGCTTCATCTCCCTTTTCAGGTTTGGGATTTTCCCATGAGAAAATGTGATCTCTTCAATATTGTCTATACAGCCAAAAAAAACCCCACCAAAACAGGTCAAAACCCTCCATCCACCTCTGGGCCAAGCTGTGCCATGATGAGAGACCTGTACAGGGGTTCGCTGCTCCCCCCCAGCCCCTGCAGCACCAGGACCCCCACTCAGAAGTGCTGGTCACAGAGGTTTTCAGCCTGGGTGTGCTACAGGTGCAATGCAGAGCTGCTCCAGCCGGGAATCGGTGGAATCGGTGACCCGCAATGACATTGCTCGGGAAATCAATGTCCCAGCCGTGCTGAGCACACGCTTTGCAGCGGCTGCACATGCCACAGCTGGAGATAAGGTTTCAGTTGCATCCCGGGGGAGGAAGGTGATTTGCAGCTGGGTCTCTGGCTGCCACCAGGCTTGCTCAGGGCTCCCTGGTGGCTCTTTGGACCGTGCAAGCCCCATCTGTGGTGAGACGAAGACCTAGGAGAGGGATGCTGTGTCCTGGGACAAGTAGGGATGGGGATGCTGGTGCAGCACAGGGCGCAGCCCACACAGCAGAGCCCTGCGTACCACTAAATCCTGTGAAAGCAATGCCTCTAGCTGCGTCGCAGGTTTTGAGAGTGGCATCACTGGGGAGAGGGGAAGGGGGTCTGGAAAAGGCTTTTTGGGGTGCAGGTTCCCCTGCCAGAGGCCTGGGCTGGACCCAGCGCTCCTGAGATGCCGATTTGGATTCCACTCAGCTCCGCACGGGCATGCCAGCACCATCCTGGCAGGGCAACAGCACCATCTACTGCTGCAGGAACCAGAAATGCTGCGCAGATCTGCTCCCCGCTCATCCCCGGCAGCGCTGCTGTACTGAGCACAGCTCCATCCAGCCTGTAACTTCTTCCTTGCCCTGGCTACACAGCTCCACATCCATGGAAAAAGTGGTCTCCCCTCACACCAGAAAGGGCTGTGGCAGGGCAGATGCTTTTGTAGCAGCATAAGCATGCTTCCATTGAGGACAGAGCTATGGGAAGAGTGGTGGGGGTACCTCATCTCCCACTCCAGGTAGAACAGAGAGGAGCAGAGCAGCTTTCCTTTCCTCCCTGCCCAGGCACTTCCCGAGCAGGTCCCTGCTCTCTTCCATGGAGTGACAGGAAGGAGAAGACTTGGTTTTATTTATTTAACCCAGATTAAGGGACTTTCTCATGTCATTTGGGGCAGAGCTAGGATCTGAACAGAAACATGCCCTGCCCACAAGTCGCCACTGCCTGTCTCTGCCAGTTTTACAAACCCCAGGGTGGGCTTGTGGGGGCCCGTGGCACCCACGAGCATTGCTCAAAGCAGGTAACCGCCCCTTTGAGTCAAGAGTGTCTGTGGACAGGCCTCTCATGCCCACAGACATCCCTGAGCCTGGAGCAGAGGGTTTGCTGTCCTGTCACCCACACCTCACTCTGGCCCTGTAGAAGATGAAGGAATCAGCTTTATTCACAATTTGCTTCCACTGTCTCCTTGGAATGCCTGCAGCTGGTTGTTCTGTATCCTTGTGACCACCCAGGGATGTCTGTCCACAGCCTGAGAACCCAACTAAGAGCCCAGGGGAGCCTGAGCTCACTGGGAGCTCTGTGACACTACCACAGCCAAAAGCAATGTTCTTTCCCGCTCCCCGCCCCCCCCCTCCCGCTATAATGAAATTATGCTGCTTGGAAAAGACCTTCACCATCTACCTTCAACACCACCTCCCATTCAGTGCTGGGCATGGGTGGGCACTGGGTGGGGAAGAAGCATGGACATGGAGCTGGACACTGGAAGAGGCACAAAGGAGCTCCCCTCAGTGCAGAGGGTTGAACAGGGTGAACACAGCAGGACCATGCAGCCTCACCCTGGATGAGTCCCTCATCTTTAACAACTGATGGAGAGGGGCTCTCCTGCTCCCACACAAGCTATTTGGGCCACCTGGGAAACTACCTATTTGATTTGAGAAAGTGGAGCCTCACCAACCATGAGACCCACATGGAAACCACTTGAGGAGAGATGGAAAAGGCAGAGACTGCTCAGGAGGGACCTACCTGAAGGGAGAAGTGCCCCAAAGAGCAGAACTGGGACCCATCTTGTTCACTATTTGAACACAACTGTCCCACTTTTTAGGCAATTAGTGCCACAGAGGCCACAGGAGCCCAGCACCCACCCATCTTGGAGAGAGACCATGTCAACATGGGAAGAGACAGTGGAGGCACTGGCTGCTGGTGCGGCAAAGGACACCTTCCATCCCCAGGGCACACTGCCATGGTGGTGGACACGGAGCATGAGGAGCAAACACAGGCAGGGTGCAGAGCTCTGGTGGTGAACAGCAGCACTAGCAGCAGAGCAAGGATGGTGAACTGGCCACCAGCATGCACTAGCTGGAAGGTAAAAGTCAACCCACAAGCTGGAAAGGGCTGTATCAGCCTCCCCGTCCAGCAAAGCTGAGCTGCCCAGTCAGGTTATGTCAGAAGCTTCATGCCATCTTGCCTGTGGCCATCTCCATGACCCAGGAGGCTCTGCTGGCTCTCTGGTCCTCTTGTAACCCTGCACTGTGGCACCTCAGGTACCTCAGTGCTGGATTCCCTTCCCTGGGCACCTTCTGGCTACCCTATCTTACATCCTATCCTACCTTGTTCTATCCCACCCTGTCCCAGCTTATACCATTGTGGTGCTGAGCCAGCCAGCCCAGAGCCATGCAGGTGACCACAGGCATCTCTGGAATTGCCTGAGCTGCTCATGGCTCTGCAGACATGGCACTCATGACCAAATTGGGCTATGTTACCTCCATCTCAGCTACAAAAAGGTTAATGGTCTGTGGTGGGCTTGGTCAGCCCTGGCCGGTGCACCTGCCCTAGGAAGCAAGTTTGGAGGGAGAGGTGAGAAGGACGGGGACCGAGTTAGCACTTGTGCTTTCATTTACTGGCAGTGTATAGGGTGGTGACCATATCTCACTGTCCAAAGGGTTTGGCAGTTGAATTAAATCCTTATTCACCTTTTGTGCCTGCCAGGGAGCCAGCGACCAGGCCGTGACGAGCAATGCAGGGCACACAGTTCCGCAGAGAAGGATGTGCCCCAGCCGACACAGCCCACGGGGTTATGCACTGGCAGCCACATCGCCCCACCACTGCACAAAGACGTCCCTGCAAGCCAAATCACCGTAGGTTTTCCACCACCTGTGCTGCTGAGGTGCTTGGGGCTCCTTTGCTGCCGCGGCAGGGACAGTGGTGGAACCGCTCCGGCTCCAGCCGCAGGGATGCAGCTCTGCAAGCAGCACGGTGTGTGCATGCGTTTGCAGGTGGGGAGCTCTGGTGGGGGATGCTCTGGCCCTGGTGGGCTCAGGGACAGCCTGTCCCTGTGTGTGCAGTGTCCCCAGGGAGACCCCAGCGTTGCTGGCGGCAGCCCGGCCCCCACCCCGCGGCCCCGCGAGGTGGCAGCAAGTGTCCACGGAGGGAGCAGAGGGGCTGCGAGAGGAGCCAGCAGCCAGCAAGCTCAGGCTGGCCTGGGTGGGGGGCTGAGACCCAGCCGGGGTGGGGAATGCACCCACAGCACCTTCGTGGGGGACAGATTGAGCAGGAGTCCCCATCCGCTCAGCACATTCTACCCACGATGACCCCATGGGACAGACTCCAGCACACGGGACGTACCCCAGCCCTGGAGGGGCAGGAGCCATCCCCAGTAAATGTTTGGCCCCTGGTGCCTTGTTCAGATTACAGGGGCATAAAGGGGACCCCATGTTCAAAATGTCCTGCCTGTGACCATGCCCAGAGCCTGTGACCTGGCCCCACAGCTTGGTCCTTGGGGCAGGAGCGAGGTGTCAGGGGCACTGCAAGGAGCACAGGGCAAGTTTGGGGAGAGGATGAAACGAATAGGGCCATGTGAGGGGTAGCTTGCTGAAGCACATGGAGCTTCAGCAGGGCAGAAGCAGCTCAGTTCAGCCTGGAGATGGTGCAGAACCAAGGTGGGAAATGCATCCTGCCGCAGGTGCTGAACCGATGCCTTCCCTTCTCTATTTTTATTTTTTTTCCCCCAACTGCTTCTTTAGGCCAAATAACTTACCCTCTTGGACCTGGACTAGGGAACCCAAATCCATTCAACTCTCCCAATTCTACAGAAACTTTTCATCTGTTCAAATAAATACTACCCGAACAGCCCCAAAACGCCTGGCTGCTGGTTCCCAAATCAATGGGCAATGGACCCCACCCCGTTTCCCCAAGGCTTGGCCGTTGTGCTCAGCTAACTCATCCACCTCCCATCAAGAAGCGAGGACAGACCACGGACTAGGATGCTGAGCTCATCCTGCTTCTGCCCCTCTCTGCCTCTCTGACCCTGCCCTGGCCCACGAGCTCACTGCCGTAGCCGCTCCTTATCAGAGAGGTCCAGAACCTGGCCCATGTCCAGCTAGTGTTGGCCAGAGCCAAGCTGAAGGACCTCGTCTTGGCAAACAGCCCCTGATCTTCCCGCCTGAGCTCCCCACACCCAGATGAACTGGTGTGGGGTGTGGTGAGGGACAGCTGCCCACCCCACCGGCAGTAGGACAGGCTGCAGCGGAAGGTCCCACTCTCCTAAGCCAGGCTCACCCCAAGACCCACGTCCCTCTAGATGTTGTCTACTGGGCTCTGCTAAGAGTCTGATAAACAGACTTTCCCCCCACACTGACCCACAGCCCCTCTGGCCCCTTCTCCTCCCCTTGCAGCCCCATGTGCTGCCCTGGGATGCTCCGTGACTAGCCCACCACCCTCGTGGGGCATGCCCATCGCCATGAGAGCTCCACAACTGCTTGCCCGTCCCACCCCACCCCGCTCTCTGGCCGGGTCTGTGGCGCAGCTTAGGTACCGTTACTTACTGCACCAAACCAGCAAAGAGCCCTCGGGGATGGAGGCAGCCCCACCAACGCTGGAACCTGGCCCTGGCCGCCAGCAATGTCTCTGTCAGGCTGGATCCCTTCCCTGCAGCAAGTGGATTCACACTGATGTAAGAGGGTATTAAAGTTTGGCTGTGGGTCCGCCAAAGGAGGCAGTATGCCAGAGCCACCTCCCTCTTCCATCCCCACTTTGTAATGGACTCAGGAAGTTAATTAATAGCTAATTGCTAATACCTCACATCTCTCTCATCTCTCAATAAGGAGCCTCAAAGTGCTTTGCAGACACCGGCTACGATCCCCTCCTTTGAGAGTGCAGTAATTGCAGCCCAGAGGTGTTTCAGGAACTTGCTGATGATCCGAGTCTGGATCAGCGACTGTCCCTAGTCCCGGGTGCCTGCCCCAAGCACGACCCACTCGGCCTCTCCTGCCGCGCTGCCGGACTGCCTCCCAAACCGCAGCCTTTCATAAACCCCGCCGAGGCACGCTGCCTGGAAGTCAGCCTTGCAGGTGCCCGAGGCGGGGAAACAAAGAGTTAAACGATATACTGATAAGCTGGTGAGCTCATCAGAGCTGGAATACACTCCATTGTTTACCAGACTCTTAGCAGAGCCCAGTAGACAACGTCTAGAGGGGTGTGGGGCTTGGGGTGAGCCTGGCTTAGGAGAGCGGGACCTTCTGTCCTGCCACCGGCGGGGTGGGCAGCCATCCCTCACCACTCGCCACGTAAGTAGGATGGATTTCCTTGGGCTTGGCTCTGGGGGAGGTGGAAAGAGGGAGGGGGTACAGCACAGCAAGGCTGGGGGTCATCCTCTCGCTGAGCCCCAAAAAGGGACTTGCAGACGTTCCTTGCTCAGCAAGACCCTGAGCGTGTTGTTGGGACTGTCCAAACTCTGGGAGATGCTGGAAAGCTGCTCCCAAGGGACGCAGGAGGCTGGGCCCAACCCAGCTCTACTACAGCAGCAAAAGGACACTGGCTCCATCTCCATTTACGTCCAAGGTCTGGCGGGGCTTGTAGCTGATTTGAAATGCCCTGACACGTTGCCTTATTCCTCCACCCCTGGTCTCGGAGCAGAACTAGCCTGCAGGGCCGGCTGCCCACGCAGCCACTGCCGGCCTCCTCCTCGCTGCGTGGTGAGCAGGGGCGTGGGGACGGGAGGAGCGAGGATGGGGCTTTAGCACTCATGCCTGGCACCGACACAACTCTCCCCGTCTTCCCGCAGAGCAGGGCCCGCTCAGCCCAGCGGGACCCAGCCCTTGTGGGGCCGACACACAGCGACAGAAAGCTGGATACTCCGAGACGCTCCTCCCGTGGCCGCAGGAGCCGGCGGCTGGGTTCCTCCATGGTGTGCTCCAGGGATGTTTAGAGCAACCAGCCGCCTCACCTGCCGCAGCAAGCCGCTACCTGCCCGCGACAGCCGGGACGACAGAGGCACGGCATGGTGAGTGGGCTCTGGGCGCTCGGTCCCTCCCCAGGGGATTCCCTGCCCGAGGGTCGGGGTGCTGTCCTCCCTCAGCACCTCCCCGCATGCCGGTCCCCCGCGGCGTGCGGCTGCGGGGCTGCTCTTCGCTGTGGACAGGGCAGGTCCCCCGCCTCCGCTGGGAAGCAGCCCCCGGTCCCCAGCTTAGCCGGTTTCTTGGGGACCTCGGGCGCGCTGGCTGGCTGAACGTGCCTCTCGCTCCTGTTCACTTGGAACCTGACTGACAGCCGCTCTCGCTTAAATCCGGCCAGCGCTAAGCGGCTAACAGAAAGTTTCTGCAAAGTGCATGTGTGTACGTGCCCGCCGGTGCAGCAGCCTCCTTTCCCACCCATCCCACAGTCACTCATGGGTCCTCTAGAGCAGCTAACCCTTTATCCCAGCAAACATGGACCCACAACTGTCCTCCAAGGGGTCCTCTGAGGTTAAACAGCAGGACCGATTAAAGAGTCAGACTGAGACACCCCAGAGCAGCAGGTAGAGCCATGCTCAGAAAAGCACTTCTCAGTTTTCCTCTGTTCCCCAACATTACAGTTTCCTCGCAGCTGGGACCCACCAGAGATGACTTTGCTGCCCACCCATTGCGGTGGCAGACAGGACACATGTTCTGGTCAAAGAACAAATGAACTCTTTGGGTCTTACCCAAGGACTTTGCAGAGCACCTGATGCTGCCATTTCCCAGGGGACCATCCCAAGCCATCTGGAGGCCACTGGAAACCCCAGAGAGCCATGGGGCAGTGGGGAGGATCTGGGGGTCCCTCTCTGTGGGACAGCCCAGGCCTTTGGTGGGGCAGTATCCAGATCTCAGATGGCCAGGTCAGGATGGGTGGGGGAAGCATGTGTACCATGTTCAGGTGACCCACTCAGCTGCTCCATGGCACTGGAGCTGCCATTCACCCAAAGCCAGCGGTCACATCCGTGCCAGGCAGATCATGTCTCACGTGTTTTTTCTGCCTGGGGATGGCTGGCAGGGTCTGAGCCCTCAGGAAAAGCCCATCCAGCCCTGCCCTCGCACCAAGTCTCATCTTTTTGCTTCCCCCCTGGCGTAAATCAGAACAAGCCACATCTGTGGGTTCACTTTGTCTTTTCCTCAAAGCTTTCTTTTCCATGACGGTTGATTCCCAGAGGTTTGTGGGGCTGGATGTGGACCTGGCTTAGGAAGCAGGAGCTTCTGCTGCTGCCTGTCCCACCACTGGTGGGGTGGGGAGCTTTCTTCGGGGAGGTGGCTTGACAGCGGAGAGGAAGGCAAAATTTATCCCTAAACTTGGCCTGAATTTCCAGCAACATTTGGTGGCCAGTTTGCAAAATCCTTAGCTTTTCTGCCAGTGGTTTGTGTGGTAAAACACAGGGCAGAGACCCCAAGTGCTGCAGCCCCTCTGCCCTGCCCTGCACGCAGCAGCACCACCACCAGTGCCCACGGGTCTGTGCCTGGGGCACGTCCACGCTCACCCGCACCACTGGCACTCGCGTGGGATGGCACCCGCTTCGTCCTAGGGCAAAGACCAGCTCCACCTCGCAATGCTGGTAGGGGTCTCCGTGAGGAAGAGCCAAATGGAGATGGACACCAGTCTCTGGGGTGCGATGGTCTGAGCTGGTGTCCCCGACCGTGCAAAGTGGGAAGAAAAAGTGGCAGAAGCTGCTTGCAGTGAGGACTTAAGAGGAGCATGTAAGAAGCTCCTGGAGAATCAGGGCTGCCTCCCCAAATCAAAAGGACATGGCCAGGCTGAGGACTGGATTGGGAAAGCAAATCCAGCCCTTGCATGGCCAGGAGGATGCAGGCCTGTGCATAGGAGCAGGGTCTTTAGGCTGGGCAGTTGCCCCTCTTTTAGCACATCTCTGGCCACATCTGCAGGTCGTTTGTGGCACCCCAGGTCCTGGACTGGGATGCCAGTCCTGAGAGCTGCCACTGCTGGGGACCAGCGGGTGAGAGCCCCCGCCGCAGCCAGGACAGGCTGAGGGACCCGAGGTAGAGCCCCTGGGTGCCCCGCTCAGCCCAAAGCCCTCTCCTCAGCACCACCATGTAATGTCCCCAAGGCCCAGGAGGTACCCAAGTGTGACCTGGGCTGCTCTGGCACGGGCGTCCCCAAGAGGTGAGCCCCAGTGATCTCCCAGCTCAGAAAGCAAACATCACCACACAAAGCAGTGGAAGAGGAGGAGGAGAAACAGCATCACGTGAGGCTTTTCCTTATGGAGGGGGAGAAGAAAGACCCCAGCGTTAGCTCCACCGCCAACAGCTGCCCAAGACTTCAGCGGCAGCAGCAGCACGCCACCAGACGTGAAATCCAAGATGTGCTCTGGAGGCATTTTCGAGCCCACAGGCGGTCATCTGCTGACGCTCTCCTTGCAGCAATAACGATTTAAAAAAAAATTGGGAGGAATCTGATAGCATTATCCTGCCAGGCTGCTCAGTACAACCCTCGCAGCTTCAAATATGAGCACATCTGTGATGAATTAGGGATGGAGCATGGGCAGAGCAGGAACTGAAATCACATTAGCTCTCCCAAGAGCTGCAGATACACGCAGTGCTCACAAACTCCCGTCCACTTGCAGGGAGTGAAATCCTTCACTAGCTAACAGTGGGGAAAACACACAGAGCCTCATGGAAAAGCCAAGACAGAAATACAAAGCAGCGTACATAAAACAGAAGAAAAAGACCAAATGTGGAGGAAAAAAGCATGCTCTGCCAGGAAGTGCCAGAAAAATGATCAGTGTCTGGGAACTGCAGTGAGAGGGATGCTTATGCCAGAAAATAAAAGGGGGAAAGAAATCCGCTCTAGTGTAAATGCAAAAAGAAAGATGATGGTTTCTGCAGGAGCCTGACATTAATGCTCTGCAAAATGAAGAGGAAGGTGCTTTGCAGAGCTCAGAGTACCCCTGGATGCGGAGGCAGAGAAATGGCACACGGGCAAGTAGGGAGTGGGGTGCCTGAAAGACGGGGCAGGGCAGACTGCATTAGGCTGCTGAGATATGAGGTCTGGGCATTATTCCAGAGAAGAAAGCAAATTTCCAACCACAAAGCCAAATTAAAATTACACAGTGGCTTGATCATAAAACTTCTCCACAATGGATGTTACAAGGAGAAAGCCAAGAAATGCCACGACTACCTAGGATGAAATTTTAGGAAGAGCCTTGCAAAAGATTTGAGCTTAGAGGAGAGGGATCACAACCCAGCAACCCTGTGAGCAAGGCAGCTGGTGGACAGGCTGCACACACCAGCCAAGCAAGAAGCTGTCCAGGATCTGGGCACATCTCCACAGAACTGTGGGTTTTTTGGGGGGGACTGGACTGACTCTTGGGCAGGTTCTATAGGTGGAAGCAGAGCAAAGGTTTTGGTCCACGCAGAGCCAGCCTCACTGTCTCCCCAGAACACTGGACACTGCTGTCAGTATTTGTTTTTTGTCTGAGGAGCCTGTGGCTGCCTAGAGCCACAACTTAGAGGGGCAGTGATGTGAGCTGCATCACAGAAGCTGAGGAAGTTGTACTCGACCACCTGCACGTCTAACATGGTTGTAGCCGTCACAATAACATCTCATGGCTTCTGCAAAGCCAAGGGGTCACCATGCTCCACTGCAATCTGTCCAGCTTGCAGAGATAAGGTTAGCAACTCGCAAGGAAGAGAGAAGCAGAGAAACCGGAGCCTGCTACTATGACCAAAATTTCCCGCCGTGTCAAGTGCTAGACCATCCCTGATCAAGTGCTGTAGAATCTATATCACGATGGCAGAAACATGTCTCCTCCTCTGCCCCCGTCTGTCCAGAGAGGGGTGAAAGCTGCAGGTGGGATGTGTCCATTGCTCCTGGCTTTTGTGGTTTTTGCTTGTTGGTCCAAGTTTGGCAAACCTGAAACATCACAAAATAGGACAATACCACCAGATCTGCATTTCTGCAACAGTGACTGTTTTGGGGGGGAATAAACTGAAAAATTGCATCTGTCTCTTTTTAGAATAAACCACAAACCTTGGCAGGGGACACAGGTGAAAGAATAAGGGAGGTGCTGGCTGGCACCCAGCCATCAGCATCCCTAGGTGGGCACTGGGCCCAGTATGTCCCAAATACAGGCAGGTTTCCTTAAGGCGGTGCCTCTGGAGCGATGCCGGCTTTGCAGCCCCTGCGCGGCTGCGCGTACGCGGTGCGCGCTCTCACACTCATCAGCAGCAGCGGGAAACGAGCTGGGGCCGCCGGGCTTCACGCTCACCTCACCCACGCCTCGGTGCTGCCCGCGGCAGCCACAGGCCCTCGGTGGCGTTCGCAGGGTGCAGATCCAGCCCGGTATCAGCCGTGACGTGCACCTCCTGGTGAGCCGTCCCACGGGCCAGCGCTGGGCCTGGGCGCAGCCAGGGCCGCACCGAGCGAACACGCCGCCCACGGTGCTGCGTGCGCCAAACCGGGGCTGAAGCAGGGTTTTAAAGGAACTGCTCCGGATCAAAGCCTGCGTAGGCTCAAAGCTTGCCTGGTGCCTAAGGAAGAGCTGTGCTTGGCAGTGGAGCGGGCACAGCGCTCCGGTGGCACTGCCCGTCCACCTGAGCCCCACCGGGGGCTTGTGCCCAGGCCAGCATGGATGCGGTTTGGGCTTGACCGCTGGCCTGCATGGCACAGACCTGGGACTGGCGGCAGCCACCAGTGGCTCTGCTTTGTGGTGCTGGCGGAAGGGCAATGCGGGGCCCTGGGCTGCTGCAGGCTGGCACCGCTGCCGCACTCCTGCTGCAGAGCATCCCCGTGCCCCAAAGCGGGGGGCAGCCCTAATGCCCGGCAGAGCAGAGCCCCTGGGGAAAACCTGGGAGCTCAGGCAGGAATTCGCTTCGCAAAAAAAAATCTGACTCCTGGGTGCAAAGCACCCGCTGCCCCAGCCTCTCCTGCCCTCCTCACCCCAGTACCCCATGGGTTCTCCCAGCAGCAGGGCAGACGGTGCATCAGGAGCACTCCCTGCTCCAGCCTCCTGCCCTCGTCTCCTTAGCAGGGCCCTGAGGAAATAGTGGTTAACATAATGCTCAGCCCTTCCCATTTACTATAATGGTTTCTCCATGCTAAAGGCACTTTGATTCTGGGAAAATGTATTTCCTTCTTGAGTTGGTGAGAAAATAATGCCTCGAAAAGCCACACTGCTGACCCAGCTGCCGCAAGGCAGCGTGTTTCGGTGTGCTTGTGCTAGTGAGCCCAGGGGCCCTCCCGCAGCAGCCTGCCCCCGCTTACAGCCAGAGAAATATTTCCTGCGTGATGAGCATTTCCCCATCTCCCATCTGTGCAGTTAGATGGGTGGTGAGAAGCTCCTGTGCTGCAGCTACTACAAGGCTGACATGGATGTGGCAGCTTCCCCAGGGAAGTTCTCAGCCCGTGGGAGGGTGCTTTCTCCTCTCCCGCTGAGTGGTCCTGACATGGCACACCTGTGCCTCAGTTTCCCCAACTGCAAGAAGGGAGTCATGATCATGCCACAAGGTACTGAGGTGTAATTTGGGATCTGGGAGGGAAAGTGTCCTGGGATACAGAGCTCTTCCCCACAGGCAGCATCACCAGCCCTCTTTGCAGCACCCTGATACTCCCCTGAAAGCTGCCAAGAGCCCTGGCAGGCTCAGCGTAGTGGGTCCCAATGGACATCAAGTCATCCCGCCGCTGAATCCCAGTAGAAGCTGGAAGCTGGTGAGCTGGAAGGTCTCAGGAGAAGGACAGGGACTGCTGGAGTCCCGCTGTCCATGGGTGAGCAGTGGGACTCAGCAGGCATCCTCAGCCCAGCCCACCTGCAGGACCCTGTTGCCTATTCCTGCATTTCATCGCTCTCATAGGTGTGATGGTCTTCTCTCCCTGCAGTGACCCACAAAGCCTCCTCCACCTTCATTTGACTTGGCACTGATTAATGATCAAATGGAAAGCACCCAATCCATCTTCCATCACTAGCCCTGCTCTGCTCTTTCTCTTTTGTCCACCTCAGGTCTCCTCCTCAGATCCCGTCACCATGGAAATTCCCCCCAAGAGCCCTGACGGGAGTGAGAAGTCTCCTCAGTCCAAGGAGCTGCTGACCAGTAACACAGCCAGCACCCTCTGCATCAGCTCCCGGAGCGAGTCCGTCTGGACCAGCGCATCCAGAAGCAAGTGGGACATATACCACAAGCCCGTCATTGTCGTGTCTGTCGGAGCAGCTGTCTTCCTCTTCGGGATGGTCATCACTAGCCTGTCTTGCATCCAAATCAAGAACAAAAACGTTTACAAAATGTGTGGCCCAGCTTTCCTGTCCTTGGGACTGATGCTCCTCGTTTGTGGGCTTGTCTGGATCCCCATCATCCGGAAGAAGCAGAAGCAGAGACAGAAGTCACAGTTTCTGCAGAGCCTGAAGTCCTTCTTCTTTAACCGCTGAGGGCAGCCCAGGACCTTCCCGGGAAGGCTCCCCTCCACTCTACCCACCTTTGTTGGTTAGCCGTAAAAAGAAACATGTTCTTGTACTCTCCTAGAGGTTTTCATCCCAGCAAGTCTCTTCCCTACAGGTGAAACGCACTGTACCAGTCTCCCGTGTGAAAATGAACCTTGCATTTCATCCAAGTAATCCCAGAAAAAAGAGAGCAGGCTTTTGCAGCTGAGCCCAGCAAGGCAGGTCCGAGCTCTCTGTATTGCCCTCCGGTCCAATGAGCAGCCCAACATCACATACTGGGAAAAGCAGAGCCCCTAGAGTAGCCTGGCTCCAGCCAGTAGCTTCTGCAAGACACGTCAGCAGAGAGGAGCCAAGCGGCTACGGAGTGCGAGTAAAGCCAGCTTTGGTCATTGCTGACTGCAAACCGCTGCTCAGGTGTAGAAACTGGGAGGCCAGAGATGGTTCACCCAGCGTCAGCAGAGAGGAGAAGCAGGACAATGTATTTCCAAACCACTTTGTATCAGAGGAGGCCACCAGAACGGCAACACATGCCATCAAAGCTTAGGAGGTTTGGTCAGGACATTCCTGTCATTGAGCTGTTACGATGGTGGATGAGACAGAGCTGCAAACTGGAGCTCACTGCCTGCTCGGGGTGGAGCACGCACGAGCTTTATTTATTGCTCCAAAGGGTCAAGGCAAGGACCAGCATCACAAGCAACATTTTTTTGCTCCCCCTGGCAGCGGGTGTTTAAGAAAGGCCGTTCCTCCGGGAGGCAAAGGTGTTTTTAAGCATCTCTGCATTTGCACTGATGTCTGCCAGAGACGCCCCTAAACCTGAACCATCACCTATTCATGCGACCAGAATTGCTCCACAGGCAAGCAAGACAGGTTCGTGATCGCCACCACTCTCTATTTCTGTCTTTAATAAATGTGTGCCCTGAGGCAATTCACCAAGGAAGGCACGGATCCTTTCCGCATGACTTTTGCTTTAATTTTATATTTTCAGCAAGCCTGATTTACTTTAAAAGACAAATTTGAAAGCAAATTCTCAGTCTGAAGAACTGGTCTCACTCTGGACAGCAAGATCTGGGCTGGTATAATGTCCAGCTCCTAATTTTGGGTTCAGGCATTGTTGAGAGTCTGATTTTCCAGAAGTGCTGGAGCCACAATCCCTTCAAGCCCTCTAATTTGCCAGACACGCTGGAAGCTCTGCATAGCATCAGGAGGCCCAGCAAAAGCAGAGGGTAACGTCCAGCACCAGCAGGTGCCCCGCAGGCCAGTTAAAAGGGAGCGTTTGCTGTAGCCAAGGATCATGAAGCTGTAGCTGTGGGAACTGCACCCAGGGCCAAGAGCTGATTCCCTGTGGGGAAATATTTAACCTCCTCCTGGTCGTCTCTGGCTGAACTCCCTTATAGCTGAAATCTGTGCCACGTCAGCATTCTCGCCTGAACATATGGTCCAAGGTGCCCGTGGCCCAAAGCCTTCAAGCGCTTCAAGGTTCATTTGTGCTACCACAACTTGGCTAACTCACTCGATTAACCAGGGAGCTCGGGCTCACCTTGGCAGTGCTGCCAGGCTCCCACCAGTATGCGACCAAGGCTGACCAGCCCCATGCACCTGGAGGTCCCCTCCACCAGTGCTGGGTGAGCTGGAGGAGGCAGCTCCCAGCCTGGCAGCTGACACAGCTGGACTGCGGGTATTCGAGCAAGGCACGGCCCTTTGCCCCAGGCTCAGCCTGGCCCTAAGTTTTGTTTCCTGGGCGGTGCAGACACGTGTGTCCCTGGCCAGCCAGAGCCAGGTTCGTGAATGGGGCGTACAAGGTGTATGATCTGGCACTGGACCCAATAAACCTCTGTGTGTTCCTCAGCCATTCATCACGCCGTGCAAGGCTTTGCTTGTTTTTGCGATCCTGACTGGGCTCTCAGCAGCAGCCTCTACTGATTCAGCGGCAACGGGCAGAGGACGCTCACCTAAAGCTCCTGCGTGGGGGGCAGCTGCAGCCAGCGGAGAAACGTCAGGACTTGCGAGGGGTAAATGACAGAGTAACGTGAAGAGCATCACCAGCTCGCGCCGGCTCCAGCCTGCAGCTCTGGTCACGGACAGGCATCCTAAAGCTGCACGGGCTGGAGGAGGCACCTAGAAATGGTCCCTGCTGCAAACAGCTCTGCTGTGGCAAGAGGCTGCTCAGCCCAGGCTCACTGTCCGAAGGATGCAGCAGGAGGACTAGAAGCAAAAGTACCAAATGGCCCAGAGAGAAGGAGCAGGGGTCCTGCTCTCCATGTCTCATGACCCACCATAAGGAGACGGTCAATGAGATGTTAATACGATATGAAGTCACTGAGACCAAGAATCTAATGGGATTCCAGACGGGTCATTTATAAGAAGAATATTAAGTTTAATTAAAGCAAGAATTTCCCAAGGGACTTTCACGTTGCTGCCCTGGTCTCACGTCCGTTGTTTTGTGCCTGCTGCTAGAGAGGGCAGGCTGCCTGATAAGGTGTTTGGGATGGGTGATGGTGTGGCACCCAGGGGACACCATGCAAGGGGGCTCGCTCGGGGCGTCGGGAGGAGGGAGAGTGGGGCTGGTGCTGCAGGTTTGTTTCGGTGGTGGCCATGTGCCCTGGGTGAGGGTCTCAGGTCTGCAGATGTGCTCAGTGGACACCTCTGTCAAGACGACAGGAGCACATGGGTGGCACGGGAAAGTGCCGGGCAAGAGGACAGAGCCTGCCCAGGTGAGGGTAAAGGGGATAGTCCAGGCTTCAGCAAAGCTTGCTGAGAAGAGGAGCGGGGATTTATCAGGTGGATCTTACTGATTGCTGCCCAGGTCTGTAGGGGGACCGTGAGGTAAGGGAGAGAAATGTTAACTGGGGATTAACAGCTCAAAGATCAACATGCAGGTGGGAACCCAGCAACAGAGTGGGAACTCTCCGCTTTGTTGCACGGGGTATAAACACCGGATTACTGCCGGGAAGCGCAGTGGATTTTGCATTTCTGCATGCAATGCAAAGAGCTCCCAGCCCTGGGAAATGCATCATCTCCTGAAGTGAGAGAGGCTGAGCTGGAGCAGCTTCAGGAAGCAGAGATGTGGGGTATGCTAGAGGCTGTTTGCAAGGGTTTCATTAGGAGCTGACATAAAATGTGTGCCCCACTGTGGCCCAGCAAAACCCCGCAGGGCTGCCGAAGAGTGAAATCCTGCCTCTGTGCTGTGGGACCAGCGAACTCCCACATCCCACTGACAAGGGAGGCCGCAAAGGCAGGGGGTTTTCGTGGGTTCAAAATGGGTTTATGGACAACAGATCAAAACAGAGACAGCAGAAGCAACGGAGAGGGATGTGTCCTCTAACTTCTGTAACACAGCAGCGGTGGAGGCTGGAGGAGTCCGTGGGGAGCAGATGGCAGAAAGGGCTGGGCTCACGTGCTGTCTCCTCCTGCCACTGCTGGAGACAGCACTGGGCTAGAGGGACCTTTCACCTGATCGCAGGGCAGTTCATGCCTTGGGGTCATTCCCATGGACCCGCAAAGCGCTGTTTGGCTGCTCCCCAATATTCCTCTCTACTCCCACTGAAGCCTGCATGAATCCCGGCATGATGCTTCGGATCAGACCAAAGAAAGCCATGTTTTAAGAAAATATCATGTTATCCAACAAACATAATTATGTCCAGCTCTCAATAAAGCAAGCTTAGATGAGAACTGCCAGCTTCCCCGTTCTATAAAAAGAACAGGAAATCCATTACAAAATTCATTATCTCTGCAGAGCAGTTGAAACGCTTCTCCTGCCTCTCAACGGTCAGCCCTGCCAACCCGCCCTGCTGCAGGGCGTCTGCCACAGCTGCTTCATTCCTGGGCTTTGACAAAAGTTAAACCTGCCCAAAGACACCGCGCGCCCCTGCTGCGTACCTCTCTCCGAGGACGTTAACTCGTGTTTTATCTCGCTTCCCATTAGCTGGATTCATCCGCACCAGATTCCTGCTGCTGGGAATTGCACTAGCACTATCCCCCTCCGCTGGGGTATAAATGATTTAACTGTGGAAGGAAGCGGGTGACCACCGGTGTCCGTGGGCACACGTGTGTATTCCTCTGCGCCCTCCCATCACTCCTTCCCACAAACACGGGCTCAGGGGCCGCGGGGGCTGGTATCCCGAGTCCCCGCTGGCACGTCCCCTTCATGTCTGTGTCTGGATGTCAGCCAGGCCACCAATTCAGGGCGCGCTCTGAAATGCTGCTGGTGCTTCCTCGCACCCCGAGGCGCAGACGACATCCTGCCAGGACGAACTGCAGTCGTCCATCCCTGACTCAAAGGCAGCAGCAGCCCTTCCCTGTCCTTCATAAGCAGTAATGACAGTGACAACTTTGAGAGGACTCTCAATGCTCGCAGTGAGTTTGAAACCCTACAAAAAAGAAAAAAAACAATCCTTCCTATTTTTGCGCTAGATGTTAGGAGCATGGAAACTATTGAACCAGCTGAGAATTGCGCCGTGGCACCACTGAGAAGGGTGCGGGAAAGCTGCGGAGGCAGCTGTGAGCAAACATGCCCCAGGTTTGCCCCTTAACCTCGCTAAGGGATGAGAGGGAATGCTGAAGCAGGGCTTTCACTCAAACCATGTCAGAGATGGTAAATCTGGTTATTTCTCACTCAGACGTGGCACTGCTGTGACCTGGGTGTTTCCAGGGGAGGAAACGCCTCCGGCCATACAGTCGCTCAGAGCTGCCGGGGCACGTGTGTGCAGTCCCAGCGAGGGCTGGGAGTTCCCAGCCAAAAAAGTAGTGTGTTTTTTCTTCTTTTTTTTTTTTTTTTTCTTCTACTCAACCGGAATATCAGGTTGCAACAGAAGTCAGCACCAAAAAGAAAATTGTTTACTTCCAATGCTCTGACCCAGGGTATTTAAAGCTCTGCTCCTCTGCACGCAGCAGCGTCGGGAATGGGAAAACTGTTGCTTGCGTGACGGGGTTTGCAGTGGCCAGCCCACCACGAACGCTGGAGGTTCGGAGACTTCAGAGATGCCCATCTCTGTCCCAGCCTCCCCCGTCAGCATCCCTGGGAAGGAAATACCATCAATCCCAGCCTGCTCCTGAGCTGGCTGGTGCAGCCTGGTTTTAACCCAGCCCGAACCCCCAGCCCTGCCACGAACCCCCGAATGGCCAGGACGAGGAGGGGGTGGTCCTGGGACACCAAGGAGAAGCTGCTGAAAATGCACACACACCGCCACAGGTTTTGAGACCTGCTCAGGCCCTGTTAGGGGTTACAAAACTTTCCATGCCTTTCCCTGCTGGAGCACCCTGGGGATGCGAGAGAAGAGGCTGGGGGGGCCAGGACTGGCGTGGGGGCTCAGCCATGGGTTGGGGTGGGCCACGGTCTGGAACGGCTCTGGCAAGGGCAGCCGGGCAGCCGCCCTCCGGGTGACCTGTTTCGATGTAGGGGTGTTGGTTAATCCCTATGGAAGGACCAGGGGAACCCCCAGCCTGGGGTATTCATTTAATGGGTATTCATTTAATTAGGAGCCCCCTTTGAGGCTTGTGAGCCTCAGAGTTTAAACTATCTAATTTGAAACCCATGTGTGGCTCGCTCAACTCCTCCCTGCTCCAGCGATGGCCTCTCCAGCGTCTGCCACTCCGCAGCTGCAGGGCTCCGTGAAGGCAGGTGGAGAAATTTGGCTCCTCCACCATCCTCTTGCCCTCACAGGCTCTTCCAAGGGGATGCTGCATTATTTGCAGCCCTGCCATGGCTCAGCAGCCCTGGTTGGAGCCTGCACTCGCCTGGGGATGGGGGACGCACATACTCACCGGTGTATCTGTGCCGGTGCAGTTGCAGTGTGTCAATGCTCTCCTTGCAAGGAAAACCCCTTCCAGCTGAGCCGCGTCGCCCTCAAGCTGAGCGCGTCTGTACCACAGCACCGCGTAGCTCTGCGGTGAGCGCGCACAAGCCCACAAGGCTCCATCTCTGCTGGCTCGGCAGGCAGCGGGGCCCTGGCGGGGATCTCCTGGCGGTGGTTGATCTCTGGAGGGAAGGAGCAGAGCCCTGGAGAGGGAATGTGGGAGGGGGTACCTTCTGCCCGTCTGCCCTCCGAGCCTCGGCACCTCACATCCCTCTGCAGCCTGTAGCTCTTGTGGTGCCCACGGAGGGGACCGCTGCTCCTGACGGCCCCATGGTGCTGCACCATCAACCAGAACCTCCTGGGCAGCTCTCATAGGTAGTTATTTGTTTGGGGGTTTATGACTTTTTTTATACTCGACCAGTCCTTGTGGGGTCCTGTTTGCAGTGCTTCTCCCCTGATTCAGGGCCTGGAAAGGCTTGTTCAGTTTTAAAGCAAAATCCTTGGGACCATTCCTAAGACCGGCAGACTCAGCTGTCACCCTCCAGGGACTCACCTGTGGTGAAGGACTGGAATTGTTGGGGTGGGTTAATATTAAACTATTTTCTGAAGAAAACCCAAGGTACTGCTTGGAGAAACCCTGGATCGGTGTGGGTGGCTATGGGGTGGGCAGGGGCGGGCAGCAGCATTGCCTGTCAAGAAAAGAACTGTGTCCTACCATCTATCTATCATCCAATCTATCTGTCTATCTATCTACCTATCTATCCATATACACTCCCCACGCAGACAAAAGTTGATTTTAAGCCCTGAAGAGTTAAGGCAGCCGGATGCTGATGGGTGCTGTGTGGTATCAGCCCATGCCAGCCAGCCCTAGAGGCAAGTGCCACGGTTGCCTGCAGCATCACCCACCACTGGGGGATAGTTTTTTCTTTCTCTGTGGATGGAGAGCAGGTTGGTTCATGCCGAAGGAGGAAGAGGGATTTTCCCCTCTGCTCTTTTCTTCTCACCTCCCGTGTCTCTGATTCTGGGCAAAGCCTTTGGAGGAGGTCTCTCCCAGGCTTGGCTCCTACCCAGCTGCTGCCTGTCTTCTCTTGGTGGAAAGAATTATTTCCTTGGAAAGTTCTTTTGTTTCCTTTACCCTGGCAAAGAATAAAGCTAAGTGCAGGTATGGGAAGGACAAACTGTTCGCAGAGCTGAAAGTAGCTCAGAAAGTCCCTGCTGGATGCAGGTAACAAAAACAATGGTTAAAGTCCCCAAGTCTGCCCCTGAACGAGGTACAAAAAAAGGAGGAGGGGAGGGAGATGGGAGCTTGGGTCTTCCACACATGGTTACATGCTGGAAGCATTAAGCTGGGGGATTTAAGATCTGGAGTATGTCCTGCCTGATTTGGGAGGGGCCAAAAGACTCAGAAGGGCATCCCACGTGTCTCTGTCTGTGTGTCCCCATGGGACAGTCTGTATTTTGGGAAAGGGTCTCCAGGGAGAGCACCTGGGGGGAAGCTCCTCAGGGTTCTGGGCTCGTGACATGTGTCTGAGATCAGGAGAGACCAACAGCCGGGAGCTGATGGTGGCACATCGCGGGGATCACTTCGGACAGCGGGCTGGGCTGCCCGCATGCTTTCACCAAGGGCGGTCGGAGCCTTAAACCCCGAGTGGTGCATAACCGGCAGCCTCCTCCGCTCTGCTGGGATCAGCGATTGCTGCCGGGCCGGGCCCTGCAGGTAAATGAGAAGCTGGGCACCAGGCTTGCCCTGTGAATGGCACTGAGTGTGCTACAGCAAGACTTGGTGGCATCTCAGCCTGAGGGACCGAGGCACTGGACCAGTGATGGACCCTGATGGCTCCCAGTTTGAAATCCTTGCTGGGAGAAGCTGCGCTCCCTCCCTGTGCGCAGCGATGATAATGACTCTGGCTTTGCCTAGTGGTTACAGCCATCAGTTAGGGCATGGGTTCCCCCCGCTGCTTGGTGGGGAGGGGTGGTCGCAGGTCTGCCTGTTTTTTCGGTGCTCCCCCAGCCCCGGCTGGATCTGCAGGGTTTGGGGTTGTGGGGCGTCAAACGTGGAGTCTGGTCTGCACCCTGCCTGTCCCCACGCCTCGGGCAGCCCATAGGGTCTCACGCTGGGCTGGTGTGCCCATGGATTGCGCTGCATTTTGCACCGTGCCTGGGGCTGGGACAAGCCAGCGACGCTCCTTCCAGCTCTGCTTGCCTAACAGCCCCGAATGCAGCCTTAGCCCGGGTCTCTGAGCTCCAGCGTAGGGACAGGGCGGCTGGAAATCACAGGCCAGTATAACCAGCAGCGCCAGCATGTTCCTCAGCCGTACTGCCCTCAGCTCGACACGGCTCGTGGCGGGGAAGGAGCTGCTGCCCGAGGCCAGCAGCGCTGCGCAGGGCCGATGGCATCAGGACGGTGGAGGCGCGGGCAGATACGCTGTCCCCAGGGCACTGCTGCCGCGAGCACTCCCCGGCCCTGCGGCCGCTCACGGCGCGGGTGCGAGCCTAAGCCAGCTCTCGCCTGCTAAATCTGTTGCGAGGGTTTTACGGCGGTGCCTGCCAGCACCGGCCGATGCTGCCGTGCAGGTCAGAGCCCGGCACCAACGCTCCCCGCTCCCTCCGCGCAGCTCTCGCAGGTGAGACTGCACGGGAGCATCTCCGGCTGCCGGCCGCTCCGGGGGAGCATTTGCAGATCTTGCAGAAAATTTTCAACAGCCGTGTGCCCGCCAAAGGCACGTGCCGGGTGGAGCTCAACGATGTTCACAGCACGAGGTCGGGCCGGGGTGCTGGATCCCCTCCGCACCACGGCCTGGGTGGGCTGAGCTCGCCCTGGTCAGGGACATGAAGGGTCCTGCCAAGTGGGGGAGTTTCTTTCAGCAGAGCGGAGCGTGTGCTAACCCACCGGCGCCGGGATGCTTTGAAGCGTGGTGCTCTGGGGAATGCTTTCCAGAGGATGAGCATCACCAGCCAGGGCTCAGCAAGGGAAGGAGCGCTGGGGCAGCAGCCTTTCCTAATTCGACGTTATTCCTCTCCAGCCATGACGTCTGGGCTCCTTTCCCAGATGTATGAAGAGGTATAATCACCATCTGTCTGTGTCTTTCGGGGGCAGGGAAGGGGGATGCTGTTTTTACTATTCCTCCCCAGGCAGATGTCCTGATAGTTCAATATAAGTTGCTCTGAGCTTTCACTGGGTCAATAAGACCTTCCTACACCCAGACTTGGGAGAAGAGCACCTGGAGAGCATCTTTGCTCCTGCAGCCATGAGCCCCGCAGCAGAGACCCAATCCCCAAATGCTCCAAACCTGCAGGAAGCCGCTGGCCCTTGAAGGAAACCAGTTCCCTCGTGCTGCCCAAGGGGGTTTGCGCAGACCTGCCAAGGCTGAGCTCACCTGCAGCCCCTGCACGTACGGCAGCTTGAGCCATGCACCACCGCAGGCACAGCCAGCACTGAGGATCACGGTGCACGAACCGTCCCTGGGCAGCTCAGTCACCAGCACTGTGCTGCCCATCCGTTTTCTCCTCATCCTCAGGCAGATATTTCATAAAAGCTCAACCCATGCTCAACCAAGGACTTACCCGGGTTTCACTACAGGACAAATTTTTTGAAGGCTCCTTTTCTGGTTTGTCTCCACATGCTGCAGTTAAATAAATATTGACTGACTCCAGCTAGCCACAGATTTTGTCAGACCTCTTCCATTCACCTGCTCAAATTCTTGCTGCTCCCAACTAATATGTAACTCGGGGAAGCGACGTTCATTGTTCCCTGTGAAGAACTGGTTCACTCTTGCCACATATTTCTGCAAACCTGTTCTGGGACAGCTCCAGGAGCAAGAGTTTTCCTCTAACATCATCTTTCCAGCTACAGCAGAACTGGGCTAGAAAAAGGCAGAAGAGGTAGGCAGTGTTTCTGCTCTTTTTAAAGTATCTTTGGAGCAAAATGCAGCTGCTGTTTGCAGTTTTCTGAGCCATTAATTGGAGGGGAATGAATTTCTGGAAACCATTGGGCTCCTTTCCAACCCAAGAAGCATCTTGATTTAGTGTGTTGCCTTTCCTTTCGTGCTGCCATGGGCAAATCCCTGCTCTCACACACTGCTTGGCAGCGCTTGGCATCACTGAAACGCACCCAGATGAAAACCTGGCCTCCTACAGAGCAAATCCAAGCTGTGCTGCCGATACCCTCCTGAAGGGCAATACAGGGTCCTCACCTGGCAACATCTGGCCCACGAAAGCTGCAGCAGAAGGAAGCCTGAACAAAGCCTTGTCTGCAGTGGTCAATCCTGCCCAGGCCCCAGAGCTCCCCTGGAGGGACACCAGACATATGGAACAGGACGTCCCACCACACAGTGTCTCCTCCAGAGGCACAGGAGTTGCCACAGCTCTTCCACTCTCCAGAGTGGGGTCAGCAATTCCCAGTTCCTGCGTTGCAACAACCTCCACAAGTTTTTTTGCTCTCGTTTTCATTCCTGGGCTGCCCCAGGCATGAGATGCAGCCTATGTGAAGACTTCTTCATCTGCTCTGGTGATACGAAAGCGGCACAAGCCTTTTGCAGTGTGGGACTGGACAGGCCTGGATTGATCCAAGCTCCTTGCATCAGAGCCATCTTTCTTTGAGCTGTTTGCATTTGGAGGGTGTCACTGGTCTGAGGGAGCTTCCTGGGGTGGTGCCTACTCTGCCCCAGGCGGCTAATGTCTGTGGGGATCAGAGACCAGATTAGAAAGTGCAGAAAACTCTCAAGGCACCTTCTGGAGCTGTCCCACGACAATAAAAACTGTCTGTCTAATCTCCTGGAAGAAATCCCTGAAATTCAGTGAACAGAAGACAAGGACTCCGAAAAAAACAAAGGAAATGGGAAATGGATACAGCTGTGGGAGCAAGAGGGGACACAGAAAAGGTCTTTCCTTTCAGAGGGTGATGAGGCTCAGGCTGGTCAGACAACTGGTTGGAGCAACTCCATCATTGTCAAACCTAAACCGCAGGCGAGTTCATCAAAATGGGGCTGAACTGGGAAGCAAAGAGCTGCAAACCTCTTTTTCCACCTCCATAATCACTGCAGTCCACTGAAAGAAAATTACAGAAAAGGATATCCAGCCAAGGACTGCCCAGCAGCAAAGTCAGGCGCTGGGCACGGCTCTGAGCCCTGTGCCACCTGTGGGCACGGTGAGGGGGCACAGGGCAGGGGCAAGGGAAGACCACCGGCGTACAGGCAAGCCTGAGCCCGGGGCTCAGGGGCTGGGGAAACTCCAGCCGCGGAGCCCTGGGTGAGTCCCCAGCTCTGCTCCCCGGGAGGCTGCAGGTGCTGAGAAGACCACTAGGGACTGAGAGCAAGGGGGTTTTTTTGGCTGAGCACCCATGAAGGCAGATTTCAGAGCACGTTTGCTGCAAATGGGGTGATCGGATCCTGAAAGAAGCTGTGCCCCAGCACTTCCCTCCAGCCCTCTGGTAATTAAGCCAGAGCTGATCCTGGGCTGGCAAAGAGCAGATTCTCCCCCAGGCCCCGAAGGGTGATAATGCACAAAGAAGAGATTAGTTATTTATTTGTGTATTTAAAAGCCTTAATTGTTCAGACGGAGGGAGGAGAACAAACCTCTCCTGGAACGGGCAGACCCTTGCGATTGGGAGGGAAGAGCACGCACTGGAACAGATGGTTTGCGAAGCACGGCCTGACGTGTGGTTGCAAGCAGCAGGGTGGATGAGGTTAGGGGACAGGACCAGGGGGCTGTGCTGGGCAGTCGCCTCTGCCACGTGCTTGCCAGCCGCGAGACGCAGGCTGTGGCGGGCGGGCAGGAGCCTGGTGACTTTTAGCACCTGAGGTTCCCTGGGCGGCAGAGGAAACACTCCGACAAGGTAGGTCATGTCCCCCATTCCCATTTCTCATGGCGGAGCATGGTGGGGCTGCCCTGGTGGCAGACGGGCCCTGGCTGCCCTGGGCTGGGAGAGGAGATGGGGGAGGACACTCCTGGTGCAACCCCCGGCATCCCTGTAGCTCAGGCCATCCCCAGCAGGTACCTGCAGCTGGGCACTGCTTCGCTCCTTGACGCCGACCTCGTGCCCAACGGTCCTGTCTCAAGCCTTGGCATCCTCTGCGTGACCAAGGGAGGAGGCAGGCAGCTCCTGTCTTTGGACGGCTTTCCAGAGCCAAGGGCTCCCTGGACTCTCCACCTACCCCAGGCTCCCTGATTGCCAAGCACGTGCAGGGCAGAGAGGCAGGAGAGGAAGGATGCGCCCAGTGTCACACGGCAGCCTGGGAGCAGAAAGCGGCAATCCTGGGCCCCACAAAGTGATACTGGCTGCTCAGACACAAGCCAGGAGCTCTGGGAAGTTCTGCCTTATTCGGTGATTCATCACTGACTTGCTTGGTTCCCATTTTTGGGATGGGCGATGACACGGGTTGTCTGATTTGTTGCTTTCCAGCAAGACCTGCTTTTTGGAGGTGGTGCAAGGGAGGTGTATTTTTGACACTCTGGGCAAATTTCCGTGCCTCAGTTTACCTATAAAGAGCGGGGAACACTGCAATGCTTCCAGGCTGCCACCGGGGTGTCACAGCTGGTGTGACTTTGCTGGGATCCTTGCTTGGCGGATGCTGCCCAAAAGTGACACGAGACCCCCCAGCTCCCAAATCAAAGGAGCGTATCCTGTCTGCAGGCTGGGTAAGGACCAGACTTGCACCTTGTAGGCAGGCTGGGTGTGATGCACCTACAGACAGGGTGTATCCCGGGGTAAACTGGCGGCGGGTCCCTTCCCCAGAAAGCTCACACACGCCACGCCGAGAAACACGCCCCTGGGATGCTGCCAGGACAGGCAGAGGCAGAGCCATGGCAGGGCCATGAAACGGTTAAAGCGGTATCGTGTGCTGCCTCCCGATTGTTCTGCAAGGTGTGTTGTGACATTTGTACTTCCTCCTGGCAGGCGCGAGCAGAGGCAGCGAGGGAGAGACTGCCGGGATGCTGCCGGCCTGAGGGTCTCTGCTGGGGGGCTCCACCATGGCCTTCTTCAAGCTCATCGGCCGCTGCGCTGTGATACTCCTCCTGGCTGTGCTGTGCGATGTGATCGGGCTGATCATCCTCTTCCTGGGAATTTTTGCTCCACTAAGTTCCTGGGACTTCTTCGTTTACTTGGGAGCTCTGCTGCTCGCCTCCAGCCTCGTCTTCTGGGTCTTCTGGTACACATTCAACATCGAGGTCCCCTTTAGGGAGCTAGGTTTGAACTAACCCGCAGCTCTGGCAAAGTCGAAATGTAAACTTGCACTTGGAGGAGCAATGTCACATGCTGGGAAGCTTCAAAGCATCATCCAGTTGGTGAAGAGCATCCAAAAAGACCAAAGGGAAGGGCCTGCTGGTCCCCGTAGCGTCGACCAGCCAGATGGACCTCAGAGGAAAGGTACCTACAGCTCGGCACAGACAGGGATGCTTTGCTAGTGCTGGGGAATGCAGAGGTCTTGGCAGGGCAGCCAGACTTCCTGCTGGTGACGGCCACTCTTCAGGAGGCACATTAGATTTCAAAATGCTCTGGAATGGGTTAATGACAGGCAGGAACTCGATTTTGATGAGATGAGCCTGCCTGAATGAATCCGGGGAGGGGGATTTTGGTGGAAATTGGAGGTGGCTAGTATCTGGGGTCTATTTCCTCAGTTCTTCCCATCAGACGATGCTGTGAGTTGCGCTGCTTTGTCGTGACAGCTTTTGGCAGCGGAGGGACAGGCAGCTCAAGCGAACTCCCAGAAATACAGCCTGGGCAAACAGAGAAAGTCGGTAAGAATAATCTAGATCCAGGCTGTCGCTTAGCACCAAAACCTCTGTGTAAACGGTGTGTGAGGGAGCAAACCTGGCTACTCGTTGGCATACCCCCATCGCACCAGTGTGTGCTGCTGGGCTGCCCACACTGGGAAGGTTTTGCCAGCGGGGAACATATTTCCAGCAAGGTGATGGGGAACAGTGAAAAACCAAGCAAAGGTTGTGCCACCATGGTGCCCTGTACACAGCCCGGTGACAAATGCTGAATACACAGAAATTAGGTACAAAGTGCCATGTTTGAACACTGGCTTTGAGATTATTCTCTCTTAATCTCAGGCTGGCTAGAACATGCCTGGTTTGTTTGGCAGTTGCCCAATGGGCAGAAAGATCAGGCAGCATGGACCTTGGCTGGGTTCTGCAGCCTGGTCCTACAGCGCATCAGCGGGAGGGACCCACACATTGAGCATCGGCCCCTGCATTGCATGGGGGGGCTGGTGGTGACACGGAAACACCCAGGTCAGCCCAGAGCTGCCGCGAAGGGCTTGGTTTTGGCCTCACCTGTGAGCAGCAACACCACTGCAAAGCTTAATGGAGGTGGGAATGTCCATGTGTCAGGAGACCACCGCTGCACGGATGGCATCCTGCCTCCTTCCCAGCATCCCAAGGGGATGTTCCTCCCCGTCAGCATGCTGGCAAGGCTGGTGGAGACAATTAGCCTGAGTTAATTATCGAGCAGCCCCACAGCGCTTGAAGCTGTACAGTGCATGACAAAAGGATGATGACAGTAGGAGGACGCCCCAGCCAGGAGCCAAGCGTGCACCCACGTACCAAGGGCCAACCCTTGCCCCAAGGAGCTAATGGTTTTATAACAGTACATGAGACAAAGAGAAGGCAGAGACGGGGCAGATGTCCCCCACTGACATGCAGATTAGTATCAGCCCTGAGACCAGACTCCCTCTCTTCAGTTTTGGCATCTCAGCCAGGCCAGTGCCCCGAGGCATATTCCTCCCGGTGCATAATGCAGGAAGATTGCCGAATGACATGATTCCCATCCATGAGTCACTCGAGAGAGATTTCCCTGCACAGGTTTTTTATAAAGCCTCTCTCAACCAGTGAGAAACATTTTTTAAATTATTATTATTTACTGATTTTTCTTTATTTCTTGTCTTGTTGGCAGTGACTGCAAGAGGCAGCCAGGAAGTTTTCTCGACTCTCCCGACAGCGCGGAAGCTGCAGCGTGAGTCACAGTGTTTTACAGCCCTACACTGACTAGGATGCCCGCACCAGGAGTTCAGTTTTACCCTCCACCAGCAGGTCTCAGGGTGCTTTTCCACCCATGTGCCCTTGGGACTACCTCCTTCAAGAATTTCCTTGATGCGCCTCCAGATAAGAGCCTGTAACAAGCATTAGTTGGATACTGCAGCTATATATAAGGAAGGGCAGCAGTAACCAAGACCCTCCTTTATTTGCTCTGGGATTTTTAATTGCTAATGCTCAACCTGTTCAATCCAGCCTGCAGAGCTTGGCTGAGGGCTTTGTCACCATTCAATGTCTGTCCCCCGTTGGGTGCATGCCTGGGTGCGTCAGTCGGGGACAACACCCAGGGAGCTGGTGGCATCGCCCAGGGAACCCAGCGGGAAACGGGTGCAAGGTCCCCATCACCATTTGTCCCTTCTGCCTCCCGGGCTGGTGGGGCAGACCACTCCTGAAAGGTGGTTGTTGGGGAGCAAAGTCTCTGCTAACATTGGATGAGCCAGTGCACGTCGCCAGCACGTGGCTGGGGGAAAGCTTTGGGGTGATGAGGGGTGAAGGGTGATGCTCACGGCCAGGAAAGTGCTGTCATCCCTGTGTCCAGACCTCCTGGCATGCACCAATGAGGCCGTATCCAGGTCCACGGAGGAGCAGAGGCCTCCAGTGCACCCCACCACACACCAGCTCTGGGTCAGTTCCAGCACTGCATTTCCAGGGTGCTGCAGACCCCAGGATCCTGCATTCCCCATGGAGTATTCCTGCTTGCACACTTTCCCCTCTCCAGTTCATCTGTGCTCTCTGGTAGTGACCCAACCTACATGGCTCTGGGCAGGACGAGCACCATTCCCCAGTGGGATGCACGTTGTGCACGAGTCAAACTCAAGCACATCCCTGTAGTTGTGTGTGTGTGTGCACGCAACGTGCCTCCAGCACCCTTCACCTCCAGGCTGCTGGCACGGAGGGGCAGGGGCACACGCAGGACATGGTGGCTTCAATCCCCCCAGTGCGTGGACGAAAGTAATTAGCCATGCCCAGTGACAAAGGTAAAACCTCCCACTCATGGTGTGTGCCCATGACAGGGCACCATGGGATTTCTCTCGCCTCTCTGTCCCGCCTTCTCCCATGGTGGGCACCCTGCACACCCCAGCACATCCAGAGCACCAGCTCTGATAGTCTCCAATGTCCCTTTCCATCCCAGGGACATAGGTCCTTCCTTCTTCTGCAGAGTCCATCCCTGCCAGAGCCAGCCTCATCAACAATAGGATTGGTGGTGGAGTCACCATCACTGGAAGTGTTCAAAAAACATGTAGACATGGCACTTTGGGACATGGTTTAGTGGGCACGGTGGTGTTGGGTTGATGGTTGGACTTGATGATCTTAAAGGTCTTTTCCAACCTTAATGACTCTATGATTCTAAGTTAAGCACAAGCGAAACATCTGAGTCCCTGTCCCTTGGAGGCTCAGTCCTGCGTAGCACTGGGAGAGCTGGCCCAAGCCCAGAGCATTATTGACCCAAGAGCTTATCTTTCACCATTGGGTTTTTGTGGTTTTTCACTCAGTCTGTTTGCTCCGGGCTGCTGGGGGAATTTTGCAGCCATGAGCACAGCATATCCCAGTGGCTATGGCACGGCACCCGTTCGTGCACTGGGAACCAGAAGTCCTCCTCCACTCCTTGACCAGTTTGTGCTTCCCAAGTCACTCCACTGACCTGAATGGTCCATCACCGAAAAACAGCACCCTCCAGCTCTTCCTGCCCTGATATTTTAACCCCAAAATGCTGTGGAATTACATGCCGGGAGTTCTCTTTCATGACTCGCACGAGCTCTTGGGACTCTGGGCTCCCTTAGACCTCTACGGCACCACAGCCACAGCATCTCCCACTCTGCACCAGGGGGGCACTGGGGGGGATATCAAGCCCAACAACGCCAAGATTTTGCTGGTGCATCTAGTCCTTCAAGGGGGAAAAAAATCCTCCTTTTGTGACCACATATTAGCAGCCTTACTCATACCCTGACCTGGGCTGACCCTGGGTATCACAGGGCAGCCCAGAATGCCCAACTCAGAAGCTGACATGGCTGCACACATGGGCATCCCGGACACCATGGACATCCTGTTTATCATCCAGGCAACAGTCTGCTGGTGCTTCTGTATTGGTGGTCAATAGTCCCCTGAGTCCCACTGTTATGATTTTAAATGTCTTTATTGGAGATATCTTGAGTTTCTTAGATAGTTGCATCTCTTCTTACTATTTACAGGGAAACAGAAAAGGACCAGAGTGGGAATGTACGGAGCAGATGAAGACGAGTAGCAGCGGACAAGGACTCTGTTGTGCTGCTCTTGCAAACCCATCACCGAAAATACAGAGAGCTGTGCTGTACTGATCTGCTGGGCGCCTTGCTACCAGTCCGGGCACAAGTACTCAAGGCACCCCTTGAACAGTGAGCACCCTCTTCGCACGCTCTCTAAGCACTTCGCACTGACTCCTACCCGCTGCCGTTCTCTCAGATGGCACAACACAAGCAACCTGGTAGCAGCAGAGCCACTGCGAGCTGTCCTGACCGCGGGCCGGTGCAGATCGGCAGGATCCGGCTGACAGGGTGGACCAGTTCTGCAAACCTCACCGAATGGCTGTGAAGAACTGGTTCAACAGGGCTCACAGCTGAAGACACAGCCTGAGGTGCGGCTGAATCCCCCGCTTGGGGACATTGTCTGTATATTGATGCCCCCGATGTAAGAGAGAGACAACAAAACCAGACAGGACAGGGCACTTCCTAAGCAAAACCCAGCTGCCGGCTGGATAGAGGTCTTGCGTACATTTTACCTAATCTCACCAAGGTCCCAGGTGCTTTCTAAGTGGCACTTAATGAAATCCTCAGAAGACCTTGGTTCAGAGAACTACTGGAGCCGTGGACAGTTGCAAAGGGGTGCTTCAGCTGTCAAACCAGTGGTGGCTCAACATAGAAACAAACTTCCCAGCTGAATCAAAATACAAATCTCAGGTGGGAGGAGAAGAAACAAAAAGACCCATATCTCCATCCTCCTGCGTTCCTGATGCAGCATTCAGCTGACCATAAAGACACTTGTGCTTCTATGGAAGCACACATAACACCTATCAGATAGGTCATTCAGCACTTTCCATCACAGACGCTTCTTCTCAGTTGTTTACAACTTTACCAAAATTCATTCATTTTCTATTTTCCATCCTGGAGAATCTGCCTCTGAGATGAATGTTGGTGTTTCCCTTGGTCCTTCTTTCTTGAGACCAGCTGACAGGACAGTGCTGGCACTCAGGGACTTCTCTGTTAGTGAAGACATGCTCTGCTAAATGGGCTCAATACAGAGATGCGTTGACCTAGTGTAGGAGAGATCTCCCTCACCATTTCAGAAAGACCTCCGCAGACTTTCCTGAGGTGATGGAGATGTGGTTTTGGCCCAGTGCGCACATGCTGCTTACATTCAGAGCAGCTCCATCAGCCATTTCATGCAGAGTTACAGAGGCACGATGGAGAGCACACAGAGAACAAAACACTTGGGTCTCCAAAGGAAGGGCTGAGCTGGGGACGTCAACCTTCACTGCTGCCTAGACAACAGCATGAACCAACGAACTCTTTATGGGTGATACCAGGCCTTTGCTGGCCTTGTTGGCCTTAGTTTTAGCACCTTGGGCAATAGCAATGGCAGCGGGGTTTGTGGGCAAGTTGTTAATTGTGGGAACTACTGACTGGGGCAGAGCGGGGATCTAGCAGCTCTTCTCCGTCTCTAGTTCCCAGGGCATGAGACTGGTGGCAGGGCCGGCATCTCAGCCTCTGCCATAAGGAGGCAGCTGGTGCCCACTTAAGCCGTCTAACCATCCTGTCTTCCCACCCTGAGAAGGAAGGCTCCCTGCTCAACTCCACAGATGTGCTGTGCAGGTCCCACAGCCTCAAAGCATTGAAATATCTTACATTTGAAACTTAGGCCTGTTTGGGGCTTATTCCTGTCCCAGCTAGAACAAAGACCACCTCCCAGTTCCCTAGAACATCAGTCAGAGAGCCATCATGCTAAGGGATGCCATCAAGCATGTCGAGCAGGGAATGAGGTTGTCTTCTGGGGATGGGAAGCGGAGCAGAGACCATGCCAGGGAGTTTTGTAGCGTTCTGTTTTGTTCTGGAGGAACTGTTTTGGCGTCATTTTTCTGGGACCTTTTTATTAAAGTTGCTACCCTCCTTTTCAAAGTTGGTTGTTTACTGACTGTAGGTGGTGGGATGAAGCAGGAACCTCTGGTTGCAGCAACTCTGTTGAAGAATATCTCTTACACAAGGGACAATGAGAGCTGGAAAATGTGGTAGCATGTGCGGGATAAATCATAGAGCCAGAACATCGGTGACAAACACCATCATTAACCCTTCTCTGGCAATATGGAGACACCCCCTCCTCTGCAAGTGAGCTTTTGTTAAAAAAGGTCTGTAAAAAACACAGGCACTGTTGGCTCCTCTGCCTTTGCAGTCAGTGTGGCAGTGGGCCTTCCAGAGGTCGTTAATTAATGCTTTTTCCTTCAGAGATAAAACCACGTAAAGAGGATCTCTGAGACTTTTGCAGATTCCCATGACTCTAGAAGCAGGGACTTTTAGGAAACAGCAGTTGTCAGGTCACTGGCCATAACTCTGAGGTAAGGGACTGCACTATCTCTGCCCCAGGCAGGAGCCGACCTTCTCCAGGGCAGCCTGCCAGTGTGAAGCCAGATATCCACCCGTGGCTGATCAAGGAAGGAGCCAGCCTGCAGCCAGGAATTTTATCAAATGAAGGGTCTGGGGCAATTCTGAACGGATCCCGCTGCTTACGGGGCCACCTTCACACCTCACCCACAGGCAGAGCCAGCCTTTGCTCGGAGGCAAGAGGAAGGGTTGGAAAAGGTTCCTGATGGGGGACCCAGGCCAGAGACCACAGACTCCTCCTGCGCATTTGGATGTGCACAGCACTTTGTACCCAGGTGCTGGGCGGGGACAACAAGCAGGGTTTGCACGTCCTGGAGTAGATGGTTCTCCCAGACTGCACAAACCCTTCTGCAGCAATCCCTGCCTCTCCCTGCGCAGCTGCATCCACCCCCCCCGGAGCTCCTGCTCTGGAGGGAGCAGCGTGGCTGGTCCTGCAGGCAGCCCCTGCCATAGCCAGGTCTCCAACTGGTCCCATCACAGCTGGTGAGCTGGAGGGAGCGGGCTCTGCGCTGGGATTTAACCCTCACCAGCCCCAACCGCTGCGGCTGCCCAGCCGCGGAGGTGCCCGGGGCTGATGGACGGGGTGGGATGCAGCAGGCTGAGCAGCCACCCCCCCCTCCACACCCCCGGCCGTCACTGACATCACCCGCAGGCCGTTTCCGGGGCCAGGCGCTGCCTCGCTGCTTGCAGGCTCGTTTTTCTGCCCTCACCCAGTGCTGCGGCAGTTCAGGCGCTGGTATCAGTCAGGCTCGGGGCGCGCGGCTCCCGCAGACACAGCGCAGTCAAAGGATCCCGGTGCCCGCCGCGCCCGCCCGCTCCTCCGGGGAAGCGAAGCCCACCCGAGCAGCAGGGACACGGCCAGTCCCGCAGCAGCTGGGGGAATCAGCCCGGGGCGAAATGCAGTCCCGCATGGGGAATCCTGGGCACGCAGGCTCGGGGGTGCACAGCGGCGGGAGCTGGCACCAGCGGCTGGAGGCTGGTCCCTCAATACGTCTTCTGCCTGTGTGGAGGCAAACCCAGGTCTGGCTTTGCCAGGGAACCCAGCGAAGCCACTGCCGGATCTGAGCTGCAAACCCCTGGAAACGACAAACAGCCCCGAAGGGCAGTTCATACCTTTTGCACCTCTCCTTGCTCTCCCGGCACCCTGGGAATTGGGGGCAGCAAAAATACCCCCATCTCAGTGATGCAGCAAGGGCTTACTAATGGGGTAGAGAAAAGACGGAGACAAACTTCTTCTGGAGGTCTGCAGCAAAAAGATGGGCACGAGATGCATGGAAGGAAATTCCAGTGGGATATAAGTTTTAAAAAAAAAACAAAACCAAAACCAAAACAAAAACCAAACACAATGAGGGTGGTCACAGACTGGGAGAGGACTGTAGAGAGCTGGGGGGGAATCTTCATCCTTGGAGCATTTCCAAACTTGACTGGACAAGATCCTGAGCAAACTCATCTAAATATGAGGTTGATCCTGCTCTTAGCAGAAGTTGGACCAGAGACCTTCATCGATCCCTTCTGACCTGTGTTAGGCTATACTCCAAGCACAAGCCCTCTCTGCCATATAATGTCTGTAGGGGTCCCCAGAGGTACCCCCACCCCCCAAGTGTCTAGGTGATTTAAGCTTAACGCCTTTGAAACCCATGTAAATGCACAAATTTCTGCAGCACAGCAGCAACACCAGAGAGCTCTCTCCCAACCCCACAAGTCCTCCAGTGTCCTGAGTGGCAGGCCCACTAGTGTCCCACTAGTGTAAGATGTCCTCAGCACAAAGAACAGCTTGGAAGAGGCTCAGGACATGGGCAACGGTGCAGAGCATCCTGGACCGGCTTTGTTATGCAGCAATCAGACCAGGAAGATGTTCCAGGAGGTGTTCCACCTCCTGTTCCTCCTCGTTGCCAGTAACTCAGCTGCCCACCATCCCTCCTCCCCACCTCATGGAGACCTCATCCATGTCCTCTCACAGCCTTCCTCCATGTGACCGGAGGTCCATAGTCCTCAAGGACTTCTTCGGGTGGGAGACACCCCATCGTGTCCTAAGCAGGGTCTCTGACAAAGATTGATCTGTTGAAGATCTTCCAGGTCAGACCCAGGGCTTCAGCTGAGCCCACCTGGACCTTTCCTCAGATTTGGGGCAAAAGGGAAGACAACTGTCCGCATTTTTCCTAATCTCCAGCTGCCTTCACACCCTCACCAGGAGCCGGGGACAGTGCACGGCTGAGCTGAGCCCAGACCTCTTGTCTTCTCCCAGGCAGGGGCAGAACCTTGTCCCTGAGCCGCCTGTTTTGACAACAGCAGCTGCCATTCACACCACGGAGCCTTTTCCAGTGGTACAAACAGGAGGAAAAGTGTGATCCTGCTTGTTTCTCATGAGGAAGGGCAAGGGCACCTGCCTCCAGCCCGCCAGCAGAAGCAGAGACACATCCCTGAGGGGCCACCAGGGAAGGGGAGGGATGGGCGGTCCGCGGGGTCTTGCCACCCCAGAGCCCAGCCCCTCCCCTGCAGCCAGCCCCGCTGCTTTGTCCAGCCTCCATGGACCACCCGGGCTCCGCTAATGCCTTCCTTAGCCCTGGCGGGGCTCCAAATGGACCAGCCCAGGAGTGCTGCCCAGAAGCTAATTGCTGCTCGTTTGAAAGGCAACTGGGAGCCCTGCAGTCACCAGCGAGAGGGGTGAGGGGAAGTGCTGGTGTCGCCAGTCGCCGAAGGGTCTTTCCCCAGGGGCTTCGCTGTGGCCACCGGACGCGAAGCTGAAGATGCTCCTGGTGCAGCACCGGCATCCCTGTGTGTCCCGGGGCGGGCGGCTGCTCCAGAGCATGGCTGGTGGGGAACCAAGTGCCAAAGCACCAGTGATAGCTGGATGGCTCTGCCATCCAGCTGAGCCTCATGGCTAGTGCTTTCCCCGAGCGGCCACCGAGCTAATTCATGACTGCCGTTACCGACGGTCATGGCTGCTCTCCACCAACTCTTGATAGAGCCAGTTCCCAGCAAATGAAAACCTCGGGACCAAACCCTTCCACCAGGGCAGGGGCCAGGGCTGGCCGGGGCCGAGATCTCGCTCCAGCAGACGCAGTCGTCAGCTCTTCCCAAGGATGTGCTGCCACATGGGTCCCTGAAGACCCCTGATACCACAGCAGCCACCTGCAATCCTGGACTGTGTCAATGCCTGGCAGCTCTGGCCCCCGAGGCACCCGTCCGGGCAGGATGGGTTTTCTAGGAAGCTCCACACCTTATAGTTAAGTAAAGTAACCTTAGGCTTTCCCATCACACACAAGTGTTTCTCAGCACGCAGCTTTCTCATTAAAGCCCTGACTCTGCCTCCGGCACCCTGTGGCGGATTGCAAACGCTGCTCGCCTTCAGCTCTGCTGCGCGGAGGACGCATAAGGGCACTGGTACCCATGCGCCAGGGTCCGGCCGCGCGCAGCGAGCTGGGCGCCCAGCACTGGCCCTGCAGCACCCCTGGGCACACCCCACCTCAGCACCGCCGATCCCCCCCTGCACCCAGGACCGGGAGCATCAGGCACAGGTTTGTGACCACTGGCCATCGACCGGCAGAGACGGCACACTTGAGACAAAGTGGTTTTCCCAGCTCAATTTGCTGTTGCAAGATGGGACATCATTTAAAGCAAAACCTGGTGAAAAGAAGCTCTTCCTAAAAAAAATACATTTGCAGGTCTTTCCCAGCAGTTGCTGGAAAGAAAATGCAGACTTTTGATGATATTCCAGGGCTTTTTTTCATGATAGGTTGCTGAGTTTTTGGCAAAAAGGATCAGTAAGAAGGACACAGGGAAGTGTAAAACCTCCCCAGCCAGCAGAGCAGGATGTGTCTGAAGGTGCTGCTGCCAGGCGATCCAGAGCCACACGCTCCTCTGTGCCATGTAACGGCTGTCACCAAATCCTCACCAAGGGACCATCTCCAGCCCAGCCCCTGTCCCTGTGATCCCTCAGCTGAGGTCCTGGGGATCTCATCCTGGTGAGCTGCCCCCACCACAGGCACTCATCTCACGCTGAGGACACCAGCTAAGCCTCCCATGCACTGCCAAACCTCCAGTCCCGTTGTATGCTCGGAAAACCCCGCTCCTTGCAAAGTCCAAGAAGAGGAGTCCAGCCCAGGGCCATGCCCTGTATGCTGGCACGGGTGTACAATGTAAAAGGCTGTCCTCCATGTGCCAGAGATGGAGACAGAAAGATCTTGGCTGGACAGACCCAGGCTTAGGGACAGCCAGATAGGCCAGTGTCACCTCTTGTCCATGTCCCACACCGGCCACGTTGGACAAACCGAACCAGTCCCGCTCCGGCCACTGACGGTGGCTCTGCAGGAGCCCTGGCTGGGTGCAGGGGAGGGAGCTCAGAGGAGCCTCCAGCTCAATTATTCATGGCGAGATCTCAGCTGATGGAGCTGGGGCTTTCAGACGCTGGTTCCTAATGGAGCCTGCTGACGTGTCTGGCCAGTAAGCACTCCTGGGCCCTGCACAATTCCCGCTTCTCCCATCTACGTACCATAAAAATGCCACCTTCTCCTGCTAATGATGCATTATGCAGCCATTACTCAGGGTTCATAGCCCTGCTGCCATCATGCAGAGATCTTGAGCTGTTAGTGCGGGAAGGGCAGCGTGCGCTCTCCAGCCAGGGAAATTGCACACGCTGGGGTCTGCCAGGGGTCCTGCCCGCGCTGGAGCCCGACAGAGGGATGATGGGCCATCTGAGATCAGCCTGCACAGGGAGGAGAAGAGGTACCAGCAGGCATAACCAGAGTATAGCGTGGCCTGTGGACTTCCCACCCCAGCTCTTTCAGGCAGAGAAAGGGAAGGAGATGACAGAAGACCCTTGGGGCCACATCAGCTGGCACGCCAGGTGCTGCAGACCAGTTAGCATGATGTGCTGATTGCCTGCAGGACACCTGCAGAGTCAAACGATGCTGTGGATGATGGGTGGAGGCAGTGCTGGAAGGTGACTCAGGGATGGCAAAGGTAACGGTTGGATGTTGCGCAGGAGAATGTGTTAAACGCGCCGTCAGGGGCACCTGCCAGCCTCTCGGCTCTTCTAGCTCTGTCCCTTTGCGACACTGGCCAGGCTTTCCTGGGACCCTCTCCTGTCCACATGAACATCCCACACTGACTGGGTGGAACTGGAAACGTGACCCTGGTGTATGCCCAGCTCAGAGTGCCACGTAACCAAAGAGCAGGTTCATGAGGGCCACAGTATCATGGCAAGGCTTTGGTCACCTTGAATAGTCTTGTGTATCTTTCCCATGCCCACTTTATCTACTGTCCATCCCACATGGAGAGCTGTGGAGGTCCACCCATCTATCCATTCTTCCCCACAGCCTTTTATCCTCACACAGGCACACCTCCATCTAATACCCATCCTCATACTGACCTGACACTCCAGCCGTCCATCGACCTATTCATCCCCATGCACTCAGCATCCAACTATTCTTCTAGCTCAGACCAGTGCTCCACCCAGTGAATAACTCATCTCTCAGTACTTGGGAGAAATGGCTCAAACCTGGGGTGGTTTTGGTGCCCTCTCCTAAAAGGAGAGTATTAAACCCTTGTGCTCATGGTGTTCCTGTAAGGGCTCCAGCAGTGCAGGAGACTTCTCTTTCAGGAGGGCAGAGGACATGTTGATGGGAACGATCTGTACACCCTCCTTCTCATGAGAGAAGAAGCATCCTCAGAAGGCTCTGCGTGGGCAGACAGCTGCCGTGCCCGAGTCCTCCCTCAACAGGATCCAAAACCTGTAACACGTGAGACGAGCTTGCCCCAGATAGCCATGTTTATAAAATCACAGTGCTGGTAGAGACATCCTGACCCCTTTTCCAGCCAACTGGCACCCAGAGAAGGTCCCCAAGCCAGCCTGCCTGGCTGAGCAGTGGCAATGCCTGGCAATACATGACAAAGTGCCCTGCCTGCAGCACAGGATGCCCAAGAGCAGGGCGCTGGTTTGGGATCACGTAGCCTGATGGATCCCATTTCCTGGGAGCCCAGGGACCTGCGAGGGGGTGAGTGGGAAAAGCTGCTTTTGGGGATGCCCCATGATGTCCCCAGCATGGACAGGGCCATGCATCCATGAGATGGTGCCCGCTGCAAGTGTGCTGAGGGCTGGAGTCAGTAATGTAATTGATGCTGGAGGAGACAGGCAATTACCCCAAGAGCAGTGACCTGCCTGTCCTGCTTGTTGAGTTAGGGGCCACGCATCTGTGGTCACATAACCCATGGCCAAACTGCAGGCTTCTGCGAGGAGATATGGCCTGGACACCTCTCCTACCACAGCAAAGGGGAAAACACTTCTCATGCCCTGCGCCCTGGGGTCCTCTGGCACCTCCACCCTAATGTCCCTGCCCAGGACTAGGCTGTCCCCGCTGAGCACGGCCAGGGTGGAGAAGAGCTCTAGCCCCACCATGATGGAGGAGATGAAAGTGTGGGCACTACAGAATTCAGAGGGATGGAACACTCCCAAACTGCCCCATGCAGAGGTGGGCAGTGGAGAGGGGACTTGCATTTGCTTTAAAAGCAGTCCACAAACAGGTTCCACAGTGTGGCTCTGCTGGCCAGCAGGAGATCAGTTCAGCAGTTCCCTCCATGAGGTCAACTGGTGCCGCAGTCACAAGACCGTGATGGTGGAGTGGAAGACACCTGGTCGCTCACTTGAGCTCAGGCATCCTTGGATACTGCTCGCTGAGACACACACGTGCGTTGGCAGCTGCTTGAAATAAAACACATGGGCATGAAAACATGCATGGAAACGCGCGCACCAGCAGCCGTACACACCCCCCACGTGCACAGCCAGCTGCTTGCTGGGCGTAAGGACACACAGACGTGCGTGCAAGTACACACACACACACATACGCTCTCAGGGCCACACTCTACCCCTCAAACACAAGCACCCAGCCCAGGCTAGGCTTTATTTCTTGCCATGTGCTTACAGAGCTGTCCCAAACCAACACTGGGGCTCCCGGCAGCTTGCCCCATCGCTGAGAGCCCTTTGTCCCCATCACTGGGTCCTGCAAAGCCTCTGTCCACCAGGGACATGTTCCCTCCTCCAGAGCTGCCTGGAGGATGTGTCTCTGGCCCTTCAGTTATGCCGATGCCACTAGCTGACCCTTAACTTTGTGTGCACACACGCTGGCCTTCCTCATCCGCAGGAGCGAGCCGTTACCTTCCTCCCCACACGCACACCAGGAAATAATTGCCCTAATGAGCTCTACCAGCCGCCTGGCCCATGCGGTTACTGCCTTTGGCGGCTTGCGGCAGCTCGTGAACAGAGCCTGGCCACTGGGCTCGTACCTGCGGGCAGGGGCAATGGCTCCAGCATCAGCCGGGCCTCCCGTGGGATGGGGGGTGGGAGACCTCAGCCCTCTCCAGCAATGGAAAGGGCAAAGCGGGAGCGGGGCTGGGCCAGGTCGGCAGCGTGGAGGGGATGCTGATGCGAGGGTGGCCGGGGAGCGTGTGTGTGTCGGGGGAGCATTTGGGATGCGATAGCGGTGACGTTACAGGCGCGATGCAGCCAGGGCACTCAGGGCATCACCAGCAATTGCCAGCAGCTCCCAGCTCGAGCCACAAGCACCAGCCGTGCCAGGAGCCTACAGCTGAGCGTAAGTGTGCACGGTGTTGCGTGGGGCTGTTCACCAGCAAATGTGTCTCTGAGTGACCAGCTGCCCACAGCCCCATGCTGGCATCTCTGCTGACGGACGTGGCAGGGTCAAAGCAGGACTATGCAAGTGTCCCCACCGGGCAGGGACATGCACGGAGAATGCAACCATCCCATACATGTCCCAGAGCCGCAGGCATGAGTTACCCTTGGGACGTTAGGTCACCATGATACACCAAAGCACTGAGTTACTCAGGATTGAGCTGGAAATTAGTATCCTCTAATGGACACATGCCTGGTAGGAGGACAAGCTGTACAGCATCTGGTGGCTCTGGTTTGCTGGAGATCCAAAACCCTTCCCCGGGGACCATCAGCAGGAGAGGGCTCAGGAAGGTCTGGTGCCAGTCATCAGCGTTAATAACAAGAAAATAGGATGACAGCAGCTTTTCCGTCTGCACAGGAAGGGGCAGGGAACATTTCTGCCAGCTGCAGGCAGACCCTGACCTAAAACTACAGACACCCATGCCTCCAAGTGCCCCAGTGCCTGGAGGTGAGGTGGCTCTGGTGAGGACATGGGGATGGTGGGCAACGAGCCCTGAGCAGCAGGCATGACTGTGGGTTGATGCAGCGGGTGCCGGTGCAGACAGGCCCTGGCTTGTGCCCACAGGCCTGGAGCGTGCCGGCCCCAGCAGCGCTAGTGGATGTTTGGCAGAGGATTTCCCAGGGAATCTCCATCCTCTTGCTGCCTGGCCCTCACCCACCAAAGGCAGGGGCTGAGGGCCCCGCGTGCCATTCCCCAAAGCTTGTCCTGCCTCTGTGCCACCCCTAGCAGCCATCCCTGGCCAAGCAGTGCCACCCTGTGGCAAATGCCCTGCTCGCCTCCGAAGGGGGTGATGCCCCTGGACCCCCACCCCAGACCTCCAGGTCCGTGGCACTGGCTGCCCAAGCTGATCACACCCCCAGCCTTGGCCCCTCTCTCCTGGTCCTGCTGGAGCCCGTGACCCCGACAGAGCACACGACACCCCATCTCATCCCAGTGCTCCCACTGAAGCTCTTCCCCGCTCTTCCTGCAGCTCTTTCCGTTGCCTTGCCCAAACACCTCCAGGGCTCCAGCAACAGCAGCCACGGGTGGGTTCCTCCAGCCCTGCCCCGGGGTGCAGACGAGGGGGGCCCACTGGAAGGCTGGTTCCCCGGCACCCTGCACTAATTTCCCAGGCAGCCTAACAATAAGGTTTATTATTAAATAACGAGGCATGGGCGCGTCATTATCAGGTAATCACTTCTTAGGAAATAGGATTTCCATTCCAGTGCGGTGTCTCAGGAACTTGTCCCCAGGCGATCTCCCAGTGCTTCATGCGGGGGTCAGTGTCATTGCACCCCGGGGGGGTGGGGAAACTGAGGCACGGGGTGGGGGAGTGCAGCAACAGCGTCACAGGGAGAAGCTGGGCAGTCGGCAGCCCAGCCAGGGCACCATGCCCTGGTTGTAACTCCAGAGGAAGGGGTGGGATGCCACCAGCTCCTCTTCCCCAGACCTCTCACCCCTTTCCAGCCCCAAGCGGTTCTTATTTGTTCCCCTGAAATGTTCTGGCTGATCCCAAGGCTGCCTCGGTGGCACTGCTGGCCGTGTCTGTCCTCACCGATGCTTGGCCATGCAGCGGGAACGGTGCGCCAGGTCTCTGCCCCGCTGTCACCTCCCGCGGGCACTGGCGAGGGACGTCCTGCTCCTGCTCCCGGATACGTTGGGGTGCCTGTGAAAGCACCGCGGCCCTCAGGGCACATTCCCGAATGACGGGGCCGAGAGCAGCACCCACGGGGCCAGGGACTGGGTCAGGAGGACAAAGGTGGCAGCGAAGGTGCAGGTGTTGCGTTGGGGTGCACAGATGGGGAAAAACGTGACGAGGGGCCTGGGCAGCTCTGGCATGGGGGTGACCAGCAGCCCCCGCTCCCCCCTCCCTGGAGAGCAGGCATAGAGGGTCCCAAATCTCAACTGTGCCTGCCAGATGTCCCCTCCCCTCCGAAACCATGGCCCCTGCAATGAGGGGCTGGGGCTCCCCTGGGTGGGACCGGTCCCAAAGTGGGCAAAGCTGGGAGGCGTGCGGGGCTGAGCGGTGCCTACCCTGTTCGGCACAGGTGAAAATGAGCCACAGGAGCTGGATGTAGGGATGAGGGGCAGCCACACTGCCAAGGCACAGGGCTCTAGTGAGGAGAGCAGGGTGGGATCCCAAATCCACCCCCTTATACAGTCCAGACCTTTTGTTTAGCTCCCTGCCCCTCACCCTGCTGCCTGTCCCTGGGTGCCCAGGGCAGGAGGAATGCCTGTGGAACGGGGAGGATGGCCACGATCCTGGGGAGCTCAGAGACAGGTGAGGGAGGGCAAGGCTGGGACTGCCTGGGGGATGAGCTGGCGTCCCATCACTTGCAACTCCATCACTTTGCAGGGAGGGGAGCACCGGCCGATGGAGAGGAAGGTGAGCTCGTGGAGTCCAGGATCACTCTCTCCACCCTCTGTTTTTTCTGCCCTCGTTGGATGGTTTTGGGATGGAAAGCCATGAGTTTCTGCTCCAGGGTGGCTGCACCACATACCCTGATGAGCCCAGCAGCCAGTCAGGAGCCTGGGGACCTCCAAAAGCTCCACAGCCTGGTAGCATGACAGTCCGACGCACAGGGCCCTTGGCTGTCCCTGGGCTCTGGATGCCTAGGTGCCATGGTCACAGTCCCCAGGAGCTGGGATGGAGGGGAGGGACCAGAACGTCCTCCTCACCCTCTGCACATGCTGTCACTTGGTGTGGGAAGAGCGACCACCCTTTCCACTAAGCCGCTGGAGGAGCCCACTAGCAGGGTTTGACCTGCCAGATTTTAACCAAAAGAGGCAGAAAATGCCAGCAGTGACACTGAGAACCCGGAGATCTGCAGAAAGGTCTGAAAGTCCATTCAGTCCATGGCCAGAGTCCTTCACCTGAAACTTCTTCTGGGCTTTCTCCAGGGATCTTTCGAGAGACATCCCAGCTCCAGTTCTGTCCCAGCATCAGTGACACCCCTCCAGCATCCGAGCTGATCCCACCCCTGCTACGAGTCCCTCTTCACCAGCAGCAGCCAAGGCAGCACAGCCGCCAGCATGGCCACAGTCAGGATGAGGAGGACGGCGAGGGCAATGGGTGACTGGCAGCATTTCACCCCCAGGGCCGAGCTGGATGACACCGAGCTCCGCGTTTCTGCTCTGCTTCTCCTCCCCAGGGAGCCACAGTCCGCATCCATCAGTGGCATCCCATGGTCGCTGATGACAAAGATGTGGGCTTCCCGTGCCAGCTCTCCTGGGACCCCCTGTGAGTGCACGGGGCCGTTCCCTGCGCTGCAGCACCGGTCAAAGCTCTGCACCGGCATGACAAAGTGGCTGGGTACCACCAAGGTGTTGCTGGCCTCCATTTTGGTCAGATGGGACAAGGAGGAAGGTGACAGAGGCATCTCCAGTGTCCGGGGGTTGGTGCCTGCCTTGGGCAGCCATAGAGCCTTCTTCTTGCTGAGGAAAGTCACGTAGCGGCAGACGGGGCAGATGATGCTGCTCTGGACCTGGCCGTCGAGCTTGGCGGAGAGCAGGCACTTCACCAGGCAGTCGTGGCAGAAGGTGTGCCCGCAGCTGAGCTTGCGGTGCGTGGCCTCCAGCGGGTGAAACTTCTCGTAGCACACGGGGCACTCGGCCTGGGGACCCTCCTTGCTGGACGAGGTCTCAGACATCCTTGCTCGCTCTGCCACAGGCGCTCCCCAGCTGCGAGGAAGAGGCGTGAGGAGGTTAATAAGGGTCTCAGCTGCAACGGTTAGCACGATCCATCTCTTCTCCATCTCTCTTTCTCCTCCCTGCTCTCTTGCCTTAGCCCTCTTGTCCCTAGCAGATGGGGTGGATGGCTACTAGGCACGGTCTCAACAAGGCAGGGCATTTTCAGGAGCATTAAGCCTCTCAGCGGGCAAGAGAGAGATGATGAGAGGACCTCAGCTCCAGAGCCACCGGGGGCAACAATACCTGGCTGCAAAACCACATGGAAAAAGGCATGAGCCCCTGGATGGAGCTCAGTGCCTGGTGCAGATAGAGCAGGTTCAGCTTGTGTCACGAGTGCCTCTGTGCTCTGCTGCCAGTTCCAGGTGCGCAGGAGGTGGGAGCTCCCATCCCACAAAGAAAGGAAAGGGAGATGCTGCCATTCCAGGGGACACGGAGGGGCCAGGAGGAGGCCAGGCCAGTGGGTCAGGACCCCACGGGGATGGAGAGGGCGTATGCCACCCCGGGGCAGGCAGCGAGCACCCATGCCAGGCTCCCTGCAGGCTGCTGGAGGACGTCCCGGGCTGGTGGCCAGGCCGCCGCCATCTCCAGGCCATGCTCCTCGCTCACGCTGGAGCACAGCGCAGGCAGCGAGTCCGAGACCGGCGTCTCCTCTTAGTCAGAGCGGGCAGGGCAGAGCGCAGCCATCGCGCCCGGCCCCCGCCCTGGCCCGGGGGATGAGGGGGAGCGCGGGGCTGCTGTGAGCCCCAGACCTGCGCCCGGGCTGGGTCTGAAGCTCTCCCGTGCATCTCCCAAGGCAAGGGAGCATTCACGTGGCAGCTTCAGGGCAGGGAAAGGGCAGACAGAAAGGGAAGAAGGGAGAGAGGAGAGGGAAGAAGGGGAGGGGAGAAGGAAGAGGGGAGAGGGGAGAAAGGGTGCTCAGCTCAGGTCCCTTCTCTCACACTGGTTCAGGAACTGGAGCTTCAGAAAATCAGCAGGTTTTCCACACCTTGTAGCATTTTCAGACCCAACCCAACCTGCGCCCTTTTCCTCATGCATGACTGTGCCCGTGGGCACCCTCACAGCTGTTTCTGGAGGTTTTGCCACCCCTCCCTCGGCTGCCCTTCCCTTGCGGGGGAGCCACCCCCGCACCGAGATGGCCGCGGGAGCACAACAAGCCATCCCCTCCCCACGCAAGAGAAGAAAGACCCAGGCTCCTGCTCTGGTTTAGGAGGGGTCAGAGGTTTGATGCTCCCCTAAAGCGCTGCAGAAGGAAGCCCTGACGCCATGCCCCAACGCCTCCATGCCCCAAAGCCCCCTTACCTGCTGCAGGGCGCCAGGGCAGGGGTCCCTCCATGCACTCAAACGCTGTCCCCAGCAGCGGGTCCGGCCGTGCCCCAGCACCGAGCACCAGCTGGGGAGAGGACCGGGACGCCTATATAACACCAAGGTGTTGGCCGCGCGTTTCATGTGGGCGCGTTGCGCAAAAGCTGGAGCAGGGACAGGGACAGCTCCTGGGGAGTGAATGCGGAGGAACTCGTTCGGGTTTTAAAGGCCTGATATTCGCCTGGTTGGCCAGGGAGTGGGCGAGAAGCCGGCGTCAGGCGTCGGAGGGCAGGGACAGGAGGCACGGTCCTGCCTGCTTTGCCTCATGTAGAGGGAAGCTGTAGCTGGGTCCGTCCCTGGGGTCAAACCCCGATAAAACAGGCGCTAAGGGGGATGCCAGGACCCCAAACTCCTCTGTTGCTGCAAAGCAGGGTGAGCTGCAGCATCCTGCACTGGGGCTGGGCTCCTGCCAAACACTTCTCACCCCCACCCACCTCCGCTCCCCATCCCTCGCCCTGGCCACGTCTTTGTCTCCGTGTCCCCTCCCCTCCTCATCCCCCAAACACTCATCACTCCAGCCCTGCGCTCCCCATCCGACGCTCGCCCAAGCCCCGGTGTGGCAGTGTACAGCCCAACAAACACCCTTGAGCAGGCTCGAGGGCCACCACCGCCTTGCACCAGCCCTGAGGGGATTTTCAGCATCTCTGGGGACCATGGTCCAGGCAGCAGCAGAAGCCCCGCGGGCTCAGGGCAGGCAGTAGTCCTGTGCTTGGCCATCTCAGCAGCTGCAGGTGGCTCGTGAGTCGCTGTTTGGCCACGTGTGGGCTGGAAACCCACACAGAGAAGGTTTCCTGTGGCCTTACCTGTGTCCCAGGGTGCTGCCCATCCCTCATCCAAACCCCGGGCAAGAAGCTGAGAGGCATCTTCCCTGCAAAGCCTTGCAAAAACTGCCAGCAGGGTGGATTGCTCCTGCCTCAGTCTTGACTCTTTCCAGCCACCCCTGCCACCTCTCAGTCCAGCCAGTGGCCACAGGGCTGCCAGCCCACACTCGGGCTTGCTGAGTGGCTCAGCGGGGATCTGGGCACCACTCGCCACATCCAGGGCAGGTCCCCGGAGCAGGCATGGTGACCCCAAGGCACCCTGCCTTCACACCTTCCCTGGCTCTGGCTGTGGTAGTGCACCCCCAGGACCTGGATTTGCACTGTCAAGGGGCCAAAATGCCCTGGGGGGCCTGAGGTCTCCATCATGGAAAGCCTTCAGGAGAAACCTGGGCATATGGGGGTGTCTTGCCTTGGGGCAGAGAGATGCTCTGCACGAGCATTCCCAGCCCTGTGCTCCTCCAGCCTCAAGAAGATGCCCAGGGCTCTGCAGGGTCTATGGGGCAGGCAGAAGAGGAGATGCACCTATGGCACCCAAAACCCAATGAGATGGGACCTGGAGTCCCTTTGTGGGCAGGAGGGTGGTTTCAGGTGGCCAGCTGCCATGGCAGGACGCAGGGCTGCAGGCGTGGGCAGCAGTATCAGTCACTCACAGGCGCAGCGGTTGCAGCGGTTACAACACGGGGCTGGTTTCTGGAAGGAGAAGGGGGGATGCAGCCCCGCTGGGACGCCCCATGTGCTGGGGCAGCTGCCAAAATGTATCTGCCCTCTGCAGAGAGCAGACATGGTGGGAGTCTTGTGCCCCAGGGAGGACAACTTGAGCCATGAAGCTCTGCCCCTCACTGAAGGAGACCTGGAGCACGTCAACATCTTCCAACACCTCCCAACACCTCTGCTTAGGATCGGGGACCAAGCCACTCCATTCGTTATCCCAGTTGTCTTGTGATGGTCAGAAATTGAGGCTGAAACCTCTCCAGACAAATTGTGCCAGGGCTGAGGTTGCAGTCACCCCTGGAGTAAGTATCCCCATCCCCTGGCCCTTCCTTGAAGCTGCTGGAGATACCAGGACTGCTTGCACCCACCAAGTTCTCCATTGCTGAACAACTGATCTGGGCCAGTGAGAGCAGATTTGGGGCAGCCAAGCATCTCCCCAGCTTTAGTTTACTCCCTGTTGGCACCGAGGCGATGTGGAAATTCCTGTTTCCCATACTTCGAATGCTCTCCGCAGTCGGAAACTATGAGCTCATGGGTCTATACATAGGAACTGGAAAAACGAGTCTGCCTCCCTTTGGTGCTTTGACCACGCCAAAATCAAAGGGATTTTGGCATATCACGGCCCGGCTCTGTCAGCAGTTTCATTCTTTCCTGGGCATGGCTTTTCTCGGTTTCTTTGCCCCACTTTCACATGTGGCAGCATCTTTCCTAGGCGACAGAATTCAGTCTGCCAGTGCCTGAAGGACAAGAAACCAGGTTCAGGGACAAAGCGAGTCCCTAAACTCTGCCCATATTTTTTTCTTGGACTTTAAGAAGCGCAGCTCATAGCCAGTATCTCAGCCCCCTCAAATCCAACACAGGGCCATGGGCTCCAGAATGCTTTTATCCAAGCAAGAAGGTGGCAGTAGGGTCAGCTCCTCTCCAGGGACCACAGCTGACACCGTCTCTGCTCTGGGGTCGTGGTTTCCAGTGAACAAGGGACATTTCTGACCCAGAAGAGGGCACAGCCCTCGCTGCAGGGTGGGGGTGGCCGGGGTCCCTTCCCTGCAACTGCGATGGCTTTTGGGCAGAGCTTTGCAGCCTTTTGCAAGGACAAGAGGATGCTGCAGAGACAGCCCTTGTCTTCCACAGCATCACCCAAACTTTCCACTCTCAGTGACCAGGTGGGGAGGAGGGAAAATGCTATTACATATAATTATGTGAAAGTGCTTATTTTCAAAGCACATCTAAAGCCAGAAGATTGATCTATATGTGAGCCTGGTGTCAGGCAAATATTCACTGTAGGTCTCAATATTTCCATATCAAATCCATGCTGCACTTCTCCAAATCATAACAGATGAAGCAGGCACATTTCCAATGAGCAGCGATGTGTCCCTCATCCCTTCATTCAACCCTGGCCAGGATCCTGGTGATAAAATCCCAGACCTATCCTTGGTGGCAAGATTCACATGGGGACTGTTGCCATGCAGCCACAACCCATCCACGGTGTCGGTGGCTGCTGCAAAGGCCAGGTTGGCTGGCAAAATCTCTGGCTCAGGAAATCTGTAAACAAGTGATTGCCAAACGCTGCAGGAGGGATCGCTGCACCCATGTCTACATGGACAAAGAAAGCTGGAGAGTGACTTCTTACAAGGGCGTGTAGTGATAGGACAAGGGGTAATGGCTTTAAACTGAAAGAGGGTAGCTTTACATGAGAAAGAAGGGAGAAACTCTTCACTATGAGGGTGATGAGGCACTGTCACAGGTCGCCCAGAGAAGTTGTAGATGCCCCATCCCTGGAAGTGTTCAAGGCCAGGTTGCACGGGGCTCTGAGCAACTTGGTCTAGTGGAAGGTGTCCCTGCTCACAGCAGAGGGGTTGGGACTAAATGATTTTTAAGGTACCTTCCAACTCAACCCATTCCATGATTCTATATTCTCCACTCTCAGTGCCATGAGTGGTCCATGGAACAGTGGCTGTGATGGCCGGTGTCGCTGCCCAGTGGCCTTGGCATGTCCCCGGTGAAGCTGCAGGACAGGTGGTGGAGATGCTGCCCCTCCTGCCTCTCCTCCAACTCCTTTCCATGCTGGGCTCATTACACCATTTGCACCTTTTCCCCATTGCCCTGGGGCCAGCACCCCTGCCCCATCCCTCGGAGCATGGCCAATCCTCCCAAAATTCCCATAGGTTTTCCCTTAGCGATCAAGGGACTCATCAAATCAAATCAACTCAACTTGCAAATCAGAGGCTTCACAGGAGGTTCTGCTTGTCCCATTCTCCTCCCACCTCTTCCCAGCCCCGGCTTACACACAGTGAGTAGTTGGCATTGGGAGAAACAAGGTGAAGGGGAAAATTAAAAAAAAAAAAAAAAAAAAAAAAAAACTCTATGTTTGACCCCATCCCAAGGAGATATGCCCTGGCTGGAGAAGGGGCTTAGGGAAGCAAAATGACTTTCCCAGGGCTGTGCCATGCTGGTGGAGGGTCCAAGAGTCCTGGCCTCTGTCTGAGTTATATCCAGACACCCAGTCCCATGCTGTCAAAATAAACTCCCATAGCTGGAAAAGATGGGTGAGCTCAGGGGCACTCAAGCCCCTTAAAGTGTCTAGGGTGCCTCGAGCTCATCCATCTTTTCCCATGCTTGCTTTGCTTGAATTCAGAGTGGGAAAATCAGTGTCTTTTCCTTCTGGGTGTCTCCATTCTGCCCGCCAGGCACCTGGCAGGATGGAGACTCACTATCAAGATGCTGATTTAGCCAAGGCAGCCGAAAACACCTAAGCAGAAGCTCTTCCTTCAGCTTTCTCCTCCGTGCTTTTTGCCGTGCCCAGGAGGTGGTGCTCTCGGATGTGCTTTGGCCACCCTAAAAATAAAAGTCCAAGGTGCACTGAAAAAGCCCTGAGCCTGCCCCTGCAGAGCTGCCAAGGTCTGGAGCTGGTGGTCCCCACCAGCTGGGATGCTGCCTCTTCCCCACTGGCATGGATGGGACCTGCTCATTCTCCTGCCCATCAGAAATTTAGGTCTGGCCATTTGGTGTGATGAATGCCTATCAACCACACAGGAACAACTGGGTACATCCCCAAACTCTTCTTTGATCTCTGTTCTCCCACAAGATGCTGTGGGCTTTGTGAAGAGACCTGCACGGAACCCGGGCATCACCGCTCCGACCTGCCCCTGTCTCCCCGCTGCTGCCAACAAACCCTCCCAGGAATCACCCTCAGCCTGCTCTAAGCCCTTGGAGCCTTATCCTGCCACCAAATGCGAGGGGCTTGGCCCATCCAGTCCACGCAGAGCCACGCAGCCCCACGGTCCTTAGGGTGTTCCCACGCCCGCAGGGGCTCCCTTTTCCCCCAAAGATGCCCTCCACCAAACAGGGCGTCAGCTCAGCACAGGAGCTGCCTTGAGCAAGTGAGGGAAGCCCAAATGCAGTCGACTGAGATGATAAGCACAGTCGGGGGCTACACAAACCCCCCGGGGACGGGGAGGGCAAGATCTGGCCCATGTTGCCCTCCCCTGGCCCAGGGCTGCCTCCCCACATGCCTCCTCATCCCCCCGGCCCTGGTCCCACCTCACACGCCACCCCGTCCCCCCGGGATGCGGGTTACCGGCAGGGGGGAGCTGCCGCAATGGTGATCCGCGGCATCATGTGCGTAATGGAGAAACAATACGGCTTTGAAGCGAGCGGGCAGATGCTCGGGGGAGAAGAAGGCACCTATTCAGCGGCGGCAGCCGGGGCGGGCAGCTGCCCGCTTGCCTGGGCAGAGCCCTGCGCCACCAGGGCTGCGCTCAACCCAGGGCTCACTTTGGGGGTCCTGCCAGCCCGGCAGCTCAGCAGACCCTTCCTGGTGACAGGGCCAGGAGGGGGAGCAGCATCTCAAAACCCAGGAGGGCTATGTCGTCAAATTTAACGGCAACATTAAATGTGGCCAAACAACAGCAGATAGTCCCCTTGCTTGTCCCCCCGCCCCGGTGCCCGCACCAGCCCCTTGGGGGAAGCAGCAAACCTGCTGTAGACCCGCCACGGTCCCTGTGGCCCGTCACTGCCGTGCCATCAGTCACGCCTCCCCCAGGACGTTTCCTTACCAGCCGCGCAGGGCATCGCCTGGGCTTTTTTACACCATCCCTTCTGGCTGCCTTTGTACCGGCAGCTGCCTCGAGCCTTATTCTGGGGGACATGGCACAGAAACGCTGCAATGTCAGGAGAAAAGGCCAGTGGGGTAAGGGATCTGGGGCCCTGTACCAAAATGGGATGTTCCCTGTGGTTTTGGCTGCCAGGCTGTGTTGCAGTTTGGGTTTTTCCTCCAAGCCCCAGCTCCTGGAGGGCTGAGATTGCAGAGGGGTTGCTGCCTTCAACGGGAACAAGTACTGGTCAGCTTCTAGCCCTGCAACAACTTACATCCTAGAGCAGCACGGAAAGGAAAGGCTCGATAAAAAGAGCACTAAATACTCGATTTGTGTTCATTTAATGATTTTTCTAGGGTCTTATGACCACGCCATCAGCGTAGTGCTGTGAACGGAGAGTTTGCAAGCAGAGCTGCTCCACCACTCAGGACCACTCGGTGGGTCACCATCCACAGAAACCTGAGTGGATTTTCGAGAGGAGGATGCTCGGCACAAAGAGCATCTGCCCAGGGAGGCAGGAGGGCTGTGCTCCCCATCCTGCCAACCTGTGGGGTCTGCACTCCCTGTAGGCAAAATAAGGGAAAGATAACCCCAGCCCACCCTTGCAGCTGGGGTCTGCTGGAGACCACACAATGGTTCTGAGAACCCCCCAACCCACGCTGTCCCACGGGGGACAGGGCATGTGGTGCCTCAGTGTCCCTTTCCGCATCCTGGGGGGGTGAGGGGTCCAGCACAGAGACACGCTCCCGAGCCGGCACCGGGGCTGCAGCCACTGTCGCAGCAGTTTCCCACATCTCCTGGGCCCTCCACATCCATCGTTAAGGACCACGAGGAAAATGGGCACAAGCAGATCAGGGGTGCCTCAGGGGTCATCCCTGCACCCGTGAGCAGCCAGGCAATAATCAAGAAAATCAGCATTTCAGAGTGGCTCTGCTTTTGCCAGGCAAACTGAGCTGCAAACCAATGTTTTTAGGAATCGCTAGCAAAGTCTGTTGAAGGAAACGATTTTGTAAATATTGCCCAGCTGCCAAAGGCAGCACTCGGGTCAGTCAATAAAAATAGCAACATTTATCAAAAAAAGTCTCTGTATGGATGCATACAGCCAGCTTGGAGGGGGACTTCGGGTGCAGGATAAAGGGAGGATAATCGAAGTGACCCCATTGTTCTGTACAGCAGTGGTTTTGCTGTCTTCGTGCTTGAAGAAATATCCTGTTAAATGCCAGCCCTTCCCCTGGCCCGGGATCCGGCCATCCCTCTGGCCAGACAGCGAGGTCCCTGTGCCGAGGTCTCGCCCTGGGCTGACCTGCCGAGGTTGGGAGTCCCTCACCCCCAGCGGGCTGGTGGCAGCCGCTGCCCTAATGAAGCTCCTTGTCCTGAAGCTTTCACCTGACCTGCCTTCGCCTGGGCTGTCTGGGTAGCAATCCCGCTGGGCCACTGGGATACGTCCCAGGAGAGCCCTGGCTATGGCTGACACCGGGCTGCAGGTCGAGTGCTCAGCCCACAACCTCCCCCCTCACAAAAAACAGCCCCAGGCTGCTGCAGGCGTTGCCAGGGCAGGAGCCGCGGCCGCACGCTGCACTCGGCTTCGTCCAGACCCGCTTAATCCTGGCGGGGAGAGTCCCCCGGCCGCGCCGCAGCGCGGCACCGACTGGCTTCGCTTTCCTGGCGGTTGCGTCGCGCCGGCGGGCTGGGACACGGCGCCCGCCAGGCGCGCAGAGCCTCGGCCGGCCCCGCCGCCGAGCGTGGAGCCACCAGGGCTCCATCCGCAAAGCCTGGCTGGCGCGTCGGGCAGGGAGCACTGCGGGGCTCTGCTTGGCCAGTCGACCCCTCCAGGAGGTGCTGCTCTGCCACATTCCCCCCAGAGCTGTTGCCCATGGACCCTCACGCACCAAAGCCCTCCCAGAGCCCTGGTTCCTCCCACACCATCACCTTGCCACGTCCTTCACAGACCTGCACTCCCCGCATTCCCCCCCCGCCCAGTCCCATCCCTCCCAGTTCCATCCAAACCACATCCCTCCCAATCCCATCCTTCCCAGTCCCATCCAAATCACATCCCTCCCAGCCCCATCTCCCCTCACTTCTCCCCACCCCATCTCCCCACATCACTCCCAGCCCCATCCCTCCCTGCGCCCCTCCCCAACACCTCTCTCAGCCCCATCTCTCCCTACACCTCCCCCAGCCCCATCCTTCTCTGCGCGATCTCCCGCATCCCTCCCAACCCTATACCCTCCCCTAACCCATCCCTCCTTACACCTCCTCCAGCCCCATCCCTCCCTGCATCCCCCTCAGTCCCGTCCCTTCCCTGCTCCTTGCTGGGAGGCACGCAGAGCCCCACGGGAGCCGCCTCTCGTGGGCTCCAAGCAGCCACGATTCAGCCCTTTGGCTTACAAGGATGGAATATTACTGCCTGGCAGCATGGCGCTTGGATGGGGACCGCGGGGAGGCGTGAGCAGCAGATCTCGCGTGCAGACGGCAGGTCCTGCCCTGAACGCTGCCCTGGAGGAGGCAGAGGGGCGGGGGTACGAGGTTGAGGCTGTTGGGAGGCAAACACCAGCCTTGGCAGGGAAGCTGCTGAGGCCAGCAGACTCGTGACACGGAGTCCTTGGTGGGAGCCGTGCAAGGCCAAACGCTGGCTGGGCTTTTTCCAGTGGTCAGAAAACTGCCGGATGTGAGGTCACCTTTTCCATGCCCAGGAGCAGCCAGGCTTGGCCAGTTCAAGCCCCACAAAGCTCTTGAGGTGCAATGAGTTGGCAGTTCTCAGACCACATCCCCAGGGCAACGCTCACAGGTCCAGAGCCACAAGCAATACGGATGCTGACGACTAGCACGGATAAGTGCCCAGCTCCCTGGGCTGTCTCCCACCCCATCTCAGCTTCTTCACCCAAAGTCTCTTTGCCCCTACGGCTGCCTGTCGGCTGGGGCAGCTCAGGCACCGCTTCGCCTCTCCGACAAGCAAATCTGTCGCTGGGCAGCTGAGAGGCTCCGCGCAGCATCCAGCTCTCCCCCGGCCACTTCAGCCGGTTAAGGTGTACGGGCAGATAGGATGCTGGTGGCCTCGCCTGTCCCACTGGAGAAGTGTCCCGTCTCTGGCTGGGCTGCTCCCAGCTCTGTCCCCCCAGCCTGGATGCTCCTGGAGATGGCGAGAGCTGCTGGTCCCAGTCCCTCTGCAAAAACCAGTCCCGAGGGCTCGCTCTTCCTCTTGCACCTTTGCCAGCGTCTCCCTGAGGGGATGCAGGAGCACATTGCACGGCCCCACATCTGGCACAATTATTCCCAACCCATAACAGATCCCCAGGGACCCACACCCACCCTGCATCCCATCCTTTGGGGCTGTCCCCGCTACGGGCCTCCTTGTGCCATAGCATAGCCCTTGCAAATATATAACCCATCCTGCCCCCGCGTCCCCGCACTCACCCCACACCGAAACGACTCCTGGCAGCCCCACGCCCGGACCGTGAGACAGCCCCAGCTCCCGCCTGCGCCCCGTCCCCCCGCCCCCGTGAGAGACCCCCCTTTCGCTCGAATCCATTACGGCTGCCTTGTCTCTCCCCGGCCTTTCAGCGGAGGGGCTTTTGCTGGTGAAACACAGACGCGGCTCAGCCGGCGGGTGACACGACCGCATTGTGCGGCCGCTAATGCTAAGTGACTGCTCCTTTGTGCGGCTGGAAGCGCCGAGCCCCTTGGCGAATGCATGGGAACAGCTCCGGCTTACAATGGGGTGCAGCCAGCAGCGACCTCAAAGCAAACATTGACTTAAAAAATCAGTGTTAACCAGGCAGACACGCCGGACCTCTTGGGAAATACAGCCCCCGCCAGTGCTACGCCTTTGTCACCAGAGGCAAAGCCCTGGCAGGCTGGGACAGAGGCGGTTGGTAAAGGCGGGTTTGATGGAGCTGGTGGCATCCATCCCTGGTCCTAGAGGTGCTGCGTCGACACCGGCAGCTGGCTGGGACAGCGGTGCCACCGGGCACAGGGAGAGGCAAAGGGTATTTCATCAACCTAAGGACCCAGCCCAGGAAAGAGGGACCGAGGAGCTCAGGTTGAGGTTGAAAGGATCCCACCGGAGAGAAAAGGGGTGTGCCACTCCATGGATTCCTCTTGAGAAATTAATTTAGGTTTGCATTGATACACCCTTGGCACTTTTATAAAGGAGACACCCCCCACCACCACCTGCACAGCTCGTTTCCAGCCGCCTCACAAGTCATAATCTCTGTGACGATTGTAGCGGGGTCGCAGATCCATGCCCGGGTCATCCAGCACAGCGAGGTATCCCTGAGCGGCCCAGGAGCTGGCACGCAGCCTGGAGCAGCACTTACCCCTGCCTCCTGCAGACAGACATCCAGAGGTGCGGACAGATGTGCAGAGTGCCCTTGCACCCCTGTAGCTCCCCGGCAAGAGCTCGGCTCATTTCCTTGCAGAAAACTGTACTGCACCTCTGTCCCCTCTGCGGCACTGCTCGGTAACTGAAGAGCAAGGGGAAAACTGCGTGAAGACAGTGTGGGATGCACAGTGCCAACCGCACGGCATTTCCTCATGGCTTCTGCAGCACAGTGGGAAAGGCTGCGCACCCAGCCTGCTCCAGATCGCCTCGGTGAGCACCCTACCTGCTCCAGAGCATGATGGTGGGACCTGCTCCAGAGCTGGGCTGTGCAGCAGCACCACCGGCTCTGGCTGCTCCTGGCTTGGATGCACAAGGCTGGGTGCCAGGAAAGGAGCTGTTCTCCCAGACAGGCCTTCAGCCTCTGCACAGCCACCTCAGTCTCTCTCTCTGCCCCCCAGAGAGGGTTTCAGAGTGCCCAGGAGGAGGTCAGCTGAAGTGAGAAGGTGGGAGGTGGATGGGGTGGAGCAGGGCTGCGAGCATCACCTGCATCACTGGGAGCGGCTGGGCACGGGGGATTCAGTGGAAGGTGCACAAACACACGCTGGGAAAAGGCGCCATTTCCAGGAGGGATGGGAGAGCTCCAAGGGCAACTTGCCACTGGGATGAGTTCTCACAGGATGCTGTGGCTTCCCCACCCCTTGCAGCCTCTAATTCAGGTGCAGCATGTGGTTCGGAGCCGCGCTCTGCCGCACGTCCTGGGCTCAGCGCTGACGCTGCCGAGCAGCATTTGTGGCCTTGTGTAATACCCAGGTCAGGCAGGGTGACCCGGAAAGTCCAGTGCAGGCGTCGGGGGACATCCATGGTGCTGGCTGGATGCCCAGCTGGGGAGGGAGTGGTGCGTGCTCTCTGTCCTCGAGTTGTCCGCAACCACCATCCGCTGCAGGAAAAGGTGGAAGAGCACCGGAGCGTCAGCCCTGGCTAACCCCAGATATGGGCAGACAGGACATGGCAGAGGAGAAGCTGTGGGGACAGATGTGGGGACAGAGGTGGCCTTGGTGGCACCGTGTCCACGGAGGACGCAGGCTGTCCCGACGAGGGCAGCTGGCTCGGCCACAGTTTCGGCCACTGCCGCGCCATGCTGCCGGCAGCGTCGGCCCACGGCAAAGGAAGCACGAGGCCATCCCAACAGCACTGCCTGCCGCTAATGACAGGCCGGCAGCTAATTACAGAGGGCAGGGAATTAAGCATGCAAACGAAGCTTAAGTATTAGGTCAGGGTGAGGGAGCCAGGAGGGTGGCTGTGGGGCAGGTCCCACCCGAGGCACCCCGGCCTCCCCTGCCCGGGGGCACGTGCGGAGGGAGCGGAAGGCAGCGACGCGGAGTGGCAGGCAAGCCACCGCCATCAGGGAGCTGCTGCGCCTGGCGAGCAGGGAATAGGAAAGCCGGGGTGCACAGGGAGGGTCTCGGAGGCCGCCGGCTGCCCTAAGCTTGGCTCGAGGCCAGCGGGGTCCCTGGGGGTCTCGGAAAGCCTCTGCCCACGGCCATTCCCGGCTCCACAAGCTCTTCTGGGGAGAAACACCGTGCGGGAACGGGCAGCGGGCGCAAGGACTGGGGCTGAGAAGGGAGGGCGTCCCAGCGGCCAGCCGTGCCAGGGTGCAGCGGCCCCGGTCTGCGGTGCCGGCGCCTGGGTCTGCCCCTCCCGGGGGCACCGGGGCCCAGAGACGGGGAGGACAAGGGAGGGGGCAGCTCCCAAAGGCGGTAGGAACGGAGAAGGGCGGGGCGGCGGGTAGGATGGGGGCGAGCTGCCGGGGACCCGCCGGGGACCCGCACGCCGCGGTGCCGGAGGGACGCCGGCCTTTCCCGGGGGAAGGAGGGGGCGAAACCGCGGCCCACGACCGCGACAACGCCCGGCCGGGCGCCCACCACCCCGCCCCGCCTGCGGGGAGACCCCGCCCTTCGCCGCTCGCCCCGCCCCTTGCGTGACAGCGGTGTCCCCGCCCCCGGCCTGCCGTTGCATCACGGGTGAGGCCCCGCCCCCCGGCGTACCCGGATGAGGCAGACCCGGCGCCGGCGGGCGATGCTGCGGCTGTGACAGGGGATGAGCCCCGGTGAGTGGCGGAGGCTGCAGGCGGCGGAGGCCGGGGGTCCCCGCGGCGGCGGCCGCCGCCATCTGCCCGGCCCGGCGGTGGGAGAGCACGGGGAGGACGGGAGAGGGACGCGGCCGCGGCGGGGGGGGGGCTACCCCTCGCGGCGGCGGGGGCTGCGGCCCCCGCACCCCTCCACCGATTGGCTGCAAACTGACAACGGGGCAGGTCCCGCCCTCCCCCGCGCGCCGTTGGCTGGCGGCGCAGCCCTGCCGCCTCCCATTGGTGGAAGCGAGTGCTTGTCACGGGCCGGCCTGGCTCGGCCCGGCCCGCCGGGCCACCGCCCTATGCGAGCCGGTTCGCCCCCTCCGTCGCCTGCGGCGCGGCGGGCGGCAGCGGGGGGTGCGGGTGCGCGGTGTCGGGCACCCCTGCCCGCCTCGGCCGGCCGGGCCCTCCCGGGAGGAAACCCCCCTTTTAAAGGTATTTCCAGCTGGGCGGGGGGGAAGGAGCCATGTCTGGTGCGGAACTGCCCGCGGGTTTGCCTTAAAACTCCTGGGTTTGGGCCCCGAGCTGGCCGCTCTCCCGCGGGTGCCGGCGGTGCCTGGGCTGTGGGCGCCTGCCGTCGCCGGGCCCGTAGGAAGGAAACGCGTTTTCTTGTTGCGCCGTCGCGCCTCGCTTCCCCTCGTCACGCCTCGTCGCGGAGACGGACGTGGGCCCGGGTTGTGGCAAGCGCGGGTCAGGGTGTCTGGTGGCTGATGGGGAGGGAAGGCGGCTCCAGCCCAGCGCCGCGCTTTTGCGGCAAGGGTCAGGGCGAGACCACGGAATTTGGATGCGTTACGCCAAAACGGCCCGACCTGCCGAGCGCGTCCGGCTCCTGAGACATTGCTGGCGGCCCTCTGGTCTGCGGCGGGCGAGGTGACACCCCCAGGTCTCGCCTTCCCGGGGCTGCGTGGCAGTCCCTGCCTCGGGAGGTGTGCGAGGGAGGGGACATTCGCCTGCCTTGCGCTGCGCTTGACGGCGGTGGGCTGCGCGCCATGGCTGCCCCGCGCTGCCCCGGGAGGAGGGCGGCCAGGACCGCTTTGGTGGTGGCGAATTGCTTTTGACTTCACTCCTTGCTCGGAGCGATTTCCGAAGACCGAGGGACTTAACCGTGTGCATAGGCAGAAACGTGCGGCAGGGTGAGTTCGGTGACTGGCCTGGCTGCTCCCTTTACAGTCACTGTGCCTCTCTTGTAGGTGGCTTTGTCCCAGAAGGTGTTTGTTTTTCTGTCATCCGTCCCCAGCTGCTGACATATGATTTGCTTCTGTTCTCATAAAATACTCGGTAGATCAGGTGCCTAGGGTACAGCTCTTAACAAATCTTCAGTAATTCCGGTGAGGGGCTTTCTCTGGTGTTTTTGTCATCTCCCTCTCAGCTTAGCAAGTCCTGTTGTATTTCATATTAAACGTGACCAAACTCGAACAGTCCCTGCCCCGTACTCGCAGTTTGATGGGTTTGACCCAAATTGCAGCAGACATGCCATAAAGGATGAACACATCTGACACGAGGAAAACATTACTAGACTTAGACTTCAGTTAAGTGACTTCCCATTAACACATCTCTCCCCCCTTCCTAGGGAGGAGGAGAGCTGTCCTCACCCACCCGCAGACCAGCTCTTGACCAGTTTGCACTGGGAGTATTTGGTGACTCAAGGCTTCTCTGTTTCCTCTGAAACTATCTTGACTTGGTCACGAGTGGGGAGAGGCGGAGGGCAGTTTTGGATGCCTATGGTGTTTATTGCCCTGAGAGGTGGTTAAATATGTGAAACAGCAGTAGAAGAGTTCATTGGATACTTAGGCAAATTTTTTTTTCTTTTTGTTCCTCTCCCTTCCCCCCCCCCCCCCAAAAAAAAAAATTCCTGGACACCGTGGAGGGTAGGTGGCCTTGTCAAGGTCAGTGTTTTGTTAGAAATATTAGTCAGAAGAAGGACCTGTCCCAGGGCAGAAAAGTGACTAGGAGGCTTATATATTTATTTATTTATATTTAAATTTGATGTGTCAGCAATGTGACTGCACAAGCATGCTGGTTGATAATGCCAAGTTATAACTGCAGTTGTAGGGGATATGACAGGTGCGGGTAAGTAGTGCGTTTTTTGGATTAATAGCGTTAAGTCTGCCCTGGAAGAGATCCTCTGCCTTGCTGTTAGACCCAGACCTGGCTGGGCTCTGTATTTATGTTGTATACGTGGAGGCAGAGCCCAGGCATTCTCCTTTTGATTTGCACATGTGAAGATTTGATCCTGCGTGTCATCGTGAGTTACAGAGGTGAAGGTATGTGTTCAGAGGCACAGTGATTTAATTTCCTTCCCTCCTCTTTGGGGTAGAGCCCTCTTTTTCTTTTTGGTGACTTTTTAGAGGTTGCAGATGTGAGATAATTCCTTATTGGGTGTAGAAGGAAAGAGAAGAGAAAGGAAAAGAAGAAAGTGGAGAGAAAACACAAGACTGATGGTGTCTATGACCTTGGTGCCACAAGGAGTCTCGTTTCTGGAAACATGTCTGGGAGTAGACTACCAAAAAGTACAGCAACAAAGTACTATATTCCCTCAGTCCATTAGAGTTACTTTTGAGAAGCAAGGACAGTCAGACTACAGAAAGGAAATGGGTCTTTTTACAGTCCTTCTTGATGTTTGTGACACCACAAACATAATCAAGATAAACTATGAAAGTGTGTTCAAGCAAACTGTCTTTTCACTACTGTACTGCACTCAAGCGAGACGTACCCATCAAAGTGTATTTTTCTTGATATGATTGTGTCCCTCTTCTGTCGATACAGCTCAGTAGCAGATTGTGCTGCTTCCCTCTCCTGATCAGCCTAGAGTTTGGGGATTTATTTTTAACTCTCATCCTGGGAAGTGCTTACTGAAGAGACCTAGAGCCCCCTCTGTTGATGGCTGACCTGTGACTAGCTTTTGGGTAGTATTTTTTTAAACCATTTCCCCTCCTTGGCAGTGGTAGAACTTGAGAGATGTAAAAGCAACAGAATTCATGCCTCTTGGAAGAAACCTGAACTAAGTGCTTTTCCCTTTAAGTTTCTTGGTCACTTGTCATCCTGGAGTGTCGAGAGGCATCTTAGCCCTCTGGCCACTGCCTTTCCAAGGAATGTCGTCATCAGGATGGTATTAATTGCTGAGATAATGGGGAGGCCCAAGGGACCTGTGTGCTGTCGTTTGTTGCAAGCTCTTTGCTGTGCATGTCATAAGCTCTCAGACGAATTTGTTGCTTCTGGGTAGGATGCTCTGTAATTTTTCAAGGTTTAAAGAGAAACCAGGCAACTGAGTTTGAGAAGTTGGGTGGATGATCTCCAGCAGCGGTGGGGGGGTGCAGACACATGGCAGCTTGTACCAGCTGTCAGCCTCCGTTGCAGAGTCAGGATCAGTGCTCCTGGTGCTCATCATATCTCACCGACTTTCCTAGGAGGTGGTTTTCCAGAGAGCAGAGACTGAGGCAGGGAGAAGCATATCCTTTTCACAGCCTTAATTTCCTCCTCAGTTTGCTGTTTACTCCACACCCTTTTGCTCTGTGTGGGTTCGTCCCTCTGGGTTTTCCAGGTATGGAGTTGTGAGCAAATCGTTCTCGTGGTCAGGCCCAGGTTGTTCTGGGACATCCACGTCTCCAGGGGCCTTCTCTTCATCTTTGCAGATACTGAACCAGCACCAGGAGCACCAGCCTCTTCAGATTTTCCCTTTTAAGGTGCTTCAGTGGTGTTACTTGGGAACAAATAGAGGTCAAATGTCTTAAACTTTCAATTTTGTGAACGGGATAAATGTTTTATAATACTAAATTCTGATGCCTTTGGTAGTTGTAGCTTGATTTCTGAAAAGAGACTTCTTGCATCAGTACCTTTTTTCTGGTTTCAAGACTTGCAGGTAGTTGCTGGCTAACTCATCAAGGTTTTTTTTGCCCCACTGGGTATCATATATTCACAAGGTGTGTGAGTCTTGGCCATGTGGTGCAAAGCATACCTGTTTTATTTGATTAATAAGGCCGGTTCCACAAGAGGCTGTTGAGATAGCAAGGCTTAGCTATGCTGTTTGGTTATCTTAAAGGCACTTCATCTGAACCTGGTATCCAAATCCTATCTGCAGGAACTTTGTATCTTCTGCCTACTGTGCTGTCCAAATTGGAAATGTGGGATTTATTGTTCCAGCAGAGGAAGGAGTGTTGGGCTGATGCTGTGCTCTGTGACTTTCTTTTTTCCCTGAAAGCTCACATGCTGCTGTTGTAAGAGGCAAGGAGGCATTTGTTGTGGTTCACCAGAGAACATTCAGTTCAGAAATAGTATTGCAGGAAGAGACAGAGGTTCACTTTCCACAGCAGCGATGGATGCAGGCAACCTTCCAAAACGCATATGAAAATGCCTCCAGCTCCTATTTCAGGATGAGAAAAACAAGCACAAATTGATTGGTGAAATCTAATCCATGGCTTTTGTTTGTTTGTTTTCCATATTCTAATAAGTGAAAGACAATGCAAATTTGCTTTGATTTTTGGCTGGAGTGCTCAGGTTCCTTTGCTTTGAATCCTGACTGCGTTTTGGAAAAAAATCCAGAGCTTCAGGGGTTTGAGGGGGTTATCTGTTGGTTCTCGTGGTTTGAGAAGGTGAAGAATGGTGGAAACAAGACTTCTTTTGCTTTTCTGTCTGTGAATCAGCAAAAAAATGGGAAGAGGAAGAAGACCTGGTTGCTTGACAGTCTTTCCTGCTCTCCATGGCAGCTCTGGACGGTGCCAGCACTCAACGGCAGAGTCATTCCCGGCAAGAAGGGGATGACTGCGGCAATTACATGGCACTTGGCAGTTTTGGGGACTCTGATAGCCAGAATGGGTTGTTATCTCAAGAACTGAAGGCCAGAGCTGAGCTTAGCAGAATTTCTTTATCAAGTCCTGTTTTAGGTAGTTACTTGTTTACTTCCAAAGGTCAATGGACATTTGCATTGCCTTTGGTGGTGGGGCAGCAAAGCATAGATGGGGGAGTTGTAGCACTGTAGTTTGTTGCATTTGAGTGGCCTTGCTTTGCCTCTGCTTAGTTCTTTGTGTTTGGTATCTAAAAATACTGGGCAAACGGGATTGTGAGGAAGAAAGCTGGTGGCCTGTGTGCAGAAAAATGATCTGTTCGTGAACATTAAATAATATTCATTCACTTTATATGGCAAATACTTATAAGCTAGTTTTAAATGGGAGAATGTGAGGTGATTAAAATCAGGAAGAATGGTTTATCCAGCCACTTGAGATGCTGCGGGTACATCCTGGCTGAATTGCAGCTCACTCCGAGCAGTACTTAATCATTTTGGATGTGCTTTTATAGCTCATCCTTACTGCGATGCGTCAGTGAATTGAGTTGACTTTGAGAGCAGGGAGGAGTGGATTCCCGACTGTGGGAAGGGGTGGGTAGAAGTCAAAGCATTGTGTTTGTATTTCCAGTTTAGTGTTTTGGTCTGATATTTGATACAAACCCTAGCAGCAGCCTCCAGTCACATGGAGAGCCCAGGAAGCTTGTTGTTGGTTTTTTTTTTTTTTTTAAAGTTACTGTGTTACACTTCAAGCTGTGCTTATGTTTTCATGTCTTAGCTGAAAGGTGGCTCCCTAAAGATTTCGGTTTGACCTTGGATGCAAGATTCTTCAAGCTACTTCAAAAGTAGTATCTGCATGTTAGTTTAGTTCTGTTACATGTTAGATTCAGCCTTTGGTTCTTGTAATATCCAGAGGATGCTGGGCATCTCACTTGTAAGGATGCTTTTGGAGGTGGAAAACCAGGTTTGTCCTGTACAAAACACCCTGCATTTAGTGGAGTTCTTAACCTACAAGCTGCACTTTTTTTAGAGTGATTGCAACCTGGAAAAGCTGTTCCATTTTATCAGTGGAGAGTTACTTTGTCCCGCTGACTGTATGAAGGGGGGCTTGAAAGGGGCCATTGGTGTTTTGAACATAATTCTTGTTTGAGAGCTGCTTCAAATCCTGGAGTTATGCCCACATAACTGCATTTTCCCAGGGTGCTGCGTGAATGCTAAGCTGTGTTGTCATGAATTCCGAGTGGGCAGCAGCATAAGCCTGCTCTCATTTTCCCTGGAAGACGCTGCTGCATTGTCTTGCCTGTATCCTGAAAGCCTCAGTGTTGTTTGTCAAAGGCTTGATTCTGCAAGTGCCACGTATGCAAAGAAGCCCGTGAATAGGAAGGACTTCCCATGCTGGTTCTCAGCTCCTCACGTAATGCCCAGAGCTGGGGCAACTGGCAACGGGCTGAAGCAAAGCAGTTCTTGTTGCAACTCTTGGTATCCTGTGGGCATCCACTCTCCCACTCGTGAGATGTTTACAATTGTTCTGATGATGCCTAGGAGTAGCTTTCTGCCAGGCAGATGCTTGTGCTTAGATAGGCCTGTGTTTCTACGCCATAAATAAAGGGAATGGGCAAAGCTTGGCAGAAGTGATGTGATGTACTCGTGGCCACGCTTGTGCCAGTGGCAAATTTGGGAGCCGTCTGCATCCCCTCGCTCTCAGACCAGTATTTTGGCCATGAACTCCCTTGTTTGTAGAGTGTGTATATGTGTTCTTACCTCTTTCTCTTGTCCCTCATGCATGTGAGGGAAGGCAAGTGATGTAACCATGTACAAAAACTGGGATATGGATGCTGGAGCTTAGTATTGCATGCTGGCTTTGGCATCTGCAGTAGGTGTCTATGCAGTGCAGTTAGCAGATCAAAAATCCAGGCACGATGGTAGACGTGGGGCGTGGGTAATCGTAAGCTCTCACCCACTTAACCAAGGTGGGCAAGAGATGGTAGACTTGCTTGTGAAAGGTCACCTAGCTCCTGTGCGGTGGGTTTGGGAAGGAAGAGTTGCTCCTGGTGGGTCGGAAGTACCACAAGGCTCGGTCTCCCCTCTCTGGTGTCTGACAGGAAAGGGTCTTTTGGCAAAGGGGGGAGGGAAGTCTTCTGCATCGGCAGCTGGTGACTCTGCACGTCCTTGTGGGTCCCAGTGCCCTTTCCGCCTCTAGCACGGACCGCTGTGTTTGCCGGGCTTCCGCGGGCGTTCATTGCCAAGGGCGTGCCCGTGTGAGCCAGCAGGAAGGAGTCTTGGGCCCAGACATATCTTATCGCAGCTGCTTCTAGGAAATGATGTAAGATGCTTCCTTGTACAACCTCTTCTCTAAATGCATCCTGAATTTCGCGGGCGCATGGCTTCCTGGCTGTTTACCTTTTGAGATCAGCTCCTCTGGAGCTGTGGGAGCTATGCTGTGCCTCATTTATTTTGGGGAAAACGTGCTTCTTACTGGTCTGAGGCCCTTGGAGTGTGCTGGTTTAGAGCTGAGTGCTGTAGAGGGTGAGGTCAGAAGGCTTTTCCTGAAGCGGTTTCAGTGCAATCGGTGCGGGACTGATGTTGGGGACAGCGTGCAGCGGGAGCCGAGCCTCTTCTCGGCAATCTGAATCGCAGCTCGGGAGCTGCCTGACGCCGGCCTGAGCCACAGCCAATGTCTGCTTGCCTTAACGCACCCGGCTGCGAAACCGCGACAGTTTGGGAGTTGATTCATGGGCTCTACCTCCACTGTAAACACTTTTTGCGTAGGACTTGTGATTTGTCCCTGTGTTGTGATTAAGCAGCCTTGGTAACAGGTGCAGCAACTGAAGCAAGTACACCCAAAGAAATTTTTTATCTGAAGAGGCACAGCAGGGCTGGAAATATATGTGCTGGGGGGATTATAATGGCTACACATGTATGTTTTATTTTCTCGGTACAGGGCAGTGAAGAAAAGGAAACACCGTCAGTTCTCTTGGGCAGTGTGGAGACCTGATTCATGACAAACTTGCTTCTACAATAAAGCTGTAAATAAACACAGTGTGAGAATTGGGGTCTTTTTGAGGCACCTCTGGATAAATTTGATCTCGTGCCCTTGGATTGCGGCAGCCGCAGCCTCAGCTGAAGAACAAATGTGCCAGTTCTGCCTCACTTTATTTGTGAGCTAAGTGCCAGTCTCTGAAATGAGCCTGTCTGCCCTCTGATGAAAACATGGAATTGTTTTGTCCCACTTTTAGGTGTCGAAAATGTGGGTCACTGAGATGCAGGACATGTTAGCGTGATAATTTTAGGCCTGAAGGGACAGTGTTGGCTATTGATGGCTGTTAGAGTGTGAAAGTCAGGACTTCTAGGTCAGCTATTACTGATTGATGAGCTTGATGCAAGCATTGTGTAAAGCCACTGCTTTAAACAGAGAAGAGGTTGGCTTCAGCTTATTCTTTTCTGGGTGTTAGTAACAGAGTTTGAGTCTTGGCTTTTGGGGAGAAAAAAAGATGCCTACCAGTAGGAGTTGCGGGATTGTTTGGGGAGAGCTCAGAAATGGTACGTGGTGTGCTGCATCTCCTGGCTGTCGTCGGGAACTGTGCCTGTCTGAACACTTCTCTTGGTCCTGCTGTGTGTGGCAGGACCATGACCACCACTTCATCATCTTCATCACCTTCTGAGACCTGGTGTCTGTTGAGGCCTCAAATGTCGTGTGTCCCCCTGGACTGTGCGTTGCTCTGTTACTGAGAAGGAACATAAAAAGTACATGTGCCGTTGTGTTTCTTACACCAGCTGATAGCCGAGGAGCACTGCAAATGGCATCCAGTGGTCCAAGCAGCTGAATAAAGGAGCTCCTCATCCAGAGAGCATGGTTCCCCGTGGTGTGGGAAGCTGGTCCTCCGAACACCTCCAGGCTGGAAGCACTGTTGTATGACTTGACCATGTAATTTTATGAGAGAGGCTGATCTTTCTTGTGTCTGTGTCGGAGAACAGAGGGAGCAAAACTATGGGGATAACTTCTGTTACCTGCATGCTTTACACAAAAGCAGGAATTAACTAGGACTCAACATAGGAAGAGTAAATTGAATTTTAATCTCTGCAGCACAGCGTGTTAGCAGTTGACCTCAGAGTGCTTGTCCTTGCTCATTACATGCCTTTGCAGCTCTAATAGGAGTTGTAGTGTGCGTCGCTGTGTTGGCAACAGGAGGCAAAATCTCTTTAAGAACGTTTTATGAATGCAAGTGGAAACTGTGATAGCTGTAAATTTTAATATCCTTACCAACTCTGCTCCTAAGTGGGCTTGTGGCATTAACTACTGTTTCAGTGGCAAGTACAAAATGCAGCCAAAACTTCTGGTCTCACTTCAGGCTGCTGCCTGAGCATTTCCAGAAGCTGCATAAAATTACCGTGCTTGTTGCGGCAGGTCTCTGTGCTGATTGATGCTTGCTAGGGATGGTTAACATCCTGCTTGCGAGTGCCAAGTCTGGATGCTGCTGTCAGGAAGTCTGTGGCGATGAAGCCCAGTACTTAGCAGCGGTTTTGGGGATGATCCGCCTGTCTCTTTTTCCTGAGTGTATTCTTATGTTTGCATCCTGTAGGTCATATTGATCATGGACAGTGAAGAAATCCCGACTTTTTCAAGTCCGAAGGAGGAAACTGCGTATTGGAAAGAGCTTTCCTTGAAGTACAAACAAAGGTACTGTTGTAGATTTGCAGGCTGGATTTGGTTCTTAATGACCAGGACATTGTTTTATCTATTTCTCTGCAAGGTTACATCAAGATGGGTATCAGGTATTTTAGAAAGAATCTCTGCATTTCCAGCTTCAAAATCTCCAGCCTTGTGGGAGCTGAGTGTTTCTTGCACAGTGTTACCATGCCATGAACTCCAGGCTATGTTTTGAGCATGTTTGAGCAAGCGCAGAGCCCTTTTGCGATCATGTGCATTAACTTTGTATAATTAAAGTGCTGCCTTAAGTAGTATCTTGACGTTTTATCATAAGAAGGCACCTTTGGGCTTGCCTTGTATCATTACTGTTCCCTCGAGCTTCTTGTAGTTGAATTACTGGTATTAAAAATGGCTGATTTGGTGTCTGCTGCAATTTACTGAAGTATATTATACCTTGTAGTCCAGCCTGTACCAGTGGTTTGTGTCTTCTAGGGAGCACAGGGCTTTTTGGTTGTTGTCTTGAGTAATGCTGTGCTTCTTGTGGGGTTGGGGTTTGTTTGGGGTTTTTCTGGAGTGAGGGGCATTGGAGGCTCCCAGTTTATTTTCTTTGGAAAGCTTTCCTTGCATTCAGCATTGCTTGTGTGCAGTTGAGGTGAAGTCAGTTAAAGCTCTCAAGACCAAAGAGCCCAAGGTGCAAGTTGCTTTTTTTGTTAGGTTTTGATGGTTTTTGGGGGGAGGGGGCTTGGCATGTGGAGGGGCCTGTCCACATGGAGAAACCTAAGCTGTTTTCTGTCTCTTGGGCACCAGTGGATATGTTGTTTCCTAAAACCTTGTTAGTTGTCTCTGCTGCTTGCTAAGAGCTGAGCTATTAGGTATGGTAGACATGCAAATTTAATAAGCAAAGTATGTGGAGTGGCTACTTCTAGTATGTAGTAACTCCCAGTAGTATAAGGTAGGTATGTGCTGGCTTCCTGCCACAGTGCTTCATAACCCTAAGATTCAAACTTGCACGCTTTTCAAGAACCTTAAATTTCCAGGTAGTGCAGAGATCCAGAAACTGTTGTTCTCTCTTAAAGTTTTTGACCAAAACCAGGTTAAATGTTTGTTTAATTAACTGACTCTGTCCTCCTAGCAGTGAAATCTGATGGAGTACAAAGTGATTGTCAGGCTCCCATGAATCCTGTAAATAGCTTTGATACAAGTTTGTATTCACACATGCATTTAATGTAGCTCTTTGTTTGATGTGAGAGAATGAGTTTCCTTTTATAGCTAAGCTTAATGATGTAATTTCTCTATCTTGCCATTTTTCTTTTTCCCTTTAGAAGTCTGTGGATGACACTTAAGTACTTCAAAACTCTTTTTCAGCTTATTATTTTAAAAGAGCTGTGGATTTTGTTTTAACTTGGGAGATGCTGGATTTTCAACTGATTAAATCCTCTCCTTACAGCTTCCAGGAAGCTCGTGAAGAGCTGGCTGAATTTCAGGAGGGAAGCAGAGAATTAGAAGCTGAGTTGGAGGCACAGCTAGTGCAAGCAGAGCAGAGGAATAGAGATTTGCAAGCAGATAACCAAAGACTGAAGTATGAAGTGGAAACATTAAAGGTAGGTATTTTCTGTAATAGCATTGCCTCTTCTTACAGATGTGTCTTGGATCTCATTTTAGATTGTCTTGATCACTGAATATCCAAATGAAGTAAAGGAGTTTTCTGTTTAAGATGCAGACTTGAATATGGCATGTACTCCAAATAAGGCCAGCAACTTACCAGGGAGATTTCTGGCAGAATTTTTCTGGTTTACATCATGAAACTCTTGTCATGGAGTTTGTGCTCGGTTGTTTGAATTCTCTAGGCTTTGCCAAGTAGTAGCTTTATTAGTTACACAGGCAACATCAGCATAGCAACAGGGCGGACAACACAAGTATGTTTTGTCAGACCACTGTGTTATCATCTTGCTTTGCATACTAGTTTTTTTGCCTAGAAGGTCTCCTTGGTTTTATGAGACCTTAAAGAAAGCTGAAGATGGGTGATTTGTGCACATCTTTCAGAGAGAATCTCTTAATTCTTTCTTAGCACCCGTATCTGTGGAGACAGGAATTGCATAAGGGTCTGCATGTGCAGAAGGTGACTTTTAATTGATGCGTCTACGTTAACAATTTCTTGCCTCTTTTCGGATCTTGGAAAAGCATCCTTTTTGGTAGTCTTGGTTTATTTTAGTGGAGGCAAAGGTTGGAAACGTACCCAGTGGAAATAGTTTATGGAATTAGTTGTTTGCGTATCCAGTCCCAGCTGTATCTGTAAGGTCAGTACATGTTTTATAAGGCCAGTAGTTTTTCCATAAGCCCCTCTCTGTACCCTCAGAGCTGGTGAGAGTGTGTTTGGGAATGAATTCTTCCAGTCTTTTGAAGATGAGCTTGTAGACCCGGAGTTCTGTAACAGATTTCAGTGGCTCTCATTTTTGCTAATGGAGATGTCAGACAAGTTCTGGAAACAGTGTGGCTATTGTCGAGGGAGAGGCACTGACGGGGAGGCTGTGCAGTTAGGTTTCTCTCTGGCTTCTGAGATGTTTGAGGCTGCAGAGCAGCTGTCAGTGCAGGCTGTTGGGAACAGATGCAGGGATGCATCTCTGAGGAGCCAGCTGTGTTGTGGCAAGATGTCTGTGCACAATGCAGTGTTTGTGATTTTACTTTCTGTCCAGTTCTGATGTTGAGAGCATGTTCCTTCTACCTCCCCAGCTTTTGCTCTGTATTACCAGCAATCCCACACCAGCAGACTGCAGCGAGTATGTTACTTTCTTTGTCCCATTTTACTACTGATGACTTGGAGAGCGTATGTGACTGATATCTTGCTACTTCTTTCTTTCAGGAGAAACTGGAGCACCAGTATGCACAAAGTTACAAGCAAGTGTCATTGTTGGAGGATGACCTGAGCCAGACACGGGCCATTAAAGATCAGCTGCATAAGTATGTGAGGGAGCTGGAGCAGGCCAACGATGACTTGGAACGTGCAAAGAGGTGAAGGCTGCAAACCTCTTCTTTCCTTAAAGTTTTAAGGAGATCTTTTCTTTGCTACTCAGATTGATCATTTTCTTATTCTTTAAAAGGGAAAATAATGCACACCCAAAAAAACCCCAAACGAACCCCAAGACACTTGATTCTTTGAACAGTGCAGTTTAGCCTTGGAGTTCACCTCCATCAGCTGGTAGCATTACGTTACAGCAGGGAAGGCAAGGGGACCGAGGTGCTTCGTGCTCCTGTGAGAAACAAGCAGCGCAAGCAAGTGCGGAGCAAGCCAGGCCAGAGCACTGCTTTTGATACTACCAGCTAGGTGACTCTTATATTTGTGATCCTTGTAGCTCAAAGCCCCTTTGAAGTAAGAAGCTAATATTTTACATAGTCCCTTTTAAATAAAACAGGCCAAAGGAGTCTCTTCTTCCCTTGCATACCAGCTTAATGACTGTAGGGAACAAATGTGTCCTGTATAAGTGCATAAAATGAACAGGCTGCTGTTAGAAACGCCCAGTTTTGGAGTAGGTCATGGTTCCGTTTTGCTGAATGGGAATTTTGCCATTGATTCAGTGGGACCAGGAATGAGCCTCTGGCTATCTGGCAAAAAGATCTGAGAGCTGAGGCCCTGTTTCCACAAGACTCTTAACCTCATGACTAACTTTCGACACACATGAGTTACCCACTGAAATCATGGAACGAAGTGGGTCTTAGGTAATAGCCCAGTGCCCTGCTTTCTGCACTCACTGGGCTGTTGCCTGACCAGAGCTCTGGAGCATACAGCACCGCCTGAGCTAATGCACTGGTTAAATATATGGCTTTGGAGCATGGCTTGGGAAAAATGGAGATGGGCGTGCTGGATTGGCTCTTTCCTGGCTCTTTGTTATGTCCCTGAGAGCCAGATGCTATCATGTTCTTTTCATCTTATTCCCCTGCTTCCTTGGAGTTTATTAGTCTTTTCGAAGAAGCATTTCCATAGCTTTCAAATGACTAACTTGAATGTAGACCCTGCTAACATTTTTCCTCTATTATGTTTTTGAATGCGCTTTTATGTTAGCTGAGCTGAAGAACCTAATATTCTGGATTTTGTTTCTAGGGCAACAATAGTTTCATTGGAAGACTTTGAACAAAGGCTGAACCAGGCTATTGAGAGAAATGCATTTTTAGAAAGTGAACTGGATGACAAGGAATCATTGCTAGTTTCTGTACAGAGATTAAAGGATGAAGCGAGAGGTATGGCTTGGTTGATTAGTTCTGTGTCTTGGTACATTGTTGGCTTGCTAACAGAGACGTGTAGCAACCAAAGCTCATGTTTATAGAAAGCCTCACATAATGAGAACTGATGCGTAATCTAAGTATTAGGTGTCACTTACTAACAGTATGTTCTCTATTCTTTGTATATCCAGTGTAGTTAAAAATTTCATCAGGTAGGGCAAAATTAATACCAGATTCATTCAGGATTTTTAACCCAAGTGAGTACAAAAATACTATGTGCCGCAGATGTAATAGAGTTGAGGAAGGATGCTTCAAAAGTTCCCACTCGCTGTGGGTTTGTGCCTTTTTTATAGGAAGGGAAAGCATGGGAAATTACAGGGAAATATGTGATAAATGATTAAATAACTTAAAAAAACCCTGTCTTCTGTGTTCCTTCTAAACCTCTTGGAAATTGTCTGGTTTATTTAAGATATTCCAGCAAGACTGTGGTTAGACCTGTGGGATCAGAGATTTTTGGGCTGGTGTTCTGGGATGTGATTAGGAGTTGGGAATTCCCCAATGGATTTCACATTGAGGATGCTGTGGAAGCATTTTGTAATGGTTGGTGGAAGCTGATTTTTCTGAGAGTGGGGATGATCTGCTCGTAAGCCTATGCCTGCCATTAATGTAGTTTAGAGATTAGTGGTTTTCAACTTTGTCTCCCAAGAGAAAATTCCTAAAATAATTCCTTGGTTACAGCCTAGATCTGAGTGTAAGACAACAGACTTGACAGCAGGCTGGGATTTTTTGTTGTTGTTCTCTTTTGTGAACCTCTTTGAACAAAGTTTGTGCCCCACAAATTGAAAGCCTCTATTGCAAGCACAGTGTTTTTTATAATAAATGTGAAAAGGGACATTAAGTACTTTCTGAGGAAATATATGTATTGAAGTTTGGGGTAAGGGCGATAATACTGGAAAAAACAGCAAAAAAACCTACGGACTGTTCTCGAGAACACTGGAATAATCAGTAAAAAAGACATCTTGTTTCTTGGAAACTTTTAGCATTGCTTAGGGTAGCAAAGCTACATGTTATTCCCCCTGACAGCAAGCAGGAACACTAGCCCCTAAAAGGATTGATACGGTGTTAAACTCAAATATAATGTTTCTGATTGAACAGCCACAGTTCCTCTTCCAGGAGCCCAAAAAGATTTTCATTTCAGCTGTGCTGTTTTACATAAAATCAGTTCTAAATTTTTATGATAACTTGAAAGCCATAATGTACAACTAATTTTCTCTTGCATGTTATACCAGATGGAAGCAAGGAAAAAGAGGTCTGTGAAAGATAAAGTTGCTCGACCCAAAAAGGAACCACCCCCTTGTAATATATTGTTTATTTGCATCTAGTCTCTTCTAAGGATTTTATAGATTCATTGCTGGATGCCATTTGTAGCAAATGTATGTGAAAATGGAAGGGCGTGAGAATAAAACACAGGTTTCCTAATCTCCAGTCTTCTTCTTTGTCGCTGGGACTACCCAGCCTCTTCAGCCTGCCCTTTTAACTTTTCGAGACATCAAGAAACTGGATACAACCCTTTGACTGTCTTTGGCTAGTGTGGAGTCTTCTGGATTATTAACTGGAAGAATAACGTGGGGAATTGGAAACACAAGAATAGGTCATTCCTCCCTTTTTCCAACCTCTGTTTGAGCAGGAGCTCGATGTAGTTCAGCAGGCATTTGTGAGCAGCTACAGTTTTTGTAACGCACTTTCCGTGGGACCCACGCTACGGGTGGGGACAACTGCCGAGGCCCAGCCGCCTGCCGTGCCCGCTGGGGCCGCGCAGCGCTCTGGGCTGGGGAGGGCTCTGTTTGCGGCCGCCCCACTCCCAGCTGTGACGGGCAGTGATGGTATTGGGCTGTGACGGCTCTGCGGTGGGGGTCCTCACTGCTGGAGAAAGCCAGCCGCAGGCAGTTAATGCACTGCTGTAAAGTGTCTTCTCCTCCTCCCTCCCAAATGAAGAGGGAGCGTTTGTTAGAGAAATCAGTCAGCAATACGTGTGGGTTTTTTCTTTTTTCAACCCTCAGACTTACGGCAAGAGCTGGCAGTACGGGAGAGGCAACAAGAAGTCACACGAAAGTCAGCGCCCAGTTCTCCAACTCTAGACTGTGAAAAGATGGATTCAGCTGTCCAAGCATCTCTCTCCTTGCCAGCTACACCCGTTGGAAAAGGATCAGAAAATAGTTTTCCTTCCCCAAAAGGTATAATTCATAGAAACTGTGTCTAGTTGTTTGGCAGTATGTTCAGCATGTTAACAATTTCAGACCAGGTGCTTATTAGTGAACTTGAAGTAAATGTCGGTACATGTGGATCCCACGTGCATTGCATAATGTGTGTTTAAATCCTGGGGCAGCATCAGGTGTGTTTAAGGAGTATAATGAGTAAATAGCATGGAAAAGAAGGACAGTGAAGCTTAGATACTGCTTGGGGGGGCAGGGGTTTGCACTCTGCAGTAGATCCCTGCAGTCAAGCACTGAAGACATTTGGGATTGCAGGAAAGTGCGGTGACTGCTTTTTCTGCTTAAATGTGGAGTAGCAGTGGTGAGTAAACAGTTGGGCAGTAATTCAAACACTCTAGACTGCCTCTGTTACAACACATGCTTTTCAGGGGTCCTGTTTTCTCTGTGAGGCAGCAGGATGTTAGGCCAGTCCCCTTCCCCATCTGGACAATCACAAGGATTAATACGTTATTTTTCAAATTAGAAAGAGTAGATTCCAGAGGAAGCTCTGGCTGGATTAGATGGATTGCAGGCAATAGCCTTGCAGATGGAGAGTGCGTGAACTCTGTGCGTAGGTCTAATGGGAAAGAGAGCAGTGGAGAGGAATTAAACTTTTTTGTTTTTCCATGGCTAGTGATCATGTAGTCTGTGTGTCACTGTGGGGTAATTGTTTGAATAGTCTGTAGCAGGATTTTAGATGTATCTTTTTATGTAGAAGTTGATTTACTTAAAAATAAAAAAGAACAGTGGAGCAGTGGAGTATTCAATAAAACGTGTCTGTGTTTGCAGCTATACCAAACGGATTTGGTACCAGTCCCCTTACACCTTCTGCTAGAATATCTGCACTCAACATTGTGGGAGATCTGTTACGGAAAGTGGGGGTGAGTGCTCTGAACTGAAGTGTTCCTGGCTCTGTGTTGCTGTCACTAAGCTTTCGTCCTTGTGCGCAATTACAACAAAGCCTTGACCCATGCTGAGTACATGAGGTAGTTTCCAAATCATCCACGTTCAGTGTTTAGTATGTGTTAATATTTGGGTTTTTTTTAGTTTATCTTGATTTGTAAAGCATGTTACTAAGGTTCTGATGCCACCTTTGGGTGATGAAATTAACGTTTGGAGTAAAAAGTGTCTCAAGCTCTTTGGTAAATGGGTTTAGACACGGTCAGCCTTCAAACGGGGCCTGCGGCTTCCTCTCTAATGAGACCGGGATGCAGAACTGGACCTCAGACTCTGAGTGCCTGCTGCACAGTTACTGTATGTCATGCGAGGGGAGCTGAGATCACGCTGCCAGTTCTCCTCTTGTGCTTGGGGAGATCTGCAACAGCTGCTGAAGATGGAAGAAAATGTAGAAACCTTTGATAAGAAAGTGAGAAAATAAACCAGGAGAAAGCAAATGTTCCCATCTGTAGTTGATGGGGAAGTGAAATGCGTGAGCCATTAAAGGGATTACCACTATAAGCAGGGAAGAAGTGGTTTAAACATCTGTGCAGTGTTCTTTACGATGCTAGGCTTTCCAGTTGAATGAAGGCAAGACTTTTGAGTTATGAGAAGCTTGTTGACGTGCCTCAGTGGTTGCATTTCAAGTGGAAGCGTGGATAGCCTCTATGTCTAGCCTCTAGTGCTGGCCTTCCTCTGTCTCTTGTGGTTAACACTGGCAACGGCAATAGCTGCAGTGGAGACAGTTGTTTTAGCAAAGTTTGAAATTAAAAATTATCTCGTTGCTCACATTTGGAGCCAATGAGCTCGTAGTCAATTTGAAAGGGCAGCAGGATGACTCGGGGTTACGGAGTGACATGTTTAAAATGGGATCATTGTGAGTAAGAGTCTGCAGGGGATTTAGGGAGCTTAATGACAATCCCCTGTGATTACTCTGCAAGGACAGGAACTGCCAAATAAGCATGCTTCTTCCCCAGCCTGCTCTTAGACACGCGCTCTGCCACTGCTGCAAAATCCCAGCTCACGCATTCGTTTAGTAACAATTACAGGATGTTTGGGATTTCTTTACATTTCGCTACTCATAGGATGCCTCATCCCAAGCCTTAGACTCCCTTTCTCTGCAAGAAGTTTTCCCCTCAGCTTTCTTGCTTGCAGCTGAGACAGGGAGTCACTTGGCACAGGTCACACAGGCTATTTCCAGCTGATAGGTGCTTTGAGACCGAGAGGCAGTTATCTATATCTGCCTATGTAGTCACTAAGTAAGCTTACATGGATTTCTAGAAGAAGACTGTATCTTCTTCAAGAAGATGCTCACTTACTTGTGATAGCATGTCAGTGCCTAACTAATGGAATATTTTCCTGTGTGGAGCAGGACCAAACCCCACGTGTGGGGAGATGAGTTTTTGTCTCCAGTGTATGCATTTGCAAGTGTGTGAATGCCCCCGTGCACAGGGTGGGTGTAACAAATAGTTGCAAGGAGTTTCTGCTAGGCCAGACAGATACTCAAGTTAAGCCTCAGTTTGTGACAGACAGCAGAAGGGGCAGGTGATGTTCTGAAGTGAAGGAGAGAATGAGGATTTTGGTCTCCCTCCTGCCAGGAGTCAGTGGATAAAGCAGAGATTGTCACCTTGTACAGGGGAAAAAGATCTCACCGGGCTTGCTTGGAAGTAGTAGAGATGAGGTACAGACCACGGACACGGGCTTAGCTGCTGCCTTTGATTCCTCCTCCTGATGCTGTGGCTGTAGCACCTCTTGTTCTAAAGCATATCAGTGGGGCTTAAGAAACTGGCTTTGTTTTGCAGGCCAAGAATAAGAAAGAAATGATAGATGACATTGTCCTGGGGGGGGAAAAAACCCCCAACTTTCCAAATATACAGTCCTTCCCAAAACTTGAGGATTCTGCTTTAGGCTCTGTCTTTGTCTTCCGATTAGTTTGTGCCAGCCTTATTGCAGCTGTTGAAGCAAGAAGTTTTGGTAACTTCTGCTAGGAGTTGGCTTCTTTATTTTAGGTAATTAATTGAGAGTTGATATCATCTAAAATCTGAGCTGCGATGGAACTGAGTCATGCCTGGCAGTCTGCATCAGTATCTTGTTGTGTGGGTTTCCTTTGCGGTTGGGTGACGGAGAAAATGACAGCTTTGTTCCCATTTAGTTTAGTTTTTGCCAAAGGCGATCACACTGGGGTCCTGATCATGGTGATTTTGGGGTCATGACAAAGCCTGAAGTTGAGCAGCAAAATACTTTCTCTTAATGCTATTACTTTTTTGACATTTTTTTTTTCCCCTTTCACAGGCCTTAGAATCCAAATTAGCTGCTTGCAGAAATTTTGCAAAGGACCAGGCATCACGGAAATCCTACATTTCAGGGAATGTTAACAGTGGCATGATGAACAGCAATGGCACAAAGTACCCTCATCCAGGGCATACTTCTTTCTTTGACAAAGGGTAAGTAAGGATGTATTTTTGCTCTGAAGGGGAGTGCATTTCATGACGCTACTTGGAGCAGAAGTTTTTCTTGGCTTGTCTTTAGCGTTCACCACAGCGTTCATGCTATAGAACAATTAATTTGTGGAGCCAAAGCCTCAAGGGGACAGGGAAGGTGGCAGTGCTGATTTCTGTAATGCAAAGAGAAAAGCAAGCATGATTGTCTCTTAGCTGGTAGATGTCAGTGCCTGTTGTGTCCCTCTGCTGCCTGTCTCTCAGCAGCTGCATCTCAGGTAATGCAAAAACCCCGGGCAGCAAACCTGCTAGTGAACTGAATGTGCCCTGTGAGAGGATTACAAGTAAATAGTGGTGGAGTTGCCATAGCTACTGGCATGCTACTGCATGGGGAAGTACATTAACTGCAGATCTGGAGATTCCCTTGGTGAGAACAGCTGAGTGCAGGCAGAAAATGCTCACTTGAAGGGTGGTACCGTTTGCTCTACTTCCCCCTCTATTAGGGGAAAAGAAAACCTCATTAACTGTGTAATTCTGGCTGATTGAGGGGGCAACTGCCTCTGTGCTGGCTGTACTGTGCGTCAGCCCCGAAGCCAGAAACTGCTTCCACAGGAAAAACTACCCCACGTGTCTCCTGTGACTTGCCTGTGGTCAGAGCTTCCTCTCGGATTCTGGGAAGTGGTTCAGCAGGAGGATTTTCACACTGTCCCTCGCAGCACAGGACACCATGGTTGTATGAACAGCCCTGAGGAGCAGGGCGAAAATCACAGTGCTCCTCCAGTCTTAGCATGGTGGTACTGTGAGTTTTGCTTGGTGTCACTGGGCAAAACACCCTTCATACTCCCTGCACGGTGGTGGTCTTCCATGCTAAACCTTCAAGCCAGTGCAATTTAATGCTAATATTCAGCACATTCTCAATCCAGACTTTATTTTAGAGAATTAAATGAGCTGTTACCAACCTAAAGAGCACTATATAGACAGCAGACAAGCTGGGCTGCCTGCAGTCATCCCCAATCCTTGTTTGAGCTGAATCGTGTTGCTATGTGGGTAGTAGGGCAAATTGCATCTTAGAAACTGTTAATCAAGAATTTGTAGAGCCCCTGTTGTTTGCTGCTTTTGGGAAGGAAGAGTTCAGAGACTTAACAAAGTCAGTGTCCTGTGCAAATCGGGCAGACTTGTGGGTAGTCTGTGTGCTGCTGGGCTGACTGGGGTCTGCGCATCACCGCAGCGGTGCTCATGCCGGCAGTGCGCAGGCTGCGTTTCAGGTGCGAGTTGTCAGGGGAGTTGCTAGGCAGAGATTATAGCTGATCTGAGGAGGCAGCATGGCTATATTGAGTTGTGGTGTGACGAATAAGCTGATTGCTGTGTGGGGTCGGGGTCACTTTTAATTATCCAGATTGACATCACACTTGTTATCTGGGCTGGCTGCCTGGAGCTAGGAGCAGGTTGTAGCTGAAAAAGTCTTAGAAACCCATCCTCCTGAAGGGTAACTTCTACAGCAGAGTTGGAGGATGTTAGTGGGTTGGAAAAGGGGGTGGAAATGACTGATGTGCTTTCTGCAAGTCGTTGGAGATCTGTGCACAGCCCTGCTGTCCTGTCCCTCTCCTCTACACCCGCGCACGCTGTTGGCAGCGGGGCTGGTGGCCCATGCCGCTACGCTGGCTCGTGCTCCGCCTTGCTGCCCCGTTGAGATCTGTGCATGCTGGGGGTGATCGCAGTGTCTGTGCTGTGTACACGTCTCCATGGCTGCTATGTAAAACCTGTATAATTCTGCCTGCACATGTAAGCTAAACCAAGCTGTTAGTGAGGTCAGCCCCGTCATGCCCACACGCTGCGGCAGCAGCCGAGCTCCTGGCTGCGCTGGCACGCGTCACTGGCAGGCATCAGATCCAGAGTGTGCTGTTGTGGCTGGGCACGAGGGGCTGAGTCAAGGCATGCCCTTTCTTCTCCCCTCTCCTCCTCTCTCTTCCGCCCCTCTACTCTCCTCCCTTGCCCCTAATTGTTGCTGCAGCCTGAAACAGCCACGTGTGATCATAGATCTGACACGTTCTGCAACCACTGCCTAAAGAACAGCCAATTGTTGGGTGGTGGGATTGGGGCAGAGGTAACTCAGCCACATCATTACAGATCCATTTAATTTCCTTCCTCTCCCATTTTGTTGGTTAGAAGGTTTGACAAGTCTCCATCTCCCATCAAACATCTGCTCTTTGCTTGGAGAGTGGAGCTGTGCAGGCAGCTGAAGACAGCAATAGGCAGGAGCTGGCACAGGGGACCATGGCTTTAGGGGAGGCCTGGAGGACAGCTGGGCTTGCACCAAAGCTTTGCTGGAGAATTGCAAGAGTTAGAACTGACTTACCTACTTTTTTAAAACTCAACAACTTCTGATGTAAAATTAGTTTCCTGCAGACTTGTTCCTTCAGGAACATGCTGTTTCTGTCCAGATGCCAGGGCATGGCAGAACAGCACCTGAGGATGTTCTCAGATACATACTTGTTTTTTTGCTGTTGTAATTGTTGTTAACTGGTTATTAACTTGGATCCAGTTGGGGAACAAAATAGCTCTGACCTTGATGGGCTCCACAGAGGCCTGGCACTTGAACAGCAGAGCTGAGACAGCATGTGAGCCAACATGGGGTGTTTGTTCCTCAGGGCATTATCTTGTTCACTGCTCCCCTTCCTACACTCTTGAATGTCAAAGTCTTTGTAGTTGATGTTTACTCTTAGGTTACTTTTGTGAATCTGTTGGGGTTTGTTTTAATAAAAGAAGCTAAAGTTTGAATGTGAGAAGTGCCTCTGCTTGCACACTTCTAGCAGTCCCATGAAGCATGTAGGTATATTTACAGCAGACACTGTTACCCACAGCCCTGATCGTGATACATTGGGCTGTGAAATCAGGGTCGTCTTTCTGTTGCCTAGTCCACCTTATAAAAAAAGTTTCCCTGGAAGGAGGGAACTGTGGGTGACTCAGATGCAGGTGAGTAATCCCATGTCCTGTAACGTGCTTTGCAATGCTCTAGGCTTATCTCTGGGTCACATGCTTGCAGCCGTGGAGCGTGGTGGGAGTGCTGCTTGTCGCCGAAACAGGGCTCCTTGCCTGCCCATGCAGAGCAGAGCCTCATTATGCAGAGGTCAAAGAGGAGAGGTCTGCTGAGGTTTAGTTTAACACCTTTGCTTTGCCCCATTTCTTGCATCCAGGGTTATGCCCAAGAATGTCTTTATTGTGTGCATAAACTGTTTCAATTTTTCTCCACTAGGCGTGAAAAGGTCATATTCCCCACCTTGGTCATGGGTAAATGAATTCATTTGCAATGATAAGCTGCATGCCTTTTAACTTGGTGCTTGGAGGTGCAGAGTTGGTGGTTGTGCTAACTGCATGAGGTAGTTCTCTTAGCATTACAAACTAATAGTCCATGATCAAAGCCTGAGACTATAATCTCTCTCTTTCTCCTTACTTTAGATGAACTTCTCTGGTGCTGTGACCTGTTGCAACCATAAGATTGAATGCTGCTTGCTTTCTTGATCTAATTAATACTTCTTCAAATACATGCATGTTTCTGATTGAATCGGTCAAATCAGAGATACGCGATGAAGTAGCACTGCTGTTAATGTAGTTAATTGTGAAAGTTAGTTTGCCCTTTGGACATGTTTTTCCTTCAAGACCTTGTTGGCTATCGGCTTGCCAATGCTCGATTGCCGTGGTTCTGGCTAATGGGAAGGCAAACAAAGGCACAGATGTGCTGGGAGCCAGCCAGGGTTGCAGAGCCAGGGGGAGAGGACAGCGCGGTCTGAAGTGTGTGGGTCGAGACAGCGGCGCTCCTGCTCAGTGTCACTGTCCCTGCCCGGCACAGCCGTGCCAGCGGGAAGCACCGGGATGGCATGGTGGTGCCAGAAAGGCTGCGCAGGTACCGGGGTCATGGGTCTGCAGGAGGGGATCCTGCGGTGCAGGGGCTTGGTGCAGGCACCACCTGCAGCGACTAAGGGTTGGACTTGTCTCGCCTATGAGCCTGTCAAGGGAGCCTGGAGGGTTCCCCAAACTGTCAAAAAGTGCAGGTCCCTACCAGCCTAATCTGCCATAGCCTTGTCCCCATCCTCCTCCTTACATGTCCATGCTGGGTGTTCCTCTACGTCCTCGTGCTGCTGCAGGGCACAGCAAGTGGTGTGTTTTAAAGCACTGACCTGCCTGAAAACTCACTTTTCCTCGTTTTCTTGCAGGGCCAGTCTGTAAGTGTGCTTTGACCATATCCATTTACTCCTCAGGCTGGGCTATTCGGCTGCAGGAGAATCTTCCGAGGTTTTGTTGAATACTTAGAGTTGTGAGATTCTTGGAGATAAGGTGAAAAGTACAAAATACAGCTTGAAATAAAGATTAATAAGTAAAAAAATCTATCTTTAGCAGTCACAGGGCAGAGAGAGCAGTTGGAAATGGGCACAAAGTCCACACCACTGTAGGGACAGGCAGTCAGAAACATCCACCAGAAACCACTGCAGGGCATGTTTCCAGCAGGAACTGGTGCTTTTGGCTCCCTTTGAAGCACCCCGGAGCCCAGTTTCTCAGGAAGCCCAGAGCAAGGACACAGCACAGGCCCCATAGAGCACATCAGGTCTGAGGGATGGGGAAACAAGGCAGAAGCAGGAGGCAAATGATCTGGCTGGGATTAACCACCACGATCAGGTTTCTGGGCTGTTGGGCAGCGTCGGCTCTGTGCAGCAGCCCCGCACGTGTGCCAGGCCTGGGCAGAGCATCCAAAGGCTGGAGCAGCACATGTGCTCCTCTCGACGCTGTCTGAGACCTTGGAGACCGAGCACAAGGGCTTCTCTTCCCAGCTCCCTCCTGCGGGGGTTAGGCAGGAGTTGTCCTGCACTTTTTATTTATTATTTTTTACAGTTGCTCTGTTTAACATGTTTTATTTTCCTTTAGCTCTGTTTCTAACTGCAGTAATGCTGTTTTCTTTCCCTTTTTCGTGCATTTTCATGTTACCAACAGAAATCCATAACTGGGTGAGACCTCAGTAAGCTCAGCCATAATGCCAGTGTTCAGTATCCCCCCAGTTGCCGCTACTATTTGAAGCTTTTTCCTGTACCCCACTTACTGAACCGGCTTTCTGCAAATCAAAGCCTCTGCTTTATCTCTATTTCTGCTCCAGGGGCAAGTTTGGGTGGCAGGATGCAATAAGCAATGCAGGTAACGGACTCCAGGAGCTGATCCTGGGAGAGGGTGCCACAAAAGACTCACTCTGTATTAGGAAAAATTTCTTTACTGAGAGGGTGATCAAGCATTGGAACAGGCTGCCCAGGGAGGTGGTGGAGTCGCCATCACTGGAAGTGTTCAAAAAACGTGTAGACGTGGCACTTTGGGACATGCTTTAGTGGGCACCGTGGTGTTGGGTTGGTGGTTGGACTTGATGATCTTAAAGGTCTTTTCCAACCTTAATGATTCTGTGAAAACAGCACACTGTGCTGCCTTCTTGCTCTCTTTTTTTCTTTTAATTGTCAAACAATCACGAAACCTCAAAAGGCTTGTAAACGGGGTTTCTCTCTTTTCCATCTTCAGCAGAAAGCCTGCTTGTGTCTCCCTTGTGCATTGCAGCGCCGTCAGCACTCCCCGTCCTGCGCTGGTTAACACTTGTAACGCTTCACACTTACAGCACTTACCATCTTGCTGCCCTGGCTCTGTGACGGGGCTTCGTCTCCCTTCTTGTCTCAGGCTTCACTGGATCGTTCGCAACACGGATCGTTTAGGCAGAGTTATGTCATGTCCATGTGGCAACTGTGCTGAGCGCCTGACGGCTGCATGGCTTCTGGCCACCTTCGTGTACCTCTGGGAGGTGGAGAAGGCACCCAGGCTGCTAAACGTGCGTGTCAGCCGGAGCGGAGTGGGGTTAGACATGGGTTGCTGCCTGCCTGCGGAGGCAGGCCTGTTGGATGGCGACGACTGCAGGGAGGTGTTCTCACCACTGGCAGAGCTTGGGTGCTGGAAACCCAGTTTGGGAGCAGCTGGTGCCCCAGAAATAGCAATATTTGAGAAGCTTATAGTGCTTGATTTGGCCCGTCCCTGGTGTAGCGCCATGCACTAACGCCATGCGTTGGGTTTTGATTCAGATACGTCGTGTCAGGAAGGCAGATAGGCACGGAGGTGCCTGGTGGTGGGGAAGGCAGCTGGCTTGGTGACGAGGGTTTGGGCACCGCGGGGCCGTAGCCCCTTCTGCCCAGCCACGTGCAGTGCTGCGGGGGATCGCTGGGCTGCAAGGACAGGCTGCGTGGGGAGCGGTGGCACTTGCTACAGGCTTGAAAGGGATCAGTTGTCCTCCCCAGCCTGTCCCGCTGTGCTGTGCTGGAGGTGGCACAACCGGGAGGTCCTGGTGGAGACCGGCGCTTGTTCAGCCGAGCCGCAGACCCGGCCCGCCCGCCCCGGGCACTGGCGTTGGCTGGGCCGCATCCTGCGCATGGCAGGGCCCAGGTGCCATCCCGTGGTGTCCATCCATCACAAAAAGCAACCCTGAATTTAGTGCAGGAAATGTGACAAACCTGTAGAGCTTGGCTTTAGCGTGACTCATCAAACATTAGCATTCCCAGATGTTGAATTTCACCTTTCTCCAACCATTTCTAAAGGGAGCAAAATACCACATTTTAATCCTGTTCGGTGTTGTTTTTTTTTTTTCCCCTGTCCTACTTGGCAGAGATGCTTTCTAGCTAACAACTAATTTGCAGAGTTGTGTTGGGATCAGGTTGGCTTCATGCCCCTTCATCCAAATGTGAATAGGGAAATACGTTGGCCCCTAAGCCTACTCCAGCAGCTTTTTATTGCCTGCAGCCAGGGAGGCACTTGCCTTTTGAAATGTGTCGAAGCAACACTCAAACGGGAGATGAAGTTTCCAGCTTAATGGGGAGGAGGTGGGAAAGGTGGTTTCTCTCTGCTCTGGCCCTGGTGCTGGGATCTACTTCCTGCTGTGCTAGTGTGGATGTTTAACAGCTCCCTATGGCAGTGAGTTGTGTTGTCAAGGGAATCTGTCCTCGCTAGCAAGCGTTGAGATTTTAGCTCTTCATCTGCTCTTCTGGAAGGATTTTGTAACTACCCAGCACAATGGCAGCAGCCTTCTGGGGCTGCTGGCAGGGCTTTTGCGTCCCTGGTCCAGGAGGTGCAAGGTCACCAGTGAATGTAAGCCCCACAGGAATGGTGTGCCGTGTGAAAGGGAGTGTGGAAACAGCACTGCTCTGTCTGGGGACGCTGTTGTGAGCCACCCGCCCGTGAGCTGCTGCCACGTTGGTCCCTTGGGCAAGGACGGCAGTGAGCGGGACATGCTCCTCCGAGCACTTGCACCAGCTGCAGCCTCAGACCCCAGAGCCACCAGCTCCCGGGTTGGGTTTTTCCTCACCACACTCCTTTTTCTTCCTTTTACTCACCTCAGCTCACTGGTCTGAGCAGCAAAGGCTGTCTGCTGAAGTGTCCCTTCTCGCGGGGGCCTCTCCGCTCGGCCAGGAGAGATGCGAACGGCATCTCCCGGGGTGCCGGTGGCTCAGGCAGAGCTGGCGAAGTGCTGTGGAGGCACTTTGTGGGACAGGTGGGCATCGAGGCGGGGGCCTGTCCCTGCCTTGCAGGGGTGTGGGGGTTCTCTCCCACCTCCAGAATTACAAACCTGAGCATGAGGGCAGGGTGCTGGTTCTGGGACAATGGTGGAGGTGGACATGCCGTCCTGATACGGGGGCGTAATCGCTTCTGGATGTCAAGGCGGCGGTGGTGGTGATGAGCAGCTGCTGGAGAGCCTGGGCAGACGCTGCGTGTTGAGCCTGATTACAGAGGATCTGTCAAAGCCGTAACAGAGCAGAGATGGAAGAGCTGTCAGACCCATGTGCTCCTCTCCTAACCCACAAGGAAGCCAGGTTCTCCATGCCTTCACCTCTCCCAACAGCCTTGGGAAGGGGGGAGCCCATGGATCCTGGGGCTGTGGAGGTGCCTGGAGCCCCACTGCACCCTGGCTAGGGGCAGCGTAGCATCCAGCAACTCTGCTGTGCTTTGACGTGCCTGCCTGCTCTCGCAGAGCCCGTGCCCCTTGACTCTGTGTGCATGTCCATCCCTGTTACTGGGCAGCGCTTGTGTAGAGCCACCCATGAAGGACCTGGGGCTGTGGGTGCAGTCGGCCCCGGCCCTGCTGCACCCCTGCGTGGCAGGGCTGCCATGCAGTGCTCCTGCACAGCCCTGGGGGCTGTGTGCCGCTCGCAGGCGTCGGCAAACAGCTGCTCCTGGGCAAACAGGCAGAGATTAAGAGGGAAGGGGAGCTGGTGGTGGGGACCCAGCCCACAGTGCTGCTGCGCCGGCACCCTCAGCTGCACTGACCCCATCGTGTAGCCCCAGTGGGCTCAGGGTCTGCGCAGGAGCCACTTGTCCTCCCAGCTGGTCACCTCAGCCAGCAATGGGTTGAGCACCCACGTGTGCGTGTCCCTGGCTGTGGCTGAGCACCGATCCTCACAGCCAGAGCTGGGAGCCCTGTCACGGTCATATGTTGGCCGTGCTCCCGCACCCACTGAGCAGCCACTGTACAGTCAGGGTGACGGATGCAGTCAGGAGGGAGGAGAGGGGTCTGTCTTCCAGCTGCTGGCGAGGGGGAGAGGTGAGCAGTGCTGTCTCCTGGGGCTGCTCGTCATTTAACAGCCTGTCTCTTGTTGCTTCTCAGGGCAGTAAACGGCTTTGATCAAGGTCCTCCGGGACTGGGAGCGTCCCGACCATCCTCAGCACCTGGCATGCTCCCCCTGAGTGTATGAGCCTGTGGGAGGTCGTGTTCGGACTTGCAGATGCTTTTCTCAGCCCATCAAGAGAAGAACTGCTCCCGATTCCTCCCCATTCCCACCCTGCTGGAACACGACCTGCACCGTGCTGCCAGAGGAGACCCTGTGCTCATGGCCCTCCATGTCACGTTAATACAGTTTATTTTCTCCTGTTGCTGTAGCGGACGTTCTCTGACTCAGCCCCATGTCCTGTGCTGCACAAGCTGAGACACGCAGTGCTCTGTTTCAGGGGATGCAGGGGTCTTGCTCGCCAAACCTCAGCCAGGCAGTCCTCGCTTTATCTCTTCTCTAACTTAGGTTTGGCAGGACACAAACGTTTGGCTGTTCCTCTTAAAGGCTCGCCATCTCTCTGCCTGCCTGCTCCAGCACCCGGCTGTGCCACTGCTGCCCTCCCTGTAAGGCTCAGGCAGTTGAAAGGGGCCCTGGGTGAGTCTGGGTGATGGCACTTTGGCCACTTGCACCTGGGAATCAGGTCCAGGTATGTGACTCGGTTACTGCAGCTTAATACATTGCCATGGGGTGGCTGTGGCTGCTGGTGCGTGTTCGCCTCCTGCCTTGTGTCAGAGTGGGCAGGGGAAGATGAGTGGCTCCAGCAGCCCTGCCTGTATGGCCCTGGCTCCAGGTGGCAGCAGTGGCTGTGTGCATCTGCACCGGGGTGGCGGGGGGATGGAGGCACTGGTGGCAGCGTAACGGGGGCAACCCTCACAGGCCCAGCACAGCCTTGGCGTGAGCTGGCAGGTGAGCGTCACTGCAATGTTCTCCCCTGGTGCTCCTCCACCCACATTGAGCTGCCATGGGTGTTCAGGGTGTCCATGTGCCTGTAGCACAGCTTCCTGCCCACCTGTCCCCAGCCTTCCTCTCTCAAGCGGCCACGCACCTCCACAACAGGGACGCTGCGGAAGCATTAGGAAGCCACTCATCCAACTGGCTGCGCTGCCCATGAAACCCCCCTCCCAGGACCCTGCACCCATCACAGCCACGCTCCTGTCTGTGTAATATATGACTGGATTTTACAGCGTCACCTACAGGCTTCTGTGACAGTTTTGGGCGACTGTGTACCTTGTGGGTCTTTGAAGCAACGTATTTGTGCGATTTCTCTGTCTATGTGCCTCAGAGTTGGTGGATTTTTAAATGAACCAGTGAACCCAGCCGGGGTTTGATCTGTGGCTTCACCAATCGCCGCTCCCAGTCTGGTCCGTCGTGTTCAGTTGGCTCTGCAACTCCGAGCAGTTTAGTTACAAGCGCTGAGAAAAACCATTGGGCCCAGCCGAAGTGAGGTGGGAAGCCCCACCTTGCAGTTAGGGTTTGAATGGTTCCCCCTTTCCTGTGCATCCTCTGCTGCATTTGACTGTTTACATTTGTTTTATTGTACATAGGTTTGTAAACATAATATCTTTGCCTAAGATCTTTGTACATAACTTGGGCTTTGTAGCTTTATTTATTCAAAATCTATATGGCATGTTTCAATAGGACAGTGTACCATACCACCCTGGTGACACAGATCATGATGTGGTTTAAAAAAAAACAAAAAGGAGAGCAATCTTCCAAAAATAAAAGTTCTTTTAATGTGGAATCAGTGGATTTTGCAGAAACAGTGGCAGTGGCTCTATTTTGTCATGTAGTGGTTTCTGCCAAGCCCCAGCCATGGGTTGGCAACATGGCTCCGTGCAGCTCCTGCTCCCTTCCCTCACAGCTGCTGCTGCCCCAGCCCTTAGCTGCCCCCTCTGCTCCTGGCACCTGCTCCTGCATTTCACGATTTGATTTTGGGAAGAGCCTGGGAAGGGCTAGAGGGCTCCAGCTGCCAGGGATTTTTGCCTTCTCAGGAGAAGCTGAAAGCCATTTGCCCTCAGCAGAACAGTGGGGCTGGGGGTGTTCCCTTCCCAGCTCCTTGGCTTTGCCAGCCCAGCAGCACATTGCCTGTCCCAGAGGTTGGGGCAGCCACTGGGCTCAGCTCCAGCCCCAACCCCAGGGCAGCTGCTCCGCTCACAGCCAACAGCCCAGGGTGCCTGGTCAGTGCCACCAGCTCCTCCTCCTCCTGGCCAGGCTGCCCTGCCCCATTACAGACAAGCTGCAGCCCCTGCAGGGACTAGACTCCTGCCCTCCTTGTGACCAGCTCCCTCTGGGGGGTGCAGGGTCTCCCTCCTTCCCCCCTTAAAAATCCCCAGGTCAGGGCACACTGCTCTTGGGCAGAGCCTGAGGCTGGGAAAAAGGGAAAGGCCCTTCACTGTCCCCTGCCCTCTTCCAGAGCAGGAGCAGCAGCAGCTACAGTGCTTGCAGAAAAGGTGCCCAGAATTGAACATGGTGGCAGGGGCTGGGGCCAGTCCCCCAGCAGCTCACGCTGGTCCACACCAGGCCCTGCTTTCTGCAGCAGTCACAGCAAAGTGCCTGCAGCCTCATTGAACCCATCACTACCCTCCTCCCAGAGCTCCATGCAGGCTGGCACATGGAGCAGGTACTGCACTACCCACCACCCCAATAGGAAATTTAACTGCTCAGAAAAAAGACCAGACCCTGTTAAAGGCAGAAATGAGGGGCTGGAGGTGAGCATCAGGTTTCAGAGCTCCCTTTGTGCTCCAGCACATTTGAGTTCAAAGGCAAAGGCTCAGAGTCCTTGACCAAGCCCTGTATACTGCATTTAGGTCAAAATAAAAAAGAAAAAAAAAAAGCAAGCAAACAAAACAGTAAGAAGGGAAAAGGCAGCTTCCAGTCATATTCTCGTTTATTAAGGTCTATGCCAGCCTCAGGAGATAGCTCTTCCTGTAAGTAAACAGAGCAGGCAGCCACATCTATAATGAATAAATTTATTGTCTTACAAAAATCATTGTCTAGAAATATGGGTATACAAGAAAACAAGATATTTGCAGTCAGATGCCTGGTGGTCAACAGCCAGTTTGATTAAAAATATCCAAACACACACAACAAAACCTTTGCAACAGATGTTAAAGCTTTTAACCAAAAAAAGGAAATCCATGTTTTTTGAGCATGTGGCAGAGGAAGTTTCCTAGTTAACACTGATTCATTGTCACTAATATCAATAATACCACTTGGACTAGAGAGGTACATGATATGAAGCACAGTCAAAATTAATACATTAAATCATTGTTATATAGGCAAATTATATATGTAACATTGTCTTAGTACTGTAGTGTCTAAGGCACTTTCTGTAATGTCAGTTTTTCAGCTATTTAAACAGAACGCTAACTACTCGCTGTAATACTGTTCAAAATAAAAAAAAAAAACACAGAAAAAAAAAAAAGGATTCACATCCACTGGCATGTCAACTCGTAGGCAGGCAACATCCACCGCTGTAGCCGCAGGCTCCCCACGAGCCCCACACCGCACAGTACAGGCGGCCCAGCTGTGCTCGGCTGCCCCGTGATCAGCTCCCCAGGAACACCAGGCTGGCTGCTAAGCTGTCGCGCAAGCCTCGTCTCACAGTGCAGCCGCTCGGCTCCATCCCCTGAAGACTAACTCACTCAGCCATAAATTAATAAATTAATTTTGCCTGTGTTGTATGTTTATTTTCCACTGGTGTTCACATTATACTAGCCTTAATATATATACAGATCTGTTGGGCATGGTAATAGCAGGTCTCTACAAAGGCAGAAGTACTGTACAGATGAGGAACGGCGATGCTATTTCAGTTTGCCTGTACTGCAGGAACACTAACTGATGAAGCAGGTGCTGAGAACACTTCAAAATGATATTGCAGGTTAAAAATGGACACTACTCATTCATCCCTACATTTCCCTCTAACACTGCCCAAGGCCTTTTCACAGTTCACTCGCCGATTGTGTGCTGATCACAATTAGGAGAAAAGAAAAATACAGGTGCAGTTTGGTCTTCAATGATCCAACAGGCTCAACCCCACCAAGGGCCGTCTGAGCACGGAAGCAATGGAAGGATGTTGTCAGTACAACAAAGCATGCATAGTCATGACAACGGGGCTGTCCCAACCACCTACCCTCTGGGAATGAAGTTTCTGTATTGATAAAAAAAAAGTTTCATCCTTCACATGATGCTTTATAAAATGGCTTTACAATGAGTATCTGGAAAATAGATGCACTGAACAGAGACGATCCCATTTTGTTTACTATATATAAAAAAGCAGTTGTACCTATAGCTGAAGCAGGGTACAGCATGGTGAGGCTGGAGAGCCTTAAGACATAGTTGACCTACAATAAGTAACCTTGTAGCATGCCGACGTTTCGTAAGGCAGATTTACGGCCACAAGGCAGTTCGGTGGTCGGGAAAGTCCTCCTCCTCCTGCCAACTACTGTGTAAAAGGTCTCTGCATGCACGCGGTGCGACGGGGCTCTACTCAGCAGGGGCCGGCTGCGCTTCGTTCACGTCGCTGCCTTTACTCTCCGCGTCGTCATCCGAGAGCTCCAGGGAAGCCCCTTCGATGTGCAGCTGGCGTCTGCCAGATCGGCTCGAGAAGGTGATGGGGCCTCCCCTCCTGTGAACAAGCAGCACACGGCAATTGCTCAATGGGTCACGTCTCACCCATGGCCCGAGCCCCTGAACGACCTCCCTGCAGGGGAAGGTGGCAGTGCAGCTCCGGGACACCCCGAGTGCAAATTTCACACCTGGTGTTCCGAAACCCTCTCTCTGACCGAGGGGCCAAGACACTGCGCGCGAGGACTATCTGGTACGCTGGTATTCCTGCTTAGTTCACACCTTCACCTTAATTTGGCAGGTTCCAAGTAACTTAAAATATTTTCTCCATACAAGCACCAAGCGCAGACCAAGGACTAAACAGAGTGGGTTCTCTAAAGAAAATACCAGCTGCCCCTTTGTGAAGCGCTGCACTGCACCCCTGCCACCATTCCTACGAGCCCGCCAGCTCAGCTGCTCTCCCTGCAGAGGTGGTTTTTGTTCTGCACCAGCCTCATCTTTGCTGACTCCCATCCATACTGGACACAGACCTCGATCTCAAAGACCCGCTCTCAAGGAAAGTGCTGGAAGACTCCCACCAGAGTGGGTCAGGAAAAGAGGGATCACTAGAAGAGCGTGACTGAGTTGTCTCCTGTCACATTTACCTACAGCTGGATTGAACTGGCAACCCCAGGGAACCTGCCAACATAAGCTCCAAAGAGTTCAGCCTCAAGAGTCAGGAATATCCCTGTGGTCTGGCAGCTTCCTTCTTACCATCACCGGGCTCAGTCAGCCGTTCCCAGCGGGCTCCAGTTTGACCCATCCCCTACCCTTAGCGGCTCTGCTTCGGCAGTGCCGCAGCTCCCCAGGGATGCAGCACGGAGACTGTCTGTGGGCACACAAGGGCTCAGATAAACCCATTGCTACTGGCACCACCTACCTTAGCCTGTTTTTCAGGGTGCTAACCTCCCGGCTCAGGCCCTCGTTAGCCTCTGTGGCATCGTCCAGCTCACGCTGAAGTTTACGTCGGGAAGCATTTGCACGTGTGGCTTCCTCTTCAGCCTCCTCCAGTTGGCGTTTGAGCTGCTTCATTCTGGCATTTGCCTTTTCCATCTAAAACACAAAACCAGGTCGTCAGGATCAAACTCGGCAGTTGCAACCCCACGATTTGGGAGGTCAGCTGTCACCCTGTCCTCCCCTACCAGCCCAACTGGAGAAGAACCATCAGCTTCACTGCAGACTCCAGTGTGGACTCTGCAGAGTTCCTGGGTCTGGGATGCCAGCGGACCATCACACCAGAGCTAACACGGGGAGCCTTTGACTGTTGGGAGCTACTCTAGTGGTTTAGGGATCAAGATGCGGGTTCCCTCAGATGTTTTCATTAAAATGCTTGTTAACAAGTCCTTTCTCCTCAAAGTATGGTTTTATTTGCCTTTTCTGAGAAACAGGCCTCAAAAGCCAAGCCTCTGCACCTACCTGCTCCTTGTACTGGTCTGCGTGTCGACGCTCATCCTCCACCTGCATGAAGACTTCTTTCAATTTCTTCTCTGTACGACGCACCAATTTGTTAGCAGCCGCTCTTTCCCTAGAATAGTCAAAAGCCATCATTTGTCCCAGTCCTTGAAGGCTAGGAACGCACAGGCTGTCCTTTCCAAAAGGCTCTTGTCTCTCTGTGTAACTGATATTTGAGTCCTCTTAACATACCTGCCACCATCAACAGAACTTGGTTTTAATATGCTGAAGGCTGGCTGGCATGCAGCTTTGAAATTGTAAAGTGTTAGCACTGGAGCGATATGAACACAGTACGTATGCTAAAGAGAGGGATAAGAAGGTACTTCTTCACGATTAAGATTTAACAGAGCAGCTTTAAAGTTATTGCTAACCACTAACAGTGTCCTCCCAGAGCCAAAAGCACAAAAGGAGTGGAGATGGTGGCATGACAGTCCCCCTTCAGTCTTTCTGGGAGGAACTAGTCAAAGGAAAAAAAAAAGAAAAGAAAAAAATAGCATTTGGAGGATTGAGATGAAAAGGACAGGCGGGAAGCACTCACTGGAGAAAAGCAGACTTCTGCAGAGCACAGAATTCACCTCAACTAACTAAAGCGGTCAGTCCTACGCTGTTCAACTTGCTTCCTCTAACCAAAGAGACCAGGTGTCTCACGGGGATGTTTCATCTTGTCTCAAGAAACTTCTGCAGCACCCTGCGGATCCTGGGACTACCAGTCCACCTATTCACCTGGCTAACTTCAGGTGAAGAGTTGATTCAGTTTCAGTTATGGAGCAAAATAAGATTCTGAAACTGTCCATCCCAGTCATTTTACAGCTGTCTTGTTGAAGTGTGTCCCCTAAACAGTAGGTTTCCAGATAATAAACCCCAATGCCTGTGCTGTAGGCCCACATGTCAGCCCTACAAAAACTTTCGGCAAGGAGTTTTCAGACATTCAACTGACAGCAAACATAGGCAAACAGATTTTTTTCCTTACTTGGCTTCCTGCTCAAGCTGTTCTTCTAGCTGCACAATCTTGGCTTCTAGAGTAGAAATTGTTGCCTTGAACTTTGACTTCACAGAACCCTCCAGTTCCTGCAGCTTGGCTTTCAGCTCTTTGTTCTGCCTTTCCAGCTGCTGCCGTGCATTTTCACTCTTCTGGGCAGCACTCCGCTCTCCAGCTAGCTCAGAATTAAGCGTGTCAACCTTTCAGAGGAGAAGAACAGAAGGTCATTTGGTGCTATTCAAAGCCTCCACTTATCTGCACACTGAAACACAAATTGCCCCAACAGCATTGCCAACAATGGATTCACCTGCAATGTGGTCTTTCGGAACCGCTCATTGAGAAGCTCCATGTTGCTCTGCTCTTCCTCGAGCTCTTCCTCCAACTGTGCAATACGAGCTTCCAGCCGGCGCTTCTCATCCAGCAGCGCTGATCTAGAAAGGAAGTATTTGGGTCAAGACATGTTCAGGTCTGATACAAAACTACCAGCTAGTTTGCTTCTGACACTTTAGGCATTGCAAATCTTCACGAGATGCTACTTGTGTAAGCAATTCTCCTCATAACAACAAGGAATTTTTATCACGAAGACGGGCCGATACACAATTTACAAGCAGACTACCAAGGACAGCTGCTGGTGCCTGAAGATCTTCAGGTGCACAATTAATGCATTTGGTAACTCACTTTCCGGAAGCGCTGTTCGCAATCTCATCAGCCAACTCATCCCTTTCTTGCTCAGCATGACGTCGGGCTCTTTCAGATGCAGCAAACTCCTGCAAAGGTTTAGGAAAAGATTTGTTACAGTATTAGGAATCTCAAAACTTCTGCAAACAATGTAGCCTTCTAATAACTTCTGGGAGATGATGTGAAGCGGGATATCCCTGAGGTCTTTTAATGGATAAGCAGAAGGAACACCTGTAGAAGCTAGCAGGGCACATCTTGGTATTTCCTCTCCTTAACTGCCTTATGACTACAATGGATTTACTTCTCCCTGTCCCTGAAGTGTTCCTTACACAAAGTTAAGGAAAAAAAAACAAACTGTGAAGATCAGTAACACTCAAGCCCGAAACAGCATGAGAAAACTGTTCTGTCACATGCTTTAATAAACACATTCAGTATAAAGATGGCACTAAGTTATGCAATTTTTTTTTGAGGTTCCCACACAGTACATAGCATGAATGCAAACGAAGTACAGAAAATAAAATCTTGAGCACAATAGTATAAACAGCACTGAATCTCAAATTATAAAACAGTATTAAGTGGTAGAAACACCCAGGCATCCACTAAGGACAACTAAATGCACTGCAAGTGCAAGACTGACAAGTTTGAAGTCCGCAGAAGAAAGCTCTAGTAAGTCGTAGGTTATCTGTAATGGCTCAAACATAAAAGTGTAGGGAAATCTAACCGATCCCTTCGAACTGTGGTCTGCAGCTAATACAGGACAAAAAGAGGCAATTGCTCACACAAGACAATTCTGCTGATGCTTGACCTTGTGGCTGACCAAGGAGATAATGGGAGATGAGCGATACGTAGCAAGACTTAGAGCTCTTACATGAATCGCCAACAATGAGGGAACACATGCCCCTAAGAGAAAGCGATGAGGACCCAAGGTGGCAGAATGATAAACCTCCACAGACTTAAATGATGCCCTGAGGGACTGGAGATTGTTAGGTTTTTATGTATTTCCAATAATCCATTTTAGTACTGACACTGCACCACACCTTCCACAGACTCTTGAACCACCTTGCAAGTTTTAGTGAGGCCTCAAATCTGTTTAAGCAGTAGTAAAACTTTCCTGCACTACAGGCAGAGAAATGAAGTCCAGACTACTGGAATGATTCCTACAATGCTATAAGGAGTTCACTGATGACCTGGAGCAGGGGAAAAGAGAAATACCTCCAGGCTCCCATTTCTCTGTTCAACTCACTAGATTACTTCTTAATTATTCTTTTTGCCCCTCTCTGGTATTCCCCTTCCTTTAGGAAAAAACCCACAAATTTCTTGGATTTCAGTCTCACCTCTTGGAGCTGGAGTATTTCTGCTTCAAGACTTTTGAGCTTCTTTTCACTCTCTTTGGACTGTGCAAAGATCTCATCTCTGGATGCACGGGCTTCTTCCAGCTCCCGCTGGTAGTCTTTCATTTGAGCCTGCGGTTGGAAAGCAGGGGAAGCAAAAAGCCATGCTGCATTAGGACAATCACAATATTTATTAGTAGCTCTGAAGCATTCTGACCCTTAAGAGGTAAGACCTTCCTCCCAAAGTGGCTTCTTTCCACTTAAATGCATTTTCAGTTCTTACATTCATAGTAAAACTTCATTTTCTCATCTTTCCATCACTTAATTCCTTGTCAGAAACATCACATTATAAGACTTCACCTCATTTATCTGGTATATTTCTTGTAGGAAAAAACCTCTATTTAATAAAGAGCTGCTCAATTACACTTGTCATGAAACTTATGGGGTGGTAAAGACCTTAGAATGACTTCTAAAAAATTTACTTAAATTGACTAAAAAACCCAAAACTTATTACCAGTATGCAAAGTCAGAAACTATTCTCAGCTCAGAAGTAACACAATGCACCATTTTGCACACCTAGAAGCACATCCTTACACTTCCCTTGAGAAACACCATTAACTCAGACCAAGATCTTAATCTGCACAAGTTTGACTGAGATGCTAAGAGAGAGAAAGTTGGAGAAACTGTATTTAAGTTGTACCTGCATCTTTAAAATACCACCAGTCATGAGATCACGTATTTCAGGTGCTTGTATGAAAGCGTACAGAGATCAGGTATGAACTTTCTAGCTGTCCTGTCCTCTTGGAACAGAGAAGCGGGGTACCGCTCGGTACCAGTATTTCTTGCTTTAACCGAGGCTCCCTCTTCATCCAGGGCTCAGTTCCAGGATTGCCCTCATTCAGCTGAAGTAGGATTTGAGGTAGAATTGCCAAAGCATAAAGCAGACAGGGCCGAAAGGCAATTTAATTTGTCATATGCTTTACAGAGTCTTGTCATGGCCTCATACTCCTGCAGCTTTGGGCCATGGTACTGAAAATTTTTGGCAAAACTGAACCGTACCAAATGTTGAATATTTTCCTGGGAAAGGGAAATAAATCCTTGACACAGGACTCTTTTTCCTTGCCATACTAAAAGGAATGGGCATCTTGGAGCTTTTTAAAAGCAACTCAAATTTACTCCTTTTTCTCTGGAGGGTTTTTGGCTGAGAATGCCTTAAGAGGTTCAATTTGAGGAAGCAGCAGTCAGCAAAAGCTGAGCTCAGATCAATAAATTCAAAGATACAAACAACCATAATTTTAAAAAATGCAGCCTCGAAAGCAATACTCAGTAAATCCTTATGCAAAGTGTTGAAATAAAGAAAAAGATGACTATTGAATAGAAGTGTGTGGGGGACAATCTTAACTCCTCACTGACAAAAGGATGAGGAGTTTTGAGCAGGTTATAAGTTCAGGCCAGATACTCTATGACAGATGTCAGCATAGTCGAGTCTAACCCTCTTCTTGCATTCATGCTACAGACGTATTTAATGAAAAACAACATCCTCGACAAACCGTCAGGAGAGAAAGCAGCTCCGTTGATTAGCTGTGCCTACCTGGAGCTTACGTAGCTGTTTTATTGCTTCATCTCGAGCTTTGTTTGCAGCTTCTATCTGACCTTCCAGGTCTTTCAGATCCATTTCCATTTTCTTCTTGGCTGCCACAGCGAGAGCCCTCTGTTTGCGCTCATCTTCCAGTTCTGCCTCCAGCTCTCGCACCTGTGAAATCAAGGTGTTTAACAGGCTCAGTTCCAGGAATGGAGCAAACGCAAAATCCTAACAAAGTGGTCGGTGGCTCCAAAAGGCCTTTGCAGAGCAGAATTATCATCATTAAATTGGAAAAGACTACAGAATGCAAGCTGCAGGGGAAGGCACTGCAGATGGCAAAAACAAATCCAAAAATCGGAAGCAGATCTCTCTGAACTGGCAAAAAGGAGAACAGAGACAATAAATAACTCGGCATCTGAAGCATTTCCATTTCGTCTGTTCAGCTACTTAGTGACCAGCATCTTGCCCAGCACACCTATCCACGTTTAGGTACCACTCCAGGGCAGATATCACTAATTCTGATTGAATCACTAAGAGGAAAATAAGATGTAGAATCACCTCATTTTCTCAAGAAAAAAATGAAATAATTCTCTTTGAAACAGCTGTGCTATTAGCATTTATACACCAACAGCGGGTTTTTTCTCAAAACAAAACAGAAAAGCAAAGTATCTAAGCAGCCAGACTAAGACGAACTAAACTGAACTCATACACAAATAAAACTGAGCCAGAAATGTCACAGGTTACTAACATGAAAGAATATATTGAGTTTTGAATCAAGTCTCTCTCCTCATGCCAGGTCAAGAGCCCTTATCCAGTGCAAGAAAATAGCAATTTTGCATTTCAGTGAACTTCAAAAGCCTTCCAGGCCATTGCTTATGTTTATTTCTAAGAGATCTCTATATTGGTGATTCTCAGTTTCTCAGTAATTGCAAGTTTTTGTTTTCTTGTGATAAATCTTGAAATATTAGGTGGTTTTTTCCTTAAAACTTTAGAAACATTCACTTAGAACCATCATCTCTTACAAAATTTCATGCATGAAATTTTAAAGGCATTTCTTGAGAAGTCCAGTAACACAAAGCAGATCTGAAGAGACTCAAGTCTGGCAAATCTGGAATCTTTGCCATGAATTTAATTTAGGAAACTGTTCACTTAATTACAGTCTTTCAGTCTATGTCAGCATCCATGGATTTGTTCCCGTACACCAGGTAGGATGGCCCTGAAATACACTCATGCAGCAGTAACTGAATCTACCTACATGTCGAATACTTTGGAGACAAAATACAGCTGAATTAGAGGACCATCAGCAGCAGACTAACATTAACAATGGACAGTGGCGAGTTGGCGAGTCCTCAAGAAGACTATTCTATTGTTTGTAAAGATCAGTGTTTGGGATTTCTATAGGATGGGATCTTTAGGCAGAGTTTTATTTTTCTGGTAGCAAGTTATCACCGAAGCCACAGAGCTTTGGCAAAAGATCATCACACCCTTCCTGCTATGAAGTACAGTAAAAGAGACCTACTTGTTTAACCAGCATCCTCTTTTTCTCTTCATTCTGTTCATCTCTGGCTTGCAGATCTCTCTCAAACTGGGCTTTCATGGCTTGCATGTTCACCTCCAAACGAAGCTTAGCGTCTTCTGTGGCCTGCAGTTCATCTTCCAGTTCCTCAAGCTGAGTCCTCATCTCTTCAACCTGTTGCTCTAAAGTTCGCTTTGACTTCTCCAGTTCATGGACCTAAGCCACAAATATTAATCAGACCCCCTCCTTCAGATATCTCAACATCAGCAGTTACTAAGAGTGAAGTAAATGAATGTTACATGAACACAGTACGCTACATTTTGTGACGCTCTGGATCGGACACCAAATCAGAACAGGCAGAGCAGCATCTCCTAGTCTGCATTAGAGAACCCAACAAAAACCTATGTAGATTGGACAGATGAGCTGTGCAGTGAAACAGGAAAAAAAGTAGTAATGAGACAGGCTTTTAAATCTAGTCCAGGGGCCACCAGTCACTTGGCCAGCAACTTCTGCCCTCCATGCCTTCACATGTTTTGAAGAGACCTGATGTTAATTAACACCGCCCCCTTATTCCAAGCATTAATTTCTCCAGAATTCTGGCTTATAAATCAGCTTCAAAAAGTTCTATTTTTGTGTCAAATATACTTCTCCAGCCAGGGAGTTTTATTGTGTTATTCCCCATGCAGTATATAACAAAACAAGGTGTGGAAAAGTACTTACATTTTTGCCCACGTCATCTTTAGAGCTCATTAAGTCTTCCATATCTGCACGCAACTGTTTGTTCTGTCTTTCGAATTCTTCCTTAGCTTCCAGGGCTTCTTCCAAAGCCCGAGCCAGAGACAATGCTTTGGTTTCCTTCTCCCTTGCTTCTGCTTCAGCACGATCTCTTTCCTCTGCATATCTGGCAGAAATGTTCTTTTCTTCTGCCAGCATCTGAACATAAGAAATAATTAATCCATCTCATACGTTCTATAATCGGGTCCTTCCTGCCTCAGGTGTTTTAGTCAATGAAGTGGTTAATGCTCTAAGCTTAATTGGTCTTCAGAAGCTGTCTAGTCTCTCAATCTTGATCAAAGTGCTAGTAGAAAACAGTTACAGCTTCTCTGGGATGAGAAGAGGAAAGCAAGCTACTAATCAAGATTAAATAAGTTTTATATTATTTTCATCTTTCAGTCTTCACATCCTTTCTTAAGTCTATCTTAGAGGGATTACAATAATGCTCTTAAGTTTTTGTTCCAATATAAGGTCTTTTTGTATATAAAGAGCTTATTACTTGATCTAACAAGACTCAAAGCTGGCCTTTAGCTCACTGAAATTATAAGTGACAAGTTGCTCTTAACAACAGCCAAGCTGCTCATGAAAGATCTGTCAGTAACTGCACTCCTCTAGTCAGACCCTTCTTTTTACAAGGCTCATTTATGCCGTAACAATATAAACAACATGCCATTTAAAAATCATAGAAAGTAGCAAGATGACAGGAAACTAGACTACCTGATCAAACTTCTTCTGCTTTTTCTCCAAGTTAGAAACAATCTGGCGCTGATGATCTAGATCTACCATCAAGTCATCCAGCTCTTGCTGCAGGCGATTCTTTGTCTTTTCCAGTTTGTCATAAGCCATTGCCTTCTCCTCTAGGCGTTGGCTTAAGGATTCCATATCCTTCAATAATTTCTTCTTATTTTCCTCCAAACCTTCAATGGTTCCCAAGTCATCATCTACTTTTTTCTTAGCATCAGCCAACTGAAATTTAATAAAAAGAAAATCACATACCTTAGTACATCACAAGAAAGAAACAAAGGCATCAGGTCCAAAATACAAAACCAGAAATAGATGTTATTGCTAGCTAAAGTAGCATAAAAGTTGTGAGCTAGCAGGATATTAAGTAGGGGGAAGTCCTGCACTAGTCATTACTGCAATGGAGAAAGACCACAGGAAATTTTAGTCATAAATTCAGTCCAGCATGTGTGCAAATTACAGGACATTTTTCCAAGAGGTTTGGAATACCAATTCATCTCACTTGGATGTGCAGGCCTTACAAACGTGCCATTTACAACAGCTTACCTGTGACTGCAAGGCAAGCATCTGTTTCTCCAAGTTCTTTCTGGCCTCCTCTTCCTCTTCCTGCTGCTCTTGCAGGTTGTTTTTCTCCTCTTCCAGCTGCCTAATCCTACTGCTCAGGTTGAGTTTCTGGCGGGTTTCTTCCTGAAGCAGCTCCTGTTACACAAACAGGCATATTCAAAGTTCAGTTTGGTTCATACTGTGTCAACTTTGGCCTTGGGCTATGTCCTGGTTTTGGCTGGGATAGAGTTAATTTTCTTCCTGACAGCTGGTATAGGGCTGTAGTTTGGATTTGTGATGAAAATAATGTTGATAACAACTGAAAACATCAGCATGTTGCTAAGTAGTCAAGGATCGTCCAGCTTCTCATGCTGGCCTGCCAGTAAGCAGGTGGGGGGTGCACAGGAAGCTGGAGGGGCCACAGCTGGGACAATTGGCCCAGGCTGGCCAGAGGGATATTCCATACCACACGACATCATGCCCAGTATATAAACCGGGGGAGTTGGCCAGGGAGGGCTGCTGCTCAGAAACAGGCTGGGCATCAGTTGGTGGGTGGGGAGTAATTGCATTGTGCATCACTTATTTTATATACTCTTTAATCATTACTATTATTATTACCCCTTCCTTTTCCGTCCTATTTAACTGTCTTTATCCCAACTCAGGAATTTTATCTGCCCCCTCCCTCCCCACCCCAATTCTCTCCCCAATCCCAGTGGGCGGGGGGCAGCGAATGGTTCTGTGGTGTTTAGCTGCCTGCCAGGTTAAACCACAGGCAGGCTAACCTGTGGTTAGGTTAAACCACAGGTTAAACCACCCTCCATTACTCCATGTGGCCTTTCAGGTTTGATTATTTTTCTCACAGCATTTTTGCATATGCTTATGAAAACGTCTGTAATTTCAGTTTTCTAAAAGGCACTGATCATTCATTTTGGGCACACTTAAACCTTTATAAAGCATAATTCTGATCAGAGAATCCATGCCACACTCTGTTCTATAAGTTAATGGATGATACTTTTCCATCTTTAAAGGGACAAGCACAGAAGTCACCTCCAAAATTTATTTTTCTTCTTTCAGACAAGCATATAGAGTACCTATTTTAAACCACCTGGGAAGAATATATAGCAGCAAATCCTGCAATGGCAGCACACTTCCAAGTTTTGCTGCATTGCTTAAATATAAAGGTCAGTTTAAAGACAGCTGTAATTTGGCAGTGGAAACTTTTGTCGTAACAGAAACTAATGAAAGGTGTAACCACCATACCCTCTCCTCCATCCTGCTCCTCACAGACCTCTCTAGTTGTGGTTAACATTATTCAGGTAGTCACCATTAGCATTTTTATACAGGGGGAAAAAAAGAGTATATTTAAGTGATGAATATGTGCATAAGGCTGCAATATTTAACTCAAAACCAAACACTGGCAATTTTAAGAACTTAAGCTGCCAGTAAGAGAGGGTACTGTCACTTGTGTCTTTTGTATACCCCAAGGGTCTTAACATTCTACTTGGAAAGGTTTTTCTGACTTAATACTTATCGCCCACAAGACTAGGAAATAAAAAAGAAACTGAAAGGCTACAGTCTACCAAGTAGTGAATCTTAGGTAATGAAAAACTATCTCCACATGTAGCTGAGCAGTCATTATACATCACATTTCAGTACATTTTAACAGGAAATACAGGTTCTACCCAAGGGACTTTCCAAACCGTGCATGAAAATATATTTTCTGTTATGCAGTTAGCATTTCAATGAGGAACAGAGCTTCAGTGCAAAGTTCAAGCTTCACTGCACACACACCTGTGTATCCTGAAGCTGAGATTCCAAACTAGCCGCATCCTTGGCAAACTTAATGCCTTTCTTCTCCGCTTCCTCCAAGAGACTTGAGACATTATCCAACTCGTTCTGCAAAGCAAGCGGTCTAAAGGTAACAGCATGCAGCTGACTCATGGCAAAGCCTACATTCCGCTGGGAGCTGGAACTGCAGAATACAACACCTCAACAAATTCCAGGTACGGCAAGGCAACAAAAGATCCCAACAGAGAGAAACAACAAACTAAAAATACTGAAGTTTGGTTAGAGACTTCAAGTTGGATGTCAGTCTTGAACTTAAGTGGTATAACATAACAAGAGTTCGGCATGCTATTTAGCAGAGCACATCATTCCAGTATCTGCATTCATGCTTCAACGCTACTTTTAATTATAGGACCATATATTTTATGGGACCATTAATTCAGGGATTATCAGAGTGGCAGCTGGGTTTAAAGCATCACTGCAAGAGAAAAGCTTACTGCCAGGTGCCAACTCTTGCTATTTCAGGCTATGCTACCTTTCTATACAGTGACATACTGCTTCCTCCAAAAAGAGCTGGGCCATTCCATTTTTGAAGTACTTTAACTTGATTTACCTAAAGTACTTGGTGCTCTGGTTTAAAAGTCGGCCCTGATTGTGTTTTGCCCTTTTCCTTATTTCCCAGAAAAATGGGCCTTTATTTGCAATCCCTATCTGCAAAGCTCCCAACTTTGAAGAACAAAAGGAAACTTGTGGCCACCATCAATCAGTACATTTTTGCTCACACCTATGACTGAGCTCAGCCCAATCTACTCAATTCCATAGCCAGGCCAAAAACCTGTAGGCCAGCTGTCAGCAGCTTGACTATGCAGAGCCTCCTCCAGGATTTGGTCTCCAGAATGGGAAGCCACATACTTAAAAGGCACTGTAATTCTCACGTAGCCCAAAAAGTTCAGGATTAACATCATGGCTGTCCAGCTGTATCCATGAGGTACATCACCACTTTAAGGTCCCTCAAATACATGAGAGCGCATGACTGAGGCCACCTCCCATGTCAGCTACAGGCTCGGTTCCTGTAGACCTAGCTGCATCTTTGAAAGTCATTTCTCCTTGCCATTTCTGCATATGGCTAAGGCTTTTAGTTTCTTGGCTATTTTTCAGCAGTTTAGGACTTCCACACAGCTTACCTGCAGCTTGTTTGCCTTCTCCGCCAGCTCCACCCTCAGTCTTTCACCTTCTGTGACCTTGGCAGTTAGCTCTTGTACCTGAGCATCAAGCTTCTTCCTCTTATGTTCAGACTCTGCCTTGACCTGCTGCAGTACCTTCACTTCACAGGCCAACTCCTTGTTGTCAGACTCTAGGCCTTGCTTGTTTTTTTCAAGATTTGCTTTGAACTAGGAAATACAAAAGGAAAGAAATTCAACACTTTGTTACATATAAATAAAGTTTTCTGCTAAAAAATATTCAGTCCAGCAAATCAGGTTTACAAATTCAAAGATAAAACAAGTGCTCAGTCAGTTCTAAGTAGGGAGTGTTTAAAATACTGCCATGTAACATTCTGTGTATGTTAGCCAAAGACTAAGTTAACTCAAGTTATTCCACTCTCAGATATCACAGGTAACAGCGAGCATTAGAAGACAGTTCTATGAATTCAACCAAGATTTGTGATGACAGTGCTGTAAAATGACTGTTTGAGTAGCACTGTAAGTAGGAAGGAATGTGCCCATTAACAGATCAGCATGGCTCATCTCACAGAAATAAAAGGAAAGATACCAGCTAAAGCTGCCCTGATTTTAGTAGGCATAGCAGCCTGGAAGTGCTTAACAAAGCACTTTTCACCACTGCACTGACATTTGTCAAAAACCTTTTTAAAAAAAGTAATAATTGGCACAAGGGATGTTTAAGTGCCGTTCTTACTATATCACCAGAACCAACATGATCTTATCACAGGACCTTTGTTTAAGATTGCAGGGTATTTTTCTGTCTTTTCATGCTTTTATTGAGAATATTTAATGAATAAGGAGAAGATGACATGCATAAGATCTTCAGGTGAATAAACTATAATTTCCACCAGCTTTAACTACTATTTTTCTCACTTAGTGTTTTAAACTAAGGAAGCTTGTGAAGTATTCCCTTCATAAAAATATTGCTACAGTATATGAACTGTCCGCATATACATTTGTGATTATATTTATATAATTTCACATACAAGACACTCAAGCTACACTAGTAGGAACCATGCTATCCAGGTGTGCCTCCTCCTGCCTGCGCTGGTGGTGGTCACCAAAGAACACAAGACAGCTGTGCAAATTGCCAAGATACTCCAGAGATATCTAGCGCTGGAGGTCACAGTACAAGCACAAAGTTAAGAGTGCCTGGAAGAACTTTTACACTACCTGCACTCACAGTTTGGTATTTGTGAGTGTGGACGTTATAATTCCCTTATTTGGAAGCATTCTGCAGTTCGCTCATGCAGAGAAGTGCTTTTCACCAAATAAGCATGTAGACTGCTGGAGAATTCCTACAGGAGTACTACATGATTTAGCTCTAGGTGTGCCATTTCCAAGTCTAATGAACACTTTCAGAGAGATGCCAAGACTGTCTAATAGTTGCAATATATTCAAACCAACATGATATACTTGATTCAATTGCAATTGTTATGCACGTGTAGAGGACAACTTAGCTCTGAAGATATCAGTGCCACAGATATCTTGTGGCAGATACCTATGCCACAGACCACAACACTTATGGTGCTTGTAAATGTATTTCTGCAAGCCATTTTCTTCTCACCCGTTTGGCCTGTTCAAGTTGTTCAGAGAGCTCTTCCAGGGCAGTAGCATGCCTCTGCCTGATTTCCTGGATCTGTGCTTCATGGTTCTTGGTTTCCTCTTCAATTGCTTTCTTCAGTTCAGCCACCTCCTGCTCACGCTTTGTCCTAAAGGAAGCATCAAAGGTTATCAAAAATCAACAATTTGGTCTTTTGTAAATTAAAGATGAATTTTAATGGTGCCTTCTTACACAGACATATGATCCTACCTCAGCTCTTGCTGTGCTGCAGTGGTATCCAAGGTATCCTCAAGCTCTGTTTTTAGAGCCTCCAACTCTTCACTTAAATCTCTTTTCTGCTTTTCTGCCTTGTTGCGTGAGGCCTTCTCAGATTCAAGATCCTCCTGGAGTTCTGCAATTTGAGCCTGCAACTCTCTTATCACTTTCAGTGCATTGTTTTTCTGAACTGCTTCTTCATCACCTCTGTTAAAACAGAGGCACAATGGTTAATGATATTTCATACCTTCAGACCTATTATCATAACAGTCTAGTGTTACTTAAATTATGTACCTAAATGATATCTTAACTTTTCCACTAGAATAAAACAGACTTTCTAAAACTTCATCGATAGAAAGCCACTACTGTTATTCTCAAGATCCTGACAAGCACAGTGCCCCAGGTACTACAGATGCACTACAAGAATGATCATGCTTTCAAGTTTACATTCAAGTATTCCAATTTTGTATATATCAGCACTGTCCCAAAAATGCATCATCTGTAGGATTTTCTCTTCCCACAAAATTACAGATCATGCGACTGCAATACTACCACACAAATCTTAATGACATCTGTCCTACCCAATCCTTGAAAGTACTCCATTAAGACGGCTCACTCAGAATTACATGCTTTTTCCCTCCTGAGGCTGAATTCTGTGAGACCAAAAAGGCTTCTAGAGCCCAAACACTATTATACCCTGGTGAAACTTCTTTTTTTGCAGCTTGGTAGAGCAAGGATGTTGATAAAACACCAAATTCCTTTTTTTTTTTTTTTGCCATGTCTATGCACAGCACAGGTGTCCAGAGATGCTGTAGTCCAAACATGAACTGGCTTCTGCTTTAACATTCCCAGTTCTGATATGTTTGCAGTCAACTGAAATTCTGTCTGGGAAAGTAGGATGCTACCACACTTCTGTAGTCATAAGCCCCATCATGCTCTGACCTAGCAAGAGCAGCCTGCAGTTCTTCCTCTTTCTTGGCCAGCTGGATCTTCAGTTCTTCAATCTGGGCTTGCAGCTCAGCTATTTGGTCCTGTAGGTCTGTTGTTTCACCATCAAGTTTTCTTTTAGCTTTTTCTAATTCTTGACGGGTCTTCTCCTCCTTTTTTAAGCGCTCTAAGGAAACAAAGAATTATATTTATACACAATTTTTTCTCTTATCCTCAGAAGGTTTGGGGGCAGGGCCATGGGGTGGCAGAAAGGGTGGTAAGTTTAATTTATACTGTGTTAATTCTTTCTCCAGTCTGTAGCTGGAAAGCTGACTGGGAAAGATGAAATAGCAAAGTAGAACTGTATGATTTAGACAGAAGGTCAAGAAAAAGTCCATGACTGGAGGGAAAAAAAAGTTTGAAATAAGGGAAACAGAAACATAAACTCATCTTGACACAACCCACTCATTTTCTAATAGAAGAGAGTTTGAGCTTCTAGGCCAGATGATCACAGACATCGAGATTCAAAAATGAACATCAACTACAGACTGGAAAAAATGATGACTTGCATAGTTTCGGAAGGGCTAGCCTAGAGTCCAAAGAGGTCCCCTGGAAAATAGTACAACTTAAAGAAAACTTGGATAAGGAGTTTTTGCAAGTATCTGTGCCACTAACTCCCATCCCATTGATATTTAGCAAGACTTTGCATCCCTGATAACTTCCAGTGACTGACTTGTTTAGACAAGATACTCCTGCCTTAAGGTACTTCTTTGTGAAAACCATCCAGCTCTCAGTGCCATAGTAATAAAACACATTTAGTTGATCTGCCTGTTGCCTGATTAAGACAGTTACTAGCTGCATTGTTTACAGTTAGGTAATGACCAGGTATGTAATATATTTAAGTCACAGGAAGGTTTTGCTAAACCACTGGTGCTTAGCATGGCATTAGCACAATTCTGAATGCATTAGCATAAAATGTAAGTTATTAGACTTGTTCAATGTTTTCTGGGTCCTCAGTGCAGAGACTTCTCTCACACCCTCCCTAAACCTGCTATTGGATCAGGACATCATCTCCTACATGGAAAGGGAGCCACACTGAAGAATCATCTCTTAGAGACACCCAGGGTTATTTGTGATTCTCCAGACAATCCTGAAGTAACTCTGTTTTTCTCTAAACAGTTCCTCATTAGAAAGAATAGCCCTTTTCCCTCTGTCTTTACATTATATTTCTGGTGAATGACTGCTTGAACAGTGTCATAAGGCCCAATTGTGAAGTTGAGAAAGTTCATAGTAAACTGAATTTTTTTTTTCTCCCCCCAAATTTCAGTGCCTAGCAGTTCCACGACCCTAGCAGAGAGACCTTAACGGCTTCCTGAATCATCTCCAAGAGTAAATATCATTTTACTGTGCTTTACTAGCCAAGAAATTGCATGCCTTACATTTAAGCTCTAATTTCCATTTCTAAGGTCATCAGTCTTGGAATGGTACCATAATGAAAAACATCTGTCAAGTATCTTCAGAAACACTAGTCCCAATTTAAGTACACAATTACTACTATCAAGCATTATTTTCCGGTGAGTAAAGCTTACTTATGCCCATCTCTGAAAATTATTTTTAAGGAAAAGGTACATCAATCACCTCCTATCCTTATTAGTTCAATACTTTCCTATACAGATAAGAATAATCTTTGGTATTCTTCCATAAGCCCATCAGTTTTAAAATACATAGCAAGACGGGCCATAATGCAGTAAGTGAAAAAACTATTTCCAAATTAGGGCACAGAGAGCAACTTTGCCTTATATTTTGCAACTTTGACTTGGCAGTTTATTAATGTTGCACAATAGCTGTTTACAGCCATAAGTAATTCAAAAAAAGATAAAATCAAGAAAGGTTACATATAGGGCTAGTTTTGCCCGTGACAACACAGGCAAAACAGTCGGGAATAAATGGCCAAAGAAATGGAACCATTTTAGGTAAACAAAGCATTAAGAAAAGCAAAACAATTTGGATTTGCTTATTAAAAAATATTAGAAGCCTGTTATTATCTAAATATTCTAATATTATCTAAATATTAGAATACCTACTAACATTCTTCCAGAAATAAGTTTTTCTAATGTGTTACTATAGAGAAGTGTAGCAACTTCCCAAGAGACAGATGTTTTACCTTGTTACTATGGGGTGCATGCAGCAACACGAATTTCTGAGTGCGTCTATAAATGAAATGGAGTCTCAAGAATGAAAAACTAGCAAGTTAAACACAGAAAGACTGAGCAGCCAGATGCAACAAGTCTTGCAAGCAAAACAATTTTTTTTCAATATTTGGATTAAGATAACAGCTATTAAGGTGTCTGCATATGCGGTTACACTTTGCAGACTGGACCAGATACTGTACACATTGTAGTACGAGATCCATTCCTTTCTAGCATTATGTCCAAACTGTTAATAGGCAAATGTAGTAAAAACAAACCTTCCAAATCAGTGATCATCATTTCCTGCTTGTTCTTGAGTTTGGCCAAGTTTTTGGCCTTTTCTTCTTCTTCAGCCAGCTGAGAAGTACATTCAGCAATTCGATCCTCCATCAGCTTCTTTTCCTAGTTAGGAGCAAGGGGAGAAAGAATAACTTCTAAAATACAAATTGAGGAGTCTCGAAGCAGCACAAATAACTGAATATATAAAATCCATATAGAGGTCTCATACAGCATATTAACACAGATTTTACCTCAAGTGACAGACCCATCAATGTTAACAATCAATTGGAATAGTATAGAAATATGAATATTTGTTTGCCAAGAAAGTGAGACTTGGAATTTAACGCATGGGAGCCCTGGTTTTAGGACAGCATTTGCTGTACACTTTCAGAAATCCAAGCCACACATCATCTAAGCCCAACAACACCTGTATAGTTTGCAAAGAACAACGGTAGCTATGATAAACACTGTTTCCAGCTCTTAGATTTGGGAAACTCGTGACACCAGCGAGAATCTATGGCAAATACCTCCCTTTTAAAGGTCAGTTCAAAAGAAGCTCTCAGTATCTCACCTTCAACCTGTTCGAACCCCACAAGTCTTCAGATGCAAACTCCATAGATAATGTAACAGCAGTCTCAAGTGTTTTGAGAGCTGTCACTTGGTACTACTATTACTTGTGTACAGAATCTCCACCGCGCACCCTGGTCTCACCTTCAAAAATTTAGAATTTTGGTCCTCCAACAGCAGGATCTCTTCCTCCATCTTCTTGATCTTGGCTTCAGCTGTCACTTTTTCAAGCTGCAACTTCTGTCGAGCCCCTTCCTCCTCATCAAGCTGTTCCTCCAGGTCCTGAGAAGAAAGGCAATTGCATCTGCGCATTTTCCAGGTTACCCATGTGGGTTTTTTTCCGTTGCTTGGTGTTTTTTGTTTTGTTTTTTTAAACTTGGTATAAAAGTGTATTATTTTGAAAAGTCACCTGCCCTAACTAACACTAAAAATGCATTCACTTCTTGTTAGGTTCATTTATAGTATCAATGATCTGGTAATGAAATTAAGGGCCATGTGATACGCATGGAATTTTTTATACTCTTATTTCAGCTTTGGCTGAAATATGCTGTCTAGGAAACATCCACTGACTTCAGAGTCTTTCACATTCCCAATTCTGAACATTAAAAAAAGAAATCTGCTTAATGACAACCAAATCAAACCAGGCTTTATGTCAAAGACTTTCTAGCATACTGCATCTGAATAGGGCATCTGGTGTAAAAGCAGCAGTGTCTGGGAAGAGACGCCACAGGAAACAGATCTCTGATTTCAGTATGAATCTGGATCTCAATATTACACCTGAAATTATTAGATAATGGCAAAAATAGCTACATTATTACTTTTCGAGTTGTATCTATTGTGCTTCTATTCATTCATCGTTTTAAATAAGATTCTCAGCCACACATTAACGGACACTTATTAAAAGGCAGCAAGAACTGTGAGATGTACGGTTTATTTTCCCTCCAAGTACCTTGAATATTTGGAAAGACAGATAAGTTCTCAGGTATCCCTTTTTCAAGGTCCCCGTGTATTCAAAAGGAAGTATCTACATCGTCTGATTTTCACCAAAAAAAAAAAGTAACTTGGACGAGATGAAGTTGTCCCAGTTTCATAAAAGTCAAAGGAATAATGATAGTTACTGGATTTCAGTCAAAAAAGAACATTTCCCTCACAAGTGACATCATCCCATCAGTCTTTGTTTCTGTAAGAAAGCAGGTAAGCCCCATGCAGTCATGCCCGGTTCCTGCCCACTCCGAAGTGCTTGCTACCTTTAATACCCTATCTGTATACGCTATGGCTACCAACCGGGCATTTTTTGGGTTTTCTTTTTCTTTCCTCACCCTCATATGCCTGGAGGCCACAAGAAGCTAAACACACTTTAGGAAGAGAAGAGAAAAAAAATTCAAATTGATTTTATTCCACACATGGTGATAAGGAGCTACATTCCTCTGTGCCATAGAGATGCTGAGGGAGCTTTCTCATCCTTAACTGTCCTGTTTGTTTGCTTTTCCATTTCCAGTTACCAAGAGGCATACCTGAATATGGCCCTGCATTTTCTTTTTCTCATTCTGCAATATTTGGTTTCTTTCTTCTTCCTCCTCAACCCTGGACTCCAAATCATGGAGAATTTCTTCCAACTCTTGTTTTTTGGCAGCCAAGCGAGCCCTCATCTCCTCAGCTTCTGCAAAGAGCTCCGTCTCAGCCTGTAGCTGCTCTGCAAGAATGTTCTTCTCTTCTAGAAGCTGCAAATATACACAAAAGGTAATAAAGCAGCAAAAACAACATTTCAAAGTCTCTCATAAGAGATTACACATATGACAGCTACAAAGTTACTTGAAGGCCAAGTGCTGCTCCAGTTGACTCCCTGGTCAACATCCAGAACCAAAGACTTTTAGCAGAGGGCTTTATCCAGCAGTGCAGGAGACACCAGCTTTCGTAATAGGGCTACAGCAATATTCACTCGTCTCCCCAGTTTAAGGAACAGATTCTGCCTACCCCACCTGCCCTGTTCCACCAGCAGCAAACAGATGAGGGAAGTGCCTGTTTCCTGGACTGTTCCTCACACTCATCCCTGCATAGTGGCAGAGCAAACATGGTTAGCTGGGCTGAAGCTGGCACCCGGAGTCACTGAAACAAAACTGGAACACATTACTTCTTGCTGTGTAAAGGCAAGAATAGAATAGTTCTAGTTGGAAGGGACCTACAAAAATCACGTAGTCCAACTGCCTGACCGCTTCAGGGCTGACCAAAAGCTAAAGCATATTATATTAAGGGCATTGTCCGAATGCCTCAAACACTGAGAGGCACGGGACATTGATCATCTCCCTAGGAGGCCTGTTGCAGTGTTTGATCACCCTCTTGGTAAAGAAACATTTCCTAATATCTAGTCTGAATCTCCCCTGACACAGCTTTGAACTACTCCACGTGTCCTGTCAATGGACACGTGGAACACCTCCCTCTCCACTTCCACTCCTCCAGAAACACTGAGAGAGCAATGAGGTCGCCCCTCAGTCTCTTCTCCAGACTAAGACAAATCCACTGACCTTAGACACTCATAGGCCATGCCTTCAAGCCCTTTCATCATTCATCAAATTGATGCTTTGCCATTCTACATATCCATCCCACTTCTATCATGTCTTCAACTACCACAGTGATACATACACATCTATTTTTACTGACACTCCTTCAACTGTTTTTTTTTTAAATTTATAATGTTACTTATCAGCATAAATTCATTTTCAGCTTTGTCCAATAATTGCCATAATTGTTTCCCCATGTCTTAGACAGCAGATGCACATCACAGTAAGTATCCTACCCCAAAAACACATCTGAAAAGGAAAATGACACTGCAGCTGAAGTTCTCCTGTAAACTAGGAAAGGCCCCAGAAAAGTTTAGCTTAGTTAACATGACATTTCTGCATTCCTGGAGGACTGCTCATGTTGTAACTTCCTATTTCAGTTTTTAGCTGAGCGTGAAAGGACTTAGCCCACCTGATTCACAGTGATTTTTGCTCCCAAGCATCTAACATGGCTCCCTCACACAGTATATCGTGCAATACATGTTCTCCCTATCAGAAGCTCATCTCAGGCACAGACCTGTTGATGTTTCCTTTCCATTTCCTCAAGTTCTGCCTCCACTTTTGTCTGTTTTTCTTTCACCTTCATTAGCTCCTCATCCTTGGCTTGAAGTTCTTCTTCTTGACGAGTGACCTGAAGAAGAGGCTTCACCTGCAAAGATTTGAAGTGAACAAGTAAGAACCTGCACCCACCTATTTACAAAAGTCAAAATGACAGAATATAACGAACCTTCGTGAAGACTCTCCACCACTGCCAATGCCTAAGCTTTAAATATGCAGCACAATTCCTCTGCAGGATTTTCAGTGCACTCAGTTGCTGTTGTTTCTTTGCAAAGGCCCTGAAGACAGAAAGAGCAAAACATTTCATGTTAAATACAGCTGAGCATCTGTCCGTGTTTTTAATTTTTAGGTTACCCAACCCCAGAACACTTGCAGACCATAAATAGGCTTTTTTTAAGTTTCAGTGACTACACTGATTTATGAGTACTCATTCCTTATATGAAAAGGCAGCAAGAGCTGGATTCACTATTTTCAAAACGATAATTATAAATGCTATTTGTTCTTACTCTTAACAGATGTTTTTCTTAAAAAGATAAAATCAGGATGGATTAGAGGCTGAACTGTTGTTTAACTTCAAAAGAGCAGCTTTCCAGACTATCTCTAAGAACTTCCAGTGGAGCAGAAAGAGATTTTTTTGCAGCCACTATCTGTACCGTGAACAGCTGCATGTGTCACAAAGGAAAGATAAAGGATAGAAGATCTTGCTATGGAATGAAGGTACAAATTATTATTATGAGGTGAACATTCACCTATTTAGCCTGGATACAACTACAGTTTATCAGGCAACATGCTGAATCTCTCCTGAAATGGAAGTTTTAATGCACAGCTCCCTATTAAAGAGACTTAAGATGACCATGAGAAAAAAATCAAACCACAAGAGCACACATACTTCCTAGCCAGATATCCTCTGCAGACTGCCTGGAAGAAGATGATAATGTCTGTGATCTTCAGATCTCGTTCTTCTTCTAAGTGTGCCAAGACACCAGCTCGGAAAAAGATCTTGCTCTGTCCAATTCTGTATAAGTTGGGGTCTAGCTCTAATGCTCTGATCTAAATGGACAGGAAGCATGTTGTTTTTACATCAAAGGAAAGGACAATTTTTGTTTCAACTTTTCAATGTTTTAACAATATGTAGGTATAAACACTTACCATACGCTCACACGCTTGCTTACCATCCATAAAACCTTTTGGAATTGCATTGGGAGTAAGGATCTCATACCTTTAAATCAAATGAAGAAACACCTTTACATTCAACAATAAGCTATATTATTATAAGCCCATAAAGCTACAGTCACCAAGTGCATGGCTAAGGAATTTCTCCAGAAAGTTTTTCCAGGAGCCCGTTTTAGATTGGTTTCCCCTTCCCTAGTGTCCTTAGCATAAACTTGTAGTATTTAACTGCTTCAAGTTCAAGCCACTGTAAGACCTCACAAATGGCTTTGGACTTTCTTTCGGTTGAGTTTGGGGGGAGGAGGGGGGTGGCAAGGCAGAGTGTCTACAATTATTTAACAAGGAATTTTATCTCATAAAAGCTCAAAAGACTGTTCCTGCTGTTACCTCTGTCTAAATTCCTGGAACACTATCCTGTTTGGAAATCCTTGTCGACAAATCCTTATTCCTTCCAAAACACCATTGCAACGAAGCTGATCTAGAACTAGATGTGGATCCAATTTTCCAGCCTGGACAAACAAAACAAGCATGATTTTTAGTCTTTTAATTTGTATTCATGAATAAACTGTAGTTTAAGTAGTTACTTAGTAGTTAACTTCAAGCTACTCTCTAGGAAGTCAACTATCTACATAAGGGGATGTGTCGGGAATACTGAGAAGATATTTGACCAGTGTGAAAACTTTGTGAAACCTGGCTTCTGATTTCAAAAGGAAGACACAGACAGCATGCAGAACTTAAAATGCATGTAAAGATTTTAATAAAGAGGAAGAATTAAATGAGTGGTCTGTAGTACATACCCTCTTTTCATGATTTGGAATGATGCAACGAACAAAATTGGGATTAGTGTTTCGGAGCGTTGCCATCAGCTTGGTGAGAGATTCTTTATACAGTTGGCCAACAGTACGAAACATGCCCTTCTTGGTCTTGTATGCAGAGCCAAAAGCTGTCTCTGTTATTCCAGTGACCTGATCCAAACCCACAATACGATCCACTGGGAAGGACAAGAGAAAACAATTAAGCGGACTTTAATATTTGTCAGGTATAAAGATAGGCAGAAAGAGGAGCAGAAAGTGCAGCAGCAGAAGCTTTGTGGAACAAATGACAGAAGATGCCATCAGTAGGCAAGGCAGTCAGCATGTACTAGGGAGGCTGTGCAGAAGCAGTGGAACCAAAAGCCACAAACTTATACAGCAGAATAGAGTAGCTTTAGTAGGTACACACTAAAACATCCAGCTCTTTACTTGCAGTTCTACATGACCAGTAAAGCCCTTTTTTTTTATTTTAAGTTAACTTTTAAGAGACAGAAGGTTGCCTGGAAACTGGCAGTTATCTGAATTCTTACAATGCACAATATTTCTGGGTTGAACATTTGGAATTGGACATCTGTGCAAATTTGCTTGACATGAAGAGTCACTTATAGTAATTATATAGATTAAATCTGAGTTTCAATGAATATTCAGAAGTGTTTTGCAAGCATATCTATTTACAGAAGAGTTGGAAATAGTGTTATTTCAGTGACGAGGCAGGGGGAACTATCTGTCAGACTTCTGCTAGTCTGCTATTTTGAAGAATTCTTCCAAGTTTTATATACAACTACAAAGATCTCCCTAGTCAAAAGACAAGTTTCAAAACAGGAAAACTGCACATCAAAGCACTTCAAAGCTGCCATAAAGCATCAGAATATAGATATTTCTTTGATTTTTGAACATTTTGGATCTCTATGGTTTCTTCTTCAGAAGCACAAATTAGAAACCTGACTGCCATCATTAAAACCTTTAGGCCAAAAACATGAACATGATTCCATGTGCATGTCAGCAATTATTTAAACAACTCATTAAAAGAAAAAAAAAGAACCCCACACAGGTGGCTTAACACCTTCATGGTTACAGTTGGCACTTCTTAGTACTGAGCAAATACACAACATATATTGGTCCTCCATGAAATCCAAGCTGACCAACCAAAAACATGCTACTATATGTAGGCTACAATTTGAAAATAATTTAATTCAAACCAAAGCAGAGGGAATTATGCTTTACTACCAGGATTAGTTTTGTATGTGAGAAATAAGTGACAGTATTTTATTTCATACTCATAATCAACTGGTTTCCAAAGGTCTATAAAAAAAAGGAAAATTAAAAGCAGAAAAATACAGGGCAACAAGTTTGAATAATCACTTGTAAGTCTTGCATGTGGTATAGACCAGAGCCCAGATCCTCCACAGAGTTTTGAACACAAGAATCTAGGCAGCTATTAAAGTTAAAAGAATAAGTAGGTAGCAAGTTGTTCATAAGATCATAATCACAAATAGTTACTTTGAAGTAGAATTCAGTTCTAAACCAGAAATGGGATAGAGATTAACGGGAATCAGTCTTACAGAGGACGAACATAAAAGCTTGTAAATATTAAAAACCCGCACCTACCAGACACCACTAACGACTGGGCACCATTCAGCTTTTGTTTGGCTACGTACTTTTTAAAATTTCGTTAATATGTCTGTTAATTGCACATCTTTTGTTTTGCTCCCCTCTGTCCTCCAACTATAATATGATTATATACATTTCCATGAGGATTATTAAAGTTAAATGTAAGCCTTCCTTATAGGTTAAAAGCAGTCATTGAACAGCTTGACTGAACAATCATCCATTGGCTAAAGCCTCTGAACCCTCTAGTAATTACTACAGCAACACCACTACTTCCTCAAGTATGTGATGTATCATGAGTAATGGAAGATAAACCCAAGTAAAGATCGAAAGTGTGGAGGCACAACTTTCACATACACATACTTCTAAACTTAGGGAGAGGAACACAAAATGGATGAGGAAGAGGTTGGATAAAATATCTAAAGCGTCTTCAAAAAAGACATTCCAAATAAGTGAATTGGTTCATTTCTCAATACCTCAAAAAGCATGTGCAGCTTTTACAAAGGGAAATATTAAAATTAAGAGGCTTTTAACTAAAAGAATAATTCCAACAAGTCTGGAAGAAGATTATTTCACTTACTACACCCACAACAACTGTGGCACTCATTTTGATACTTCAATACATTGTTCAGCTCTCCTCCCAAAAAATACATCCACGTTCTAAAATGTTCCAGAGTTTTGTCGATGTTGGACTGCAGAAAGAAGCCTGATAGTGTTACAAAGCTTATGCATTCTCTCAAATGCTTCGAGCTACCAGAATTATCACTTAAGAAGCAATTCTGCATCTCAACATGGAACTAGGAAGCAACAAACCTTTTTATCTGCAATGCATAAAATATAGATGCTATATGTATGCAGCAGCAATTGAATAGGTATGCACTCAGAGACCATTTGCCTTGTGGAGGTATACCTAAGTTTGGCATGAAATGAAAAGTTCATGCAAGCCTACGAGCAAAAATGGTTTTCCTGCAGATACAACAGCCCTGCCTTTAGTAGGCCTACTGTTTTTATATCCATTCACCTGGTGGATCATGAAGACCAGTAATATTGTCATAGAAACAGGCTCTCTGAATATTCTGAATCTCTAAGGCAGAGAAACAGCAAAAACAGAAAGACAGAAGAGCAGATACACAAGACACTTCAGTTAGTATACAGAACAGGTTTATCAATTGCAAACAGACTTATCTGTGCTATAAAAGCAATTAGGCCGCAACATATTCCATGCACATTTCAATTATCTGTGGAAGCAGGTTTTGCTTATTCGGACCAAAACGCTTTTGCTTCTGTGTGTTTACTCAAAAGGAAAGGAGCAGATCCCCAGTCAAAAAGTTCTTAATATATTCATTAAAACTGCTCTCTGTAGCTGAACCAAGTATTCCTCAGAATACGAGGGAAATGCAGTCTCAACCTACAGCATTATCTATATCACAAGATTAATTTCCTCCTGGAATAAGAAACTACAAGATTTATATACTGTGGCATGTAAGTGTGCTCTAATTAATACACTGTGATGTTAAAAACTAGAACAGGAAAGTTCTTTTAAGTATTTATTTGGCTATTTCTGCTTCTTGGGGTATTTTGGTAAACGTGTTGATAAATACTTCGAAGCTGATGTGCAGGTAGACTAGCTAAACAGCAGCGTACAATTAAAACAGGAAAATTGCATTTGATTTTAATATGCAATATCTAAGCACTAATATGGCTGTTAATGAATTTTATTTTAGGAGATACAGATTTCCAGGATATGACCCACCACTGCACAAGAAACAACTGTGCTGGCGCTCACATAAGACAACATTTTATTAACAGCAAGTACCACTATAGCTCTTTACGTTCAGGACTTAACTGCAGCAGTTCAAACTAAGAGTTTTAGACAAGATTCTACAGGTGAAATTTGACACAGGGTAACAAGTACCAAGCAAGTATCAGTTCAAATAATGAACATGAGAAGCAGCTACTCAGAAATGGTACATGTGCAAGGGACCATAGGTGCAACCTAGCTTCCTTTTTGTACTTTTCACGCTAAACAATAGAGAAAATACTGTAGATATTTACAATGTAGAGGTGGAGGGTAAGGAGGGAACAGGCACACAGAATAACTCATCCAGCAAGGTTAAAAAAAAAAACCAAAAAAAACGTTATCAACTTGTGTACTCATGTACTCAGAGCATGATTTCTTACCATCCTTCCAAAGCTCTGCAACAAATTTGTCAGAAGACTGGTGCAAGAGTGTAGCCACATTGTCATTCAGGGGGTCCATATTCTTCATCAACCACTCATCTGCCTTGTAGTCTACCTGTGGAATAGCCAAGTTGTACATGATCAGATAAACTACCGGCTTTAGTTTTAAATTTACCAGCATTAAAAAAAAAAAGCTTTCAAAAATACTATACTGATGTTTTCCTCCTATTGTCTTCTTGACGTTTGCTCACTATGAGTTTGTTGCGCCTCCTAAGAACAGCTTTAAGTACCACAAAAAGGTAATTATTCTTTTGAAAGAGTAAATGGGAGTTTTATTAAAAATTTAGCAATCTGAATTTTTCCTTACTAATAGCTGGTACACATTTTCAGCCTGGTGTTATTGCCAAACTACGGCTTCACTCTTCACCGTGAAGATGTAAAAACAACTCCAGTATAGGTCCTAATTACTTTATCTAAATTACTAGAGAGCAAATTAAGGATGTGCTGCAACGTGTTGGGGTTTTTTTTTTTAATTTCACTATAGCAGTTATACTTAAACACTTTATACTGTAAAGAAAACAAACAATGCTCTTACCTTGAATGAGCCAGTTCTGTGGTTTGCAATTAAACTATAGCTCAGCAACTGAAAACTCAATGCTGCCAGAATGGTTTCAGCTCAACCCAAAAGAGCGCCCTAAAATTCCATAAGCCCAACAAGACCTCTATGTAGACGAGCATACTTTTGCTTCAGAGTTTTCTAGTTTTAAATAAGGGCTTTGGAAGGAAAGCTACATTTAAATGCTTCCAGCATCCAAACCCAAATTAAGTCGTCTTAGTACTCTTGCAGTAAAAGCTATTTTACAAACGATTCTAGTTTTTAAGGAAATACGTGTTCTGACAGAAAATTGAAAAATGCCTTCTATCAGAGGAAGATATGCAATGCAGTGCCAGTATCCCAGAAATGCCCACTCCGTTTGGCAGAAGTAAAGCATTCTTCAGAGCAAGTACTTTTCAGTAGTCAGGCACCAAGCTGTTTCACTTCATTTTGATTACCTAAAGGTAACCTTTTGTTTCACAACTAATCTACTATTAACTGCAGTAACAGTTATTTCATTATTGATTTAATTATTTCTAAGTTACTCGTTTAAATATTGATACCGTAAAATGTATAATTTCTTTATTTCAATTTTTTCCACAATTATCTACTTGGCACCATTGACATCAAAGAATAGATAACAACAAGCCTTTAGTACTTTCAATGAAAATTAAAGGATGGCTCTTAATCATTCGCACAGTTTCTTTTAAATATCAGGGCAAAAACTGGTATTAGGATAAAGTTTGAACTATTTATGAAACTAAGTACATAGCATAGCCCTATGGGATAGAGCTGGTGATCACGAAGGCTGCACAAAATGCTGACAAGAATTGCATAGTTGTTTCATGGACCTGTTCACATTGCAGCTGAGCTCCATTCCCTCAATGGGAGAATAAAGATTGAACTAACAGTAAAAATGAAAATATATCAGCTTACCTATAAAAGGTGATATACAGAAAATTTCTCGTGAATTGAGGAGATAAAAGTGAAGAGGGTACTGACACGGCCCTACTTCAAGCACTACTATCAACTGGGAAACATAGATATTCAGAAGATATTCTTTTCAACGCAAGTCCTGAAAAAACTCACCTGTAAGGCCTCACAAGAAAATTAAAGGAAACTGAAATATTTGCTTAAATTTAATATTAATTTATATTTTTCACTTCTGTCTATTTGGTAACAAGAGTTCCATCGGAGCACTCCTGAATATGTTCAAGAAAATGAAACAAAGCCACCCTCCTGCACAAGTATTTCTAGATTTGGTAGCTATACCATGTAGTACTTTCCCAAAACCAATATTTCAAACCAAGTGTTTATCATCTAACTCTTACCTTCCCTGCATAGTGAATAATGCAGAAATCTGCTTTGTCCTTTAACTGTCTTGGCTTTTGGAACTTGGAGTGGGTTCCTTGCTCTTGGACCAATTTTTCCACAAATGTCTTGTCAGTAGCTTTAGGGAACCAGCATTCTTCATCCAGTAATGCTAACACACCAGGAGGATTTGCCTGAAATCCAGTTGGATTTAACCTGTGTTAATATTTTTTACATATATCTATATACATATATATTATCTTTTTTTAAATTCCAGTATTTAAAACACACCATTGAATGCCACAATAAGAAGTTGTCTGATTCAAATTTGATTTAAATTAAATAAGCTGTGGGGAAGTCCAGTTCAACAAACAACATTATGACTGGTTGAAGTAAATTCATTCCAATGTATATTGGGAGCCAGACGTGAGTGACCTGATCTAGCACTGACTAGAGCCTAGAGACTGGAATAGATGACCTCCAGAGTTACCTTCCAAACATTTCTGCAACACGTACATACACAGCAGCTCATCCGCATCTCCACAGTAATTAATGTCATGCTTTAATGTGGGCCAAACTGAAGACAATTATCCCTCCCAGCCACCTGATACTGCTGTGGCAGCCAGCGAGCCTCCCTGGCCAAGCCCCGTGTTGCTATCCAGTAGCAGCATCCAAAGAGATTCAGCAGGCTTAACTTGAGCAGCCAGCATGGTTTTATATATTCCCTCTCTTTCCATACAATTTAAGCACTCCATTTGGAGGTTTGTTTATTCTTAAAGTGAAGTAGGGAACAAGCAACACCTGTATTTTGCAGCTGTCAAATTGTTTGACAGGGTCCTTTTCCTCAGGGAAGACAGACTGATGTACACAGGAAAGCAATGGAAAAAAAGAATTTATAATAATTTGTACTTCAAAAGTTTCTAGTGAATGTAAAGTTTACACATTTGAAGAGAGATGTTTCCATGTGCCTACTACATGGCACCACATCTACAGAACGATTATGAAGGTACTGACATTTGCTTTTAAAAAAAAAACAAAATCAAGTAATTTGATCCACTTTAGGACATTCACCTAAACATCTGCATACTGACAGCATCCACACTTAACGCCCTCAGGCTTTTTGGCAGAGTTTTTATGTTCTAAGGAGGCAGAAGTTTCTGAAGTTCCACACACAAAGTGCAAACCTTTGATAACTGAAACAAGATTTCCCTTCCCCTTCTCTAATGAAAAACAAATGTGGCTCATGGGCTTTTCTGCTCTTCAGGATGCATAGCATCAGTGGCAGCTTATGTGTATTCTAGAATACACACACAGAAATGTAGAGTAGTACCTGCAATGCCCTAGGCTTAATTTAACATGTCATAAAATGATTTTGACAGCATAGTTCTGGGGTGTAACGAATTACAACTTTCAGGAATCATGATCTTTGTTCTCCTCCCTCTCCATTCCGCAACCCAACTGCTCCTCCTCTTCTTTGAAGCCCTCTTCAGCTTCCATTTATTGGGCAACAAGAAGAATATGTTAAAAAGCACAATGATTAAAACCACCTTTAAGATATTGCTTTCCTACTCGCAACGCAGATTTATGGGGAAAACTCCACCCTAAATGAAGTTTCAGAAACTCTTTTTTGCTATCGATCTCAAATGAAGTTTACCATAAGTCTTGAAAAGCTTTCTAACTGAGCCACCACTCCAAAGCTCCTGTAACGCAATGATTTTGTTTCATATGAAAGTGAGAGGACTCAAGACTTTGAGACTTGAGGACTCAAGACTAGGGGGAAAAAAGTATAAAGTAGTAGCTTGATATCTTTAGCTCAGTGTTCTACCCTAACATCAGGGCAAAATCCCATAAGCATAAATCCTTTTACTAATACATGGTATTTTAGACTTTGGATTTCAGCCTTCAAGTTAATTCACTTTTTGTGACAGGTCTGCAAGAAATCTCTGTACAGTCCTACAATCTGCAGGCAGTAAGAGAAAAACCCATAAATGGAACCTCTTCTCCTTAGAGCATTATTAATGCACAAACTTACAGGTCTTTCGATTAAGTCAATGCAAGGCTGCAGATCCAGTCCAAAGTCAATGAAATTCCACTCTATACCCTCCCGTTGGTACTCTTCTTGCTCCAGGATAAACATTGTGTGGTTAAATAACTGTTGAAGCTTCTCATTGGTGTAGTTAATGCAGAGTTGCTCAAAGGAGTTCAACTACAAAAATAACATTAGTGAGCACGAATAATTCAGTGACAGGATTTATCACATATCTGGAAGTCAAGAAATTGACCCTACAAGGAAATTCCCCCAAACTCTGCAACATTCAAATATATTGTAAAGAAAACTGCAAAACACATTATTCAGACCTCTTACGTTCCCCATTACATACAATTAAATAACGTATAGTAGGAAAAACCATCACAAATAAAAGAATGCTTTAGACTAAAGTATGACTTTTTGGCACTGTAATTTAGGGTTGTCAAAGCATTTGCATGCTACAAAACAAAACCCTCCTGCAGCCTTGGAACATGCGTATATTATGGGGCACTACACTTAGTCCTGAACACACAGTAACAGGGAAAAGATTACACTGATAAGCAGTGTTTTGAAGTACCTCAAAGATTTCAAATCCAGCAATATCCAGAATTCCAATAAAAGACGCTCCCTGTCGTTTGGTCCTGTCCAAAGCTTTATTAATGCGGTGAACAAGCCAGCGGAAGAGGCGTTCGTAGGTGGCCTTCGCCAAGGCTTCCACTGCAAAGTCTGCCTGAAAATCCAAACAGGAAAATTTATTTACCCTGGAGAAGTCCTCAAAAGAAGAGACACATGTATGTTATCACAAATAACTAAGTAACAGAAGAAGTTTAATGGAGGTAATACCACGGAGGAATGAAAACAAGCAGTAGAAACAATATGCAGTTTGATTAATGTTATGAAAAATTGGTGTGTTTTTTTTAATGGAACAGTTTAAAAATAAAAAGCTGTCTGTACATTCGATATGTACAACAACATTAAAGGATGAAGCCAGCAGAAGGCCAAGGAAAGGGAAAGGTTTCTCCTATTCTATTATTGATTTTTACCATATAAGAACATTTAATAAAGCTTAAACAAAGTCAGTGGCAGTACACACTTAATTCCAATTTTCTTTATTAAGATATCATCAAGATGAGGTATAGTTTTGCTTCATCTTTAAAGCACCAAAACTTACTTGTTCTTTGGTCTGGGCTTTCTGAACGTAGTCTCTGCCAACTTTGATGCGCGGCGTCAGTATGGCCCGGGTGAACTCCATCACGTTCATTCCCAGTAGGTGGCAGAGTTTCTGTGCGACTGGAAATCAAAGTAATAAATGGAAGCATTTAAATCCTCCTCCCTCCACAGCAGCCAGCAACATCGGTGAAACAAGCTACTGACAAGGACTGCCATACACCAGCTCAAAAACCGAGCTGCCTTTTGACACAGCAGTCAGGGAGACACGCGTCTGGCCTGGGGACAGAGCCACCCTACCACACAGCCCGCGTCTGCGGGGCCACCCACTCGAAGGCCGATGGAGCTCTCTACACAAGTACGCCACGGAATTTCTCAGCCGAGCACAGAAAACACTAGATGTCATGAAATCGCAGGAAAGTCATGTAACAGTCCACAGGCCACGTACAAGAGTTCATTTTGTTGCTTTAATAAGGAACATTCATTTGCTCATCGCCAGAGGAAAAAAAAAAAGCACAGTATGAGGACATCACACATCAACTCCATCATACTAAAGGTTGCTTTTTCAATTTAGGCAGGTATGCCAGTGTCATGCTTCTATTACAGACTATATCAAAATACCTACTTAATCTACCTAAAACAAGGGTTTGTAATAACGTAAGCAGCAGCACACTCTCTTTAGACAGCATGAACTCTCCTGGTGATGTTAAGTAACATTATTTGAAGTCACCCACACCATCGTTACATATTCTTGCTGCATCAATCCCTTTTTCTAAATAAATTTTCCAGTAGGTTGTGTTTATGATTCCATACTTCTAAAATTGAAAGTGACGCTAAAGGTATTTTTAGGTCCGGGTAAGCGTTGCCCTTTAGCAGGAAGCCCTCCACACTCTCCAGTATTTTAACCCCTTATCTTTGCAATCTGACAGCTCGTTGTTTTACTGTCAAAACAAAAAAGCTATTTTTACAAGTCAGCATCAGAAAATAAATTTTAATGCCAATATATACGAGCTTCCTCTGCTTTTTTTTGTTTGTTTGTTTGCTGATATTAAAAAACACTACTACTTGCTCTTAATGTTGAGATTCTCTGTCTGGCCACATATTCATTAGACAGGTTCATGAATCAACACACAGCAAGCAGTGAAATTACGAGTAGCATAAAAATTGAACACTCACTTCAGCTACATACCTGCATTTCTGTGCTTTGAGTATTAAAATACACATCAGCAGATCAGATACAACTTACAACCTTAGGTGTCAAGTAGCAAGTGCTGTCAGGATCTTTAAAAAAAAAAAAAACCCAAAAAACCCAAACCCGAACTTGAAAATATTAAGTAGCCATGAGCATCAGCTTGGTACTGTGGCATAATGGATACTACATAAAGGATACTATATAAAGGATACTACTTTTAAGGAAGAAGGAGGTTTTTCCCCTCCCTGTGCAATACTCCAAACACTACACTCAGCTCCTCTTTCATGAACAAGTAACATGGAATTTACTGTCCCTACACCTCCAGTTTGTAATAAACCATAGCTCAGGTACCAATAATAACAATAAACCACAGTAGAGCTAACAATAAAAATCACATCCGATTCAGACGCTAAAGGAGGCTGTAGTCAAACCTCTGAAATGCTGGCTAAAGGAAACAAAACCATTTTCAAGTCAAAGCACTACTACTTCGAAGGGTAGGACTGGTTCACACGATTTCAGCTTGATTAATCTTGAATTTTTTAAAAAATGTAATTCATCTTGTTTGCTTATAACTGAGGAAGGTCCATTTAAAAGGTGCGATTGTAGAAAGCCTTGACTATCCTGACTTGTGTTTTATTACTATTGGGTTTTGGATATAAAATTCTGAACTATTATAAAGCAAAGATACTGAAAAGCTCGTATCATAGTTGAAACATGAAATTTTATAATGTTTCTTATGAACGTCTGCCCTTTCAGCAGAAAGGCTTCTTCCAAATCAGGTAAGCATGAAATGGTTCTCTAAATAGAGCTTCTTCCTCCTCTTCATCGATGAAGGCTCTAAGGGTGTCTTGCCATCTCTTGTATCTATACTGAAACCGTTATTTGTTTATCTACGGGGTAGAAGTCACTTTCCATATTCTTTGAACAGGTTCACATCTCCACGACCCATACAAATTCCTTTCCATCTATAGAGACACTAACCTGACCTATTTCAGACACATGCCTCTAATGAGATGAATCGCTATCAAGACAGTCTGGAGGACACTAGGAAAACCCATTACTGTGAAATGTGACAATACAGAGGACAAGAAGGAAAAGATCAGTTCTATTCAGCATCTTCAGAAAGATACACTAACAAAGACCACATAACCAAAGAAAGTAATTTTTAAATATAACAGAACAGAAACATGCTTTAACTATGATCTGAGCTTTTCAGCATCTTTGCTTTATAATTCAGAATTTTGTATCCAGTGTTATAAATATCCAATAGTATCAATATATTTAAATTCTGAATTATAATACTGGATATATGTCCCAAAACTAATGGTAATATAACAGAAGTCAAGATAGTCAGGAAGTAAGAAGCACCTGTATCTTTCTATACCACACCTTCTAAATGGACAATGACTCAGTTGAGTTGTCCAAGCTGACACTAAAAGCCAAAAAAAAAAAAAAAAAAATATCCCTCAGCCAACCTTTTTTCCTTACTGCAAAACTGGAAGTGCCAACTGCCAGCACCAACTGCCAGCCAAATATTGAGTCAATGACTATTGACCTTTAATCCATACCTGCCTGCTGGAGTACTTTGGGCAGCAGGCCACTGCCCTGAGAAGTGACAAAAATTTTGGACATTGCAAGCAACCTACATGCACAGCAATTTAGGACAATTACGAAATGAGACACAGACAAGAATTTGAGTTGTACATGTGCACAACTGAATGATGGCTCTTACTGCTCTTTCCGCTGATATCAATTCTCAAAGCTGACTTCCCAAGAGAGCATTTAAAAGGCTGGTACTGGAGTACTAAATTAAAAAACTGAGATTTGCTTCAGCAGCTTTTTTTTGATGAAGAAATATACTCCTCAAAATGCTGATTGCATTGCAAGTACCAGCTGATAGATTAAGTCTTAGTCACAGTGCCATGCCGCTTCAGAAATCAGTTTTCTAAATACAGCATTCTTCTGTTCAGCCATTTCACTATGGAAGTTGTGCTTGGCTCAAGGGCTCTTATCATTGGCAAGAAAGCTACTGTCAAGAACCAAAGAAAACAAACTGATTTAAGCATTCACTTTTTCCTAGTGCTTAAGTCTTTGTAGATAGCAATAAACAAGACTCCAATTGAAATACTTGTTCAAAGTTTAGAAGCAATGCAAACAGCATAAATTCCATTGATGGATACTTAAATTTGTCCACATTATGGGAATGTGAGAGGTTTAATAATTGCCTGTTGGCTACTACCGTAATAGTCATGGAATCTTTTTGGCACAGAACGCTATCAAGGAAGCTCTGAAGACTGTTCTGGGGTTTTAAAGATATTAAAGATATGCACTAAACAAAGGGCAGGAAGCAAACTACAGCACAAGTTAAAAGAAGCCATACAAACGTGATCAACTTACCAGTATTCTCTGGCATAGAAGCTTGATCAGTATTTCTCTCTTTCTTAAAGGAAATATTTCCAAATTGTAGCACTGAAGACACCACTTTCAGCATTGCTGTGTTAACAAAAGACATATGCAACAGTTTCATTGAAAAGGGCTCAATTTAACAAATCTTTCTTCTGTTACTTTCCTTCCAAATTCGAAGTATGAGTTCAGAAAGGAAATAAAGTTTGTACTGTACTTTTTGGACAAATGGCTTAATTCAGCTCTAGCTCATGTTAAGCACACATTTGCTGCAGGCTGTCAAGACACTGAAGCAACATTCAATTTGGTGGCATTAAATTAGCAAGTGTGTGTGCGTGTGAGCCAGAGAAAGAAGTACACTTTAAAATCCAAAAGGCTCAATAACTTACACAAGATCTCATCATGCGAAAATCCCATGATATGCATGGCTTCCATAGTCTCCTGAAAGTTATCCTTGTCTTGTTGCCCAGGAATGGGGATGTAGCCATTAGATAAAAATCTGTAATTGTTAAATCCTTCAAGCAGCAAGTCAGCTGTATTGGGGGAAAGGGGAAGAGACAGAAAAACAAGCTAAAGAAATGCTGTTCACACCCACCTGTGCTCTGTTCTCACTAAATGCACAAATTATGCTTTAAGAAATCAGCTCCTCAAATACAGCTACAAGCCATTATACCAGGTTCTGAAACTCTAATATGAGTGTGCCTTGGAAGCTCAAGCCAGATTCACAGAATCTCTATCTGTAGCAACCTATATTAACTCTTTAGTGCATTAAGTCTGTAAACAGAACATTACCTGACTCAGATCTAGCATAGTCTCAAATCCCTATTTGGAATATCCTAAGAGTAGTATCTCTTTTGAAAAGTAATGGACACAGGCAGAAATGGATTACCACATCAAGGATGCTGAATACCGGTTTATCTAATACAGAAGGAGAAAGTGGATCAATTCTGTACCTTCATAGGTTGTGATAAGCAAAACTCTAACAGAAATTCCCAGTTACCAAAGGGAGTGTGGGGGAGGAAGAGTAGAAGATAACCAACATAGTACACAGAAGCAACATGTTTACAAAATGAGATTCTCAACTTACACTTCAGGTGTTCTCCTGCTCCAGCTAGTAGCTGATAGAAGATATGAAACGTCCGCTCATCTTTAGCCTGACGAACAGCGCGAGACTTTTCCAACAAGTCTGATTATAACTAGTCAAGGATCTTCTAAAATTTTTGGTTAAAAATGTCCAATGCAAACAGAACTTTCAAAGCAGACAATGTAATTACTTTAAGACCAAACAGAACTTTAATAATAATGACAGGACTATGTCCGATACGAACCTTCAGTAACTTTAAATAAGAGATTTCAAATTCCAACTGGTAGAAGCCCACATTTCATTTCAGCAAATTTGATTCTTGGATGCTGACTGCATTTTGCTGCTACATGCAGCTGACAATTTTCTGTAATGCATCAGCTTAAGTCTAAGGGAGAGGGGGAGCTGGCCATTCTTTTTCAATCACTTCTTCTGTTAAGGTCATAGCTGAACTCTTAATACCAAAAACCCAGCAGCTGCTGAACTCAAAAGTACTTTATCTGAAGTACATTTGTGATTTCTTTCAAGCGTTGCATTTTTATATACAATCTGCACTGCCTTTAAACAGCTCCCAAATTCCAAATTTTGCAGCAGATAGCATCTGATAAGCTGCCGTAAGCTGCAATGTTATTTGAGATTTTATTTCTTGATATTCTATATAGTAAAACAAACATCGGACAGGGATTTGAAATGACACAAGTTACAATCAAGGATGATTCTTGTGATGAAGAAAAAAAATTCCCTAAAAGTTAAATACTCCTGTTTTCGCAAAGTTCTATGCAAAACAATTCATCTTTCATAAAAGCAAAAACTGCCCTCACTCCTGTGCTGAATGAAAAAAAACATTTATCATTAAGGCATATTTTGAATTACTACAGCTCTTTCCCAGCCTCATTGGGATATTATATTTTTGACAGTTCCAAACTGTCAATGCACTTAAAATTCAGCAGTTTAACTCATAGCAACAGAACGAAAGCTTAATTGCAGCATTGTTTATGATTAATGCTCACATTATATTGTTTACTAAGAATTCCAATTTCATAATTTTATGACCACCCCAGAAAACCGGCTAAACAAACTAAAAAAAAAAAAAATTACACGCATTATTTTTAGTATAAAGAAAACAACTTTAGGGAAGGACTTGCAGTGCAAGTATTATTTTTACTTGTTTTTATGCAACCATAAATAAAAACAAACTTTGAAGCAAAAACTGAATTAGGCTTCAGTATTAATTGCTAGTAGGTCTCATGTTACTGAGCCTACGCTGGTATCTAGAAGACCTAAGAAAACAGAGAAGGTGTCCCAGCACTTCCAGCTCTATCACTTTATAACGAGCATCACCTCCTTCCAGGCAGAGCGCTGCTGCTGCAGTGCTGACAAGAGCAAAACCAAGCTTTTGGCACAATATGTAGCTCAGCTTCTGATTAGGAAGGTGGGTTTGGTTTGTTGGGTTTTTTTCCTAGAAATGTTCATAGGGCAAGCACACTTCAGGTGGTTTCCCTATTCAATATAGCCTGGTTTTTAGACTAGTCTGAAAACCCAGCAGATTGAGTGCTATATTTTGGAGTATCCGATATCTAAGCATGAGGAAGCACGCTGACTTTGTGATATTTGATCATCTACTTTGAAACAAAAGAAGAGATGGATGTTGTCAAAGGAATGTAGAAATGCAGTAATCTTTCACTGCATTCTAATAAATTCTAGAGTTAAAAGCAAAACAATCAGGAAACTTGCATCTTACAATGATGTGGCATGAAGTAGGATACATGTCTCAATGTTGGCCCCAACAATATAACCAGTAACATCAAAGTTAATCCTAATGAACTTGCCCTGCAAAGAAAATAAGATTTTTTTTTTGTAATTACTATTTTTTTAAGACAACAATGCTGTCTATATAAAAACTTAATCCTACTTGCATTCATATAACAAGCATTTCACACAAGCTCAAATGAAATCTTTTCTCTTCAACGTGCTCAGCTGTCATGTCAATGGAATATGTTATGCTGCACACAAACACGTCATAAAGATTAAAGAACTGGTATTCTAGATATGTTTGTAATCCAGAATTACGAAAGACTTTTCTGAAAGTGAAGCTCAATTTCTCGCATTGACAAAACATGCTATGTAAGGTTGAAAGTAGCGCTGAGATTTTAAGCGCACATATTTCTATGGCAAACCTATTGGTGCCTAAAGGTGCTTTATCTGCAGCAATCCTGAATGTCGGCATGCTGCCCAGCCCAGCCCATCACACTTCTTCCATTTCCAGAACCAGGATGGCTGCTACCTGCATGGCCTCTCTTGTCTAGCAGTTTGTAAAGAAAGGACTAAGAGAGATAATATACCCATTTCTTCCACATACATCTCCTCCTCTCCACAAAGGACCAAATAAAGAGCTCACTTCCCACATATACAGCAGCTCTTGGAAGAAAGTGGTTGCAAGTGGATATACTATACCAGTTTTAAGCCAGATCAGTTCCCCAATTCAATTTGTCATTTGGCTATGAACACTCCCAACCGAACAGGCTCCAGCTTGGAGTTGGACCACTTTTAACAGCACCATCACTTATTTTAAGTTTGTGCTCGTGAAACTGTTAGGTATTCCCCTGGTTGCAAATGTGTGAAGAAACCAGTGGGAATATCCAGTGACTACACTGGGCGCTCCTTTTTTTCTGCAGACCTCTATCCACATACAAACAGGTTCTGGAGATCAGGGAACATCTCAGCAGTTTGCTAACAACTGTCTAAACACTTCTTTTGATGGTATCTGCACAAAGCCACCTACTAATACCTTCTGCGGAGGCCTTCTGAAAGTGCTCTTACAATTAGTATCCAAATCCTCACTTATCTCAAGTCTGACTGATTAGTGCTATTAGTATGTTAAAGTGAATTCCTATTTGGCAGATCCATTCAACTTGGAGATTGTACTATTGATTTTCATATTAAATATTCTACCTACAAGCTTGTAGAATATATGTATTCTAGCAATGACCTAATAAGTGTATATTGGGGGGTATATTGCCATGCTGCAGACTTAATGCCTGAACAAGTTGTTGCAATCGTTTGAGCTATTGCAACTTCTTACCAGAACACCCTACCCGTCTCAACTTCCCCGATAAAGCCCATTCATGTCAAAAAGATTTATGTGCACAAGAATGACCAAGTGCCTCCCACCAACCACACCAGTGAATCCAGAGAAAGGTACAACTTATCTACCAGCCTTATCTTGACTCAGTCTCAGAGCAAAGCAATTGCTCTGTGACTGTGGTTGTAACATCTTCAACTCAAAGTGATTTCTCTAAGTTTCAAGAAAACTGGTAGAATACTTTAAATTAGCTTCAGTGGTTACTCCCTACTGCTTAATCTGCAGTTGGGTTGGAAAGCCAGTGGCACTAAGCTGACTGGAACAAGGAGCAAGGCTTGTTTTCAAGCATGCCCTGTCAAGGACCAGCACTTGAACTCAGATTTTTGCGTGAAGAAATGGAACACTAAACTCAGCTTGTAACTGAAGCATTTATACTTTTTGCTCAGTAACGATTCCAGAAAGCTATATTTATAACTGTTGAAGAACGAACTGACATTTTACTGAAATTCAGCCAATGGACTAGATACATAACGCATGTGTCAGCACTAGTGTGTCAAGAATGGCAGCTGACAACTTTTTACTCAGAACAGGTACATAGAGCCTTCTTGGCATGACATGGCTTGAATTTCACATGTTTTTACTTGTGAAAACAAACATGAACCATTACATATGGTCTAGTCAGTGGCTTTTTCCTGATCTAATTCAGAATCACTTTACTATGGTTCACCCTTAAAAGTTCTCATTTCTGCTGTCAAGTTACCAGTTCTATGAACAAAAATAATTGGGAAAAAATGCAGTCATTAAACAAGTTGACACATCAGAAGAGGGGACCCACATGCTCCCTGCTTCAAAGTTCAGTCATCACTGAAGTCTATACTAGAAAGGTCACTTATCTAGTTCATCTTCTTAGACACAAAATATTAATACATCCTTTTAGCTAGCACTGCAAAATCTTGCTATGAAATCTTTAATTTATCAGTTAGAGACGGTAGCGGTGGTCATCTACTAACTGAATTCTGTTTACACTATCATTATAGCACTAAGTACATGGCTTTGTAAAAACCACATCAGAAGGAAGCATTTAGTTCTGCAATATGAACCAGCAAGCCCACTCTCTTACCCACTGCAAACTAGAGACTGAAACACAAGAAAATATTGCCTTTGTGAGAAGAAAAAAAGAAAAAATTTATTTGACACTAGCCTTATTTCAGTCCTAGCTGGTATTACCAGCAAGTAGGGAACAGGCTGGCACCCTCATGCTGCCTAGTGAAGGCTGTCAAGCCTGTATGGGCTGAACAACAGCACTTCTCACTTTGTGGGAAGACATATATTTTTTAAGTCAGGTTTTAAAATGGTTGTTACTAAAGATTATTTTTTCTGCATGAGATGACACCATCTGGAGTGCATTATACTTGCTCCTTTATAAAAATAGAGCTGGAGCCATCTGAGTGGTTATGTTCATGATGGCAATGCAGACTTCAATATAATACAAACCAGATGCTAACATCTTTTAGGAAAAATGTATCCTCATTAAATTAGTACAATCTTTGATGGATTCAAGACATGTAACAAAGTAGAACTATTGCACAGCAAAACCTGTCGATACTATAAATCCTAATCCAAACATATATGAGCATCAAGCAATACTGTAAATGTGGCTACAAAATTATGAAAGTTCAATTTTTACATTACTCTGCTCTCCCTTCTTTATTGAAGAGGCTAAGGGATTTAGTCATACACTTTTCCAGAGTCCTTATCACTGAAGCTGAGTTCATACATTATAAATCCAAGCAACTGTTGAAACATCAAGGCAGCCAAGAAATTTTTCATTTGTTCTGTAAATTTTAGTTTTGGTCTTGCAAGAAAAAAGATTTAGTACCTCCTATACAGTTTTGAAGTTGTACTGAAAACATCTTTCCCCTGAAATAGGAGATGGCTTTTTTTTCCCTTCAAAGGAAAGGGAGTTTTAAGAAGTGGTAAATAACTACTCACCCCGAGTTCCACCACAATTTTTAAAACAATGGAACACATCAAAAGTGGTTATCTGCCACTGAAACAGTATGTGAACAGAAGGCAGTGACCCAACAAAAACATCAACCAGCTACAAGAGCATCCAACACCTTGAATAAATCATACTGTCTTTTTGACTTTCCTTTAATATATCAGTCAGACAGAAGGGCATGGAAATTTAGAAAGGTTTTTATATGCAAGTTTTGTGCTTTTTCAAAAATTGAGGATGTTCTCTCTAAACCAATCGATAAAGTCATAGCTATTGACAAGAAGGTTACGTATTTAGCCAAATTCCATGTTGATTCCATACTCCTTCATACTTTATAGCAGTTCAGCAGTAATCTGTGCACACAAGCCACAGTTTAGCTCTACGACATAGTTATTTTGTTATACTATGAACACTACTGTCAATTTAGGGATCGTTTAAGTTGGAAACTGGATGAAATTAAAGCAAGTTTTGCCAAAAGCCGGTGAAGGATGCATCTTCAGTGATCCCAACACAATGCAGAAAGCATCATAAGAGAACCTGAATTCGTGGAGGAAAGAGCCAAAGAAAGCTTCTGACACTAATTAGATAAATTCCTAAAAAGGGAATTTCTCCACAAGCAGTAATCCAGATTTACAGACTCTAAAGAGAAAAGGAATAACTCACAAAGCGGGAGGAGTTGTCATTTTTCACTGTCTTTGCATTCCCGAAGGATTCCAGAATGGGATTTGCCTGAAGAAGCTGACGCTCCAGCTCTCCCTAAAAAAAAAAAAAAAAAAAAAAAAAAAAAAAAAAATCACACAAACAGAAAAATAAACAGAAATAAGCACAGTGCACAGGCGATTAAGGGTTCCTATATTCTGCTTCCTCCTGACAATCATTTTACCCAGGTTGTGGCAGTGGTATCACCTTCAGAAGGGGGTTATCAGTTTTCCCTTCACTTCTAAATCCGCTGACAGTCTCCTCCATCCAGTGAAGAATGTGGGAGGGTTTTGGTTGGTTTGGGGTTTTTTTGTTTGTTAAAAAAAAAAACCAACAAAAAAACCAAAAAACACACACACCACAAAGAAACCCACACACACATACACATACAAACAGAGCAGTGACCGAATAGGGCTTAATGGATGTTGAAAATCATTGAACATGGAAAGGAAAATTCACATTTAGGGCTAATGAAATTAGGCACAGACTTTGAGTGCTTAAGAGGAAAAATTAATTTAACTGTTTTAAGATTTTAGTGCAAGGTCATTCTTAAACTTCCTGTTTAGTGACTTGAAAATATAGCTACTCTGGAATATCCGTTTTCAAACTTGCTTTCAAATCAGTGAAATACTCACTTTCAGCCAGCCAGACATTCATATCATTGCAACACCTCTGACCTGAATGCACCTGAGAAGCATGCCAGAATGGCATAATGGGAACTGAGCAACACCAAATACAAAGATCATTTTCAAATTGCTCAATTCAGCCAACATTGCTCAGTATGTTTAACGCATTTTTTTAAAATGTTTCTTTAAGTTCAAGCCAATGGATGTAGAAATCAAAGTACTTATCTTAAGGAAGTTGCACAATAGCTTTTACAATTGCTGTCCATGAGGAGGTCTGGTAACAAAAAAAAGTCTGTGCTGCTTCCATGAGCCCAGGAGGCATGTATGTACATAGGAAAATGTGATACTGTCTTCCTGCTCTGAAGGATGGTTTAAAAAAAAAAAAGCTGTCTGGAATGTAGTCTCAAAAAACCTGTGTTCATAAACCTGCTTTTTCCAATTATTTATAACAAAGATGAACAAAGGCCCCAGACGGAGCATCAAAGAATGGGAAATGTAAGTCTCTTAAGGCTTCCACATGAGGTCAATTCTTACACAGGAATTTTTAAACTAGTTAACACCTAAAAGAAGCTTTTCTTTGTACATTGAAACATATTTCAAGTCCTCCTGGAAACTAATGGCTGCTCATTCTTTAATGTGACCTCAAGTTATCTGCTCAAGACTTGTATACTTCTAAATACATTCCCTTTAGGACTACATATTCTCTGAACTCTGAAGTAACTAAAGAAGAAATAAATGTGTGAGTCTTAGCCCAGAGCACACTAAACACTACTCAGGCCGCAGTGCCTATGCACTGTATGTTAGGTCTGCCAACATTACAGTTCTCAGGAACACTTTTAAAATGACAAAAAAGCCACAGCTGGAGAAAAACTAGATCCCTGTTATAACCACTATATGCACGTCTGCGATTTATATTCTAAAAGTTCCCATGTAACAGCATCAGATAGTGGGAAAGCATTTGCTCACACGCTTCCTCCCGTTCCCCTCTCCCAACCATGCTGTCAGCCCCTGCTACGGCACCAAGTATAAAAATGAGAAGGTTGCTTACCATGCTGCACACAGCTTGAAATAAATCACATTACGTATATTAAACGCAGCAAGCATGTCACAGCTTACATTTCAAATTCTAGCTATTCTGGAAAAGAAAGCACACTGACTTCAAGATTTGACTCCTCCACAGAACATCGCTGTGCCACCTGAAAGCATCTCACTGCAGGCACGCTTCGCCCATGCTTTAAAGTGCTTCTGTGTACCACGACCTTAACCTGGTTTTGTGCGGTGCATTGTAAAATAATTTTACTCAAATTCTCTAACCAAATGCAAAAAGTTCTCCGATAGCTCTTTTGTATGATCATCTCTGAGGATCTGAAGACAACATTCAGTTGGGTCCTCACATGTGGGTGAAAACCGTGAGAACAAACAGAGCGATCACAGCCTCTCCAGCCTCTGTGGTTTGCGCTCACCAGCAGACTTGTAGCCATCACTAAGAAACAGCAAACCTCTCACGCTACGTTAAAGAGCTGCTGATTTAGTAGTTTTCATTTTTAGATAGACTGCTTTACAGCCAAAATACAATTCTCTTCTTTAGAAGCATTCAGTGTTTTGGAAAGTGTGTAAATTTGGCCTATAGGCATATCTCCTGCATAGGCATCTTAACAGACTTGGAAAAAGCAGTATTGCAGTATTGTGGAAAAAGTGAAGTCATGCAACATTTCATGCAGGGCAACATTAAGATAAGGACAGGTTATTGTCTCAGTTTCAGAAAAACCAGCATCCCAGTGATTGGGTTTGTTGTGAAGCCTGGGTGAGGCAGGGAAAACTACATGCTACTCACATACAACAGGGATCCACTCTGTAGTTCAAAATGACATCGAAACAGAAATGTTAATGATTATGGTTTATGCAATATCAACACTTCTGGATTAGCGTGTTTCCACTGATACATTTAAGATTTTTGCCAACAAATGGTTTATTTTAACCCTGACATGCTAACTCTAAGCAAAAGGAGAGTTAAACTAAACACTCCTCCATCTGTTTTTGGAACAGAGAAATATTTTAGTAAAAACCTTTAGCATTGACTGATGTTTGCAAGAAGGGAGGATTAGGTTAAATACTAAGAATGTCTGTAACTTCTGAAAATGAGACCGTGGGCTCAGACGCACGATTGGGTTACAGAGGTTTAACAAGTTACCACACACTAGCCAAGGCATCACAGCTGTCTGCCCATGTGATTTCTTTTTGCTTCCAATATACCAGACTTAACTTGAAGTTTCTTTTATTATTTTCCTTTCCACTACAGTTTAAGTTACACTACAGTTGGCTTTCAGAAAAACATAAGGGGAAGAATACAATCAGCTAAACTAACTCCTGGTAACTTCTTCAGTTACCAGGCCTTGGATACACCATACGTAGCTGTTGCAAAGCTTTTTCTTTATTTAAATACTTGTGCCCATGGCAAAAAAGCATCACTTACCATCTCAGGTTAGAGTGAAGCATTTATCTTGCATAATACATGGCAGCAATTGGTTATCTCTTTCCACAGTCTTACCCTCAACTTCCACCTAACCCTCCTCTTGTGCCCCTTCGCAAGCACGCTCCATAGCGCTGGGAGTCCTGCAACTCCTCCTCTCCTACAAGAAGGTGGTCCAGAACAGACTGACCACTGCTGCCCATGGGAAGGGGGGGCAGTTAGGGGAGCAGGGAATGGGCAGCGTTATCTGCATGGTGGCCCCAGCCAACCTGAGGAATAAGAGCAGCTGAAGCTCAAATTAGGAAACGTTAATTCAGGCAGCAACACTGAACAGGTACCACGTTGCTCACACCACTTATCCTAGAAAATCAGGGGAAACACTTGATTTCAGGAGACGACTGGTTATGCCAAGCCTTTTACACTTGAGACCCAAGTCTTTATCAGGTTATCTGAAAAGCTATGAAAATATTCAGACAAAACAGTATGTTAATCAAAAGAATTCTGTAGCTTCCGTTAATCCATCTCTTTTATTTAGTATTTGTTTAATATTAAAAAAGGGTTCCGCACTCTCTCAGCGGCACATTAACCAAGTATACACACAGCAGACAGGAGGTCAGCTAGAGAGAGCGTGAACCTCTCATTTCAGGACAGAGTAACCCCACTTAAATGGCGAGAAGTTCTTTGCAATGCTGGGGAACTTGTAAGCTGTTCACTAGCCCACTCTCTCAAAGCCAGTCAAATATTTACAAAGTTTCCTATTAGCTGTATACCTCTACAAGATCTCCCACATTATAAATACAAATTGACAGAGAATAGAAGAACATATATCAGTTCACCTACATAACTTTAAAAGCATAAAGAAAAACACTTGCCTGATGTTTCACGGGTTTAGGTGATTCGGGCTGTTCATTGCAAACAAACAAATGCATATGTTAGCAAGCAAGCATTCCAGCTGCATGTTACATCCCAAATTATTAACGTCAGTAGGTTTAGTTTAACTATATACTCACTTCACAGAAACTGCTCAAATTAATTTTAGAAAAGAAGTTATTCGCATGTGCAAAATACTAAAACCTGTGTTTATGCAAAGGACTAATTCCAAATAAAACACAAGATGACAAATGGACCTTGAGCAGCAAGGAAAAGGGCAATAGTTTAATTAGCTTTGCACTGCTTTCCTCAGTTTTGCCAAACAACAAGAAAAAATAAACCCAGAACACCAAGTAACTTCCCTCACAACCTTAGTGACTGCAAGGCAGTTTTGTATGGATAAGATGATCATTATTCTTCAAAAATCAAAAAGGTTATGAAAGAACCAAGAGGAAAGAAACACTTAAATACTTGGAAGTACACTGCAAAAACAAAACCCCGGACTCCTTAAGAAATGCAAACCTACAATCGAGACAAAAGCTTTGTTTCTTTCTTTCAAGATGACCATCTACACGTGAAGCAGCAAAGTCTTAAGAAACTGGAAGACCTTCAAATTTTGCCAGGAAGAAGGATAAAGGGAAGATGAAAGTAATAAAGTAAAATAAAAAAACCCCTCAAAATTCAAATTTGCAGAGTTTCTGCAGAAATGCAGAACTTTTCAATTCCACTATTATTTCCTTGGCTCAGTCTGCAAGTTTAAGAATTTGAGCTTCACAGAGAGCCTAGGGGGAAGACACTGTGGTGAAACACACACACAAGAAATTTTCATACCAAGCCAGATGCACCCTTCCTCCATTTATGCCTATTATTTTAAACAACTAGCACTGTTTTAGTGCAGAATAACAGATTTTGATTGAGGTCTGTAAAGCAGCTGGCAAAGGTTTGGCTTATTCAGCTAAGTGATGAGAATTTTGCAAACTGGCATCACACCTGCTCAGAAAACAATTCGGGCATCTAAAAAAGGGTTAGATGTTTTGGTGTGAAGCTACCACTCCTTCTGTAATCACTGGAGAAGCCTAGGTATGCCTAGGAACCTAGGAGGCATTTCATTTGCTTATCTTCAGACAAGGTGAACTGCTCTCTCAGGGTGTCCATTTCTGTCCTCACTAGAAACAACAGAGAATAATCAGACACATATTTAACTTCTGTGTTTAAATTAGGGCAGTTAAAACTTATCTGGGAAATCCTCACTGAGGGGAATTTCAGTCTGAGTCCACCCAAGATCCTGTACTTCAAAACCAATTAAGTTTCTTTTGAAATTAATACAACAAATTAAACAATTTAGCATTTCAGCTACAAAGGCAAATGCAGTCACTGAAAGCAACTATTAACCTGAAAGTACCAGTAATTACTTCTGAAGTTTAAAATGGCACCACCATGAAAGCTGGCTATTAGTGAAAATAGAGGGGGTTTGGGGTGGGAACACTCTGGAGAGTGAACAAAAGTCTAATTCCATTCATCTGAACCAGAGGTACATAGTACCAGGATGACTGGAAGTGGAGACTGCAGTGGTGGAGAGATCCAGTTATTTATAGAATTTAAGTACTTCACAGACTACCATGACTGAAAACATCAGCTTATTTCATGTATCTGACCATGAATAGGGCCCAGGTGTGTCCATACAAGTACAAGTACAGCTGAGAGTATCCCCCATCATCATGCAGCCTGTAGAACATACAAAGTCATGGCAGCCCCTGGGCAATAAGTGACAACCAGCACTCTTCCTTCTTTTGGAAAACCATGTACACAATTTTTTTTTTAATTATTATTTCTATATTTTGCACTGACTTTTTTTCCCTTCCAAAAACCACAAAGTTTATAAACTAAGCAGAACCCAAGAGTCAGAATTAAGACTCACTACTTAATCCTATTAAAGCAGCTCTAACACACGCATTAATACCACAATTTCATTATTTTCTCTCTTTCCCATCTCAGTGCATATGGGAGTGATGAGCCACAAAGCTACACAGTTTAGAAGTCTCATTTTCTTCCCTACCCTCCTTGCATAATCTGTCCAAAACCCTCTCTAGACACATCAGCCTCCTCCCCACGCTCACTAGTTACTTGTCCTTCTTCTCTTCCTCTCCTGTTATTCTAAATATCCTTTGCTCCACACCCCCCAAGCCTACAGAAGAATAATTGAGAGCTAAGGTGAGAGAGAGTCTCTGTACGGCCTAGGAGCATGGGACAGCTGATCAGACCAAGAGACACCAGTGTGCGTCACCTTTGCTCTGAGACACCCAAGCTAAAGCACAATGGTTGCCTTGATGAAGCTGGTCCATGAGTAGCAAGGTTCACAACTGAATAAGTCACAACACGAATAGTGCAGGCAAAATATTCAGATTTACTGGCAAAGTTTTTAACGCTACCAGTCCACACTCCCAAGTTCTTTAGAGCTCAGATTGGTTGGATATGAAGCTAAAGCTTTCAGTTATTTACAACAGATCTCCTCCATCTTCTCCCCCTTGCTACACCCAGACTAGAACTGTACATCTGCCAGTTCTGACTCTCAACCAAGCACACTACAGACAAGGGTTCAGGCTCACCTTCATCCCACCTTCAGTCTTTAGATGAGCCTATGTTTACAACTCACTGCCAAGCACTTCTCCCTCCCCTCTCGTTACTTGGCTCTAGAAAGCCCAGCCTCTATTTCTAACTTAAGTAACTACCTTAGTCTCACCTAGCTCTGCCAAGTCCCACAATTACTAAAGCTTCTTTCTACATTTCTACCATCACCACCTACCCACACTTCCTAGCACAGTGCCCAAGACAATACCTTTAACATTCCTTGGGATTAAACAGGAAATGAGACAGTGCAGCTACAGACTCAAACACTCCAAAATTAGGAAATGCTAGTTTGTTGTTGTTGAAGACTGTAATTCCACCCTCGGTGGTTACAATGTGTTATTGTAACCATCTGCCACAGGACCCCTGTCTGAGGATGACATCCAGAACTCATCTGTAGGTGCCGTCACTAGCTATCAGGAGAGGGCTGTTGGGAAAGAAAAGTCTCATGGACAAGCAGCTGAATGCCAAACGTGAGGAGGATGCCCAAGGGATGGGTAGAGCTCCTACGTGATGCTCCTCGCATAAGCCAAGCATTTCATAGTGAGTGCTGCTGGAGAACGTACTTGGTGAGCATCTGTGGCATGGCAGAACATCAGTGCTGCTCCGGCCATGGCCTCAGGTGTCAAACTGGGGCTACATTTGTTTGCAATACTCTTTCAGCACTCTGTCAGGCAAAACAGACAGAGTTAACCCTAGACTTCAGAACAGCGTTAGGAAGTTAATTATTCATTCATCAGGGTACAAATTGCTTCATTAAAAAAAGAATCCATGCAGCGTTCAGAACAGTCTCAGTAATATGCATGTCACTGATAATTATTTGTAACAGGATGGATAAAAATAAACCCATGACTAGCAGTCTATTTAACAAGCCTATTTAGTATCTTCTCTATGCACAAGATAATGCAAAGGTTGTACAGACGGGTACTATGGATCCCCACCAGCCCTCTACAGTTTTCTAATGAAAATGTAAACAAGAACAAATTAGGGCTGCATATATAAACCCAGATCTGACACTTCCTAACTTTTGAGTGTTAGGTGTGTACGTTAGACATTCTTTGTTTGCAATATAGAAATAAAAATGAATTGTTACAGAACAAGTGAGACTCATTTGTATTTTCAGAATTGTTTTGATTACACAAACATTCTGCATTTTTCATAAACATATGCTTAATTCAGTGCTTACTATGGTACTGCATTGAATGAAGTGCACGATCAAAGTATCAAACTTTTATTCAGGACACTACCCTATTCTTTGTACCATGTCTAAACTATGTTTTACAAAGAATAAAAACTTTTCCAGTCTGATCATGGCAGTCATTGATGGTTCATGAAGCAGCTGATTACAACCACCATCTTCAAAACTCCTTTGAGATGGATACCACCATCCCATTTCATCACACTGGTAAATAGAGAATTAAATTGCAGTTCAACCAGCAATTTAAATGGAATTAGCCAATACTGCATTAAAAAGGGCAACTCATCCTTTCTTCCACTGACATTCTCCACCCCAGCTTTCTCCTTTCTTTTCTGTGCCTTCACTTCATACCAGTCATGCAGCCATACAATAAACAATGGAGGAAGCTTGCTTCATTTAAAGCCAGATGGACTTTGAGAACACTAGTTTCAGCCTGCATCAGTCTCCAAGCCCAGTGAGCGGCCACGGCAATTGTTACGATGACAAAGCTCAAAAAGGAGTACTTCTTTTAGGAAAGGTACTGGCACGAAGTGCTCATGGAAACACAGCATGAGATAGGCCAAACAAACATGGAGTACTTTTTAAACAATCAAAAATAGGGCTTCAAATGGTTAAGCACTGCAACAGGGTCATGGAGAGGTTGCACAATCTCCATGCCTCAAGATTTTCAAAACTCAGCTTTACAAGGTCTTGGGCAATGTAATCTAACTTTGAAGGAAAGCACGTTTTGAAAGGAGGCTGGACAAGACTTCCAGAAGTCTCTTTCAACCTGAGGTATTCCAAGTTGTCAGCTGTATATTTACAAGTACTTGATACAAACCCTCCACAGTTCCCTTCTCCACATAATTCCCTTCTCCCCCAAAAAACTGTAGGCAATTTTACTCCTGTGGAAATTGAGCAAAAAAAATAATGCTGGTTTTGTTCAAGGCTGCACAGCAGTAAAGCCAAGAATATTGATAAATCAAAACCTACAGAGAAAACGAAGTCTGATGGATGACATTCTAAATAGCATTCCCCAGAGCCACGTATTCTACCAACACACAAGACAGTGCCGTGAGCGTACACCTAATACTGCTGACACTCCAATCATAAGAAACTTCATTCCAAGGCCTGTAGCTCATGTGGACACAACCCGCAGCACTTTCAGACTGCATGATAAATTACTAATTTTGATCTTTTCTGTGCAATAAGCCAGCGACAGTTTGAGTAAGTATCAATGCACAAGGTCACGTTATTTGCTCTTGATTAGAGCAAAGATTTGAGTTTCCCCATATATTTAACTAGATTTCTCCAAATTTTTCTGCAGAGCAATCTTTCCATCCCTCCCACTTCAAATCCTTGCCTGCCTTTTCTTCACACATTGGTCAAAATTCACCTTGTGTTTTTCCAGGAGTTTGAGTCTGTTAAGACTAAGACATTCTTGAATGTCTCAAGTGCTATGCACTAGAAATTACAAAATCCTTGCTGCTAAGTCAGATGATATAGTTTGAAAGCTTCCAACCACCAGACACTGCTACCGTACTACTGGAGAAAAGCAGGCATATGCCAGTATTGATTACAGCAAGCCACTTGCTTGTAGCAAAGTTGAATACTTCACTGCAAAGAGATCCAAGTGCACATAGCAACAGATATTCAAACCCACTCATATTTTTTAAAGCAAAGAATTGCTAAAAAGTCAGTGCAAATTTTGAAGTCTGGCAGTAAATCTGAAGAAAGTTCTACATAAAATCAGAGTTAATGACACGTTACCAAAAAAAACCCAACCAGAATTTTCCCACGTAAAAGTGTATATTCTGTAATGTAATAAAATCTGAAATTTTTATTAGCTGCTGACTTCTAGATATAGCAAGCCTACACCAGTTTAAGCTTGATGGTTTTTCCATCTACAAGGTAATTTGTCAAACAGAAAGCTTGTTCACAAATACAGAACTGAAAACAGCATTTAGTGGGAACTAAATTCACTAAGAATTGCCCAAGTAATTTTTTTTTTAAAACTGGGGTTCACTGGCTCAGAAAGCTTTGATACTGTTTCTAGTTACAATGTTTGCACAAAGCCTTTAATTTCACAACAGAAGTTAAGCAGCTAACATTAACTGGAAATTTTGATGTAACTGCTCATTTCAGCCATTACTAAAGAGAAAATAATGGTCGAGACAAAATTACAGCTTATCTTTAACAAGAGAACTGTGGTTTTTTAATGCAAAGATGGTAGTTTTCAAAAAGAGCAATAAACAAATGAGAAAATGTACCAACTTACAGGAATATTATGGTCCTTTCTTCCTTTATGGGAGGAAGCAACGTGAGCAAGGTACTGAATAACCTTCTTAGTGTTTTCAGTCTTCCCGGCACCAGATTCACCTCTGCAAAACATTTCAGACATTTTCCTCAAAATTAATTTTCAACAACTTATCAACCCTTTGTTTATAGCAGCCTCATTTCATTCCATTTATGGCTTTGACTATGCCACAGACCTTCACTGTCTAAAACCAAAAACACTGGTGTTGCAGAGAACTACAAGGTATTTGTTTGAAATACTTTCTTCATCCTAAAGATCTCCGTAGCATTAAGATGTTGATACAATGGGTAACATTAGTTTGATCAAAAGCTTTTCACCATAAGCCTGAATTTTGTTACCTTAAGTAACAAGAAACAGACTTGTCCTCTGCCTTAATCACAAGGCCAGAGACAGAATTTTTCGGAGTGCAGGTACATATATTTTTTTTTTTCAAGTCATGACATATGTATACACACACACACATAGACTCTTTTATATTCAGCATCATTTTAATACATTTTATATACCAGGAGCTGGTTATGAGAATTACCAAGTTGATGGAAACATTCAGTATCTTTAGAAGCCGGTTTCAAAGTGCAGCAGAACACATTTTAAACAGATTCTTTGCACTGCTCGTCACAGACTCTTAGCTAGTTTGAAGATATATTTATGGCCACAGGGCTGCATGAATTCATTAAGAAATTAATTTATTAGTGCAGAGTGGTACAGTACACAGATCAATAAAGGTAGCTAATGCACATTTCATTTTTAAGACAGAGACAGATTTAAAGCAGAACATGTTTAGACAGAATTTATTGCAAGCTTTACATATGGCACATTCTAGGCAGGAAATGTGACCAAGTTCACATCCCAGCAATCACCAATGAGGTTACTACAGCTCTTTTTTTTTTTTTTTTTTTACACATAGGTCTGGTCTTTGGATAAATCCACAGAAAGGGATTACCAGGTCTAACTTAGCCGTGACTCAATAGCAGTAAACTACTGCAGAAAGATCCCATTTCAAGTGAGACAGTGACTGCCACTAGCAACTCTGAAGCGTGTGAAACTAAAAAGGATTTTATTATGGGGATTTGCATAGAAAGAGTGAAAGTACTTCTGTCGTTCAACAGTTGCTCAGAAATTAAAGTCTGGAAGCCAACTTCTTTGTAAGAACAATAAGTACACATTTTGTGTGCTTGCATATTTCTCAGCTAAGATACTTATAATTGAAATGTTAATTTTCTGGGGGAATTTAAGCACGTTCTTTTGCAGTCTTCATAAGTACCTTCCTCCACCATGCTGCATATCCCAGTTTTGTAGCTAGTCTTCAGACCTGCACTTCTTGATCAGACAGGCAGCTCAGAAGCATCCCTAGCCTCACATTACACTTAACATCTGCAAAAATGAGACAACTGAAATTTCAACTTTGCATATACAGAAAGGATAATACCCCAGATTTTCAAAGAGAAAGGACTCTAAAATAATCTCATTTCTTCTTACCTTCCAATCCTCTTAAATCACGGCTACCCCACAGGACAACTGCACTCTTGCTAAGAGATGGGGGAATGTGCATTTCTGCATCCACGAGCAAGGAGTAACAGGGACTGAAGAACCTCACCCACAGCAGCTTCCCAAACTCATCATGGAAGAGTGGCCTACAAGAGCTAGATCCAAGTTTCAGGTGACACAGCTCATCTGCTTGACCTGACAGTATCAGCCCTTAAGTTTTGCAGGAGAAAACTTTTAACTGAAAACACTAAACAAAATGGCTGTGTAGACAACCTGCGGGATATTCACAGCAGCCTCAGTTACCAAACTGTGGCCTGCAATACTAGAGCGTTAACAAGGCACCCAATTTTATAGACAGCATCTGCTTCTCAGAAGCAACTGCATCAGCCTATCTAAAATCATTTTTGTTCCATTTTTTTCCTCACAAGACAAGCATCACTGGAAAATACTACAGAATATGAAAGATTAGAAATCACTGTACTCAATTACTCATAACTTTCTGGACGTAGAGAGGGTAGTTCCCTTGAAACTCGTCAGCTGTGCTAGCTTTGCTCGTGGCATGAAAAAACTTGGAAGGTATTACCTGAAGAGCTGGTTACAAAGAAGATTACTCTGAGAATTAGCTAATGGATAACTGGGTTTCCCTTTTGCCAAGATACCATCAATATGCAACACAGAAACTGGGTGTACTTTGGGACTGCTGCAAGTGGAACACCACACTTTGACTCTTAATGAAAAAATCCCATTTCTACCCAGCCCAGAGTCACCACACACAAGACAAATGTGAAGATTGATAAGCAGAAAAAAAGATCTCAGATGCAAGCTCTTGCTTCCCAGGTCTTTATTTCTAGTTTCCCTTTTACTGCAGTGTTTACATTAACATAATTCATTACTATAAGCAATAATAAAAGCAGTCTTGCCTGTTTCTAGATGTGTATTAAAATATGCTTAGTGCTAAAACTATTCCAGCAGGTAACAGAAGTAAGAAAAGAAGTACGGCAAAATACACATTTACATTTTAAAACAATACAATTTGTTCTTATTGTCGTCATAGCTTGGGAGCGCATTACTAGCCATGCCTTTAAAACTAGATAAATCATCTTTTATGTCAAGTGACAGAAACAAAAGTTTATTAAATTCTAAAGGAGGAAAATCTACTCTGACACATCCAGTGAAGAGAAAATAGTACAATAAATACAGTCCAGATGTCAACTTTCTAAAAGGGCAGCACACGTTTTAGAAGAGTCTGCTCATCAACAAGCTTTTCTGGCATATACACCAGTAAAGCTTCATACAGCACAGGAAGGTCAAAAGCTTGCAATACATTCCTTTTGCTAAAAAGCCTTTAAATCTAACAGTGGGGTTTTTTTTAAAGAAAGTCTTTATGCAAGTTCTCATTCAAAAGCAATACTAATGGATGTTATCATCCTAGTTCTCCTCTCCCTGGAGCTTACAACTATGCCAAATATTTCCTGCAGGATACAGTGTTAGACAGCTCTGCTGCCACATACTATAAAAGAATTAGAAGATTTAGGATAAAGTCCTTTTCATTTATAGAAATAACGACACCTGCGTACTTTAGCTCCTTCCCAGGAATGCAGACACAGGGATTAAAAAAAATAAAGTTTTCTACCTCTATCAACCTGCCCAAAAAAGGTAAACTTTTAGTAACATTATGTACAATATTTATGGAATGGAGATGGTATCACGAAGCTAAAGATTAACTTTCTAAAAACCTTGTTTTAATACAACTCAATTAATATGTTACCATAAATTAAACAACTAAAAACCTTGGCTGAGATCCTAGCCTTACTTCAGTCAATGGCAGCTTTGCTAACAACTTCAGCAGGGTCATAATTTCACCTCCTCTATTTCAGTCTCAATTCCACTACTAGTGGAAACAAACTTTATGAAACTGTATTGAAAAGCTATATCAACTCCAGCCATGAACTACATCAAAGAGTGCATCCAAGTAAGCAAATCATCTCTAGCAGTAGCCTCAAATTGGAGGTATAAGGTTATTCCATCAATTAACTGAAGGATCTCTCCCTTACAAACTATGTTAGGCAGGTCAAAGAAAGTCTGACAGTCACTGGTGAATTTATGCAGTATCTAGAGTTAAAGCTCTTTTCCCTAGAGCAGCAAAGCTCTTGCTTTGAAGCAGCTTCAAGCACAATTAAAATAGGAAAAGCTCAGCTAGCATGAGCACTTTTACATGGTTTTAAATTCATTCCGTGTAAAGCTATAGTGTCATTTTCAATAAAGGAAAGTACTCTTCAGGCAAACTTATCTCAGCTACGATTTGGTTAGCAAAAATTAGTGACTGACTTCTCAACCAGCTGCAATTTTTTTCCCCCAAGCTACTTTAGCCCAAATTTTACACAGAAGTAAAAAGCACTTCCTCTGCCAAACAGATTGCCATCTAGAGAACAGGCAAAACGAACATAGCGGGAGATGACTCGCAGCTCACAAAGCAAACAGGCAACAAAGCAGGAATGGAAGCCGGTCTTCTCACTTCCAGGAGAGCAGCATGCTCTTCACATACGGCCCACTTATGAGCAGGTCAAATGCCTGTCTGGGAAAGCCCTATTCTGAGGGGAAACACTGTTCTAAAGGAAAACGGTAGTGAAGCAGTTGCTTTTCTTATTGTCAAGCAAGTTTGAAGCATCTACACATCTTATTGGGGTAGTTACGGCACTCAGCATGGCAGAACAAGGCACCACCGCCTCTTCCTGAAGTGACAAAGGAATTTCTCGCTTTCAGGGAAGTCAAATTAGTTTAAAGTTGGTTACTGAACCCCACTGCAAGGGCTGGCACCCTTCTACCACCACCCAGCTAGCCATTAATTTCACTAGCAGATCAGGGGCTATGCAGGACATACAACGCGTAGTGCCATGAGTCACGTAAGACAGGACACAAAAACATGTGTACAAAGAAAGCTCTGAAATTCAAAGACAGACTTTTCTTCATCTTGCTACCTGTGCACAAAGTCCCTACTGCAAGCTAACCATATCTGTGAAGATAAGCATCTGGAATATGTTAGGATGGTCGGATGCAGTTAGTGTCATCTATCCCATTACAGATCATCTCTGTGATTTAAATTACTGAAAAACTAACCAAACAAGCCAGTATTTTCCATGCTGGGAGCCTGAATCACTCAAACCTTTCCCCTGCCCTAGGAGCTTCAGTCTATTTCTATCATTCCTGATCAGCAACAAACCCTAGGATGGGAAGTTCATCTGGAAGCAGGTCGTTCTGCAAAGGAGAAGTGGCACCACTGCCTTGGCACCTGGGCAAGTTCTCCTCAGTGCCTGATTTCACAAGACACAGGACTTGGGAGTGGCAGGTCGGAATTCCCGTGGCCAGCAATGCTTTGTTTCATACAAAGCAGCCACGTACATAAGGCACCAAAACATGAAAGTCTGCAATTAAATTGTTCGTAGGAGAAAGTAACTGCATAAGAGCCCCAGAGACTTTTGTCCTTCTCACAACAGCAGTTGCAAAGAACAGAAGAGACACTTATTCTCAGACACAGCTGAGTAGATCTTCGGCCAGTTACAAGTTAACAGCTATTTACAGTCAAGACCTGTAATTAAAAGGAAGTCTTAATCACTTGGCTAATTTTCTGAAGCGAAGAGGTATAACTGATAGCTTGGACTAGCGCAGAAGAGTCACTAATTGGCTTTAGTATTTACAAGGCTGCTTTATAGCTCCTTCATTTCTCTCTAGATGCTTCACATCATCTCAACACCAGTTGTCTAGGGAATGTTACAAGCTGAACTCTAGCCAGAGGTTGTATACAAAAATGCTTGGTATTTGCTGCTGTTGTCCTTTAATAAGCAGCCTCTATTCCCTCCACACCCCACCACTCCTACTGAAGCCAATTCAGATTAGATATCCTTGTATGGCTGCAAGCATCTGCTAAATGACTGTTTATCAAGCCCAGTCTCAGTTTTGAGAATACCATAAGCTTGTGGTAAGATTCTCCAATTTAGAACATACTAGCCTAAAAAAGTGCAGTGCAGCACATTTTCATATTTGACTTTTCAAAAGTCGCCTTGCAGCTAAAGACAACAAAGCCAGGCAAGGTCTGAATATTCCTCAGATTCCTAGTATACCACAACAGAAATTTCTTCATCTTGGTCATCAGCCTCCAACAGCCTGCCATGCCCATTTAACATTAACAAACAGCAATAATCAAAGAGAAACAACAAAACTCAGCAAAACGCCAGCAGCTGCAGCTTCTCAAAGAAAAAGCCTGCAAAGCTGTTCATTACAACTTCACATCTTATAGAAATGAAAACATGTACAGTGAGGTATCTGCATACTGCAAAGTTAGCACCATTTTTCTGTAATTGGATGTTGGGTTAATACAGGTTGATAATGTACTTATAAGCTAGCAGGAACATGAAGTTGCTGGAACTACCTATATTTTCCTTTCTTTTCAGCAAACTAAGAATTTACAGACAGCAGATCCTAAACAAATTACCATTTGCACTCCAACCAAGGAGGAGTGATTAGACGGAAGTTAGTTAAGTCTAGCTTCCCAGAGAAGTGCTGGTTTTGGGGGTTGCTTGTTTTCTTTTTATTTGAAAGCCTGAAGAACTAAAATACAAAGCAGTAGAGAGCTCCAGCAATCTTACTGACAATTTGTTAGTGGTTAGCATCCCAAGATTAAACCACCCAACTTCAAAGCTAAAAAGAAATTATCGCCATTATTGTTCGTTCAGCTCCTCTCATCTCATCATTAGCCAGACAATAATCTGGCTTTCACCAATGTCTGATAAATTGTCCAATGGATTCAGGAACTGCAGGTATATGTGTGCATGTGTTTGGATTTTTTCAGGTGGTGAAAGGCAAAAGGCACGTAAGAAAATCATATCACTACTACCTGAGGAAATCAGGGCTATTCCATGGAGCAGATAGAGTCCTTCTAGATACAGGAAAATGACTTTTGGTTCACTCTGAGAAAAGTCTCTCTATCATAAGTAATTTAATCAAAAAGTTTCCCTTACAAACTCTGTCCCTGGGGCTCAAGTACTAACCAATCCACAAGAATAGAGGTGCTTGGGGGAAACAGGAGGGACCACAATAAAACAAATTAAAAAATCATAAGAAAGGAAGTCAGGGCATAAATATCCATGGTTACATGCCACAAACTCAGAATAAAGCCCTGTAGACTAGTCTCCGCAGCAATGCAATTGTCTACTCAGTTCCTTAAAAGATGGAGAGTGGGAAGGGAAGAGAACAGAAGGTAACAAAAAAAAGAGAGAAAGAAGGCAGCACACCACTTTATGTTCAGAGACAACTCTTATTTCTACAGCAAGAGCAGAAAGTCATCTGTGTCATCAAGTCTGGACTGGAGAACTGAATGACAGCCACACCAGCTGGCAGTCTGAGCAATACTCTCCTGAAGAACCAGACTCCATGTTAGGTGAAGGACAAGATGGTCTGCTGAGACAAGCATCCAGAGAACACAGCTGTGTTTTTTTTTTCCCCCTCCTGGTATTAAGTTTGACTTTGAAAAAAATAGTAATACCTTTAAGGTCACCAGTTTATGCAAAACTCCTCATCTTTAGGGCATGTCACACCCCAAACTCCTCATGGAACATCAGCAGGTGATGAAGTTGAGACAGGAAACCTCCAAGTAAACCCACTACCTTCAAAACAATGAGACACGATGAGAAGCATGCTTGGAGAACCACCCATCAGGCTAGCCCACTCCACACAGTGCACTTAGATGAATGCCTGTATAACTGCAGCATTTCAATGAAATACAGGTTATTCTTCAACACAATTCTCTTTGAGGGAAAAAAATTAAGATAATTCTCAGCAAACCGTATTCCTTTAGAAGTTCCACCTGCATGCACCTTCTCTCAACAGGTATACTGCCTGCATACCATCCTGTCATGCAAACAATGACTACTCTCTACCAAATGCTGAACCAGCCTGGATCATTAAGCACTGTTACTCCTGAGGCAAAGTGTGAACAAATCTCCAAGTGCCTACATAATATCCGAGATAAGGAATTACTTAACACAGCTACAGAAGTGGTTTAACTATGTTAGAAAATACACTAACTAACACCCGTGCAGCTTCACAACACGTCTGGACACAGCTAGCTATTAACTAGAATAGTGACTGCATGAAGGTAACTGCAGTTCTTTCATGGGAAATGGATTGATATTTCCTAAAGATCTGGACAGGTGAAGACAATGAAACAGCCTCAATCCCAGATTTAAGTTGCATACTTTCATGCCTAGGGTAAAAAGATATAAATCAGGATTCAGCTGTCTATTGAGTTTAGAAGGATCAAAAGCTTAAGGTCATCTTGCAGGTGAGGTAATAACAAAATTGAAGACAAGAGAGTTTAAAGGTTTTCCAAGAGAAATACGAATGGACCAGACATTCGCTAAGAACTAAAGGCAGGCAGGCATCTGAAAAAAGTGCCGAAATTATCTTTGACGAGAAAGAACTGAAACCAAACCCAAAGGCTTGAAATAGCACCAATCTTACACCTAAGAATGCCCCCGAGAGCAGCACTCCTGGCTGTCAAGAAGAGGAGGCTGGGTCCAGAGACCTGGTAAGGTGTCATTCAAATACTATTACTTGAGAGCTGATCTGGGCCCCTACTCTAAAGGCCATGGAAGGTAAAAACCCAGGAAGTCTGATAACTAGAGGTAGGGAGATATAGGTGAAGATGCTAACCAGACAGACCTTCATCAAGCAATGGGAGAGATTTATCTTCAGGACGTATATAAAGACAATTGTGGTCAAGGCAGTCAGACACAGAAGCATGACAGGCACACCACAACTGTCCACTCGTCTAAGTGCATGAGTCAAAGGATGTTTTCTTTCTCACTAGCTAGCTTGAACCACTCCTACTGGAGAAAAGAAAAAGTATTCTGAGCACTGCCAGCTCTACTCAAGATCAGGGTCAATCAGGTGATCTAGGTCCTGAGACAAGTTTGGGATGAGAAGGTGCCTCAAGCCTTTTATGAACTGCCAAAGGAGTCTCTGAAACAACCTCCAGTGCGGTTAAGACACACTCCTTCCACCTTATTTACTCCTACCTTAGTCTACGACCTGTAAAACCAGTGGCACAGAAGGGAAACACAGTTTACCTTTTCACCACGGAATCAACAATGCAATAGAAGTCCTGGACACTAGCCCACTCTTGATTAAAACATGAGACCCCCTTTTAGCCTGCGGCACAAGGGAGTTTGCCATGGCCTTGTCCCATTCATGAAGAGAATTTAACATGCCAGCTAGCCAGATGTCAAGTACTGAGTTTATAATGCAAACTTGACAAAAGAATACAGCCCTCCCATGAAGCCCATGGGGGAAGCCATGTTAGGGACAGCACCACAGCAGGCATCTGTCTTTACAGTCTATCTGTTCAAAAGAGACATACAGGGGAATACAAACGGTTTTGATGGCACTTCTCTCTGAATGGGACACAGAGCTGAAAAGCAGCCTAAGACAAACACATTTTAAGAGAAAAGTGGTTATTAACCTAACAGCAGTCTGGTAATCCCTACTATCCTTTTTTATAGTCAGCATCTAAATGGTGCTGATGGTTAGACAGCGTTAGCAAGGTCTCCTGGGCTATGGCAGAACTTCGGTATGCAACTTCAAGATGACAGAAACACCTTGGATCCTAGCATCTGTCACATCATGTGTCTTTATATTCTCCAGAGATAAGACCTAAGACTGGATGTTCTTTGGTCTGGTACATCCAGTTTGGAGATACAACGCCTTGCTCTTCATAATTCTGAAGCCACAGATCTGCCCACATTACTGAGGAAATTAGTATTTCCTTGTAAACCATGTTCAGTGACATTGATCTTTTTAACCTTGTTTTAATTTATGCTGCTGCGTAAGTACTTCACTAAGAAACACAAATTAAAACAGCAAGTCAGCCAACAGAGCTGTTGCTCAGAAACTCAGCTTTATTAAGACTCTCCCAGACTTCTGTTAAGTGTAGCCCTTAACACTGGTACAACCAAGACACTGAATTAAAGGTAGCAAAACCTGTCCAGTGTCATGGTACTAATAGTTTCAATACCTTGTTTTGTGATATGATTCCAGGGCAGTGTTGAAGTCCTTCAGATATTTACTGTTCACTGCTTCCTAGCATCAACTCCTGAAATTTTACGTGGAGTAGTAGATTTGTCACCAAACATTTTACATGTCCAACAGAAGAGAGGTCCTCAGGGCCATCTCTGAGGGTCTTAGTATTAGGACTGCACTCAGAGAGTCCCCAGCAGCTCCAGACTTCAGTACTCAATGTGGTCACATTGTCCTGAGGTCTGACTATAAGGACATGTGTCCATTCCCCACCCCTCACCATCTGGAAGCAAGCTTCTCTCTGCAAATGGATGTGCAGCAAGCAGCTTACCAACTGCCTAGCCAAGATGTGGAACCTGTCACAAAATCCAGATATTTCGTGCTGAAGTGTGCTGTACCAGATATAAAACAGAATTCAATTATCTATTCAGTACAAAAGGATCAAAAGCTTACGGTAACCTTACAGGTGAGGTAATAACAAAACTGAAGGCAAGAGAGCTTAAAGGCTTTCCCATTTGCAAATGAACAGATCAGACATTCACTAAATCCTGTAGCACTGTCATCCCAACCTTTGTGGTCTCGGCTGACCATGTAAAGGAGTGCAAGGTTCATGCATAGGCACAAAACGTGAAGCTACTTCAAAAAAATTCACCTGGGGCAAGCACATACTGTCGAAACATCCACAAACACCCAAGAACAAAGCATTTCTTTTTGCTCTGGGATCCCATCCCTGCTTTGAGGGCTGTTTTGTACGTTGCACATGAAGTAGTCATCACATGAAAACAGAAGCCTAACTAAGAGCAGGAACCACAGACCTAGACAAGCTTGTGTTAAATGGATCAACTTTTATCGTAACTACAGAACTCTATTTGCTTCTGTGTCCTTAGGCACCATGAATCTTGTATTCATAGTATCCATGGTTCAAAAAAGTGTGGCTTGAAAGGATCCACCTTCAGTATTGTATAGAGTTGATAGTTAAGGCACTTCTGTAGGAAGCAGGAGATGAAGATTTGAATCCCTCATGTCAAGACAGAAACTGAACCCAGGTCTCTTTCCAGTAATTAATCTAACCATCGAGCTATTTCAGGAAGCAGACATCCTCACAAACTATGGCCTCAATGCAGCTGGTATGTGCTGGCACACAGTATGGTCAACTGATCACATAACCAAGTCAGAGGCATGCAAGCTACCATACTTTCCCCTCTCTCCCTCAGATAATTGAATATGTTCAGTTATACCCAAGCACTTTCAGAATGGAGCCAATCTGTGGTTTCACAACACAGATGAACCATCCTAACCCCCAGACTGCTACCAACAGGGACAGTTCCCCTCCTGCATGTTCTTACCTCCTGTTTCAGGCTAGTACTCCTCTCAGCCCACAGAGTGCTGACCCAGAGAACTAAACTGCTGAAAAGCATCATTTTGTGGCAAGATCGATTTTATGCCAGGTTCGCTCCCTGAACTAGCTTATCATGTTGGCAGCCAACCCCCAATGCTGGCCTAACAGGCTGCAGAAACATACAGCCTGTGTGGGAGAGGAAAGGAAATGGGATCACCCCTTTTAACAGCAGCCCAGAGACAGATCAGCTCAATAGCATCGCAAGCCTGAAAGCACATTCGTACTCTTCTGGCTACCCCACCGTTGCATTTCCAGATCCCAGAGGAATTTAAGCTGAACCTACAAGTTTGCTCCTGGGTGGGGCAAATTCAGGTGCACACAAAGAAAGTAAAAGGAAACCTTAGTGTCAACTTGCTCAGAGTTCTCCCGTTTGAAGCAAATCCAAAGCTAAGCTGTTGCTCAGCAGGCTTTCTAGACCAACTTTTGATTCATGTCCCCCTCGGGCACTACACATTGAGTAGTTATGGCACAGCAGTTCAGACAGATGTACACTTTTTAAAGCTTTTTGTTTCTGATTCAGATCTCTTGACTGACATTTTTAAACTACATTTCTTGAATGGCACGTGCCTATAAAACTTTCACTAAGGTGAATTAAACTATTAAAAGAATATATCCCCACATTAAATATCACCTTATGCTACATCTTTAACCATTAGTCACTACCTGTCAAGATTAAAGACCAAGTTTTGACTACCTCAGCTGTATCAAAGACCCCTTTCACAACACAGATTTCCAAAATTGCCCAAATGAAAAGTGTTCACTTACGTGCAGAGAATTGATTGGTCCTCACGGTCTGTAAAACAAGAACAAACATGGTTATAGTTTTTTGTTTATACTGTCCTGTAATTTACAAGATAGTTTCTCTTAAATGAATATTCAAAAAAATTCAGCTTTTCAGCTTAACAATTCTAAGGACACTCTCAAGCAATTTTAATAATATCCCTTAAATGTTCCAGTTCACAGCCCCCCAAACAACAGCTTAGACATTCCTACAAGTTCTGCCATTTCACATAAAGCCAAAAATTTGGTTAAATTCAATAATAATCCACAGTGATATTTTTAACCATATTTTCAGACAAAGCTGGCCCAACATCTTTTATTCTGTAGGCACCCTTTCCGAGATTAAATCAAATTTAAAGTCTTACCTATTAAGCAAAAAAAAAAATTTCAAGTACACAGTACTAATGACCAGACGCTTGGAAACAGCGCTAACATCTCCAGCAAACAAAAGCTTTACTCTACATTTTTGTTTCTCCTTTTTCAAATGAACATGCAAGCCTGAAGTGCTTCCATAATATAGCTTATTCATTAAAGACTTGTCAAAAGGACATCCAGAGCCAAACTCCACAATACGGTGTGGCTCAGCACTTTTGTGACACCCACTGCCACACTCACGTCCTTTGAAAAGAATGCCTGAAGGTCAGTTATACCCTGCAAGAGCTATTTCATAATTACAGGATCTTTACAGAACATACTTCAACATCATACACTCTATATTAAAAATTATATAATCAAAACATTCAAATATACCTGCAAAAACGTAAAATGTTTCAGTTAAAGGTGTTCTCCGCTCCCTGTTTGAGCCAGGGTTTCCAATGAGTTCAACATCTTTTGCATAAATCTGCACCACAAAGATCTTGCTTTTACACTTGAGCTGTTTGTCACTAGCTCCAAAAGGACACAATCTCCTCCTGCAAGCTCAGAACTTCAAACAGGTTTTCTGTTCTGATTGGTAACTTGCAATGGATTACTTTGTAATAAATAAAAAATAAATTAATTAAATAATAATAATAAAAAATAATCAAGCTTTGTTTTGTTCAAGTGTAAAGCTCAGGACTACATGTTAGGCTCCCGGCCGGTCTCCACATATACCCCTTCTACTTGAACACAAGGCTCCAATGGACCACAGAAAGGGAGCAATTGGTATGTGATGATCATTGCCTCTTCCAGGACACAGAGTTCATTACAGCAGGATGAACAGGCAGCTTCAGTTGTTACACGGCAGCTTCCCCACACGCTTAATAGGTTTGAAACATATCTATGTCCATATATACATCCTCAATACACTCATGACACTAAGCAGAATAATGTAAACAACATTTCACACTGTTTCTAAGTGGGTCCAGAAAAAGTACTGTTAAACTGAGTTGCAAATTACTGCTGAGTTTTGCAGACTGTATGAAACCGGTCATCCTACCTGTGTAACGAGCTGAGTTCACAGCGCTCTTGGGTAACAATTAGTATTGAAGCAGAACTTCAACTTTAGCTAGGTAGCACGTAAAAAAATAATATAAATAAAATCCAGCAGTGAGCTGTGTTTCCCCCCATTTCACTGCCTGATGAACCACTCAGGTACAAAACCAGTTTGTGTTCAGCCCCATCAGCTCCTTGAGCAGGCTGGCAGCACAGCAGCCGAAACTCAAGCTCCAGCAGCCAGGCAGGATTGCCTAGAGCCTGGCTCTAGGTCCGCGCGGGCTGCCAGGGCGCCTGGCAGCCGAAGTGTACAGCCGGGATAGAGCCGGGCTGCTGCTGAGGGGGCAATAGGGCCGTCCCCTTCCTCCAGCTGTGCCAGCACTCATGTCATCAGCGTCGCACAGCCAAAGGACGAGCAGAAAAGCCGCTGACAAACTGGGTTTTGGTCTGATTTGTATTGAGCTGAATCAGTGCCCTCACACACTGTACAAAAAGCTGTACTGGTGGAAGGGAGACCCAAGAACCATTTTCTACATAACAGCCCCAATTTACCTTAGATCAAAAGGCTATGTTCATATGGACACAATGCATCTAAAAAAGGCAAACCAGCTAAAAAAAGACCTGGTCTCAGCAAAATACTGTTAATTAGTTTATGAATAGAAGGTTTGAAAGACATGCCTTCAAAGCAGGCAGATGCTACTACACGTTGCCACAGCGGGCTAAACCAGAGGCTTATGGACTGCATCGCTAGCAAGTTTTAAACTACATTTTATCATCATGTATGATGGAAAATATGAGGTGCTTTCTGACTGAAAAATGTTAAAAACATGCAAACAGTTGTACTTTGAACCTCTTGCACTAGCTTGTTCAAGAACGGTAAGAAATACAAGTGATCCTCTTTGCCATTGTGCAAACTGCATTGGGCTGCACGTTACCAGGAGCACAAGTCAAACGCTGCACCCCTGTGACTGTCCCCTGCAAGATATTAGCTGCAAAAATCCAACCTATAGAGTAATGAGCAAAGCAGAGTGATTATAGTAGGAGAGAGCAGAAGAATATTAGTTTAGAGTATTAAAAGTGGGAAGGGAAAGAAAAGAAAATTCAAGAAGTTGGTGATGCTTCTGGCAAGACTGCAGGGATGGTGCCAGGTCATTTCCTACATCTCCATGATACATAGCAACTCCTGTACAGGCACGCCAAAAAAAAGGGGGAAGCCTGTGACTGCAAGAAATAAAAGCTGAGAGTAGGCAAAAGCAGTGGCAGTATGACAACAGAAATGTTACAGAAATGTTAAGAGAACACTCTAAAAAAGTTTATATTCCTCTGGTTTGATATACAGCAGCTGGTCAAGCAAGTCCTACCAGAAATAACTTTTTGGTACCAGGAGACAAACCCTAGAACTCCAGCAGCCAGATGTACTGTATGCCCAGTTGTCAACATAAACTAGAAAAAAGTGCAACTTTCTGATCCTGACCTGTTTCCAGGGTCAGTGACTCATGCGCTTCACAGGCAACTCCACATGCCAGCAAAAGAACCAAGATAACGTAGGACAGTACAAATAATTTGTTCTTTTAAAAGAACTTGCTGAATGAATGCCAGGTTGGTAACATGAGTAGAGTGGAAAGTTAGTATTTCTTACCTTTAATATTTATTGAGACATTTTCTAAAGCAACAACTACATTTCCCCCTTTCTCACTTCCCAAGAATAACTTCTCTCTGTAATTCTGTCACTGTAGCTAGGCCACTTTGACAAAAAAATACAGTCTCCTCTAAACTACAGCTCTTCAGTTTTATCATTTCTTAAAAACCGAAGAACACAGGTAACATTTGCCCTGAAATTGATAGTTTATTCGACGGCAACACGTATTTATCAATGCTTTGTATTATGATGTATTTTACCTGTCAGTTTACCATGCAGACCTAGTGTTCCACAACATGCAAGACACACTCCATAAATTAATTTTCTTACCCAATTAGTCCTAGAGAAAGCCTGCAAGTCCCAGACAGTGGTATGTATTTTGTCATTGCCAGAAGCTCCAGAAAGTGCAACAGAGCTTTTTTTTTTTTCTTCTATGTCCAGGAGCCTGAACTGACACAGATGTTATGAATAAGTTACCAGGTACTCAAGTATGTTACTCCAAATCCATTTTTCTGTGTCCATCTGGACTCTGAAACTTCCACTTTCACAGTTTGTAAAGACAACAACAGCAAGCCTCAGATTTTGCCTTCTGATCACTTATACAGCTAATGGCCAGTTCCAGCATCTAGCACTCAACTAATAGTAACAAAAAAAATATAGCTGGAAGGCTCCAGATGCTGCTTTATGCACTGTCAAATGGCGGATATCTTTTGTCCCAAGAAAAAGAGCTGATCGCTTTGGACTCATTCTGAAAAAGATCTGACAAGATGACTAACATGGAAGAGTTATTTATGGTTTGTTTGTTTTGATCTTCTCCTCCCACAAATAACACAATTTATTTGCAGTCTTGATTGCAATGCAGCTGGTCCCTTTCCTAAAGGCTCTAACTACATACCTGTTAGCCTGTCTTTTGAAAGAACTGAGCCTTTATCTGGCACTTTTGCCAGATTTGTTATCTGGGGAAAGGAAGAAGCACTAAACTTCTCATCTTTGGACATACACCTCAACAATACTTTGAAAAAACTGTGTGGTTCTCTGTGACCCAGCTTCAACCTGAAGGGCAGCAGGCAGGCCACAAAACAGATTTTTTTTATGACAGAGAACATGCCTAAATCTTAAAAATAATCTGCCATCCTTTGCAAAAGTTTTAATAGCAACTTTTTATTAAAGCCACAGAGTTTTGAGATGGTTGTTCATGGAAACCTAAAAAATATTTGGAAAACACTTAAGTTTCTACATAAGTCTTGTGATTTTTAAAAACAGACCAAAACACTTCTCTCTCCAGCAAACTCTTCATGAGATAACATCACTCTAACATCAGGCAAACAGATTTGTAGGAATATATGAAGACTAGACCAATTCAACAAATCCCTTGGGATTTATAAGCAAATTGCAGCAGTAAAAAGCAGAACAAGTTAACAGAGAATCCTTATCTCCAACCTTTAAAGCAACTAAAACAGGAAATACAAATAAATTGCTCTTACGAATAGCATTAGCAAATTTGACATTAGTTGCCTCTGTTACTCCATACAAATGGTGAGAACATGTATTGCTCCAGAATGGTTGATAGTCTGGACCAAGTCACAACAGGTTCATTAGATTTTGAGCACAAAAGTAGACAATTTAGGGGGGGGGAAAGCACCTATGACTTAGATAACACAACTTTTGCTATCAACACAAATATCTTTCAAGTTACTCCCATATAACCCAATACAGTTTCACTATAAGGCTGACCCAAACTAACAACCTCCAATCTCTCAGGGAATGGTCGATCACATTTCTGCCATAACAAGCACAGTTTGTCCCCTGAGCAGACCCTGGTGCTCGTCTGATCATAAGTTAAAGCAACTCAGCTCACTAATCAAAGATTAGTAAATCACTTTAACTCGGTCAGATGAATATGAGCATGAGGACAAGTATGTGGTAGGAGAGGATGAAATAAGAGAACCAAGTTCTTAATTCAAGCTATATCGTAAGACCAGTCCTCTGGTTTTAAACAAATACAGAAGTCCCATTGGAATCTATCACTTCACTTTAGAGATACACTGGATTTAAATATCTCCCAAGGTCTTCAAACTATACTGAAGACCACAACATTCAAGTTGCACAGAGGAGGGTAACTACAATATTCCTAATTTGAAAAACAAAGTTCCAAAATTATGTACAGTCTATGAATAAAAAAAATATTTTCTGCTTATGAAATAAGCTTCCTATAGATTAGTATGTCCTACTGAATGGAAGAATTTGGAAGCACAAGGCAACACAACCTGACACTAGCCTCAGGCTGAAGATCCCCCACTTCTGTAATTCAGCTTGAGCTGCCATCGATGTCTCTGCTTCCTCTGCCCAGTTTCACCATCCCACTCCTCCCTTTGAACGAGCAGCCGATTGTGCAGATGCACGTGATGCCAGTTCAAGTGGCTGATGGAACAAACAAAATTTAATTTCCAGCCAGATCAGCTCCCTGATCCAGTTTATAACAGCCACACGAACACTGGAATTAGTATATGGAAAGTGAGAGAACCACCACCTCTTGTACCAGCTACTCATGCTCTGGTAGCCCTAAAGTTACTGCAAAAGCACACTGCCCAGCTCGGGCGAGCTGCAAACCATTCCCAACCTCCTGCTGCCAGCAGAAGGTGCCACCTCCTCCACCCCCAGCACACACTCACACTGCCTCCCTTGCGCCAGTAGTCACCTCCACCTACAATGAGCCAATCAGGGAGACATACTAGCAGAAAATCCTATCAAAATATATAAAAGGGAAAAAAAAAACCACCCCACAGAACAGCCAGCACAAGGGAGATGGAACAACGAATAACCAGAGTGGGTCTTACTCTTTTGGCAGTGGCTAATCGTTAGATCGGCTTACACTGTATCAAGCTATATATTTAGCATCTGGAAGTATCAGACATCGAAGCATTTCTTTCACTCTTGCACTCCTCCTTTTGCTTCCACGCAAAGGAAGACTGACTCTCACAGCGCAGGGCAAGGATCAGCTGCTGTGTTTAACACCTACTTCTGTAGAGCTGAAAGACATCTTACTGATGCAAGAAGCAGCAGCCACATTAGGGAAACCCAGTCATACAACACTGAATGGTACAAACACTTTGAAGAGAGGCCAAGGAGAATTACCAAAAACAAGCAGAACAAGGAGAATTGCATCTCTGAAAGCCATTTTTCCCTACACTCTTAAACCTACTTTGGTCTTCTCTCCCGAGAGGAATATGCTCTGAGGACAGCAACTGGCAGCTCCTCAAACCAACCCGTTGCTTGGCTGCAAAGGGCTTGCCATGTTCTCTTGTTTGAAAATACAGTAAGAATAGATCCTGATGTTTACCTTACTATGTATATATAATAAAATGCATGACATTTGACTGTCAGTATACAAAACATTTTATTCCATATCCTTTCTCTCATGAAACTATGGAAGGATTTCTCTCTCCCAACTAACAGACTAGACCTCACAAAACCCTGTTAATTCTGGGGAAGGTTCCAGATGTACATCAAACACATTTGTTGGGTGATTCGTTCAGACAGGATGTTCTGAAGAGTCGTAGCTCAAAGCTATGGAGTCTGTCTACAAAAGAATTACTGTATTTTAACAAAGCAGCTTTTTTTAAAAAGCATGACTTAGTTCTGCTTTGGTCACACTATAGTCATTCATAAATTGATACAAGATAATCAAACAGAAAAGGAAGAATCTGTCTTCAAGTTTTCTACTGAAACTCAAAGGCAGTTGCATTGAAAGCACAGAAATTTTATCACAGAACAGAGCTTACAAGTAAACGGATGCCCACCCTCTACAACTGTTTTTGCTCCAATCGCCCTTTACTATACTGACATTTTACATATTGCAAATGCCCAGATCTGCCTTTATCACTCCAGTTTGACTCGGAAGGAATGGAAGAAGCCATTTGGAGCTATCCCACGCACAGTGAACTGCCCAACTAGAAAGCCATTTTCTGAGCTTAACACAAATACGCAAATCCACAAAAACAATTCCACAGAGGTACTACCTGCTCTCAGACTTAACATATCTGATTACTTTGACAGCAGCTACAATTCTTGTCAAACACAGTCACTTTCATACAAACATTAACTGTCTCACAATCCTGCCACCCCTCCTGTAAGCATCTTCCCTTTTGCATCCAGCCTCTATTTAGGCAAGAACACGAAATAAGCGTGCCAAGATAAAAAGATTAATTCCAGAAAAGCAGTGAAAATAGATGTATGCAAGTATTAACCTGCCTTCCCAACTCAGGCTGAAGAAAAAGCTATGGGCTACTACACATCCAGCCATCAATCAGCAGGAAATTATGGAGAGGGGAACGGTTCTTATTTCCAGGTACATCAAGGGTTGTCCTTCCCAAAACCAAAGACAAGACTTGTGGATCATTCATTTTGACATAACCTTTCCTTTTATCTCTCCAGAGCAAGAAATACTGATTAAGCAGTGATAAAATGTCAGCCCCATTTCTGTAGCTGGCATAACCAAAAAAGTTGCTGCTTTTGTTGGGGTGGAGGCAACTTCTTCGATATTTCTCAAATGGGAGAAATTTTCGTCCTTCTAAAAAGGGGCAGCAGTGTAGGGGGAATGGAGGGTTCTAGTTTATTTTTAGACGGTATTTAATACTCAGGTGCCACAGACCATAAACCAAGAAAAGCTTGGTTCCCTGGTCAATAGCCTTGTTTGTTGTGGATGTCAGGCTTGGAAGATCTGTGTATATTTGCCCTCTGCTGTAGGTGAACAGGCTCGAATATCAATCTATTCAAGGACATTTAAAAATTGAATTCCTGACAAGTTTTATGAAAACGGGTCACTGCCTGGAGGAAAGAGACCTTTACATCAGCACAGGTTTTGCTGCTGCCAGAGCATTCACAGGACTAGGTCATAAACACTACATAACGTTATAAAGCATGCAGGTGGTCTGACAACCTGCCATTCTTCAATTCCAAGCTCTGAATAACTTCTTCCCCCACCCTCCCTGCCTTCCCCCTCCTTTAAACCATGTCCTATTGGACTGATAAGCACAGAAAGAGATCCAGTTACAGAGATGAAGCATGCCTTTATATTTTATGTTTGTCTTTAAAATGTTGCTTAGCTACTCCATAAACTATCATCAAACACTTAACACTATGAAGCGACTTGCACCAAACATCTCTAACAAGCATAACAGCAAGACTGACAGGCACAAGTTTGTTTGCTGAGTACCTACCTTACTGCAGACCAAATATACCCTGACACACTTATGCTCACCATGAGATTTCTGCACTAGCCCTGTTTCTCCTATATTTCACCTCTGCCTTTAGTTGGGCAATAATCTTTGCTATGTACAGCTTAGTCATTCACTCTTCGACGTACGTTCCACAACTTCACAAAAAGACAAGGGCAGTTTATAGGAATACAGTCAGTATCTTGCCAACAGTAACCCATTAAACATTCAAGTGCGCTTTTCAGAAAGCATGTAATTTGCTAACACTATAAAGCTGACATTTCAGGTTATAATACCTGAATTTAATCACGGCAGTACTGACTCTTTAAGGAATCTGAACCCACATGTGGCCAAAGCACCTGTAGCACATCCACCACTAGGGGAGGCAGACAACATTATCAAGATACTCTCTTTGGGATGTTTCAGGTGATTAAAAGGAGGGAGACATCACAGGTATCTTCAAGAAAGGCAAGTAGAAACATTGCACCATCCTTCTAAAAGCTGGAAGGAAGCTCTGGAGGTCAGAAACAATCAAGGACACTGGTACTCTTAAGGGGAAAACCAACTCTCAATGCACCTTGAAACTGCATTTATCTTTTTCTTCTTGCCTTGTCATCATCAGCTTATTCATCTATTGGTTGTTTTTTATATCCAAGCCTTACTTCTTTGAAACTGTCAAGCAATAAACTTGCAGAAATTCTCATTCTTTGTCCTAAAACATCTAACACTCATTTATAACAAAAGTAAGATCAAATTCAAGTGCACTCCACTCCTCATGGGTATCCAGTGGTTTTGAGATTGAGAGTAATAATATTTATCCATTTTAGCTTCATCAGTGCTCAGACACTTTTTCCCACAAAACCCTGTAAGCCTCCAATGCTGGCTCAGACACCAGTCCATGAAGAATCACATCAAAACTCTCCCTTCAGCCCTATGCCATCCACTTAAGCCAAATACAACAGCGTTGTTTTAAATCAATTACCAATTCCCAGCTTTGTCTGTTTACTTACTATTTCCCATATAGCGTGATACAAGACACAGACAGCATACTACATTTCCTCTGCCTAGAAACAAGCGATCTGAGAAAGCTGTTCAGGTTGAACTGTCACAAACCACTTTTGACAGACAAGTATTTCACTCTTGCCTCTTTCAAGTACTTGGTCTAATTACTCCAAGATACCTCCAAGTCTTCACTGTGGGGTGGGGGCATTGATGTAGATGCTCTATAGGTGTTCCTGCTATTTGTTATTTTACAAAAGCTTATAAAAAAAAATACGCAGTTCTATCCCTTGCTCTAAGAGATGTGAGGTTTGAGATAAATCAGAACAGCCATACTTCAGTTTTGCTTGCTGACTGACTACTAAGTACGTTAATTATTATTAAATGAAGCATAGTAGAGGTCAGTCAAACCCAAGTCATGGTTTACCCTGCAACTTGTTTACGGTGAACCGTAGCACTGAATACAAGTATTTCTTGCATGTCTACAGCAGACTTCATGACCACACTCACTATTCACTTGCCCACCCCAGATAGCTCAAGCTGCTGCCCAAGTGCTCCAGTGCAGACACAGCGCAAGTGGCTAACCTGACATGGCATCATCAAACCGTAGAAGAATAAGCCAAGCTATGAATTGAGGCTATTTTAGGAGTCATAAGTTAGGTATTTGCAACATTAGCTCAAAATTACCCAAATTCCTAAAGAAAAAATTGCGACATTTGTTTTCAGAGTTGCTAGCCAGGGCTGAATCAGCGTAAGAGGAGAAAACAAATAGCTGTCAGACTACATCCTGCCCACTTAATGAAACTGTGGGTAGCTTCTCCATTACATACCAGATAGAATTTGAATTATTTTTTTCAGTCCTCATTAAGTTCGAAGAAGCTCAAACATGGTTTATGTTTTCCCTGGCAGTCTTTCACTACCTTTATTAACTATCATTAAGAGAAGCTTTAGTAAGTCTAACTTAGAAATTAAAACAGAGTTGCTACATTTGTGAGCAGAAGTTAATAGGTAACGCATTCCTTCCCCAACAGATTCAAACAGGTATGGATTTATAATAAAACTTGCAACCACTCCTATCTATTACACAATACCAAATTTATTTAGCCTTTTGAAATGGGTGACTGTTGTAGTTTAGGAGATGAGCAAAGAATACAAGTCAGCCTTCAGTTTGGACAAGGACTAGAAAAAACTGCATGGTCCCGAGGGTTGATCCACGATGCGAGCAAGCACTGGGATGTACAACAGCCAATACGTGAAGAGGGAAACACCTTCGACTGAGCGCGCTCCCAATGCACCACACCATCAAGCCAGTCGGGCCAGCTACAACAGCTTATGTGACTGATTTACCGTCAAAGCCAATGACTGGTTCTCACAGAAGCGTTTCATGCAATTTAGCTGAAGGGCAGTAGCAATCCATAAGGCAGCATCATCTTAAACTGCTCCAGCTAGAGCTGCAAGGACTTGCTCGCTTATGCTTATGGTTCTTCAAATAACACAGATGAGCAGTTCTCAGCCCTCCTGATTTGTGGCTCCCTGAGAGCTTTCCCAGTAGAAATGAGCAGGTCCTAAGTCTTCTACACAGGCCATCCCTATGCTTACTTTTTAGTTTTTATTTGCATGCTGCTTAGAAGTAACATAAGATTAGTAGTAGTTGGCAAGCCACAGGATGGAAAAGGTTTATTTAGACTGTAGCGTATTCAGCATAGCAGTGGTTTCTATTCTCCATCAACCCTGCTTAAGTTGCTCTGTTTCTCATGTAGTACAATTTTGTCTAGACAAAGGTTACATTGTCAACAATGATTCAAGGAGGTCCTTTAACTGTAATATCTGCCATTTAAGCTCACTCATTTAACTTTTGCTCTTCTCCTTCCCAAACAAATAAGCAAGCACAAACCACTTAAGAAAACTGGCTGTGAACCAGCTTTCACTCTAGTGGGCTCTTCCTAAGTTGTTTCATTATGCCTGAACTCCACAAGTTTGAAAGATAGCAAGGGTGATAACAGCACATAGCTAGGCTTTCTAACTTCAGCACAACATGGTCAGTGGTTTGGCTTTTTGTTCTCAGTCACACATAGGACAGGACACAGATCATCTAGCACATCACCCCACCCCCAGTTAAGTCAGCCACACTATACACACCAGTGATTTTAACACACCGCCTAGCAGTAGCTAGGCTAAAAAGTTGTCAGCATTTTCCTGATGGATATTTTCTAAGACTGATAACAAGAGTTTTGATAAGTATGTTTATCTGAAAAGATCTGAAGTCACAGATTTGCTGTATAGACTTCTTACACTTCTGTTCTTCAGCAGTGAAGTCAAGTTACTACTTTTTCCAATCACAGAACACCGTAAGAGGTTCTAAAACACTTTCCCAAGAGAACATGTAAAAGCCACTGTTACAGTCTCATGAGACATTTCAGAAAACAAAAGCTCATGAGCTTCTACCACTTTCCATGCCAAACTGTTGGGGTTTCCTTGTGAGTATGGAAAGGTACAGCACAACCTGCAATGTTTTTCTTAAACATTTGTTTACAATTAAGATTTGTAATTTGTAATTAAGGGGTCAGGGGATGTGGATATCTCAAGTTAAGTGAGACAGTTCAAACATTAAAATCCTTCCCTCAAAGGACCCAAGTTAATGCTACTTTCTTATATTTTAAACACAGATTTCCTTTAGATTTGATTCTGAATAGTTTTTAAAGTTCAACAGTTCAGAGG